>NC_141154.1:65178031-66383031 GCF_053477565.2 Lygodium microphyllum | reverse complement strand
TGTTTTTAGTTTATTCTTAGATTATAATGTGCCATTTTTTAGTTGATATTATTTAGAAACTAATAATAAATTTTAAATTTTAATGTTTTTCAAAACATGTTTTGTTAGATGCCCCAATTAGTCTTCCAATATTATCATGCCTCACCTTAATAAATGCAATTACAAGAAGATACGACCACCAGCAATGAATGATATCATTTATAGAATGATTGCAAGAGATTGAAAGATGACCAACAACTGGGCTTACTAATGGGAACTCTCCTTGGCATATAGAGGTTATGTATTATGGGTATATTCATGCTACTACACTATACAAACATACCACTCGCACACTAGGCAAACATCAAATGATCAAAGCA
The DNA here is from genome assembly GCF_053477565.2 of Lygodium microphyllum. Taxonomy (NCBI): domain Eukaryota; kingdom Viridiplantae; phylum Streptophyta; class Polypodiopsida; order Schizaeales; family Lygodiaceae; genus Lygodium; species Lygodium microphyllum. Next base: position 66,382,672 of record NC_141154.1, on the reverse strand, counting down.
AATGAAAGTTCCAAGATTTATCGTGTTTTGTTACTTTGCATCAGTTACATTTGAGTTCTACTAATTATTTTATGAAGGCTAGAGGTCAACGTACCATCACCCCCAAGTAATACTTACACAATTTTTTGATTAAAAAATTTATTACATAAAATATATTAAGTAAAAAAATTATTTCTTGTTTTTAGATTTGGTAAGCAATGCTAACATGCCACATGTTATAACATAATCTAGGAGGGGATGTGGCATAATATCAACCTTACATGTTGTGCAACCTAAGTCAACTTTGAATAATTCAAGCAAACAAACTTGCCAATAATTGATTTAGGATAATGGATCTATCTTGCTCAAAATATACATACTTTTTATTCATTCAACATTTCTTATGGTTAGGATATCACAATCATGTTTTAAAATCTACTTTTTTATTCATCTTTTCATAGGGTTCATACCCACAACATTGTATTATGCATTAATCTATTTATGGTACTTTAATATCATTATATGAAGGGATATTGCTTATATATTTGTATATAGATATAAGTGTAATTCAAACTATGTGAGCAAGGTGAACAATGTTATTGATTTCTTTCTAGATACTAAAGACAAGAAATTACCAACTATAATTGAAAGATTACCAAGAAGTGAGATTATATTATGGAAGAGGAAGCTATTTTTTCAATGATTGATATGGAACAATGAATTTGGCTTACCACATATGTATGTACATATATGTGCACACACACACACACACACACACACACACACACACACACACACACACACACACATTCTATTCATTTATCTATTCGTATGGTTGATATACAAAAAATTGTATTATGCACTAATCTATTTATGATACTTTAGTATCACTATATATAGGGATATTGCTTATATATTTGTATACACGTATATGTGTAAGCTAAATTAATGTGATGAATTTGAACAATATTATTTATTTATTTTTAAATATATCCTAGAATCATATTGAAAGATCGTGTAAATATATTGGTGCATTATGATAGAGCATGTATATACATGTGTAAAGCCAAATGATACATGCATTAGGATGTGAAGTGCCCTAAGTATTACAAATATTGGTGCTTTGAACTTCAGTGCAATGTGCCAAGAGAGTACTAGTGCAAAGCATCGAGAGAGCTCTAATGCAAAGTGCTAGGAGAACCTAGGTGTAGAGCACCTAGTACATATTATGCAAAGGTTTTGTAAGGGTGCCATGTGTCAACCTCCTGCACACCTTGCAAAAATTTCAAGGGTCCTCTTAGGAGTGCCACATGGCACCCTTGCCTCTTCTCTTCTCTTTCTCACATTTATGTAAACATTAACAATTATGTAAACATCTTTTCTTCTCACTTTCTTCACCCCCTCTTTTGGGTTGTAGGATCCTCTCTCTCTCTCTCTCTCTCTCTCTCTCTCTCTCTCTCTCTCTCTCTCTCTCTCTCTCTCTCTCTCTCTCTCTCTCTCTCTCTCTCTCTCTCTCTCTCTCTCTCTCTCTCTCTCTCTCTCTCTCTCTCTCTCTCAACACCATTGCACTGTGTGTGTATGTGTTAATCATCAAATATCTTGAAAGGTGAGAAGGATCGAAGCTTGCTTGGAAGAGCTATGGCGGAAGAGCAAGAGCAAGAAAGAAAGAGAGACCAAATGAAAACTCCAACAGTCACAATGTGTGACTGGGCCTTCCTTTATTCAAACTATCACTAAAATAATAAAGAATAAAGTGACGGTGATAGGCGCCCACCACCTGCAATATGCAGTGTGGCAGGTACTATCAGTGTAGTAATACACGGGTGACTAGGAAGAGGTGCCTTTACCCCCAACAACCTCCCACTTAAAGGTGAATCTACCCCAGTGAGGAGTGAAAAAGAAAAAGAAAAGACAATATAATGTATACATGTACAACAGGATGAGAAAAAACGTCATCTCATCCAACGCCCATCAATCTCTTGAGGAAGGCAAAGCGCTCAGTAGTGAGGCTTTTTGTGAGCAGATCGGCAAGATTTTTGTCAACGGAGATCTTAACAAGGTCAACAAACTTTTCCTCCACGACCCCACGTATGAAGTGATACCTCACCTCAATGTATTTCGTCTTCGCATGGAAGACCGAATTCTTGGCTAGCTGAATAGCACTCATAGAATCCGAATGCAGCACGTAGGTATAGAATCAATCCCAAGGTCATGAACCAAATGGCCCAACCATATGGCCTCCTTGCAAACCTTAGTGGCTGCAACATACTCGGCCTTAGTAGTAGAGAGAGCCGTACACTTTTGAACCCTGGACATCTAAGAGGCAGCACCTCCAGCATAGATGAATACATAGCCAGAAGTGGGCTTCCTACTATCTGCATGTCCTACATAATCGAAGTCTGTGTACCCCACAACTCTTGTATCCTGACTGCCATAGCAAATACACATATCTGTTGTGCCTTTTAGGTATCTCATGATACCCTTCATGACATCCTAATGTTTCTTACCATGTGTAGCCATATAGCATGCCACAACACCAATTGCAAAGGCAATATCTGGACGAGTGGCTATAATGGCATACATCAAACTGCCCATAGCTGATGCATAAGGGATCTTGGCCATCTCAGCCCTCTATTCATCTGTCTGCAGACAATCGACCTGTGAGACCTTCACATAAGAAGGTAATGGACATCCAATAGGCTTCACATCTTGCATGTGGAAACACTCAAGGACTTTATGAATATACTCCCTCTGTGAGAGGTAGAGTAGTCCTTGATGCCAGTCGCACTTATTGAATATACCAAGAAGGTGAGAGGCATGTCCTAAATCCTTCATCTCAAAGCTCTTCTTCAGCTGAGATTTAAGAGCATCTAGCTCATCATGAGCTTTCCTTGCTATCAACATATCATCCACATAAAGTACCAAAATAAGCAATGAGCCATCATGGGTTGTCTTCATGTAAAGACACAGATCCATAACACTCATGTTGTAGCCCTGACTACATAAAGGCATCAAACTTATGATATCACTCCCTAGGTGCCTACTTCAAGCCATGAAAACTTTTCTTCAACTTGCACACTAGGTGCTCCCTGCCAGGTTCTGCAAAGCCCTTAGGCTACTCCATGTAAATCTCATCATACAAAACCCCATGCAAGAATGCAGACTTGACATCCATCTGATACATGTCCAAGTCAAGCTGTGCAACTAAGGCCAAGACCAAGAGTAGGGTGGTCATCTTGACCACAGGAGAAAAGACTTCATCAAAGTCAACTCCATGCTCCTATTTAAAACCCTTAGCAACAAATTGTACACCCATTTGCATGGCAAATCCTTCTTGCCATTAAGCAATGCAACCAAATCCCAAGTCATATTCTTATACAGGGAATCAATCTCAAACTACATAGCCCTCTCCCAGGAGTGATTGTCACCCCTGCGCATAGCCTCATCACAAGCGAGAGGCTCTCCTACATCTGTAACCAAGACATAATGCATCAAGGGCTCAAATTGATCAGGTGGACGTCTAGCTCTAGTAGACCGTCTCATTGCAGGCTCTACTGCATGTCTAGCATCCTGTCCAACACCCTCGCCATGTGTACCAACTGATTCTGCTTTGCAGGATGTCTAACTAGCTGTGTAGGAGCACATGGCTCCTCCTAGAGCATAACCCTATGTATCTCTACCACCTTCTCATGCTACCTATGCATCTTGTCTTCATGGAAGACTACATCATGGCTACGGATGACTTTCTATGCCTGCGGATCCCAGAGGCGGTAACCCATCTTGCCTACATATCCATAGCTAAGGAAAACGCATTTGAAACTCTTAGGATCCATCTTACTACGCTTGTCCTTGGGCACATGGAAGAATGCCTCACATCTAAAGACACGGAGATGCACATAAGACGGAGGTTTTCCAGTCCATATCTCCTCTGCAACCTAGAAATCCAAACCACTGGAAGGTGATCTATTTATGATATGCACAGCTATACTGACTGCCTTAGCCCAAAAGCTCTGTGGTAGGCCTGCATGGCTAAGCATACTGCGTACATGCTCCTGGATGGTTCTATTCATCCGCTCAACCAAACCATTCTGGGGTGGGGTATAGGGGACGGTCAACCGATGCTTAATACCCCTCTCATCACATAGCTGCTCAAAGGCATGTGACACATATTCTTCCCCATTGTCAATCCTAAGGCATTTCAGTCTATGCCCCATCTGGTTCTCAACCAATGCAAGCCAACCTTGAAACATGGCCAATACATTTGACTAAAGCTTAAAGGGGTAAGCCCAAAATTTACGCGAAAAATCATCAATGAACATCACAAAATACTTTGCACCACCCATAGACTAATAGGGCATGGGCCCACATACATCTGAATGTACCAATGCTAGGGGCTCACTCGTGCGTGTCCTACCAGACTTCTTATGCATATTCCTAGTCTGTCTGCCATAAAGACAATGCTCACATGAATCAAAACATGCATAGTCAAGGGGTGGTAAGTACTGCAAACCAGAAAGCATTTTCATTCTCTTCAAAGACATATGGCCCAAATGGGCATGCCAAAGAGATACATGTGGGATAGAACTCACTGACAAAACATTTTCAACAGAGGACCCATCAACTACAAGAGGATAGAGGTTGCCAGCCTTGGAACCTCTAGCAAGCACATCTACCATGTGTGATTTTCCAGGCAAAATCCCCAAATGAAACATGAAACCCAGCATCATCAAGCTGCCCTGCAGACGTAAGACTGTGTTTAAGCATAGGTACATGATGTACATCCTGTAACAGAAAAGTACTACCAGTAGAGAACTGCAACCGTACATCCCCAATGCCAACAATAGCAAGTGACCTGTCATCACCCAAGCGAACTAAACCAAAGAGAGTGCGGTAGGAGTGGAACCACTCATGGCATGGTGTAACATGAAATGAGGCACCAGAATCCAAAAGCTAGCATTGTGCATACATAGAGTGAACCTCGGTCAACAACGTAGCATCACAAGTACTAGCTGCAAGTATGTACTCCCCATCGGAGTCATCAATTTGCATGACATTTATCTCCTCAATTTTCACACTGGATTTCACAGGCATAATGTTACGATCAGAGGAATTTTCCTGTACTTTTTCTTTCCCCTTCTCTTTCCACTTCTCATTGCGCAACTCATGACACTATGGGAGTATATGACCCTTCTTGCTGCAATGATGACATGTCACATTAGCATTTCTCCCACGAGACTTGCTGTGCGACTTAGACCTACACTTCTGCGAGTCTCTACCATGGTCATTATTTCCATTACCATCTTTGCCTCTAACAATCAACGCATGCGACACACGAGAGGCATCCAAGTTCTTATGGTTGATCTCTTCCTACAGAAGAGCACTCTCTGCATTAGGCAAGTTCAAAATAGTAGTAGGAGCACATAAGGCAGTGCAGAATAGATCCCATGACTCACTCAGAGTCCCAAGCTAAAACAATGGAGTAACCTCATCATTGAAGGTAATGGCCTGCGAAGTCAAGTTCTTAAGGATAGCAGGGAACCGGCTCAAATGAGCACACATTATCATATTCTCCTTCATGTGCAGGTCCATAAGCTGCTTCAGCCAATACATCTAACTTGCTGGAATTTTCTTGTCATAGAGATTCTTAATCTTACCCCAAAGCTGCCAAACGCTCTGTGCTTCCTCAACCACATTGCAATGCACATGTTCAGTGAGAGACAAGATGAGGGTGGACTTGCATAACTTATCAAGCTCGTCCCATTCATCATCAGTCATAGTTTCAGGCTGCTCGCCATTCATCCTAGGCTTTATCTATGATTTCGGTACGAATACCTGGAAAGCTTGGCTCTTCCAATAGGCATAATTCGTACCATCAAGCTTAATGATATTGAAGATAGCACTATCAATGGAAGAAGATGCCATATTGCAGTCCAAAATGGTGTAGACATTCCAAAACTGCTTGTTATTTTCTACTGTAAACTGCCAAAATACCACCAAAACCAAGGCAAAATGACCACGAATTGATAGCTAATGATGCTACCCACTAAATACCATCAAAAGCACATAAAATCAGGATGATTCAGCATGAAAATTCCACGTCAATCCATGTATAACTGCTTGCTATAATAAATTATAGCCAGGTACAATGAGAGCAAATTGTAGGCAAAATGAATGCACCAAGTCAACCACTGACTATCAAAGCATAACCGACATCAAGCAGGCATAAATCAGCATGTGATAGTCATACGGACATCAAGCAAACACCCAAGCATGTCAAATGAATTCGTTAGTAAGCCGACACACCCCCTGTGTAATAGGGAAAAGTGTACATAACATTGGCAAGACCTGACACAAAGAGGTGTATGCTCAGGGAGTGCAAAGCCCAAATCAGCCCAACTACATCTCTGAGGACCACGGCATATCAACCATTCAACATCCAAGTGAAGATCCCAGTCTCAAGTATCCGAATGCTCAAGTAGCATAAACCATCTGCTCAATGTCTATCAAGCATATCAAGATGCTCCCACTGGCACAAAAGCCATAAATATTAAGCAAAGAAGCTCAACAAGGGCATATGATAGCACTAGTGCATGAAGATCCAAGATCGAGCATCAATAAGACCTCATGAGCATATAGGCCGTGTAGCATCCATACATAGCATCCATAGACAAGCCGAGAAATAGCCAAAGTAAGCTCCAGGCAATCAAATGTCAAGCCAAAGCAAGGCTCAGTAGCATCCAACTCCAAACAATGTACGAGCATGTAGTAGTGGCATAGGCCAAGCATTTCAAGACCGGTCTGACATAAGCAAAGTACATGCCATAAGTACATCAAAGATGGAGATCCAAATGCTATACAAAGAAAGCTCAAGCTCAACCAATGTTCCGAGAGCAAATCCAAGCTCTATGTCGATCCCCGAGAGTCACTACATCAATGTATGCATCCAAGACATAGCTCGAATCCAACAGGCATATCCAAACATAAGAAAATAAGCTTCAGCCACGAATATTCTACCAGCAAATAAACGTCCAAGTTTGAGCAAACAAGGGCTCAATCCAAGCTCAAAACCATAGACAAACCACAGGCATACTTTCCCATATGTATAGGCACCAATCGGGCATCAAATGACTATGTAGCGTGAGCATAAAGTGTAATGATAGAGGGCTACCCTGTTTTGGGCTGCCTATGGATTGTGTAAAATAGTCAATGGCTGAGAAAATTCAGCTCCAAAAGCATCTCATATCAAGGCATACATTCCCCTAGCATTCGGGGAGCATTTGCGACCAACCGAGCAACCAATGCCAATGCCAACCAAGCATAAACATAAAGTGCTAATGTAACACTGTTTGTGGCTGCATGTGGGCTGTGGAAAACAATTCTAGATTGAGGTAAATCAGTCCACAAATCAATGCAAATGATAACCACCAATGTTGAGCATCAAGGGGGTGTTCCCAAGTGTCAAATGAAGTGTTTTCAAGCTGCCAATGAGTGTCAAGGGAGGGCTGAAGTTTAAAAAAAAAATTTTGCAGGTCTTCAAGTTTTCCCAAACTGATCTCGGGCCTATAGAAGGGTTGGGCAAGGTAATGGCGAGGTTGGGGAAGTAGTCAAGGACCCCCAAGAGCTCCCTCTTGAAGGGCAAAGTCACCGCTAGAGAGTAGGCATCATAAGAAGCAAGAGGACATGGCTGCTGCTTCACAAAACCTGTGGACTGAAGTAAAATAACAAAAGAGAGCTCCAATACCTCTGAAGAAATGCCCTAAGGATGCCCAAATGGGCCAGGTAGGTGCTCGGGAAGCCGGGGAGTGACGGTGGGAGCTCGAGAGAGTTGGCTATGGCTGCTGGGAAGGAGACCCAATGAGTGTAGGTAATCAATAGAAAGTTGAAGGAGTCATGAACCAAGTCGAAATGCTCGAGAAACCATGCTGTGATACCAGTTGAAAGGTGAGAAGGATCGAAGCTTGCTTGGAAGAGCTATGGCAGGAGAGCAAGAGCAAGAAAGAGAGAGAGACCAAATGGGAACTCCAACAATCACAATGTGTGACCGGGCCTTCCTTTATTCAAACTGTCATTAAAAGAATAAAGAATAAAGTGACGGTGATGGGCGCCTGCCACCTGCAGTGTGCGATAGCGGGTACTGTCAATGTAGTAGTACATGGGCAGCTAGGCAAAGGTGCCTTTACCTCGACATTGCTAAGGTTTCACACAAGGCCTAGTTGCTCTCTCTCTCTCTCTCTCTCTCTCTCTCTCTCTCTCTCTCTCTCTCTCTCTCTCTCTCTCTCTCTCTCTCTCTCTCTCTCTCTCTCAATACCATTGCATTGTGTGTGTGTGCGTGTGTGTGTGTATGTGTGTGTGTGTGTGTGATGTTCATGATCTAATTTCTAAGGCTTTACACAAGGCCCCACTATGGCATTCACACACCTTTGCCCAATCTTCCTTGCAACCTTCTTCTTTGTATGTTGCTACTTCAACATGCTTAACCTTATCTCATATCATATGGCCATAGACTACAAGCTCATTGCACCGCATCTGATTTTATCTCCACCCACCAACCCTAGTCCTATTGCACTACCTTCCACTTTCAACCTCTCTAGAGCTAGATGAATGGTGAGATCCTATAACTTCTTCCATTGCAAAAACTTTTTCAAGATCCTTAGTACATTACAAAGACATTAACTCACCTTTGCTCAAATCATCAAATTTGTGTAAATTAGAAATGATGTAGATAAGCCAATATCAAGTGCAAGTCGGTATAGGCCAATGCTAGCTTGGGAGGTTTGCTAGGGGCCATAAAACACATAGGTGGTTGAAGGCAAGTGGTGGTGGTTTCCACAATAGTGAGAGGCAACAAGTAGAGGTCGGTGATGATGGGAGGTAGGCAGTTCTGGGAGGACACATCGATACACATATATACCACACACATTTAATGTTATAATAACTAGGGTTAACATTAATGAATGGTATACATTGATATATTAATTATAATTAATGTGTTGATTTTAAATTAGTATTATGTGTATGTAGAAAACATTTTCATGATGAAGCATGTGATTATTTTAAGAGTACTTCAAGTGAGATGCCTACTCTTTTTATTAGTGTATGCTAGCCAAAGATACATGCCTAGGTCTTCAAGGGCTCACATTTATACTTGTTAATACATTGGCATCGCAAAGGCTCACATTGAAGTTTGAGGAGTTGTTTCCATGTGTGATGTAGTATCTTTGACTGCACTAACTATTAGATATGATAACTATCAAGATTGTGGGAGAGAAGGAAGGAGTCTCACTTGTAGCTTTCTTGCTTGCACAATGGGGGAATACACACAGAGGTGGAGGCTGAAAACAGTTTTCCTCTTCTTAGTTGTGTAAGCCAAAAGAACTCTCATACAAAGAAATAGAAGAACCCTATATATGGGTCTTAAACCAAACTCAACTAACTAAGGTGGCATACTAACTGAGCCACGAACTAGAGTAGATAAGGATAGTTGTCATGTAGCTATTATTCATGGGCGGTGTACCAACCGTGTCTGCAACTAACAAGTTGGTGACATAAATACACAACGGTCACCCTGACGTATCACGAGTGGAGCTCGATATCTCAACACTCCCCCTCGAGCTCAATCCCAATTCCTGCACACCAAGCAGGTCTCTAAACTTGCGCAGCTTCTCTGCGCCCAATGCCTTCGTGAATATGTCAGCTACCTGATCCTCTGTGCTGACATAAACTAGATCAATAAGACCTAGTAAAACCCTCTCTCGCACATAGTGATAATGCACCTCAATGTGCTTTGTTCTAGCATGATAGACTGGGTTATTTGCCAAGTGTATACTACTCATGTTGTCACAATAAATGACAACTGGCCCATCTGTAGACTGATGCATATCATAAAGTAGCTTATGCAACCAAGCTACCTCACATGCAACCATTGCTGCACCCCTGTACTCAGCCTCTGTGCTCGACAAGGCAACTGTAGGTTGTTTCTTGCTGCTCCAAGTGACTGCAGCACTCCCAAAAGAGAACACATATCCACTGGTAGATCGTCTATCAGAAATACTACCATCCCAATCAGCATCAGTATATCCATACAACTGTATCTGAACCCCAGTCTCATAAAATAGTCCATACTGCAATGTGGACTTCACATACCTGAGTATGCATCTAGCCGCATCCAAATGTGGTTTCCTTGGAGCCTGCATAAACTGACTTACCAATCCAACAGCATAGCTCAAATCTGGCATGGTAATAGTCATATAAATCAAACTTCCTACTATGCGTCTGTACATAGTAGGGTCTTCTAGAAGCCCACCTGCATCTGTGCTCAGCTTCACATTCTGCTCCAAAGGAACTGAAATAGGCTTATAGCCTGTCATCCCATATTTGGACAGCATGTCCAATCCATACTGCCTCTGCAAGAGCTGTATCCCACTTGGTGATCTAATCACCTCAATGCCCAAGAAATAACGCAGCTCTCCCAAATCCTTCATCTCAAACTTCTGCTTCAATAGCATTTTCACACGAAGGATATCTTCATCATTGTCACCTGTCATAATCAAATCATCAACATAAATGACAAGTAGCATAATACCTTTCTCTGTTTTTCTCACATAAAGTGAGAAATCTGCCTTGGAAATCTGAAAGCCAATAGTGACAAGATACTGTCATATCTTGTCAGACCATGCTCTTGGTGCTTGCTTCAAGCCATACAAGGCTTTCTTCAACCTGCAAAAAAACTCAGGATGAACATCATGCACATAACCTGGTGGCTGCTCCATATAGACCTCTTCTTGCAAATCACCATGCAAGAAGGCATTCTTTACATCCATCTGATGTAAAGACCATCCCTTTGATGCAGCCATAGTAATGACTGCTCTTACGGTTGCCATCATTGCAACCGGACTGAATGTTTCTTCATAGTCAATGCCATATGTTTGTGCATACCCCTTGACTACTAATCTTGCCTTGTATCTGTTCACAGAACCATCTGCATTGTGCTTCACCTTATAAACCCACTTACAGCCAATTGCATTTTTACCTTTAGGCAAAGGTACCAATTCCCATGTAGCATTTGCTTCCAAGGCATCCATTTCTTCATCCATGGCTTTCTCCCATTTTTTTTTTCCCATAGCTTTCTCAAAAGAAGTGGGTTCTGGTTCTTGTATCACTTTGACCATATATGCATAGTGAATGGCTGTAAATCCATCATATTTCAGCCTATCCACAAGATACCTAGCTCTCGTAGACCTACGCAAAGTAGGTTCACTCCCAGGTGCTCTCAAAACATCCCTGGTCTTCCTTACTCCAGGTGTAACAATAGAAGGAATACCCAACTCATCATCAATGCTCTGTTCTGAGCCACTGGATTCACCATCCACATAAGAGTGACCTGCATTCACATCAAACATGGGCTGATCAACCTTCTCTTTTCCTTTTCGTGATACCTGCATACCACTATCTGCATTGCTTTGAGAATATTCTCCTGATCTCAATCTGCCTGTCCATGGCGAAGAATGTGAACCACTGCTAGAGGACGCTCCAGGTCCACTAATATTTTGTGACTGCTGCTGTGAATTCTGTGCAGCATTACCATTTTGTGCATCTACATCATCAATCACATTTACTGGTTTATCCCAGCTACTCATCTCATCAAAAACAACATCTCTGCTCACTGTAAACTTACGAGTAGAAGGGTTATAGCATCTATACCCTTTTTGCTGCAGAGAGTAACCAATAAAGATGCACTTCTCAGCTTTTGGATCCAACTTGGATCTCAACTCATCTGGCACATGTACATAGGCAATGCAACCAAAAATTTTCAAATGAGAAATATCTGGTTTTCTACCAGTATACTTCTCCTCTGGAGTCATTCCATGTATTGCTGCAGTGGGAGTCCTGTTCATTATGTAGACTGCTGTAGCAACTGCTTCAGCCCAATAAAAATCTGGCAAGTCTTTTTCATTGAGCATGGCACGAGATACCTCTCCAATATGCCTGTTTTTCCTTTCTACAATTCCATTTTGTTGTGGGGTATGACTGCATGAATATTGCTGCTTTATGCCATGCTCCTGTAAGAACTTTGCAAACTCATTTGAGAGGTACCCTCCCTCTCCATCTGACCTTAGGCATTTTATCTGCAGGCCTGTTTCTTTGTCAACCATAGCTTTAAGAGTTTTGAAATGCCCAAAAACTTCACTTTTCTTTTTCATAAAATACACCCAAACTTTTTTGCTATAGTCATCAATAAAAGTGACAAAATAATGACAGCCTCCAAGAGATGCAGCTTTAGTAGTCCACACATCAGAGTGGATTAATTCCAATGGCTTCTCACTCTCTTGAACATGTCTAGGAAATGGTTTTCTTGTCTGTTTTCCAAACTGACATGCTTCACATACCTTATGCATTTCTGCAACCTTGAATTTTGGCAATCCTACAACAATATTTTGGGCCTGCATTGATTTAAGTCGCTGTACATTAACATGACCAATGCGTTTATGCCAGATATCAATATCTGCAACTACACCGGTCCCATGTGCAAACATTGCTGCACTCAATTCAGACATGTCTGCATCCAATGTAAACATTCTGCCCTTCTTCTTTCCTTTTGCTATCAAGCGACCTTTATTTTTCATATCCTCAACAAAGCATCCATGAGGATTAAATCTGACCTGCAAGCCCTGCTCAACCATTTGACCAACAGAAACCAGATTCTTGGTGATATTCGGGACATGAAATACATCGGACAGGTATTTCTTTTTCCCATCCTGCATAGACAAAGGAATTTTTTCAATCTGCACAATAGGATGTGCAGTATCATCACCAGTCTCCACAAATCCTGGTTTTTCCATTTTCCTTGCATCCTCCATCCATTCTGCATGACCTGTCATGTGGTTTGATGCACCTGAGTCAACATACCATACATCATTGCTTTCTTCTGCACTTGTCACAGAATTGTTCATGTGCTGCACCATAAACAAATGCTCATTTCTGTCATCACTCTGTCTACTAGAAGATGCATAATTCCCTTGTTGCAGTTTTCCATTCATGATGTCATTCTGCTTTTTATAGCAGTCTTTAGCCATATGACCCATTTTACCACAGTAGTAGCATTCAACATTACTGTTTGCATTTTGGCCTCTTTGCCATCCTCCACGACCTCTTTGGCTCCCCTTGCCTCTAGAGTTACCACGTCCTCCTCCATAGGACTGGTTTTCTTGAGTTTGCTACATATTCTGATTTCTACCACGGCCTCCAAATCGGCCTCCTCTACCTCTGCCTCTACCTCTTCCAGCATTTGAGTAGAAGACAGCTTCTTTTGAAGTTCCTCCTAAAGAAGATGCACCACCATTTCTCTATTCCTCAGAAATTAGAAGAGCAATCAACTCCTCAAAATCAGGAAATCTTTCACGAACTGAAATGGATGTCTGAAACTGTGCATAATCCTTTCCTAGACCATTCAATGTCACAGAAACTAAATCATCATCTTCCACTGACGACCCAATGGAAGCAAGTGCATCTGTAATCTTCTTCACCTTCATGTGGTAGTCGTTGATGCTTATATTTTCTCTTTGCACATTGTGCAACTCTTACTTGAGCTGCATTTTCCTGGCTTGCGTATTTGTGCTATACATTTTTGACAAAGTATCCCATGCCTCCTTTGGCGTACTTGCATCTTGAATATGCACAATCATAGAGTCTGAAATGCTGATAGACAGCCAGTACATAACTTTCCTGGCTCTCTCATTACATTTTTGACAAAGTATCCCATGCCTCCTTTGGCGTACTTGCATCTTGAATATGCACAATCATAGAGTCTGAAATGCTGATAGACAGCCAGTACATAACTTTCCTGGCTCTCTCATGCCATGCTTTAAATGCCTGCATTTGCTGTTGATTGGGAACATCAGGAAGAATTGGTTCTTCTTCATTTCCTGCAACAAATTCCCAATATCCTTTTCCCATAAGGAAATTCGTCATTCTAAACTTCCATGCTTGGAAGTTGTTCTTGTCAAGCTTTTCAGTTACAATCTGTGAAAGAGAATCAGACGCCATTACAGAACACTGCAAAAAATTTTGTCACTGCAAAAAACACAGCTTCACCCTCACAAGGGCAAATCTGCAAAACTGGTGAAAGTGGTATTTGACCACACAGTCACTTCCTAGTGACGATTTTGCATAAACAGGAACCAATGATGATTCTGTAACTCCCAATGTCTCTGCACATAAGCATACGATGCAATTTCTGTGGTAACTTTTCACCGACCTGTAGAATAGTGGTTGCACAGCATAAAACTGGGCCTTTTTCTGAGTGCGTGCAGAAAACTTCCGCCTCCAAAACAGGCCCCGAAATGGCCTCAAATCAAAAAAACAGGGTCGCCAAGGGCTAAAGCCCTTGCCCGCAGCATATACTGCCCTCTTGCTTCACCGCGAAGGGCGTCTCAACCTGAGACAATGCACTCCTGCAATTTCCAACTGTGCTACCTGCAGAGATCTGCTCCCAAAATAGAAAATGAAAGCAACACTGCTCCTCTTACCAGAACACTGCGAGCTTGGCTTGCTTTCTTGAGCTCCTTACCACGAACAAGGCTCTGATACCATGTCAAGATTGTGGGAGAGAAGGAAGGAGTCTCACTTGTAGCTTTCTTGCTTGCACAATGGGGGAATACACACAGAGGTGGAGACTGAAAACAGTTTTCCTCTTCTTAGTTATGTAAGCCAAAAGAACTCTCATACAAAGAAATAGAAGAACCCTATATATGGGTCTTAAACCAAACTCAACTAACTAAGGTGGCATACTAACTGAGCCATGAACTAGAGTAGATAAGGATAGCTGTCATGTAGCTATTATTCATGGGCGGTGTACCAACCGCGTCTGCGCAACTGACAAGTCGGTGACATAAATACACAACGGTCACCCTGGCGTATCACGAGTGGAGCTCGATATCTCAACAATAACATCACTTTGTCTTGAGCTCTGAATTCGTTAGTTGCATGTCTGGCAAGTGTCCCTTTTCCAAAAATTATCTACCTTGCATTCCTTAATAGGATGCATGTTAATAACATTGGAGCAACCAACCAAAGAATTTGTGCCATAAACACTAGGATTAACAACTTTGGTCCATGTGAGATAATAGCCTCTTCCCAAATGTACTCATCTTCGTGGACTTACAACAATAACATATTAAAATCAACCAATTTGCTTCAAATGTAGTGGCAAAAGGATCATAGTGTACTATGCATATATTGTAGATTACTTGAATAAGTCATGTGTGTTGTTGTAGACTAGTGACTCGCAAATATTTGGAGCAAACAACATATGTGAGGATACACTATCCATCTAATATGGAGTCATTTAAGTATATAGGAATTGTAAAAGTTGCCATATTTGGTACTTCTCTTTTCAAACAATGGTCTCATCACTTCTTTAGTTTTTGACTCCAAGTCATCTATACCTATCATCAACAACATTGACTCAAATTGTAGGGTGGTCCACATCTTGATTTCTCATAGAGTAAAATGCCTTGTACAATTGTACACACATTGCCTCGAAGTTGGTATTGTATCACCACAAGGTTGCATCTCCCCTTAAAATCTACCATATATGTGAGTGTGTTTTACATATTTACCTTGGAATCCATGACACCCTTTTTTACACCTAAATCGAGTTTTTATTATATGGGTATATACATGAATGATGAATTATATATGATTATTTAATAGATTCAAGATATTTGAAGACTTTACATTGAACAAAAGAGGAACATTGTGGGTCATGTGGTCTATAGGATTTGAGTGGGAGGACCTTTCTAATGTTTGGTCGACCAAAGGTTATTATCAATCTTTGTGTGGGTTTAACTCAATCTTTGTTGCCATAATCAATGTATCCTAAGACATATGATTTTTTCAAGTGTATTGTCATGGTTGAGGCATGAAAGTTAACTATATTATCTCTTTGTCACCATTCTTTGGCAATGTATCCTATGAGATATATATCACATGAGATTTTCATTGTGATGCATATACTTGGCCTTGGTGTTGCTCTCTCTCTCTCTCTCTCTCTCTCTCTCTCTCTCTCTCTCTCTCTCTCATCAACATTTAATTCGCATGAGATTGCAACTGTAACAATGGTTTCACATGCATAAGGAAGCATTAAAAGAGTATAGTTATTAGTACAATTGAAATGATTTTGCAATGTATGAACTTAAGCAATTCAATGAGCTATAATGTATGATATGCTTGACATACTTTCTTCTAGACTCAAGCTCAATATATGCTCTATTACTAATGTAGTTTCTCTGGGCTTTCTTGCCCAACCATGCAAACAACTTTTACCCAAATTTCTCTAGAAGAATAACTATGCATTTGTGTCTATCCATTTTATTAAGGATGTGAGTCATATCTTGTATCATATTTCCAATTAAGTCTATATGCTTGGGTATGGATTATAGGCCTTAACTTTTTACTCTAATAAGATGACATACTTTCTTCTTGACTCAAGCTCTCCAAATACGCTCCATTGGGTACATAGCCTTTCTAAAATCTTTGCTTGTAGATCATTTTTTTCTTCTAATAGAAGCTCCTCATGTCATATTTCAAGATATAATCGTATTTTGGTGAGTTAGCCTTGTAAGCTGATAACACACACACACACACACACACAATCATGTTACAATCATGTTTAAAACTTTCCCTTTCTTTTACAACTTAGAGAGATAAAAGATAGTACAAGCTTTATTGAAGAGGATAAAGCTTATATGGTTAACTTTATAGCATGCAAACTTGCAAAAACTTTATATAGTAAGTATACTTTTTGGTAGATATGCACGATAGGTGTATTAGGGTTTAAACTTTCATTACATTACCTACTTCATTTTGCAAGTGAAAACTCATGATATATGTTTAATAAGGCATGTGTGTGTGTGTGTGTGTGTGTGTGTGTGTGTGTGTGTGTGTGTGTGTGTGTGTGTGTGTGTGTGTGTGTGTGTGTGTGTGTGTGTGTGTGTGTGTGTGTGTGTGTGTGTGTGTGTGTGTGTGTGTGTGTGTGTGTGTGTGTGTGTGTGTGTGTGTGTGTGTGTGTGTGTGTGTGTGTGTGTGTGTGTGTGTGTGTGTGTGTGTGTGTGTGTGTGTGTGTGTGTGTGTGTGTGTGTGTGTGTGTGTGTGTGTGTGTGCGTGCGCGCGCGCGCGTGCCCCACCAAACTTACATCCACACATAAAACAACCAACCTCTCTAAACGCCCACCAAACTTATCTCGATACCTAAAAAGACCAACCTCTTTAAGTTTTGATTCCCTCTTCCCCTATGCCACCAATACTCAAAGTCATGACCCTCTAGCCTTGCAAAATGTTGACCACATCCCTCCCAAATCTACTTGCACCATTCAACAACCATAGTTGCCTTCCCATCAATCCTAACCCCTTGGCCCCTAAAATACTAGACCCCTTAACTAGACCTTGCACAAGAGCCCTAACACCTACCAAATACATAATGATCCCCCCCCCCCCCCCCCCCAACAAAGAAAACGAAAACTTAAGTCCCAACACTCACCCCGCCATTAAAAATCATAAAACTCCATCCTCAAAACATGTTGTAAAGTGTAGGATTCTTGCATGCACTTCTTGGGGATTGATGCTACACTACTATTATTATTAGTTGGAGTTTTTCTTGGTAAGAAAAATCCAAAGCATATATTTCCTTACTAAATATGGCATGACTTTGTATCCAAGCCATAGAACCAAACGTATACAATACTATGTGTGGATTCTCTTGCTATCATAATTGTGTCTTAGGACATAAAGTTTCCTAACTATTAAACTTAAGACTAGGCAACAAAGTCTTTGTGTTTTATTTGATTAATTAATTGGTGAACTATATTCCAAATTAAATTCTTTCCTAGTCACTTTAGAGATTTAATGCACAATTACTTACATTTGTCATCTAATTATTCTCATTGATGTTTACTTTCATATAAGCTTGGTCTTTCAACTTAGCCTCCACTCTTCCCTTGGAATATGCCCTCGTGATTATATCACCTAGTTAAAAGTATAGTGGTTTGTCTCTCTCGTTATTAGGGTTTTGCACATTGTATACACGTAGTGTTCCATTTGTTGCATGTAAAGTACGTTGCCTACCCTTTTTTGTAAGCAAAGGGAAGTTGTTCTATGATAGCATGGCTCCTTTTGCTCACAAAAAAGTGAAGTGAGAAACATGTAGCCTCACAAGCCTTGCAATGATGCTAGTCGTATGAATCATAGTTAAGTGGGACTTGCCCAACATTGCCGGCTAGGCTAACTAGTAGAAAGGTATGCTTGCATAGAAGGTATTCTATTTATTACCCAAATAGTTTAGCACAAAACGAGGCATATGCAATGTACTAGTCATATAGATACTTCTTTTCTTAGAGGCCCCTCAAGAGTTACTTTATCCAAACCCACTTATGAGTGCTCTCATATCCAAGGCCCTTAAGGAAAGAACCCTCCTCTATCCAAAACTTTTAAAGTAGATTTAGTAGAAAAAACCCTTAATAGACATGTAAGTAAACCTACACATACATCGTAAGCATGATGTATGAGCATGCCCTTGTGCCAACATCAATAAATACACAAAAATACAACCATGTGAGTGGGGTCAATATGCCTGAGATTAGACTATATGCCCATGAGTCCTTTTCTACCTAGCAACATGCATCAAAAACATTGATCTCTAGAGTTGCATTGAGCTTACATGTGCATTTATGTGTTTAATAATTTTAGGAGTGTACTATATCGTTTAAGATGCATTAACTTAATATACATTAATTTGTAGTCAACATGATATTAACAAACTCCTGTAACACCAAGGTAGCACATATAGAATGTGTATGTACATGTATATGTGTATGTGTTTATATATTTGAGAGAGCAAGTGTGAGAGAGTATTGTAACAAAATAGGTCCAATGAATAGAAGAAAAGTAAACCCTAGATCAATTATTAAGTTTTACTCAATCAATCCTTACACATAGTAATCCTTTAAGACAAATAGTAACAAAACCATAAAACAAAAAGCGACAAGTGAAAAGTAGCTCGCGTGCGTGCGCGCGCGCGCACACACACACACACACACGAGAGAGAGAGAGAGAGAGAGAGAGAGAGAGAGAGAGAGAGAGAGAGAGAGAGAGAGAGAGAGAGAGAGAGAGAGAGAGAGAGAGGAGGAGGAGGAGGAGGATGAGAGATTCTTAGTATAGTTTATGGGTTGTTACATTTATGTGATGTTGCTGGCTCAATTTGTGAGGATAATATGCATGCCATGATAAGCTCAATATGAATAGAAATCATAATTTAATGTGTTTATTTTTTTAGAAACTTTGAGAAATGGTCATAAGGTTTTGTTGGAGATAGAGTTAGTTTTAATCCAATAAATTTAGTCTTTCGCTCCATATACAATATTGAATGTCACATCCGTATATTTTACATTTTCATGCATTGAATATAGATAGTATTAGTGTAAGTTGTCAAAGCATTCGAACTTTTAGTTATGTTTCTTATTATGAATCTCCCATGGACCCTCTTACCACATGAAACGTGTCTAGGGACGCCAGTGCAAGGAGTCGAAAGAACGCCTGCACGAAGCGCGGGGAGAACGCAGGCGCGTGCGTGTGTGTGTGTGTATGCATGTGTGTGTATACAATAATGGATTATGGAATGGTTGAAGCTTTGAGACAAAGCGTGGCCACTGGCCACAATTATGTTTTCATTGATATTTTCGATTCTGTCTGGACTTGATATTTTCATTGCGTCTTTTCGCTAACACCCACGAGGCACTACACCATCAGGCTCCCGAGTCCCTCTCTCTCTCCTCCGAGTCCTCTCTCTCTCTCTGTCTGTCTGCCTGTCTCTCTCTTCTTCTCCCGATTCCCGACACACACACGACTGCAGGCCTCAGAGTCCCAGCACGCTCCTGTTTCTCATCATCATCTGCTGTTCCGAAAACCCCCCCCCACCCAATGGGTGCCGAGGTCTCACCTGATCAGCCCTCCTGTAATTCTGAGCTCTGATCCTCTCATTCCTCATTTCAGACCACCTTCTGCCTATAATTTCTGAGGATTTTTGCAGGCTGACGCCCTCCGCCTTCAGGCCTGGTACATGGACGATTCCCCGCACGACCAGCGTCTCCCCCATCATCTCGACCCTCAGCAATTCGTGTCTCCTGAAAAGCTAGACGGTACTTGTCCACTCAGAATTCAAGTCATTTGAGATTTTGCTTGACTGCTTAATCAGGATTCAAGTGCTTGTGTCTTCACATCTTTGCCTGACTGCTCAATCAGAATTCAAGTGATTTAAGATTTGAATCATACATCAAATGCTGAAACTTGCCGGTTTTTGTCATTCCTCTCAGCATTTCCGTTCGAATGTTAGCCTCTTACTTGCGAGATGCTGCAATTGAATGGCCAGAATCCAATTGAATGGCTACCATTTAGTCTTATAAAATGGCACTTCGGCATACGCTTAGTCCAAATGGTTTGATGGTTGAGACACCCATTACTCACGCATATGCTGTGAACTGTGAAACTTGGGGATTTTGCAAAACATATCAAATGTCAGCCATTCAACTGCACGATATCACAATCGAATGGTTGAAGTCTAATCACGCAGCCTGTCTTGTATCTTAAAAGATGTCATATGGCGTACGCTTATGCATTTTCATAATGAGGTTTAGCTGCAGATGTAGATTGCACTATTATTTGCAATCATTCTATCTGCTTGTGTGTTTTGGTGCCCAAGTTTTCCATGGATAAATCACCCTTGACCACAGAATTACACAGCTAACCTTTTCGCAATACTATGTGCACACTGTCAGTTTTCCCCATATTTGTCATTTATTGAGAATGTGGTTTTCAGTAAGCAACAGCCCAATCCTCTCTGTCTTACAGAACTAGGAGTGCTGAATTGGGTTTTAAATGCGGACGACTATGAAAACAACCCTGAATTGCAGAAGATCAGGAAGGATAGAGGGTATACGTATCATGTAAGTCATTTGTCTATTTTCGAGCATGGCTTTCAAGTATGTATCTTATGGCCACACTGAAATTGTGAGGGAGACCATCGTACTTGATCTGCAACAGGACATTGTGGATGTGGCTCCTGACAAGCTGCCCAATTATGAGCTGAAACTGAAGACTTTTTTTGAGGAGCACATTCATACAGATGAGGAGATACGTTTTGTACTTGATGGCAGTGGTAAGTGTTTATATTTGTCCCATGCATCAATGGGTAACATTATCTTATTGAGTCTTTAAATGATTCGGTTGAAAAACATTGTTGAAGAGAGCATACTTTTATCCATGATGTTTTCCTTCATTAGCTGTACCTATTGCATTCGTTTTACCAGAACCACTGACTTACTGCATTTGCTAGGCTACTTTGATGTGCGGGACTTTGATGATAGGTGGATTCGAATATGGACAAGGAAAGGGCATTTAATCATTCTTCCTGCAGGCATATATCATCGTTTTACTTTGGATGAAGGCAATTATGCCAAGGTTTGAGGTTTTGACCTAAGTGACGGTGAATTTTCATAGTCCTCTTCCTATTGCATGGCATTGATATGCAAAGATAATACTCACATGCCAGGTTCTCAGGCTTTTTGTTGGTGAGCCAGTATGGACTCCTTACAATCGCCCTCAAGATGATCACACAGTGAGGTAAAAAGAGAAGCTCGTTGTTTTCTCATTGAACACAAGATTTCTAAGAAAAGCTTGTTTTTTATTGGTAAGCATGCACAAAGGTTGCTGGTTCTAGTTTCTTGCTGTGAGTGACCAGTACACGTTTCTACTTAATGTTTTGCAGTGGCTTGACATCTATAGTAGGTGTAATCCTAGGACTGATGAATACTTTCTACTGCTGATTCTGCAATGCAATCCTCATTACTTATATTTGTATCTCTTAATCCCTTGTCATTAGTAGCCTGGAAAATATCTTGCAAACTAGACAACAATTCCTTGTGTATTGATGGTCAATCAAGTGTTCACAATGCACTCATTCCTATTCATTTAGCAATGACCAGACCTTTGCTCTATCTGTAAGACCTTATTGTACCTTAGGTTCAGCTAAGAGGGACTGCCAGTGCCAGCATGCTGAACACAGAACCTATAGTACCCTAAGCGACTGTGCTTTATGAATGCAGTGCAGTATTCGCCATACAAAGACTTCTTTTCTGACAAGGGTTTTTAATTAATGGCTTGTTTGATAAGAGCTTTTAACTATTAATAGCTTGTTTCTTTCTAGTGGCCTCTGGATTGTTTGACCATTTTGGTACCATTTACCCTCTCACTGACAGTCAAAGTACTTTGGCTACAAGTAATCACTCGTGAGAGCTGTTGTGTGTGCTCTGTTGCTAATCGGTTTGGGAATAATTTGATCATTTCTCTCTTGAGAATGTGCTGAATCTTTTAGTTTCTGTAGAGGCTATTGAAAGTGCACCAATAATATTAACAAGAATGCCATGGTGCAGGAAAGAGTACATCAAGTCTTTCAAGAAAGACCAGTAGGATGGACTGCTTTGCTTTATCAGCAAGGGAGAAACAGGAGCAGATCACCACAGTGGTGGAACTGTAACACTAACTAAACTTGCTGCTGTACTGTGAAAAATGCATTTTTCCATTGTGGGTCTAATTTCAGAGGAGAATAAATAAAGGCATGATCTCCTGTGAATGTCTATTGAGATGGAGAATAAGGTTAACTCTTTTTAAGGCACTGCTTCTGCAGATATGTTTTGTGAGTCAGTACATATAGCAAGAATGATACAATTGCTTGTACTGCTTCTCCAGATGGAGGGCTAACCATTTACTGCCTCATATATTGCTACTGGCTTTTTGACATGGACGAGTCATAAGCATTGACCTCATTGTTTAAGATCTCATAACATGTATACAAACAGCTTGAAGCCATTGCAGTGGTGATGTGGGTATGTACAATGTTATATAACTATGAGCATTTTTAAAGATTGATGGTACAAAGTTTCCAACAACAACACATCAGTAAGCATGCAGTTATTAAAGAGTTGATTCTTTTTTGTTTGTTTTCTATTTGTGGGGTGGGGTGGGGCAGCCCGGTGTGGGCGATTAATGGTAGCCAGTGTACTGTGTTAGTGAGCTCACTAGTTAGATGTAACACGAGTTTTTGGCTTTTTCCAATATTCACTATTGGGATCTGCTAGTCAACCCAATATCTAAATCTTTAGTCTTCTTATATGTAAGAATGGGCAAGCACAAGAAGAGAAAAAGTAATCTAAAATTTAATGCAACATGTCCTCTCTTATAAATAATTAAGCAAAAGGCTTGTGTGTGGTGCTTGTCATCTGGATGGTGCACACAAGTGCACACATGCACGCACGTGCACACGTGCACGCACTCATTCCCTTGTAAGGTGCTTGTCATTTGGATGGTGCACACAAGCACACACATGCACGCACGTGCACACTTGCATGCACTCTTTCACTCGCTTGCTCTCTCTCTAATGTGTGCTAAAGGACTAGGTGTGCCTAAGACCTTATTTATAAGGTACCTTGATTGCATGGGAAGGTACTTTGGGACTATTTATTATTTACAAGGTGACGGGAAACTATCTATAAAGATGGTTTTGGACACACAAACTACCTAGGGTTTGCTTACAAGGTATTGCGACACTACTTACAAAAGTAGTTTGGACATCGAAAAGTATCCATGTATACACTTTTGCACATGGGGAAACTACTCACATAGGAAATTTTGGATAGATATGTTATAAGATTTTTAGATGGAGGAAGATTGTCATGGTATTGTATGAAATCAATATATTTTATATTGGACTTTCTATTTTTATTAAAAAAATTAATTACACCCAATCAAGTCTAAATCATAGACAATATGAGGTTTACTCTTGGATTTGAGGATAGTAGAAAACATTAATAGTAGATACTTTTGGACAACTAATACCTTGCAAATGGTATATAATTTGAATTTGAGTTGAACTACAAAGTTGTAGCCAATATTGTGGTTGACATCTTTACAAAGTCTTGTTATTACTTCATTCTTGTGTGAAAAGATATTCCCTCTATAATTAGTCCTAGTTGTGTAGGAATTTTAGGCAAATATGTATCCAATAGATGTAAATACATAATGAGAGTAACTTGAGTAAGTTGAGAGAGAGCTAGTGTTAGTCTCATTAGTTAGTATCAAAAATTGAGTCTCTTCACTTTCTTGTTAAGCTAGTTTTTCCTCCGTGTGCTTAGATTATTGCAATCTCATTCAATAATGTAGATCTTCTTTACTTCAATCTCCTTGTTGTAGTTTGTTTCTTTTGTTCCTTATTGTTTGGTGCATTTGTGCTTATTAGAGCTCATTGTAAGATCAACTTATAAGGTGTTTTGTATACCATACTGGTTGATTTATTGCATTGGAATTAACTATTTGTAGTGACTATATGACCATTGCTCCAACTTGGTGTCAGTAGGTTTTAGAACTCTAGTTTGTGCAAGTTCTTTGAGTGTCTCCATTAAACTCTTCATATTCTTCTTTTAAAGATGGCTCCAACTAAGGACCATGCCAAGTAAAATCACTTGGAGGAGCTTACAACTTCATGACTATGGATGAGATGACAAGACGTATTGATTTACTTCTTGAAATAAAAATATGAGGCTCGCACATATTTTCAATAGTTCAAAGCAATAGTAAAGAAAGAATGTGGCAGTTACATGAAGAATCAAGACTTTAAAATCAAACAAAGGTGGGGAGTACACATTCAAAGAGTTCGAACAATTTTGACTTAAGCAAGGTGTTAGAAGGTAGTATACTTGCTTTTGTACTCCACAACTAATTGGAGTAGAGAGAGAATATAGTAATTGCTAAACATACAATAGTAATGCTAAATGAAGCCAATCTTCCAAATCACAATCGGGCAAAAGTTGCTAATACAACAATCTACCTTAGGAATATGAGTCTAACTCAAGCTCTCAAGCGCCTCACTCTAGGCAAAGCATATTCAAGTATAAAACCAAGCCTAATCATAAGTTAAAGAATTATAATATCGTACATATCACACTTGAAAGTATTTGGTTGCATTGCTTAAATGCATATTCTAGATGAGAAGAGGAGAAAGTTGGATGCAGAATTAGAAAAATGTATCTTTCTTGGGTATGATATGTATACAAAATGTTATAGACTATATAATCCAGATTCTAAAAATTTCCATGTATCTAGACATGTGATGTTTGATGAGTATTATAGGTGGTTCAAAGGAGCCCCAACAAGTTATCATGTAGATGAAGGCACAATCAAAGGAAATGAGGTTGAAAATTCTAGACTTGAAGGCTCTCCTATGTAGTCCACAATTACCTAATAAGCTTCTATTTCTTTCTCCTCAACTAATTTAGAAATTAGTCTATGACTAGCCCAAAGAAAGTCAATAAGCAGCCCATAAGTAGTCCAAAATCAACTTACAAAAAGTGGCATTTCAAGTAGCACAAATCCAATGCATGAAGAAGGATACTTGGCAACTAGAAGACCTTCCCAAGGGGAAGAAAGCAACATGATGTAAATGGTTTTATAAAGTGAAGCTAAAGTTAGATGGATCTATTAACAATTATAATGTTAAGTTATGCACTAAAGGATTTCCAAAAGTATGGTGAAGACTACGATGAAACTTTCTCCCTAGTTGCAAAATAACTGCCATTAGATTGGTTATTGCCATAGTAGCTCATTATGGATGGTCTCTTCATTAAATGGATGCTTAAAATGCTTATATGTGCAACAACCTCCAAGCTTTATCAATGGAAATTATCCAAACAAAGTATGTAGGTTGAAGAGGTCTCTCTACGATTTGAAATAAGCTCCAAGAGCTTGGTATCACAAAATAAATGTGTCTCACTTCCCATTGATTCCATAATGATGTTGCACATCCATCTCTCTATATCAAGCATAAAGCTAATGATATTATATACCTCATTCTTTATGTAGATGATCTAGTCGGTATTAGTTCAAATGTTAAACACAGAATAAGTTAATGAAAAGAACGATTTTTCAATAACTGGCTCATAACAGTGAAACCAACTGTTTCTAAGAATAATGGCCATATCATGGGAAGTCGTTGAAGGTTGAAACGAGAAATAAAGCGAGTCGAGTCATAGGGAGTAATTTGGATCTCATCCAAAGAATGAAATGCCTCTTGAAAGCTAAGTATGATATAAAAGATCTTGGTGAACTTCATCACTTTTTAGGTATTAAAGTTAAAGTAGTTTTCTCTTAGCAAAAGTATGCTAAGGATATCTTGGAGAGATTCAATATGGAGTCTTGTAAACCAGCCCACACCCCCATGGAAGCCAATTTAAAGCTTGTCAAAAATGATGATACAAATATCTTTGATACCAATATATATAGGCAATTGGTTGGTTGTCTAACCTATCTTATAGTCACATGACTAGATATTTCATTCACTATGGGTGTTGTAACTCAAGTCATGCATGAACCAAGGTGTTCTCACTAGTTGGCAAACAAGAGAATTATCTGATATGTTAGAGTAATTACATATTATGGATTGGTTTACAAAGCTGACTCTTAATTGAGATTGGTTGCCTATACTAATGCTGATTGGGTTGGAAATGTGGAAGATAGAATGTCTAAATCAAACTATTGTTGCTCACTTAGAAGTGGATTTATTAGTTGGTCTAGTAAGAAGCAACCCATAGTTCCATTGTCTTCTCTTGAAGTTGAATACAATGAAAACAAAGTCATTGATGGAGAAGTTGGCTTGCTACATTGCTTTACTCACATCAACAAGTTGTAGAATGAGGTCCCTTGTAAAATTTCTAGATGAATGGGTGAACTTATGGTTGGTGGTGACTTTGAATCCTAAATCGCTACTTGCTTTCAAGGCACCATCTTTGAGGTGGTCTAGAATGTAATGGATATATGTGAAGCTTCTACTTGAGGAGTTAGTTATTCGTTTCCCTTTGGTTTACTAGCACTCTCTTGTTGGCATCAACCAATTAAGAACTTATTTGGGTGCTCAAGGCCAAAAGACAAATGTGAAGGGAACCGACGAAGGAAAAGGTACCATGAAATATGAGCATGAAACCAAGATGGATGCCCAAGAGATTGCCACATGCACAAGGTTACTATGGGGGAAATCCCATCCTTTGGTTGCCCAAACTAGACTAGAAGATGCCCTTTATAGTCATCACTATGTTCACAATGCAAGAGGCTGCCATCACTTTTACATTGGACAAATCCAAGAGTACTCTCTTTGCCACATAGTCCATAGTGCAATTGGTTTTCCTTTTTGTATGTCCATGATTAGGTAAAATACAAAACAACGAAATGATTTTACTTTCCATATTTATCATTGCTTTACATTTCCTTAGTAGCAAGTATGGTCATATGTATGGATCAAATTTGGTGTTAGTTGGCATAATTTAAGGTGTACTATCATTGGTCCCAGATTGTATGTCAAGGTGTTGTGATTATAGCCTTCACTAATGATGAGGGCATCCAATATGAGCTCCTTTTTGCCACCAGTTTAACATTAATGTGCATATGAAGTGGAATTGGTTCATCGTCTTGGTCCAACTTAGTTACTTGGACCTCTCACTTTGATTTCTTCTCCCTTAGTGTTCACTAGTGATTTAGGTAGTTGGTTTCCTAAGGAGTAATACTTATCTTGAGGGGTAATACTTATTGATTTTTCTTCCATTTAAATATTCTATGATTGCTCCCTCCAAAGTTTCTAGCTTTGCATTTTCCGATTTACTTATGCAACACACTTTAAAAGGCTCCAATCCATGGAACTTCATCTTTTGCTTATGTCCTTTGATTGTAAACAAGATAATTAGACCATCTTTATTGAAGATATGCTATCGCACATGCTTATTATATCATGCTTTTTTTTTTTCACAATTAGGACATGAGGTGCTAAGATCCAATTTCCTTTTTCTCAAGTTTGATGAGTCACTTGGTCTAAGAATTATCACCCCATATTTCTTATATCTATTGTTAAGCTCGAGCCTAGAAACTCTATAGGAACAATGGTATCCATATCATAGGTCGTTTCAAAATGAGTTTACATAGTAGGAGTATTCTAATTCGTTGTGTAAGTAATAATAATCAATCTCATATTCACCTACACACCTCTTGAATAATCTATGTTTCCCTAGTTGATAAAGTTGTCTTGCAATCACATAATAGAAAGTCATTTCTCTAGAATTTGCACCATGTTGCCTAGCCAATAAGATGTAACCCCAATCATAGCTTCTTTGCTCATAACTCAAGGCATGGTCTACCATAATGTTATTTACATTTCATTATGACCACAAATGAAGTCAAATTTAAGAAGTAAACATTGTACTCTTGTCCCACTATGCAGGTTCTGTTAAGAAAATATAACAATGCTTTATCGTTAATGGAAAATTAAAAGGTGAAGCATTAATGTCCTTAAGGTATTTCATGATACCATTGTACTCTTGTCCCACATTATGTAGGGTTTATTAAGAAAATATAACAATGCTGATCATCAATATAAAATTAAAAGGTGAAGCATTAATGTCCTTAAGGTATCTCATGATACCATTCACAACGTCCCAATGTCACCTACCAGGTGTCACCATATAATGAGCAATAACTTCCATTGCAATTGCTATATCAAGTTTAGTGGCTGTCATGGAATGCATCAAGTTACCATTATACCGTAGATGCATACGAGATCTTGGCCATCTCAGCCCTCTTATCATTTGACTAGAGACAATCTACCTAACTAACCTTCATATGAGAAGGCAATGGGCAACCAATATGCTTATCACCTTGCATATGGAACCGCTCAAGGGCTTTATGAATATACTCCTTTTATGATAAGTAGAGAATTCCTTTAAAGAAATTGCACATAAAGAGAATACCAAGTATGTGAGAGGCATACCGCATGTCCTTCATCTCAAAGTTCTTCTTAATTTGGGTCTTCAAAGTATTCAACTCATCATGAGCACTCCCAACAATCAACATGCCATCAACATATAGCACCAAAATGATAAGGCTATCATCACATACTTTCTTCATGTAAAGACATAGATCCATATCACTAAAAGAGTCATGTGAATGCATAAAGGCATCGGAATTATGATACCATTGAAAGGTGAGAAGGATCGAAGCTTGCACTCGAGAGCTATGGCAGGAGAGCAAGAGTAAGAGCAAGAAAGAGAGAGACAAGAAATGGGAACTCCAACAGTCACAATGTGTGACCAGGCCTTCCTTTATTCAAACTATCACTAAAAGAATAAAGAATAAAGTGACGGTGACGGGCGCCTGCCACCTGCAGTGTGAAGTGGCGGTGACTGTTAGTGTAGTAATACACGAGCGGCTAGGCGAAGGCACCTTTACCCCCAACAACCTCCCACTTAAAGGTGAATTTGCCCTAGTGAGGAGTGAAAAGAAAAAGAAAAAGATAGTACAACATGTACACACGTACAATAGGATGAGGAAAGACATCATCTCATCCCACGCCCATCAACCTCCTGAGGAAGGTAAAGCGCTCTGTAGAGAGGCTTTTTGTGAGCAGATCTGTAGGATTTTGGTCATTCGAGAGCTTGACAAGATCAACAGACTTGTCCTCAACGACCCCTCGTATGAAGTGATACCTCACCTCAATGTGTTTTGTCTTCGCATGGAAGCCCAAATTCTTGGCTAACTGAATAGCACTCATAGAATCCGAATGCAATGTAGGGATAGCATCAATACCAAGGTCAGCAACCAAACGACCCAACCAAATGGCCTCCTTGCAAGCCTCAGTGGCTGCAACATACTCGGCCTCTGTAGTAGAAAGGGCCGTGCATTTCTGCACCCTAGACATCCAAGAAACAGCACCTCTAGCATATGTGAATACATAGCCGGAAGTAGACTTTCTACTATCTGCATGTCCTGCATAATCAGAGTCAGTGTACCCCACGACTCCTATATCCTGGTTGCCATAGCATATGCACATATCTGCAGTGCCCTTCAGGTACCTCATGATACCCTTCACGGCATCCCAATGCTTCTTGCCAGGTATAGCCATATAGTGTGCCACAACACCAATTGCAAAGGCAATATCTGGACGAGTGGCTATCATGGCATACATAAGACTACCCACTGCGGATGCATAGGGAATCTTGGCCATCTCGACCCTCTGCTCATCTGTCTACGAACAATCAGCTTGTGATACCTTCACATAAGAAGGCAATAGACAGCCAATAGGCTTTACGTCCTGCATGCGAAAGCGCTCAAGGACTTTATGAATATACTCCCTCTGTGACAAGTAGAGGAGTCCTTGATTCCTATCGTGTCTAATGCGCATGCCAAGTATGTGAGCGGCCTGACCCAAATCTTTCATCTCAAAGCTCTTCTTGAGCTGAGCCTTAAGAGCATCTAGCTCATCATGAGCTTTTCCTGCTATCAGCATAACATCCACATAGAGGAGCAAAATCAATAAAGAACCATCACGCGCTTTCTTCTGTAAAGACACGGATCCATAGCACTCTTGCTGTAGCCCTGAGACTGCATAAAGGCATCAAACTTATGATACCACTCCCTAGGTGCCTGTTTCAAGCCATAAAGACTTTTCTTCAATTTGCACACTAGGTGCTCCCTGCCAAGTTCTGCAAAGCCCTTAGACTGCTCCATATAAATCTCATCATGCAAGTCCCCATGTAAGAAAGCCGTCTTGATATCCATCTGGTATAAATCCAAGACAAGTTGAGCAACCAAAGCCAAGACTAAGCGCAGGGTGGTCATCTTAACCACAGGAGAAAAGACCTCATCAAAGTCCACACCATGCTCCTACTTAAAACCCTTTGCTACCAATCTAGCCTTGTATGCCGACTTGGGGTGTCCAGGGGTACTTTTCAGCTTGTACACCCACTTGCATGGCAAAGCCTTCTCGCCCGTAGGCAAGGAAAACAAATCCCAAGTGTCATTCTTATGCAAGGAGTCTATCTCAAACTGCATAGCCCTCTCCCAGGAGTGACTATCACCCTTGCGCATAGCCTCATCATAAGTGAAAGGCTCTCCTGCATCTGTAACCAAGACATAATGCATCGAGGGCTGAAATCTATCAGGTGAACGTCTATCTCTAGTAGACCGTCTCACGACAGGCTCTATTGCCTGCCCAGCTACCTGTCCAACACCCTGACTATGAGCATCTGCTGCAGATGTAGGCTGTCCAACTGGCTGTGCGGGAGCTCTCGCCTCCTCCTGAAATGTGACCCTGCAGATCTCAATAACTCTCTTAGGCTGCCGATGCATCTTGTCTTCATGGAAGACTACATCATGACTACGGATGACTTTCCGCGCCTGTGGATCCCAGAGATGGTAACCCATCCCGCCTGCATCCCCATAACCAAGGAAAATGCATTTGACACTCTTAGGATCCAACTTACTTCTCTTGTCCTTGGGCACATGGCAAAATGCCTCACATCCAAAGATACAGAGATGTGCATAAGAGGGACGTTTTCCAGTCCATACCTCCTATGCAATCTGGAAATCCAAACCACTAGAAGGTGATCTGTTTATGACATGCACAGCTGTACTAACTGCCTCAGCCTAAAAGCTCTGTGGTAGGCCTGCATGGCTAAGCATATTACATACACACTCCTAGATGGTTCGATTCATCCGCTCAGCCAAACCATTCTAGGGGGGGTGTAAGGGGCGATCAACTGACGCTTAATACCCCTCTCATCACATAGCTGCTCAAAAGCATGTGAGACATACTCACCCCCATTATCTGTCCTTAGGCATTTTAGCCTATACCCAGACTGGTTCTCAACCAATGCAAGCCATCTCTGAAAGACAACAAAGACATCAGATTTCAGCTTAATGGGATAAGCTCAAACTTTCCGTGAAAAATCATCTATGAAAGTAACAAAATACTTGGCACCACCTATAGACTGACAAGGCATGGGCCCACAGACATCCAAATGTACCAATGCCAAGGGCTCACTCATGCATGGCCTACCAGACTTCTTATGCATAGACCTAGTCTGCTTGCCATAAAGACAATGCTCATATGAATCAAAACATGCATAATCAAGGGGCGGTAAGTACTGCAAATTAGAAAGCATTTTCATTTCCTTCAAAGACATATGGCCCAAACGGGCATGCCAAAGAGATACATGCGGAATAGAATCCACATACAAAACATGATCAAGGGAAGAAGCTGATACAATCAAGGGATAGAGCTGCCAGCCTTGGCACCTCTCGCAATCACAAGTCTGCCACGAGTGATCTTCCATGCAGAGTCTCCAAAAGATACATGATAACCTGCATCATCAAGCTGTCCAGCTGACATGAGACTGCGTGTCAAAGCAGGTACATGACGTACATCCTGCATAACAAAACTGCTGCCAGAAGAAAAATGTAGCCTAATATCACCAATGCCCACAATATCAAGAGAGCTATCATCACCCAAGCGCACAGAGCCCGAAACAGTACGGTATGAATGAAACCACTCTCGGCAAGGTGTCACATGAAAGGACGCACCTGAGTCCAAGAGCCAACACTGTGCATACATAGAGTGTATCTCTGTCATCTGCGAAGCACTAGAAGAAGCTGCAAGCATATAATCATCATCATCAACATCCTCCGGCTGGATAACATTGATCTCTTCAATTTTAACACTAGACTTTGCATGCACTATGCTGCGATCAGAAGACTTATCTTGCACTTTGTCTTTCCCCTTATCTTTGCCCCTTTCATTGCACAATTCATGGCATTGTGGCCTAATATGGCCTTTTTCCCACAATGGTGACAAGTAACATCTGCATTCTTGCCACGGGATTTATACGTGACTTCCCACGAGACTTAGACCGAGATTTCTGAGAATCCCGTCCATGGCCACTGCCACTACCACTGCCATGTTTTCCATATCCGTCATTCCTGCCTCTAACTGTCATAGCATGCGACATACGAGAGGCATCCAAATTCTTACGGTTAACCTCTTTCTGCAGAAGAGCACTCTCAATATTAGATAATTTCAAGGTAGCAGTAGAGGCACATAATGCAATGCGGAATACATCCTGTGACTCATTAAGAGTACCAAGCAAGAAAAGAGGAGTGACATCCTTTGCAAAAGTGATGTCCTGCGAAGTCAAGTTCTTGAGTATAGCATGAAACTGGCTCAAGTGAGCAGACAAGGGTAGAGTCATGTGAATGCATAAAGGCATCAAATTTATGATACCATTCCCTAGGTGTCTGCTTACGTCAATAAAGACTCTTTCTCAACTTGCACACTAGGTGTTCCTTGCCCTTTTCCTCAAAGCCCTTAGGATGTTGCATATAGAGATCCTCATGTAAGTCCCTATGAAGAAAAACAAATTTCACATCCATCTAGTATAAATCTAAATCCAGTCGTGCAACTAAGACTAATACCAAGCATAGGGTAGTCATATCGACCACACGAGAGAATATCTCATAAAAATCAACTCCTTTCTCCAACTTAAAACTCTTAGCAACCAATTTGGCCTTATACACTAGCTTAGGGCCACTAGGGGTACTCTTTAACTTGTACATCCACTTCCATGGAAATGCATATTTTTCATTGGGCAAAAGAATCAAATCCCATGTTTGATTTTTTTATAGTGAATCATACTCAAACTACATGGCTCTCTCCTAAGAATGACTATCACCTTTGTGCATAGCTTCTGAAAGTGAGAGGTTCATCAATATATGTCACCGTGATATAATGTATAGAGGGATCAAAACAATCATGAGGACATGAGGCTCTAGTAGAGCATCTCAAGACGTGGCTATTGGACTTGTATGGCCTATCCTCTTTGTCCAACATCATGATCCTGCACAATAGGTGGATCGTGGGCTACTACATCATTAATAGCAGTTGTAGTAGGATGTCTTATTGGGCTAGTTGTACTATAATAGAAGGCTCCTCTTGAAAGATCACACTGTCTATCTCAAATACCTACTCTAGTCTTCTATACATCTTTTCCTCATGTAATTTAACATCATGGCTCTAGGTAACCTTTCAAGCATGCAGATCTCAAAGGAAATAGCCCATATTACCTATATCAACATATCCAATAAAGATGCATTTGACAGACTTTGGATCTAGAAAATTATGTTTGTCCTTGGGAATATGGCCAAAAACCTCATATCCAAAGACATGTAAGTGTGTATACGAGGGAGGTTTACCAAACCATATCTCCTTTGAAACTCTACCACCAGAATAGGACTTGAAGATCTATTAATCAAATGAGCAATAGTAGTAACTATCTTAGTCCAAAAGTACTATGGTAAGCCTACTTGACTAAGCATACTATAGACTCTTTCCTAAATAGCCCTATTCATGCACTTTGCAATACCATTCTGGGATGGGGCATATGGGGTAGTCAATTGACACTTAATACCTTTCTCATCACAAAATTCTCAAATGCCTTATACATATTCACTCCCATTGTCAAACCTTAGGCATTTTAGCCTATACCTAGAATGATTCTCAACCATAGCAAGAAAGTGTTGAAAAGTAGCTGACACTTCTGACTTCTACTTAATAGGATAGGCCCAAAATTTATGTGTATGATTCAATGAGTGCAACAAAGTACTTAGTACCACCTATTGACTAACAAGGCATGGGACCACAAACAAATGAATGAACAAGAGCCAAAGGCTCACCCACACGTATAGAGCTAGAATTTTTATAAGAGTTACATGTTTGCTTACCATGTGAACAATGATCATAAGAGTAAAAACATGATTAGGCAAGAGGTGAAAAATATTGAAAATGAGTGAGTACTTTCATTCCTTTCAGGGACATATGCCCAAGATGGCAATGCCAAAGAGATACATGAGGAAGATCAGTCATGATCAAAATATGATCAATAGGTCTTGGTACAAGCAAAGGATAGAGGCTGCCAATCTTAATACCTCGAGCAAAGACAAGACTGTCATGAGTAATCTTCCATGTGCAATCACCAAAAGAGACATGGTACCTATCATCATCCAAATGTCTAGCAGAGATAAGGCTTTTAGTCAAAGTTGGGGCATGGCATACATCATGAAACACAATTGCAAACTACAACTACAACCTCAGATTATCTATGCCAATAATATCACGTACATAATCATCACCCAATTTGACTAAACTTGTAAGAGTGACATGGAAAGAAGCCCCAAAATCAAGAAACCAACACTGAGCATAAGCATACTAAACATCAAGTAACTGAGGAGCATCAAGCAATGAAGCAACAAATATATAATCATCTAAGTTGTACTCCAAGGTATTTATCTCTTCTATCTTAACATTGAACTTGGGAACAATCTTGCGATCATCAAGAACTTTAGCATTATGGTGTGCTTTTACTTTGCCTTTTTCATGCCTATCATTGCACATCTTATGGACTGCAACCTTATGTGACCCTATTGCCCAAAATAATATTGATGAGTAAAAGAGGACTTAGGACCATGGGATTTATTGGGCGATCACCCATGAGACTTAAACTTTCTCCTATTGGGTTGTGGGTCTCTACCACTATTATCATTCCCATTACCACCTTGTTTGCCTCTCATTGTGAGTGCATGAGAAGTACGTGTTGCATCAACATTCTTCCAGTCTCTTCTTTAGCAAGCAAAGCACCCTCTACATCCTTGAACTAAAAGCCACCTTCAAAAGGTTTGCAATCATAGCAATGTGGAATGTATCCCAAGACTTGGGCAATGTGACAATCAAGAAAAGAGAGTTGACTTTCTCCTTAAACTTAAGACCCTATGAAGTAAGCTTATTGAATATGGAAAGAAACTTGTTTAAATAGAAGACATAGACGTCCCTTCCTTCATGCAAAGATCCATGAATTACTTAGCTAATACAATTGAGTTATAGGACCTTTCTTATCATAGAGGTCACAAATGTTTTTCCATAATGCATTAGCACCACCCTCAATCTCAATGGCATTGAAGTATACCTGCTTTGATAATGACCAAATGATGGTAGACTTACATAGATAATCAAGCTCTTCCCATTCCTTTACATAATAAAGTTCTAGCTTTATGCCCTCCAATTTCAATGGCCTGACTTTGTTCTTTTGCACCAATATCTACCAAATCCGAGTCTTCCAATGTTAGAAGTTATTGCCATCCAACTTCTCTATGTTGAATATGGCATTGTCATTGGAAGCATTTGAAGCACATGCTATTATGTTGGTCAAACAAAGAAAGTATGGGTTGTTGTAATAACAAAGAAAACCCAAAAACCAAGCAAAAAAGCATGTAACAAGGGGAAGACAGAGCCAATACACCACTATCCACAAGTAGAAAGCAGTAGAGTGCTAAATACAAGTGCTTGCTATCAAAGAAATAGCTCAGCATGGCCATCCATAAAACTACAGTAAATCAATATATGTCCATAGGAAAACATGCAAAAGAATAAGTTCCCAGTACTAAGAAAATATGAGTAGCAAGTGGGATGAATAATGCAACTAGTAGTGTAACATAAACCATGAGTAGTACGAAAGACTGTCAAAGCATCCAAGATGTCAGGTACATAGATGCATACCACAGTGCATGCAAAGCATGTATCCACCACTAACAAACCACTGATATTAAGTAGTACAAGGTGCCTGAATCAAAGGAAAATTAGTCCATAGTCACAAACATTTGCAGTGATACTATATGCATAAGCCAATAAAGCGTAAGGGAGTCTCCCATGGACAAGTGAGAGTAAATGCATAAACCAATAAAGCATAAGAGAGTCTCCCATTGACTCAAATGAACTAAGATCTACATAAAAATATCAAGCACTCCTACTGGAGAAAATCTAAAGTACCAAAGAAATCTCAATGCATAGAGTTCATAGTAGCATCCACGTTCCAAAGTACATCATGTATACATCTAGGAGCATATACCTTCAATAAGTCTTCAAGCCGCAAGTGGAAATCACTAGAGAAAATAGCCACTACCCAAATGCAACCAACCAAGCTCAAATCAAATAATTAGAGCTCAACATAAGCATATCTGGGCTTAAATAACAATGCTAAGCATCAAAATAACGATGTAGCATGAAAAGAATCATTGAGATGGCACAATATATGGAGGTTCAAGCAATCTTCTTCTTCATTCTTCTCTTTCTTCCATTGCCAACTGTCTACACAAAAAGTACCTCACTAAAGTAATAGATACCTTTTGACTCTTAAGTCTCTTTACACGTAACCTTACTTTTATTTAGTGTATATATGGGACATAACTTAGCCTATGTTATATTTCTCAACACTCCCTCTCAAGCTTAGAATGAGCTTACAAGATACAATATCTCAAGTGCACTTCTAAAGTACTCAAACTTATGTATTCTTCATCCTTGCATGATAGACTAGGTTCTTTGCCAACATAATGCTGCTACTGTTATTGATAATACATAATAACTCCATCATCTATGTATTTCTGACATAAAGTGAATAAAAAACTATGCTTTACTATACAAGAAAGCATTCTCGACATCAATTTGATATAATTTCTAGTCATAAATGGAAGGAAAGGCAGTCGTCGGATCTCACTGAAGTCATATTTGCCATTGGATTGAACGTCTCCTCATAGTAGTCCAATCCATATGTTTGTGCATAACCCTTTGTAACCATTCTTACTTTGTATCTTTTCAATGAGCCATCAGATTTTCACTTGACCTTGTATACCCATTTGTAGCCAATTTCTTTCTTGCCATAAGGCAACTCAACTAGATTCTATGTCTTGTTCTTCGTCAATGCATCCATTTCCTCATCCATGGCTTCCTTGCAATTTTTACTTCCAACTCATTCTTCAAAGCAAGTAAGATCTACACGCTACACATAAGATATTGTGTATGCATAGTGCATCTTTATAAAACCATTATAGGTCAATCTATCAACTAGTTGCCTCACTCTATATGATCTCCTCAATTAAAGTGCACTAGGAGTGCACTAGACAGTGTCTCAACCATTCTTACAAACGGTGGTACATTCTTTCCTGCACTTTTTATTCCTGGAGTTCTAACATGTGGTATACCAAATTCATCATCCATAGACTCATCCTCTAAACTTGCACCCATAGGCTTCATTTCTTCTGCAATTTTTTTCCTCTTTTGTATACTCTTAAACTTATCACTCCATGCTACATGAACTAATTCAAAACCAAAACCAATCAAGAACTTGCTGTCATACATCCATTTTCAACCTTCCATGGCTTCCAAAATGCATTCAAAGAGATCTCAATAGCTCCCAAATCCAAGCTACAATAGCTGTCGAATGTGTGTACCTGCTTTTGGGTGAATTAGTTGAAGATTTGTACCTCATTTAATGGTAGGCAATGAGCTTTCAATTCTATATAGGCCTAGGTTCACGCTCCTTGATCTGATGTTTTGCTCCTATATTCTTGATCTAATATCAATTGAAAAGAATATATATGAATGTGTTGGGGGTAAAGGCACCTCTGCCTAGCCGCCTGTGTATTACTACACTGACAGTACCCACCACTGCACACTGCAGGTGGCGGGCACCCATCACAGTCACTTATTCTTTATTCTTTTAGTGACAGTTTGAATAAAGGAAGGCATGGCCACACATTGTGATTGTTGGAGTTCGCACTTTCAGTTCACTCTCACTCTTGCTCTTGCTCTCCATCTGCCATAGCTCTCACCGCCAAGCTTCTTCCTCCTGGGTTCCACTTCCCTTTCAACTAGTATCAAAGAAAATGCATTAGAGCTTGCCCGGCATTCTCTTCATCTCGGATTTGAAGAGCTTCAACCCGAGCTTCAATGGCAGCCATGGCACCTTCACCCCGGCATTCTCTTCATCCCGAATTTGAAGAGCTTCAACCCGAGCTTCAATGGCAGCCATGGCACCTTCATTTACAGGTATATTTTGATCTCCCGCCTCCTCCCCGAGCTTCCGAACTTCCATTGCCACCTTCTAGGGCTGCATCGAAGCCCCCTCGACATTGCCAAGTGTTCCCGAGCACTGTTGAAGACCCCCCAACCCGCAGGAATAGCCAGTGCAAAATGTGGCGCATTTTTAGGGGGCTGGACTGACCTGTTCCTTGACATCTCCCGCTTTTTCCCTAGCTTCTCGGTACTCTTAGCAACCTTCATTGTTGGAATCCCCAGCATTAGTTCTTGGCTCCCGGTGATCAATTCGAGTGCTTCCACCTTCAGCCATTGCTGTATACATAGTCCTAGGACTATCAAAACAGGGCAGCACTTGACATTTACTATTTGATGCTTCTTGGCATTGCCTGTTTGATGCATGTTGATGACCGGATGTTATGGGATGCTATGTCTATGCTTTGGGACTAATTTGGAGCAGATTTGGGCACCAATTGAGCTTCATTTAACAGTAAATATGTTGCTATAATACAGTGGGCTGAAGCTCATTTACTTGGTGTATGCATTGGTTCTTGGATACGGGTGCTTACTAAAGGTTTGAATGATCATACCGATGTATTTGGAGATTGTCAAGTGCTTCTTTTTGGTTCCGGAATGCTTTTGAGCTTGGATTAGGCTCCGACTTGGTCATCCTTCACTGGAATTTGGCTTTAGTTGACATGCTTTGGATTGGTTTATACCTGTTGTCACTGCTTGACATTTAAGCTTCTTGCATTTATGCTTGGTCAGATATGGATGCCACTTGGTTTGCCCATGCTTGACAGTTACTTGGAGCTTCATCTTCAGATGTATTTGAGCATTTTGGACCTACTGGGCATTACATTTTGTTGTCAATTACATGCTCTTTGAATGCTTTCAGGCTAATGCTTTACAGGTCTGAGATAGCTTGGGATTTATGCTATGGATGTTCCGTACTGGGATTTGGCATGTCTAATGCTATGTACTCCATGTACTAGAGCGTTGCTTGCTCTCTTTGCATCTGACTTTATTTCCAATGGGAGCCTCTTGGTATTTTCGGATGTACACAAAGTCTTACTTACACTTGAGCTTGAGCTTGTGGGACAATTACATGTATTTGCTCTCTTGAGAGCTTTATGTCTACAGTTAGTCTGTAATGGGCTGATTTGATACGCCTATTGGGGTAGGCACCTATCTCTGTCACAGGTTTGTTAGTTTTGTATGCATCTTGGATGGTTATGCATTGAACTTCTTGCTCTATCAGTTGTGCTTGTGCTTGGTCTCTTCTCTTACCCCGAGACCCATCACATGCATGACTTCTAGACCTATGAGATGTCTCTTGCATGACAAGTTATTGGTTTGATAGTTCTTGGTACCTTCTTGCCCCTTGACACTCACTATTGGATGTATCTTGCTACCTGGCAGTTGCAGTGACATATGTGTCAGTGATTGCTTCATTTTGGGACAGTTTTACATACTGCTATCATTTATTACAACAAGCTGAAATCTGCAGATTTTCGAGCACTTCTATGAGGGTAATTCTTACTATTTGATGTTATCTTGGTCATATTTGGTGGACAGGTGCTTCTCTTGGTGATATCCACTCTTTCAATGAGTTTTAGTAGTGGTTTTAGTGCATTTTTTGCTAATTATAGCAACTTGCAATTTTGCTTTTTTACTTTGATTTGGGACAATATGGCTGGTCATCTGAAAGACACATCTCTCTTTAACATTGCCAAGTTGGATGGTACCAACTATGGGTATTGGAAGTCCCAAATATGGCAGGTTTTGGTGCAGAAGTTGCAGATTAAACCCTTGCATTTCAAGGGTGTTAAACCCGAGGATATGGATGATGATGTTTGGATGGAAGTTGATGAGCTATGTAAGTCTACCATTATCTTGTCACTCTCAGAAGAGGTCCATCATAATGTTGTTGAAGATGAGAATCAAAGTGCATGGGATTTATGGGAGAAGATTCAGGAGCTCTATGCGCATCACAGATGTATTGGTTGAAGCAGTTAATGGACCTTCGCATGAAGGAGGGGACCTCCCTATCATCTCATTTCAGTCA
This sequence comes from Lygodium microphyllum, assembly GCF_053477565.2. Taxonomy (NCBI): domain Eukaryota; kingdom Viridiplantae; phylum Streptophyta; class Polypodiopsida; order Schizaeales; family Lygodiaceae; genus Lygodium; species Lygodium microphyllum. The sequence goes on along the minus strand of NC_141154.1, from coordinate 66,341,795 downwards.
GTTTCATGCTATCATGAAGAGTCTGTTGTCATAGGGTATTGAGTTCAAAGACAACTTGCACCCATTGTTTCTGCTTGGCACCTTGCCTGAATCATGGGATGTCTTCCCTACTGCCATATGCACGAACAAGCTTGATGGGATGAAAATCAAAGATGTTGAGAGTGCTTTATTGACTGAGGAAATCAATAGGAGAAACAATGATGCTTCCCGCTCTTCACATGCATTGACCGTTAGAGGTGGCAGACATGGCAGGAATGATAATGATCATAAGGGCAGGGACTCTCAGAAGTCCAGGTCCAAGTCACATGGTCGCAGTAAGTCCCGTGGACAAAAGTTTGATCTTACCTGTCATTATTGTGGGAAAGCAGGACATATTAGGCCGCAGTGCCATAAGATGCACAATGATAAGTACAAGGAAAAGGGAAAAGAGAAAGTGCACGAAAAGTCTTCTGAGCGTAGTATTGTATCTGCAAAGTCTACTGTGAAGATAGAGGAGGTTAATGTCATGCAGGCCACTGATACAGATGAAGATTACATACTTGCAGCTTCTTCATGTGATGCCTTACAGGCTTTTGAGATACATTCTATGTATGCGCAGTGTTGGCTTTTGGATTTGGTGCATCATTTCATGTGACACCTTGTAGAGATTGGTTTCATACTTATCGTACCATCTTTGGTTCTGTGCATCCTGGTGATGACAGGTCTCTTGACATTATAGGCATTGGAGATGTTAGGCTGCAGTATCCTTCTGGTAGTTCTTTTGTGTTGCATGATGTATGCCATGTACCTGTGTTGACTCGCAATCTTATGTCAACTGGACATCTTGATGATGCAGGGTATTTTGTTTCTTTTGGAGACTCTGCATGGAAGTTTACTCGTGGCAGGCTTGTGCTTGCAAGAGGTGCCAAGTCTGGCAGCCTGTATCCCTTACTTGTATCTGGAGCTACATTGGATCATGTTTTGTTTGTGGGTTCTATCTCCCATGTATACCTCTAGCATGCTCATTTGGGGCATATGTCCCTTAAAGGAATGAAAATGCTCCATGCTTTGCAGTATCTTCCACCTTTTGACTCTTCGCATTTTGATTCTTGTGATCATTGTTTGTATGGCAGGTAGACTAGAAATACGCATAAAAAGTCTGGTAAGAAATGCATGGGTGAGCCCTTGGCTCTTGTGCACTCAGATGTATGTGGGCCCATGCCTTATTAGTCACTCGGTGGGCCAAAGTACTTTGTTACTTTCATAGATGATTACTCACGTAAGGTTTGATCTTATCCCATAAAGAGAAAATCCGATGTCTTAGACACACTTCAGCGTTGGCTTGCATTAGCAGAGAACCAATCTGGAAAAAGTCTAAAATTCCTAAGGTCAGATAATGGGGGTGAGTATGTATCATATGCTTTTGAGTAGTTTTGTGATGAGCAGGGTATTAAGCGTTAGTTGACCGCCCCTTACATCCCACCCCAAAATGGTATGGTTGAACGCATGAATAGGACCATTCAAGAAAGGGTATGTAGCATGCTTAGCTAGGCTGGCTTATCGCAACACTTTTAGGCTGAGGCAGTTCCTACTGCAATGCATCTCATTAACAGGTCGCCTAGCTATGGCATTGACTTTCAGGTTGCAGAGGAGGTATGGGCAGGCAAGCCCCCCTCTATGATCATTTCCATGTCTTTGGATGTGAGGCATTCTACCATGTGCCCAAGGACAAATGCAATAAGTTGGATCCTAAAAGTGTCAAATGCATTTTCATTGGCTATGGAGATGTAGGAGAGATGGGTTATCATCTATGGGATCCATAGGCGCGGAAAGTGATTTGCAGCCACGATGCCATCTTTCATGAGGAAAAAATGCATATGCAATCTGAGAAAGTGGTTGAGGTACGCAGATTTATCTTTCAGGAGGAGCCACCTGCTCCTATTCAACCCGCTCCATGGCCAACTAGACAGTGTGCAGCATCACTTGATGCTCATGGCTCATATGTTAGACATGCTAATGTTAGATAGGATGTTGGCCAGGCAGCAGAGCCTAGGTTGAGGTGTTCTACTAGAGATAGACGACCTCCTAACCATTTTGTGCCCTCTATGGATTATGTACTGATTACAGATGCATGAGAGCCTCTCACTTATGATGAGGCTATGCACAGGGGTGATTGTTACTCTTGGGAGAGGGCTATGCAGTCTAAGCTTGATTTATTGTATAAGAATTAGACTTGGGATTTGGTTTCCTTGCCTCAGGGTAAGAAGGCTTTGCTATGCAAGTGGGTGTACAAGCTGAAAAGTACCCCTGGACACCCCAAGCCGCCATACAAGGCTCGATTGGTTGCTAAGGATTTTAAGCAGGAGCATGGTGTTGATTTTGATGAAGTCTTTTCTCCTATGGTCAAGATGACTACCCTACGCTTAGTCTTGGCCTTGGTTACACAGCTTGACCTGGACTTGTACCAGATGGATGTTAAGGCGGCTTTTTTACATGGGGACATGGAGCAACCTAAGGGCTTTGCACACCCTAGCAAGGAACACCTAGTGTGCAAGCTAAAGAAGAGTCTATATGGCTTGAAGCAGGCACCTAGGAAATGGTATCATAAGTTTGATGCATTCATGCAATCACAGGGCTGCAACCACAGTGCTATGGATCCATGCTTGTACAAAAGAAATCCCGTGACGGTTCTTTACTGATTTTGGTACTCTATGTGGATGACATGCTTTTAGCAGGGACAGCTCATGAGGTGCTAGATGCTCTTAAGACTCAGCTCAAGAAGAGATTTGAGATGAAAGATTTGGGACATGCCTTTCATATACTTGGTATGTGCATTACGTGCAATAGATCTCAAGGACTACTCTATCTGCTAGAGAAGGAGTACATTCATAAAGTCCTTGAGTGCTTCTGTATGCAGGATGTTAAGCCTATTGGCTATCCATTACCTTCTCATGTGAAGGTTTCATAGGTTGATTGTCCGCAGACAGATGGGCAAAGGGTTGAGATGGCCAAGATTCCCTATGCATCCGCAGTGGGCAGTCTTATGTATGCCACGATAGCCACTCATCCAGATATTGTCTTTGCAGTTGGTGTTGTGGCACGCTATATGGCTACACCTAGCAAGAAACATTGGGATGTTGTGAAGGGTATCATGAGGTACTTGAAGGGCACAACAGATATGTGTATTTGCTATAGTAGCCAGGATACAGGAGTTGTGGGGTACATTGATTCTGATTATCCAGGACATGCAGATAGTAAGAAGTCCACTTCTGGCTATGTGTTCACTTATGCTAGAGGGGCTATCTCTTGGATGTCCAGGGCACATAAGTGTATGGCCCTTTCTACTACAAAGACTGAGTATATTGCAGCCACAGAGGCTTGCAAGGAGGCTATCCGATTAGGCCATTTGATTGCAAACCTTGGTATGACAGATGCTATGCCTACACTACATTCGGATTCTATGAGTGCCATTCTGTTGGCCAAGAATCCGGTCTTCCATGCGAAGATGAAACATATTGAGGTGAGGTATCACTTCATTCGTGAGGTCGTTGAGGACAGGTTGTTGACCTTGTCAAGATTTCGACTGAGCAGAATCCTGCAGACTTGCTCATGAAGAGCCTCACTATAGAGTGCTTTGCCTTCCTCAGGAGATTTATGCGTTGGATGAGATGACATCTTTCTCCTCATCATGTTGTACATGTGTACATGTTGTACTGTCTTTTATTTTTTCTCTCTCACTGGGACAGATTCACCTTTAAGTGGGAGGCTGTTGGGGGTAAAGGCGCCTCCGCCTAGCCGCCCATGTATTACTACACTGACAGTACCCGCCACTACACACTGCAAGTGGTGGGCGCCCATCACAGTCACTTATTCTTTATTCTTTTAGTGATAATTTGAATAAAGGAAGGCCCGACCACACATTGTGGTTGTTGGAGTTCCCACTTTGAGTTTCACTCTCACTCTTGCTCTTGCTCTCCATCCGCCATAGCTCTCACTGCCAAGCTTCTTCCTCCTGGGTTCCACTTCCCTTTCAGAATGTCCAACAGAAAGGAGATGGCACAAGATATGGAGGCTCAAGCAATCTTCTTCTTTCTTCTCTTTCTTCCATCGTCAACAATCTATACACAAAGTATCTCACTAAAGTGATAGAGACCTTTGACCCTTAAGTCTCTTTGCAAATAGCCTTACTTTTATTTAATACATAGGATATAACTAAACCTATGCTATTTTTCTCAACAAAGCATACGTGAATAGCATGTAGGCATTCAATACATAGGCATTAACTATGAATGCTTGCTATCCAAACTAGAAATATTCTGTTTTGTGTAAAACATAGATTTGAAAACTACACAGAATCAACTTTGTAATTACTCAAATCTTTAGTTCTCTTTGTTAGAAATCAAGCTCCACCCGTCAGTTTGTCTTGGTGTGTAACCGACATCTATGACAGCTACTGTGTACAGTTGTCTCCATGTGACTACATTAAATAAGTCGGGTTAGTAGTTAGTCAGTGACTTGACTAGAGTTAGTCAATCTAGTTTACTTTACATTGCATTGTGTGGTTTAGTGTCATTGTGTATAAGAAAAAAAAGACATTAAGAGCCTGAAGGCTCATGGATATGGAGTTCTTCCCTGTCTCTCTCTCTCTCTCATCTTTAAACATGGTATCAGAGCATCCACAAGACTGGGCTCTGTGGAGTAAAGCATTGCAGAAGATGACTTCAAGATTGACGTGAAGGGCTGGAAAAAGAAGAGGACTGACTGTCATTTTCACTCTTTTGGTCACACAGAGATATGCATTGTTGAAGGAGACTAGCCATTGATCAAGAGGTTGTTGGTGACCCTGCTGGAGCATTTGAAAGGCCCTATTGAGACTATGCAAGCCTTGTATAGGCTTAGATCAGCCATCGTGTACAGCAGCAACCCCTGTTGAATCTGCGTGAACTGCGCCTGTAGGGCTGAATGGATTGCAACCTGTGGAAACTCAAATGGGGCACTTGAACAAGACCCATAAGGCATAAATCAGTTCTGAACTACTGTGAAAATGAATGGATAGCATGCATTCAGTCATTATTGACATACAGGAGCTTTGTGCTACACCCAAAAGGCATCTTTAAAGCATAAGAATGTGTCAAAGCATGTATACATTGGATGTAATGTCTTGGAGCTTGGATTTCTTGCTTAGAACACTCAGATTTGAAAGCCATTGATAGGCTGGAAACTATCATACACAGTGAATAGCAAGCATTGTATCTTGCTGAAGCAATACATGTCACTTTGAAGCCTCTATCACCTATATGAACTGACATATGCATGTTGAATGTATGGAGGATTGTGGAAAGCATTGGATGCTACTGAATACTCAAATCTAGACCTGAAATAATTGCCTTGATAGTGTTTGGGCTAGTTATGAACAGTCATGTATTCCTTGACAGTGATTAATGAAGACAGGTTGTCTATGCCTACCCAAATGCTCATGTATTCAACCCATCACTTCAAAGCAAATGTATAACATGATTTGAAGACTTTTTGGAGCTGCTTAAAGCTTGTTATGTTGATTTTTGGTTGACTGCAACCTGCAACCAAATTAGTTGACACTTGTACTTGCTGGTTATGCATTGTTTTGTGCTTCTATGCCTATGTATGGCTTGACACATGTACTAGCAGCTATCTGGGAAGTTTTGGGACATGTATGACATGTATACATGTTGTTTTTGGACTTGAAAGTGTTGCTGGTTATACACAATCTATAGTTTTTAGACTACATCTTTGATCCCCAGCAGTGAGGTTGCAGGAGTGTAAACTGAAGCAAATACATAGCATATGTATTGATTGTTTTACCTACGAGTTGGACCATTTGTTTTGGGATTTTTTTGGGTTATCAGTGGGCTGAAATACCCTAGCTTTTTACTGCAATTAGTTGCAGAAAACTGTCATAAACTATTGTGGACTGAACTTGGTCAGTCATACTTATTGGTTTGCAGGTAATTAAACATCTGATAGACAGTCTATTGCATCATGGCTAATGCACATGGGACTGATAATATCACTCAGATAGTTGGAGAGAAGTTAGACAACAAGAACTTTGCATTATGGAAATTTAGAATGAAGAACTTTCTAGTTGGCAGGGGTTATTGGGATCTATGTATAGGAGATGAGGCTGCTCCTGAGTTGCCTGCAACGAATCCAACTAATGAACATAAAAGAGCTCATAGGCTATGGAATGAGAGAGTATGCAAGGTGCTGCATTGGTTTTCTCTATGTATATCTGATGCTATGGTCATTCAAATCACTGGATGTGAGACTCCGAAGGATGCTTGGGACATACTGATGAAAAATTATGGAACCATGACACATGCACGAAAGATCCAATTGAAACAATAGTTCAACAACATATCTAGGAATGGCAGGAGCATCCAGGTGTATACCACGGATATTAAGACCATAGCTGATCAACTTGCTACCATTGGCTCAAGTGTATCAGAAGATGATATGATTGCTGTTGCCTTGAATGGATTAGGGAAAGAGTACAAAGCTTTTGACACATCCATTTCTGTTAGAGAAGAGCCCCCTACCTGGGAAGAGCTAGTTGCTTTGTTGCTGCATGAGGAGGTCAAACTTGGTTTGAATACAGGTTCCAGTGTATCTCAGAGTAGAGACAATGTGTTATACTCTAGCCAGTGTGGCAGAGGATTTAGAGGTCGTGGTTCATTTCGAGGTCATGGTGACACTCGTAATGCTTATGGACAGCAGCAGCAGCAGGGTAATTGGCATGGTGCAAATACACAAGGCCAGCGTGGATTTGGTGGGTTTAGAGGCAAGGGGAGATCACCCCGAGGTAGAGGTGGTGGATCTGGTTCATGGCAATCATCTGATCAGTCCAACAGGGACAAGGATTGCCATTATTGTGGCAGGTATGGGCACATTGCAAAGGATTGCTACAAGAAGCAGGGAGATATGAAGGCAAAGGGCAGACAGCATGGGCACTATGCATCTTCCAGTAGTGCTCATGATGAGCAAGTTGATAGACTATTTTCCATGCAGCATGTATCCAAAAATGCATCGAGACATAATAGAGATGATAGATGGTACATTGACTTTGGAGCATCAAACCACATGACACCGTGGTTTGATGAGATGGTTGCAGGTACACATGGTCATGTATGTACTGGGGATGACACCCAACAGGACATAAAGCATAAAGGGATTGTTCCTCTCATGATGCCTGATGGCAAGAAGAAAAGCCTGCATGATGTATTACATGTACCGACCATAACAAAGAATCTTTTGTCTATGGGTCAAATGGCAGAACAGAATCTGCAAGTAAGATTTAACAAAGATGGATGTTTCATTGAGGAGTATGGAAATGGCTGCAAGTTAATTGCCAAGGGCAGAAGGGATGGTAGGATGTTTACTTTGGATGCGACCATTCCGGGACTTAAGGCAGCCATGTTTGCTCATGATGAGAGTGCCATTCGGGATGTAGAGATTTGGCACAAGCGGATTGGACATGTCAATGTAAAAAAGCTGAAATCTATGCAGCAGAAGGAAGTAGTACTTGGATTACCTAAATTCAAGTATAATGACTTTGGTCATGTATGCCCTGCATGTCAGTTTGGGAAGCAGGCATGGTTTCCGTTCATGAGACATGTAAAAAACAGCACTAGGCCTTTACAATTGGTGCACTCTGATGTCTGGGGTCCTTCACATAATACTTCATTTGGAGGTGCACGGTATTATGTCTCATTTATTGATGATTTCAGCAGGTACACTTGGCTTTATATTTTGAAGCATAAAGAAGATGTGTTTGATGAATTCAAAGACTTCAAGAAGCATGCAGAAAATGAGTTGGGCTACTACATATCATGTTTGAGATTAGATGGAGGAGGTGAATATGTCTCTAATTACTTTGACAGGTATCTTGCTAAATATGGGATCAGAAGACAGCTCACATGTAGCTATACACTGTAGCAAAATGGTGTTGCAGAGAGGAAAAACAGGGTCCTGATGGAATCAGCTAGAGCTATGCTGAATGAGAAATGTCAGCCAAATGGTTATTGGGCTGAAGCAGTGATGACTGCTGTCTATATGTTGAATCGAACCCCTACAGCAAGGATTCATGATGTCACTCCATATGAGAGGCTGTATGGTCATAAGCTTGATATTTCGCACTTGAAGGTATTTGGTAGCATTGTATATGTGCATATACCAGATGAAAAGAGGAAGGAATTGGACCCTAAGGCAGTGAAGTGTGTGTTTCTGGGATATGCACAGGAACGGAAAGCTTATAAGTATTATGTACCTTCTACGCATGAGACACTCATAAGCAGAGATGTGATATTTGATGAGTTAGCATCCTGGTATGGGAATCCTGTTGCAGTGCCTACTAATGGCTCACCTAGTATGAGTCATGCTGAAAATACTCCTGCAGAGAGTACTTCCATGAGTGGTCCAACAGGTGATGTATCATCTACAGTGAGTCCTTAGATAGGACGATTGTGTAGTCACACTATTGCATCCACTGACACGGATATGTCAGTGAGGGGGAGAACAGATAAGGGAAAAGAAAAGGTTTTTGAAGATGTAACAGGTCCACTCACTGCAGGTTATGAGTCATCTAGCAGTGACAGCTTAGACAATGAATTGGGGATTCCATCAGTTATGACGCCAGGTGCTAGGCAGAGTCGTTATGTGCCGCCTCATGAGAGGCAAGCTCATAGTGAGCCACAGCTCAGGAGATCAGAGAGGGTCAGACGACCTGTTGATAGATACACTTACACTGGATATTCAGCTTGTCATTATGCTTATATGACGAAAGTAACAGGTTTTAGAGGACCAAGTAAGTTTGATGAGGTAGTTGCAGATGAGGATTGGTGTGCTGCTATGGATGAGGAATATTCAGCTTTGACTGAAAATGGCACATGGGATTTGGTACAGTTGCCTAAGGGCAAAACACCTATTGACTGCAAGTGGGTGTATAAGGTAAAATGTAAATCAGATTGATCATTGGAAAGATACAAGGCCAGGCTGGTTGCAAAAGGATATGCGCAGCAGTATGGTCTTGATTATGATTTCAGCCCTGTAGCAAAGATGGCTACAGTTAGAACTGTGATTGCTTTGGCAGTAGTTAGAGGCTGGAAACTATGGCAGATGGACGTAAAGAATGCCTTTTTGAATGGAGAGTTACAGGAAGAAGTTTACATGGAACAGCCTGAAGGATATGTGCATCTAGAATTTCGAGCACATGTATGCCGACTGAAAAATGCATTATATGGGCTGAAACAGGCACCCAGAGCATGGAATGCTCACATCAGCAACAGTTATTTGCAGCAACATGGTTTCCGATTGGGTAATGCTGATCATAGTTTGTTTGTGAAGAAGACAAATCGTGGCTATGTATTCCTAGTTGTCTATGTTGATGACTTGATCATTACAGGAGATGATGAAAGCAGGATTGCTGAAGTAAAGACATGTTTACAGGCTAAGTTTAAGGTCAAGGACCTAGGAGAGCTGAGATATTTTTTGGGGATTGAGGTTGTCTCTACACCTCAAGGCATATGGCTGCTACAGAAGTAGAATGCTCAGGACATGTTACAGAAATATGGTATGGATAATTGCAAGCCTATGGATACGCCTTTAGAGCAGAATGTCAAGCTGCAGATTGATGTTGGCACAGAGATTGAGAATGTTACCATGTACAGACAGATGGTAGGCAACTTGATCTATCTCACGATCACTAGACCTGACTTGAGTTATGCTGTGGGGTTGATCAGTCAGTTCATGCAGAAGTCTCGCAAACCACACTTGGATGCAGTCAAGAGAATTCTGAGATATGTAAAGAGTGTTGAGATATCGAGCTCCACTCGTGATATGCTAGGGTGACCGTTGTGCATTTATGTCACCGACTTGTCAGTTTGCAGATGCGGTTGGTACACCGCCCATGAATAATAGCTAGATGACAGCTATCCTTATCTACTCTAGTTCGTGGCTCAGTTAGTATGCCACCTTAGTTAGTTGAATTTGGTTTGAGACCCATATATAGGGTTCTTCTATTTCTATGTACTTGAGTTCTTTTGGCTTGCACAACTAAGAAAATAAAAATTGTTTTCAGCCTCCACCTGTATGTGTATTCCCCCATTGTGCAAGCAAGAAAGCTACAAGTGAGACTCCTTCCTTCTCTCCCACAATCTTGACATGGTATCAGAGCCTTGTTCGTGGTAAGGAGCTCAAGAAAGCAAGCCAAGTTCGCGGTGTTCTGGTAAGAGGACCAGTGTTGCTTTCATTCTTCTGTTTTGGGAGCAAGTCTTTGCAGCAGGTAGCATAGCCGGAAAGTGCAAGAGTGCATTGTCTCAGGTTGAGACGCCCTTTGCGGTGAAGCAACAGGATAGTATATGCTACGGGAGAGGGCTTTAGCCCATGGTGACCCTGTTTTTTTTATTTAAGGCCATTTCGGGCCCTGTTTTGGAGGCGAAAGTTTTTTGCACGCACTCAGGAAAAGGCCCAGTTTTATGCTGTGTAACCACTGTTCTACAGGTCGATGAAAAGTTACTGTAGAAATTGCATCGTATGCCTGTGCGCAGAGACATTGGGAGTTACAGAATCATCCTTGTTGCCTGTTGATGCAAAATCGTCACTAGGAAGTGACTGTGTGGTCAAATACCACTTTTGTCAGTTTTGCAGATTTGCCCTTGTGAGGCCAAAGCTGTGTTCTTTGCAATGATAGAATTTTTTGCAGTGTTCTGTAATGGCGGCTAATTCTCTTTCACAGATTGTCACTGAAAAGCTTGACAAGAACAACTTCCAAGCATGGAAGTTTAGAATGATGAATTTCCTTATGGGAAAAGGATATTGGGAATTTGTTGCAGGAAATGAAGAAGAACCAGTTCTTCTTGATGTTCCCAATCAACAGCAAATGCAGGCATTTAAAGCATGGCATGAGAGAGCCAGGAAAGTTATGTACTGGCTATCTATCAGCATTTCAGACTCTATGATTGTGCATATTCAAGATGCAAATATGCCAAAGGAGGCATGGGACACTTTGTCAAAAATGTATAGCACAAATACGCAAGCCAGGAAAATGCAGCTCAAGCAAGAGTTGCATAATGTGCAAAGAGAAAATATGAGCATCAATGACTACCACATGAAGGTGAAGAAGATTGCAGATGCACTTGCTTCCATTGGGTCGCCAATGGAAGATGATGATTTAGTTTCTGTGACCTTGAATGGTCTAGGAAAGGATTATGCACAGTTTCGAACATCCATTTCCGTCTGTGAAAGATTTCCTGATTTTGAGGAGTTGATTGCTCTTCTAATTTCTGAGGAGCAGAGAAATGGTGGTGCATCTTCTTCAGGAGGAACTTCAAAAGAAGCTGTCTTCTACTCAAATGCTGGAAGAGGTAGAGGAGGCCGATCTGGAGGCCGTGGTAGAAATCAGAATATGCAGCAAACTCAAGAAAACCAGTCCTATGGAGGAGGATGTGGTAACTCTGGAGGCAGGGGGAGCCAAAGAGGTCGTGGTGGATGGCAAAGAGGCCAAAACGCAAACAGCAATGTTGAATGCTACTACTATGGTAAAATGGGTCATATGGCTGAGGACTGCTATAAAAAGCAGAATGACATCATGAATGGAAAATTGCAACAAGGGAATTATGCATCTTCTAGTAGACAGGGTGATGACAGAAATGAGCATTTATTTATGGTGCAGAACATGACCAATTATTTGACAAGTGCAGAAGAAAGAAACGATGTGTGGTATGTTGACTCAGGTGCATCAAACCACATGATAGGTCATGCAGAATGGATACAGGATGCAAGGAAAATGGAAAAACCAAGATTTGTGGAGACTGGTGATGATACTGCACATCCTATTGTGCAGATTGGAAAAATTCATTTGTCTATGCAGGATGGGAAAATGAAATACCTATCGGATGTATTTCATGTCCTGAATATCACCAAGAATCTAGTTTCTGTTGGTCAAATGGTTGAGCAGGGCTTGCAGGTCAGATTTAACTCTCATGGATGCTTTGTTGAGGATATGAAAAATAAAGGTCGCTTGATAGAAAAAAGGAAAGAAGAAGGGCAGAATGTTTACGTTGGATGCAGACATGTCTGAATTGAGTGCAGCAATGTTTGCACATGGGACCGATGTAGTTGCAGATATTGATATCTGGCATAAATGCATTGGTCATGTTAATGTACAGCGACTTAAATCAATGCAGGCCCAAAATATTGTTGCAAGATTGCCTAAATTCAAGGTTGCAGAAATGCAAAAGGTATGTGAAGCGTGCCAATTTGGAAAACAAGCAAGGAAACCATTTCCTAGACATGTTCAAGAGAGTAAGAAGCCATTGGAATTAATCCACTCTGATGTGTGGACTACTAAAGCTTCATCTCTTGGAGGCTGTCATTATTTTGTCACACTTTTATTGATGACTATAGCAGAAAAGTTTGGGTGTATTTTATGAAAAAGAAAAGTGAAGTCTTTGGGCATTTCAAAACTCTTAAAGCTATGGTTGAAAAAGAAACAAGCCTGCAAATAAAATGTCTAAGGTCAGATGGAGGGGGAGAGTACCTCTCAAATGAGTTTGCAAGGTTCCTACAGGAGCATGGCATAAAGTAGCAATATTCATGCAATCATACCCCACAACAAAATGGAATTGCAGAAAGGAAAAATAGGCATATTGGAGAGGTATCTCATGCCATGCTCAATGAAAAAGACTTGCTAGATTTTTACTAGGCTGAAGCAGTTGCTACAGTAGTCTACATAATGAACAGGACTCCCACTGCAACAATACATGGGATGACTCCAGAGGAGAGGTATACTGGTAGGAAACCAGATATTTCTCATTTGAAGATTTTTGGTTGCATTGCCTATGTTCATGTGCCAGATGAGTTGAGATCCAAGTTGGATCCAAAAGCTGAGAAGTGCATCTTTATTGGTTACTCTCTGCTGCAGAAGCAGAAAGGATATAGATGCTATAACCCTTCTACTCATAAGTTTACATTGAGCAGAGATGTTGTTTTTGATGAGATGAGTAGCTGGTATAAACTGCTAAATGTGATTGATGATGTAGATGCACAAAATGGTAATGCTGCTCAGAATTCACAGCAGCAGTCACAAAATATTAGTGGAACTGGAGCGTCCTCTAGCAATGGTTCACATTCTTCGCCATGGACAGGCAGATTGAGATCAGGAGAATCTTCTCAAAGAAATGTAGATAGTGGTATTCAGGTACCACGAAAAGGAAAAGAGAAGGTAGATCAGCCCATGTTTGATGTGAATGCAGGTCACTCTTATGTGGATGGTGAATCCAGTGGCTCAGAACAGAGCATTGATGATGAGTTGGGTATTCCTTCTATTGTTACACCTGGAGTAAGGAAGACCAGGGATGCTTTGAGAGCACCTGGGAGTGAACCTACTTTGCGCAGGTCTACCAGAGCTAGGTATCATGTGGATAGGCTGAAATATGATGGATTTACAGCCATTCACTATCCATATATGGTCAAAGTGATACAGGAACCAGAACCCACTTCTTTTGAGTAAGCCATAGAAAAAGAAAAATGGGAGAAAGCCATGGATAAAGAAATAGATGCCTTGGAAGCAAATGCTACATGGGAATTGGTACCTTTGCCTAAAGGTAAGAATGCAATTGGCTGTAAGTAAGTTTATAAGGTGAAGCAAAATGCAGATGGTTTTGTAAACAGATACAAGGCAAGATTAGTAGTCAAGGGGTATGCACAAACATATGGCATTGATTATGAAGAAACATTCAGTCCAGTTGCAAGGATGGAAACCGTAAGAGCATTCATTGCTATGGCTGCATCAAAGGAATGGTCTTTACATCAAATGGATGTAAAGAATGCCTTCTTGCATGGTGATTTGCAAGAAGAGGTATATATGGAGCAACCACCAGGTTATGTGCATGCTATTCATCCTGAGTTTGTTTGCAGGTTGAAGAAAGCATTGTATGGCTTGAAGCAAGCACCTAGAGCATGGTCTGACAAGATAGGACACTATCTTGTCACTATTGGCTTTCAGATTTCCAAGGCAGATTTCTCACTTTATGTGAGAAAAACAGAGAAAGGTATTATGCTACTTATCATTTATGTTGATGATTTGATTATGACAGGTGACAGTGATGAAGATATCCTTCATGTGAAAATGCTATTGAAGCAGAAGTTTAAGATGAAGGATTTGGGAGAGCTGTGTTATTTCTTAGCCATTGAGGTGATTAGATCACCAAGTGGGATATGGCTCTTACAGAGGAAGTATGGATTGGACATGCTGTCCAAATATGGGATGACAGGCTGTAAGCCTATTTCAGTTCCTTTGGAGCAGAATGTGAAGCTGAGTGCAAATGCAGGTGAGCTTCTGGAAGACCCTACTATGTACAGACGCATAGTAGGAATTTTGATTTATATGACTATTACCACGCCAGATTTGAGCTATGCTGTTGGATTGGTAAGTCAGTTTATGTAGGCTCCAAGGAAACCACATTTGGATGCGGCTAGACGCATACTCAGGTATGTGAAGTCCACATTGCAATATGGACTACTTTATGAGACTAGGGTTCAGATACAGTTGCATGGATACACTGATGTTGATTGGGCTGGTAGTATTTCTGATAGATGATCTACCAGTGGATATGTGTTCTCTTTTGGGAGTGCTGCAGTCACTTGGAGCAACAAGAAATAGCCTACAGTTGCCTTGTCGAGTACAGAGGCTGAGTACAGGGGTGCAGCAATGGCTGCATGTGAGGTAGCTTGGTTGCATAAGCTACTTTATGATATGCATCACCCTATAGATGGGCCAGTTGTCATTTATTGTGACAACATGAGCAGTATACACTTGGCAAATAACCCAGTCTATCATGCTAGAACAAAGCACATTGAGGTGCATTATCACTATGTGTGGGAGAGGGTTTTACTAGGTCTTATTGATCTAGTTTATGTCAGCACAGAGGATCAGGTAGCTGACATATTTACGAAGGCATTGGGCACAGAGAAGTTGCGCAAGTTCAGAGACCTGCTTGGTGTTCAGGAATTGGGATTGAGCTCGAGGGGGAGTGTTGAGATATCGAGCTCCACTCGTGATACGCCAGGATGACCGTTGTGCATTTATGTCACCGACTTGTCAATTGCAGATGCGGTTGGTACACCGCCCATGAATAATAGCTAGATGACAGCTATCCTTATCTACTCTAGTTCGTGGCTTAGTTAGTATGCCACCTTAGTTAGTTGAATTTGGTTTGAGACCCATATATAGGGTTCTTCTATTTCTATGTACTTGAGTTCTTTTGGCTTGCACAACTAAGAAGAGAAAAACTGTTTTCAGCCTCCACCTGTATGTGTATTCCCCCATTGTGCAAGCAAGAAAGCTACAAGTGAGACTCCTTCCTTCTCTCCCACAATCTTGACAAAGAGTACCACAAATCATGGGCTATTTTATGCATATAGGAAACCCCTTGACTTGATAGGGTATACTGATGCTGACTGGGCTAGTTGCACTTATGACAGGAGGTCAACCAGTGGCTATGCATTTGGATTGGGTAGTAGCATGATCAGTTGGCAAAGTAAAAAACAGCCTATAGTTGCACTGTCCAGTACAGAAGCAGAGTATCGTGGTGCAGCCTTAGCGGCCTGTGAAGCTATGTGGTTACAGAAGTTGCTGAATGACTTGGGAATACACTTGGACAGCAAAGTAAGGCTGTACTGTGATAATTTAAGTAGTGTCATGTTAGCAAGTAATCATGTTTATCATGCAAGATCGAAACACATTGAGGCTCACTACCATTTCATCAGGGAAATGGTTTTAGCATATCAGATTGACTTGGAGCATGTGAAGACTGAAGACCAGGTAGCAAACATCTTTACCAAATCACTTGGTAAAGATAAGTTCATTCACTTTAGATAGCTACTTGGAGTGATGCAGATGGTTTGAGTTTTTGGTTTGAGCTTGAGGGGGAGTGTTAGAAATCAAGCTCCACCCGTCAGTTTGTCTTGGTGTGTAACCGACATCTGTGACAGCTACTGTGTACAGCTGTCTCCATGTGACTACATTAAATAAGTCGGGTTAGTGGTTAGTAAGTGACTTGACTAGAGTTAGCCAGTCTAATCAATCTAGTTTACTTTACATTGTGTTGTGTGGTTTAGTGTCATTCTGTATAAGAAAAAAAAGACATTGAGATCCTGAAGGCTCATGGATATGGAGTTCTTTCCTGTCTTTCTCTCTCTCTCTCATCTTTAAACACTCTTTGCGCTTTTTGTTTTGAGATGTAGAACATCTCAATCTCATACCATATGCAAAAGTTATGGCCAAAATACAAAAGTAATATCAAGCTACCATAACTGTCCACGACTTCTATAATATGCTCGCTATCCAATAAAAAATGGATAGAATGGCTCCCAAAAAACTGAGTTCTTGAAATGTACTTTTACTTTCTCCTCTACTGTGCATACATTTGAGAGGAAGAAAATCTAGATATTCTAGACATTGTTCTAGATCTTCATTGAGACTTTGCAACCCCATTGAGGCTTCTTCATTGACATTGATGCTTGATGTATGCATATTGATAAAGGTACTATTCTCATAACCAAAATCTAGATCTAAGTAAAGCATGTGCTTAAGCCATTGACGCTCATTTTGGGGTTGTAATACCTCATTACTCGACAAGGTGGGTCATATCAAAGGCCTGCCATTCCTAGACACACATGCCCTAGAATCCAGCCATGATTTTCCTTAATTTAGCACTTAAGTGGATTTAGAGATACTTATTTTTCTTGCACCTTCAACATCATAAGGGCCAATTGTGAGGCCTAATGGGATGATTAGTTAAATTTAACTAATAATGAGATTAGTGAATAGCTAAACTTAACAATGCCATGTGTGGTCAAATGTAACATTTGACTCTCTACTAATTTAGTCAAATTTTATCTACTTCTAGTAAAAATGTGAAAAAGGGCCTCTAAATTTATCCTCTTGAGGCACTTATGACCAAAAACTTGTATTTCGGGTCTTCTTTAAAATTAATTAAATAAAATTATTTTCTCTATCTAGAAAATATTTTAATATAACCTTGTTGCTTGCATCATTTTGTGTGCACATGGCTCATAACTGCATTGTTTTGGCACCTTAGATCCAATCCACTCTCATTATTTGAACACCTCTTCTATCTTCCAACCTTGTTTCTTTTCAAAACTCTAGAATTACTCCATGGATCCTTCTAGGTGACCATCTTATTGTATATAGACATGCACATGCTAGAACACAAGAGAGGATGTTGTATGGCATCTAACAAGCCAGAAGCTCCACAATTGGGATATCAAATGCTTCTTTCTTGCAAATGTCCTCACAAATGCAAAAGGTAAAATGTCACTTTCACTAGAAAGGATGGATTTTTGGCTCCAAATTACAATATAAAAGATGGCATGCAAACGTTCAATATGTGTATTCTACCGAAGATCTTCACTTTCAATGAGATTTAAGATTAACTATAAGGAAATTGACCCAATTACCTTTTTTTAAATTCTCTATTCAAATGAGATACACATCCCAAAATCTTTCCCTCTTGCGGATCAGATCAAAAGCTCCTCACGTTCTGTGGAAAAGATTCATATTTCAATGAAACTTAAGATTAATTGTGTCTTCTATTATTGTTCCAATGAACTTTAAGACTAACTTTGAGAACTTTGTGAATTTTGTTTCCCTCAACAAGACTGGAGTGGTAGCCATTAGGGTCACTCACAAGTACCTTCAATATCATGCATATAGAATTCATCAACCTATTTACCATAACCATCCTCTATCCTTCTTCATCAAAAAATTTTATTTTTTTACTTAGTGGCATACATGGTTCTAGCAATTTCACAAGCATATGGAAGGTTGGGAGAGCTTCCTCCACCTAAACTCAATTCACTTACAAATTGGGATATGCATAATGATAGAACAATCCAAGGCTTCAAGTTAAAGATTATCAAATATATTCAAAGTTCAATGGAGATTGGGAGAATATCAAGGAGATTCAACTTTTCTTACTGTATCTTAATTCATGTTCTTAGATCTATCCCTCAAGGAATAGATTTGCAAGAACAAAAATAATGTGGTTGGGTAGAAAAAATCTCATCCACCATAATAGATAAAATCTTCAAATCAAAAGTCAACGAAGAAAGTACACAAGTGTGATTTTGTTGAGGATCTCATAATATTAACATACAACATCCTAATATTATTACTAGAGTCTCTGTTATATAATATAAAAGAAGATAATGATGCATAATTAGACTCTAAGAACAACAATGGTCACTTTAGTATGAATAACAATTCAGATGATGAGGATCAAAAGTCTTTGTTAGTTACTAAGAAATGGATATTGGAAAATGAATGAGAAGTTGTTGAGATTTTATATCCAACCAAAGATATGGGATATTATTGTTTGTTAATGGTAATAATTATTACAATAATCATATAAAACTTATAGATGTAACAACCTGCCCTAACGATGCATTACAAAATTTTCAAAGACATAAAGTTACTTGTGTTGTCAATTTATATATGCCTTTGGCATATTAATGTACTAGAATGTGCCTTTTCAATGTTGCATTTGGATTAATATTTGGGTTTTTGATTGAGATACTTGAATCTTATATAATTGAGAATGTATTGTTAAAGAGATAGAGTCCCAAAAATCTAACAATGTATTGGTTTCAGTTGTGTATAAGAGGTGATATACATAAAAGTACATGTTTTACATATGTTTTTTCAAAACATTCCTTGTTGGGGTTCGTGTAGTGATCCTTCTAGGAGTTATTCCAACATCTAACTCCTTACTTGCTGCCCTTTTGGAGGTAGCTCTAGGGGATGCTTGGTCTTGTTTTCCCTTGCAAGGGTCTTCCTTGGGCTTTTCTTGTAGGCTCCCTTTCTAGAGTTTTTAACTTTTTTGTTCTCTTCTCTCTTGACCCTTCACTTTAACACTTGCATCACACATGCATCTCTTATCTTCATTTTTCTTTTGTTCTTTCTTGTTTAGGTTAGCCTTTGAACTATCTCTAGCTCCCTTGGACTTTAGCCCTTGGTATCTTTGGGGGCATTTCCTAATTTGGAAGTTCCCTTGCCCTTTTGAAGGCTAGGTGGTGATAGATCTAGATCTTCAAGAATGTCCACATACCTATCAAAAAGAATATTTATGGCTTTTACTCATGCAAGCCATGCATATTCTTGCTTTACAACAATTTGATGTAAACTGTGAAGATGAGAGCATGGATGTTGTTAGAAATAATCATGAATATTTTTCTTATGTGAAAGGAACAAAGTGGATTACTTAAAGTCATCATCTTATTTGTAAGCATAAACTTTGCCTTGAGATTCCCTTTTGAGGTGGGGATACTTCTCCTCTTGTGTGTGGCATACACTCTTTTTGTACTCTTGTTTGGAAATTTACAAGGACCCAAACAATAGTGTAGACACTTTTTGTACCAAAAAAGAATTTGCACTTACAACTTCACATTCCCATGAAAACCATTCAATGAATTATCTTCATACATTTCAAGTCTGGGATCGTAGCCCTTCAATGTGAATTGAATGGGGAAATAAACAAGATTAGCCAACCATAAGAACTTTAATCATTTTTAAATGATCCATTGGGGGAAACATGGACTAAAAAAGGGCCCTTTAGATTAGAACTTAATCTCATCTCTAACCCAAAATAATCTGAGGTGGACCAATAGGAAAGGGGTTGCTATGCACATTTTATCCACTCCTTTTCCCACTATGGCCCACCAATTTTGGTTTTGCTAAAAGAAAAGTGTGGTATTGTCAAAAAGAATATTAAATTTCACATTTAAAGAATAGGAGATGTGCTCATTGGTTGCCACATGGAAAGGGAGATATAATGATTTGGAATTTCAAAATTTTGGCCATTTCAAGGCGCGAATCTGAGTCGCACACTTGAAATTTTCTTTTCAAGCTATATAAAATCTATTAAACTTATAATCTACGAAACTACCAAACATGACTCCCCAACATAGATGGCGGTCATAGACATGAGCCTAAGCTAAAAAAACAAAAATAGACCTAACAACCATCCAGCCCGTTAACCTGAAAAATACCTTTTAAAAGAGCCTAAATACCAATTTAAATAACAACCTACAACAAACTTTATCACCTGGATTTAAAAATAAAAAATTAAGAAAAACCACCAAATTCTTGCAATGAAAAAGCCCTAAAAAGGGAACTTAAAAACCCAACTAAATTTTAAAACGAAATTTTATTACAATATATTCATCAGAAAAGCACAAGTGGGTATTGGAAATAGAATTTGAGTTTCTAGAGGCCAAGTGCTAGAAAGATGAAGCCCGAATGGATTTTACAAGATCACAAGTGGATTTAGGGTGACCACAAATAGCACCTAAAAAAGGATTGGAGTGACAAATGCCCAAATTCCAGGCTTCATGAGCTAGTACATGAGCATGATCTTCAATTCTATAGCTTCACCCAAGCTATAAAATGGAGGATCTGTGCATACTCATGGTTCCATAATCATCTTCACCCATAGGCAATAGGCAAGAATTGAAAAGCATAAGTATTCCAACTTCTTCTTTCTTCTTCTTATTCTGCACCATGATAGCATCCCTTGATTGATTGGATTGGATTGGATAGATGGATACGCATGTGGATTTCTAGGTATGCTGCAGCACATTGTTCATTAGCAGTACATGTTTGCTGACAATATTGCATTCCTAGGTTGGCTGCTCTCATTGTTTCCTACAAAAAGATTAGTCAGCAACTTATTCTAATCTTAGAGTAAGAGCACAACAAATTGGTTAATTAAAGCATGCTAAGATGGTTATATGATTAGAACTTTGCTTAGAGAAGATAGAATGATAGTAAGCCTGATGTGCTATGAAGCCATAGTTATTATTATTAGATTATTAGATGTTGTTGAAACTTGAGTTATGAGGCCAAATATACTCACTTGGACAAGCACCTCTTCCAAGTCTCAAGCAAACATGGAGAGCGCGTCGACCCATGTAAGACCGGTATTTCTGACGTGCAGGATTGGCCTATGCAACAACAACAAATGTATGATTGATAGGTAGAGGGATGGAAGGCGCCATCGGCACTGAGAGGGATAGAGAAGGTGGCATGGCGAGAGATGGAAGGAAGGTGGCATTGGCGGTGAGGGACGAAAGGCGCCATGAGCACAAAAGGGAAGGTGGCGCATGCAGAAGGAGTGTGATCGCACTGCAGCCGGCAAAAGGCATTCGTCCATATGAGGGAGAGGGAGAGGGAGAGGGAGAGGGAGAGGGAGAAGGAGAGGGAGAGGGAGGGAACCTCCTACAAGAGAGAGATCGGAGGAGGAAGGGGGGAAGGGAACATAGTCTCTCTCTCTCTCTCTCTCTCTCTCTCTCTCTCTCTCTCTCTCTCTCTCTCTCTCTCTCTCTCTCTCTCTCTCTCACCTTATCAAGTCACACACATTAGAGAGAATCTTTTGCTCAAGGTATCTACCCCTAAAGAACAATTCTTTTCTTGGTGAACTTCTCATCTTTTCTCAAGTACCTACCCCTTGTGAACAATCTTATGTCATTGCCATATGGCTTCAATTTATCATCGGAGTCCCCTCTTACTACCAAGGGGTTGTTCTCACATATAACCTAGGTTGAGGCATACGCAACATAGCCTTCCAATTCCCTTGTGGACAATTAATCTCGAAGCTAACATTGTCCACAATTTATATGTGGTATGGATCGCTTATTAGTGGTACCCCATGGTGCTTAGCATTGAATTTCACTTGCTTTTGAGGGGTAAGACTTTGAGCCCTACATCCCCACATAATTTCATTTACTTTTGAGGGGCTTGATTTTGACCAAATATAAAGGATTAGGATCTTATTTGAACCTATCATTAGAAACTGGTTATGAAAGGAGTGAATATGAGCTTGATGATTGAGCTATGCTTACAAAATGATGGTTGTGGAAAATATATTGAATCATGATTAGCAGACATTTTCTACCCACAAGCATCAGTCATAACATTAATAATGTGTGTGCATGTTGACTCTACATCTATATCAATATGCTTAAGATCTTAAGGGCCCATTATGTATGTTTAGGATGCATTGATTGAGATACATTAGCTTACAACTTATAAGTTAGCAACCAACTTTTGCAACTAGGTCTAGGGACTACTATCCACTACACAAAGATCACTCTTAAATTAAGACCTTATTTCCAAGGTTTTGTCTTACATGCATCAATTCTTTACCCTTGCCACCTTTATTGTCATGGAGAGAATATATGTTAAATTAAATTAACTTGCAAAATAAATAATAAAAATTATGACACAACTCCACTTGCCCTTGGTTCACATAGAGCCCAATTTTATTTCAATGGATGTTGATTACATATGTTATGAGGTGAAACTTTTTGTGATTTACATCTAAAGATTTCTCTTCAACATATATCTCTCTCTCTCTCTCTCTCTCTCTCTCTCTCTCTCTCTCTCTCTCTCTCTCTCTCTCTCTCTCTCTCTCTCTCTCTCTCTCTCTCTCTCTCTGTGGGCATATGCCCCATAAATGCATGTGTGTATATATATGTTTATATTTGTCATTTTGACTTTGTATATCTTTTGTTCATAGCACCTGATAGTATCATTATTAGAGGATGGCACCAACTTTGCATCCTTTGTCAAGGGAATTGATTCTACGATTACATAGAGTATGGTTAAACTCAACAAGAGTTACTCGAAGACACAATGCTAAGCTATGTACTCAACTACGAACCTTCCAATTAGATCTTCCTTCTTTTAATATTACATCTATATTTGAATTAGATGCTTCCTTTGAAGAATCCAAATAACACAAATATTATTTAGAAAAGTAAGCAAGGGATAATGAAACCATGGAGCAATAAAATCTAAGTTATTAGGGGTATAGCCATTTGAAACTACCTAGGAGTCTTTTTGGATACTTGGTAACCGTTGATTTCTTTGAAATAAAAAATTAGCCAGGGAGTCTGCAAAGCAATTCTACTGGCAAGAAATCAGTTGGAAAGTCACTTCCTCAACTATCTCAAGAGTTTCCACGATTGCATGATGGTACATCCTTAGAATGGGATCCCTCACACTATAGGTCCCATTCAATTGGTTGATCACTAGTTGACTGCTGTGAGTCACCTTTCACCAATAACCATGCCTAAGTAGATTTAGCCCCATAACCAAGTCCTTGTATTCCACCATATTATTCATAAAAGCAGTGCTTAAATGCACTTCCATTTTTAAAACCACTTGACAATTGGGTTGTTTTATGATAACCCCTACACTTGCATGCTTAGCAGGTCCTTGAGAAGCTCTATCAAAATATAATGTGTAAACCACAACTTCATTGAAATAACATGCCATAATGATCAACCAACTCATACTTATAATAGTCAAAATATAACCTAGAGAGTGTGTGTAATATAGGTACAATCCCTTCTTCCTTACTAAACTCAATAGGGATGCTAGTAATAAGAACCCCATGACAATGCTGGCAATAGACTCGAATATCCCACGTTAAAGAGTCATCTTGACACTCAATGATATGATACCCTTACTCCACCAGATCACTTGGCCTTAGTGGTAATTTTTCTCTAAATATGGATGCTCGAGATAAGCAGTAACTTTCCATATCCACTAGTCTTGGTACCCTCTGCAAGTTTAAGCTGGATCCTAAAGGACTTGCAAAGATATCAAGTTTGACGTCAACCCCTATACATAATAGGGCTTCAGTTTATTTAATTCTACTTTAGTTTTGAACCCTACTCCTTGTAAATTTGCTAAAAGAGTTGTAGAGTCCTTTCCTATACGAATAATTGTATAAGCACCCGCCTAGGAACAGCTCATGATAGGCATCATAATATAGCGCAAATTGACCCTTACTAAATTTATACTTCTTAGCACAAAGATCATGAAACATTTTCATCCTCTTCTTCCCTACTTCTTGATGTAACAAGCCTTATGATCTAATATTGTTACGATGTGCAAGGGAAGTAAACCTTTCTTGCAATGCTTCATCTTTACCCAAAGAATGGTCTAGAGAAAACCTTATTGTAGGAAACTCAATCTCTAAAGGTAAAACACACTATTTTCCATATACTAATTCAAAAGGGGTGTGGCTTGTAGCTCTTTTGAATATCATATTATAAGCCCAGATTACCACATACAACTTCTTATTCCAATCATGCTTACCCTCGCATACAATCTTGGATAAAATCCCCACAAGCTACTTATTAGTACTCTCTACTTGCCCATTAGCTTGGGGATTGTAAGTTGTGACCTTATTATGTTTAATCTTCAGAGCTTCTATCAAAGCCTCAATCACTTTATTCAAAAAATGTGTTCATGAGTAGACACAAGCTCCTTAGGTGAACCAAAACAACAAACAATCTATTCTAAATATAAAACTAGTCATTTCCTTGGCATTATTCTTCCGACCACTTTGTGAAATACTCTGTCTTGCCATAATGATATAACTCTTTCGTGTAGTCAATGATGTATAGGTCCAACAAAATCAATGCCCCACTTCTCAAATGATAGTATAGCCATGTCATCAGTTAGCGGGCATTTCCTATTCTCTCTATAGTCATATCTGTGACATGTATCACATCTCTTGACATATGCAAATGCATCCTAGAAAATCGATGGCCACCAATATCCAGCTCTCAAAGCTTTCTATGTAGTCAATTATCTAGCAAAGTGCCCTTCAAAAGTGGAGTCATGACACTCTTCCAAGATGAATGAAACCTCATGAAGTATGACACATCAACGATAAACATTATCAATCCCTTGTTGATATAGTGTTCATGCAATCAAGGCAAACTTTAAGGCTTGCTACCTAATTTTCCTCTTTTCAAGCTTTGATATAGTGGCTCTAGTTTCTCTTATGGATAGATAGTGTATTATGGTAGCATACTGGGGTGAAATCGAGGCTCTATTGATTTTGAATAGACCCTTGAGATCACTACCTTTAGCTAGACTTCCTTTGGCTTCCCAACATCCACAAGACATTTAGTGATTCCTTGCAACTTTTGCATCTTACCCTTAATCTCATAGTCAAACTCTTGCAAAGTGACATGCCACTTTGCTAGGTGGTCAAGCAGCTACAACTTATTTGTAAATAGCATCAGTCCCTCTGCCTTCGTATAAAATACTACATTTTCATATAGGATGTAGTACCTGAATTTCTTCGTTGCAAAGACGATCCCAAGGCATAATTTCTCCATGTATGTATAATTAATCTCGGAAAACCCTACCAAAAACAATCGGATGGTACCACTTTTCCTCCCAAATCTATGCTAAATAGCAGTTGAAAGTATACATCATAGCCATTGAAAATATGTAAAATATCTTACCTCTTTGAGGTGCTTGCAAGACTGCCACTTTTGCCAATTCCTGCTTTACATCCTCGAAGGATACTTGACATGAATCACTCCACACAAACAAATAGTCAAAGGACAATAGATTCATCAATGCCAATGTCCTCTCAACCAGTGCATTAATAAATCATCGATAATATCAGATTGATGATAGAAAGCTATGCATTTCTTTAGGAGCATATGGCAAACCCATAGCAATGATAACCTTTATCTTTTCAAGAGATTGATCAAAATACTAACCAAGCTAACCAGATGGCCCAACACCAATCCACAAGGTGCTCTAAATACACATTTCCTTGGGTCGAGAGCCATGCAAAACTATCTCCATCGCTTGAAAATTTTTCTAAAAATAACAAGCGTCTCTCCCTCGTGGTGGCTACCCCCAAATCATCAATGAAGACCTTCAGCTCCTCTAGGAAAATATCACCAAAAGTTTTATTAATCATACATTGCCAAGAACCTGGCACATTACATAATCCAAAAGCCATAACATGATATGCAAAGGTGCCAAATAGCGTGATAAATGCCATTTTCAATTTGTCTTCCTTTGCAATAGTCATTTGATTATAACTAGCAAAGCAATCCATAAACGAATAGATATCTATACCCACTTACTAATCTAGAATCTGATCAATAAATGATAGTGGATAGTAATCTTTGAGACCTTATTGAGCTTCCTAAAATCTACAAAAAGTCAAATTTGATTATTTTTATTTTTCTTGATAACTATTTGCAAATACCACTGTGTGATATACAAGAAATATCAAGCCAATCTTATGTAATTTTTGTAGCTCCTCAAATAGTCTATCTCGTAGCCCAAAAGACATATGGCTCACTTTTGTTCAAATAGGACAACTACCTTCCTTATAGTATGCACATCCAAACTAGGAGGAATACTCATTAGCTCATTATAGCTCTAGGTAAAAATATCACATAATTCTTGGATCAAGAACATGTAGTCCTCCCTCTCTTCTAGACTAAGTGTAGATCCTAATTTAATCAGTTGTGGCTCATTCAATGTATTGAGATGATGTAGCTCAATCACATCCGTGTCTTTGATTCTGTCTTGAGCTTCTATTGGCTCATTATGGTAGACATCTTCTGTAGTAGTGGACCTCTCTCTTGATTAGTCACTTGATAAAGTCTTACTATCAGAAGAAGGATCCTCTAATGCATCTAATTTTGTTGAAGATAAGGGTACTCTCTCACTTTGAGGAGACTCAAGATATGCATCCACTATTACGCATTTGACACCTCTGTCAAAAATTAGACGACCAGCGGGTATATCAACTTGAAAGTTGGATTGCAAGTTCCATAGTCTTCCTAATAATACTTGATAGCTTGGTAGTAATTGCAAACCTAATAATCCTAAAGTCCAAAATGAATTCCACATTAGCAACAATCACGTGGACTTTGGTAAGGAAACCTTTCAGTTTCCTTAAATTTTCATTAGCCATCTGGAGAATTGTGGTGGAATCCTTTTGGATTTCCAATCCCAACCTTTCCATCAATTTTGAACTCATAATGTTGACAAAAGATCCCATATCCACAATGGCATGATCCACTAATATACTATCAACATATGTTGCCACCCTTAGGCAATGCATTTTAGCATGTTCAAACCAGTCATCTCCCACATCAGCTATTTCCAAGGGTTCAACAATATATCCTATGCAAAGGATCTTCTTAAACTCTTTATGCATCCCCGGAGATAACTTGATTAGCTGCATGAGATTCAGATCGAGCTTTATGTCACAAAGAGAATTGGCTAAGTCAAATTCATGATAGTTAGCAATGGTTCTCTTCTCCCACCAGACAATTCTTTCTCTTGGTCGAATAGGCTTAGGTACCTCTTCCTTGGTTTTTACCTTCTTCTTTGACCTTCTGTCTTCTTGTAATGGCTCATAAATTGGAAGCCTTAGTGATGTTGACACGCATAGTTTCAATAAGGTCAACACCACTACCACTAGGTAGCTCTTCTATGATAGCTTTTTCTCTCTGTAATATTTTCTTTGGTCATTCATCTTGCTAAAGATTATTCACTTATACTCGATGATTAATTGAACCTGGCATCTTATTACTCCCTTGCTAAAGAAACCTAATCTTACTCCAGCAAAGTACTAGCCAGATGGTTAAACTTCCTACATATGTCACATTAGCTAAATCTTGATTGTGGACTACCCTTTTTAAGATATCGATTTCCTATCAAGTTTTGTTGCTTCCTTAGAAAATTAACATCTATGGCTATTTTTCTATATTGTTCTGTTATCATATCAATATAATGCTGCATCAGGTCCTTGACTTCGCCAAGACATTTGATACACTAGATTAATAGCCATGATCATATGCTTACCATTTAGCTCACCTAACTACTTGATTAGGGATCAACCACTAATTAGTTGGCATGACATTAGGGTTCATCATTTGGCTAGCCATTGGCATAGCAACATTAGGAGGAGTTGGCATCATGGGCACATTTTGTATTATGCTTCCTCTTCCATTCGAAATTGGTCATAGGTATACTAGTCGAACCTTGACTTCCAACTAATCAATACCAAATTATTTCTAGGACCTAGACTCAAATTTACGTTAGCCTAGATGTGTAGGCTGCTTGTAATTGCGACTCTACCTCCTCTGCTTGTATAATAGCAATGTCTTTATCAACAAGAGCAACACTACTCAACTACACTTGGAAATTGAAGTCTGATCTAATATAAAAATTACCGCAATTGGATAGAAGGTGGAATAAGAATAGAGATTTGCAATTTGTGAAACACCTATTTCAGTTTCTTGGCCTATGCTTGAGCATTCTTATAGGGCTCTTGATGTATCACATTCAAAATATAAAGCCAATACTGACCACCTCTCTTAGGGGAAAACTCTCTTTAGAAGTCCGCATAAAATAGATCTATCGTAGTTATGGTTCTAGCTTCCAAGCCATGATACCACACCACAACTCTTCCTTTCAAAGTCATATTAAATAATATCATAAGATTTCCTTCGTCCTAAATCCGACAATTAAACATTAGTTTCTGAAACCCACTGATATGGAGTTTCTCATCCTCCTCTGTAACCCATTAAACATGGGTAGAGGAAAACCTAAGGCTAGCAAATCCACTATTCTTGTAGGGATTGCAATAGATTGCACCATAATGATGATCAGATTCACTACATAGATCTGTGGGACTACACCCCCACTCAAAGTTGGTAGACTTGTTGGGATAAGAGACAACTAGAGCTTTTTCCTTCCCCTAATGGGATGGTTGGAATAGTAGGGTCAACAAGACCTCTCTTTCTCAAGGATATCAAACTACTATGCTTAGGAGAATATCTTCTAAGGATCTCACATTGTCGTCTAGCCCTTTCCTCTCTTTCTTAATATTGGACCTCGGCTTGATGGTGTCTATCAGAAAATAATAGATCTATTTCAATACTCTTTGGCATACACTGAAGAATTGATCCCTATTAACCAAGATTTGAAAACCACCACTTATCAATGGCTCTCAATAAATTCACTACCTATCGAAACCTAAAATGGGCCCGGACACTGGCTCTACAGCTCTAGCTAGGATCCTTTGCTCATCAACCAAGCTTTCGAAGACTATACACTACTCTAAATAAATCAGCATTTGTATCAATTTGTAATCCAATATTGTGGCTCTTACAACTCTCCTACACCCCAAGGATTGGCCCTAGGATGGAACGTCTAAACATAAAACAGAAGCATAACATTGTCCACTATTTTTCCAAGTTGAGATATTTTTGTTTCCTCACTTAATCACTTCCCAAAGAAAATCATATTATCCTACAACTCAGGAATCCTCACACTCTCACCGTTGGTCAATAGTTTTAGCAATCAATTGCAATGCATCCAAGAGACTTTTTTTTTCTTAATACCATGTATAAGAATGCAAATGCAAGGTGTAATGCCATATAGTGCTCAAATAAATTAACCACAAATCAGCCAACATGTCATGTACATACAATGTTTCCATGATTTTCTTTCTAATAATGACACCGGACTAATTTGTGCTATAATTCCTTTAAACTTAAATGAAGTGAGTTTTATATGTCATGATATGCATGGAAATCAAAATTTAGTTGATACTTAACTTTCCACGACCCTTTTTCCCTTATCGTTTATGTTTTGCAATTGTGCGAATGTTTAAGAGGGTGTTTCATGTCATTTTTTCATGTGTAAAAGTGGTAAACACACACTTTTACATAAAGATGAAGATAGGATGAGGAAAATTTTCATGCCCTACATTTACCATATATCCATATCCATATACCAATTTATTGTAAATTTTTAAGCATAAATTTTAACTTTTTCAATTAAAAATCCTACTTTTTATTATTTTTATCATTTATTTTAACATTAATTACTAATTTAATCATTTATTTCAACATTAATTAATATTTTTCTTATTTTCAAATTTATCAAGCTTATATGGATTGTGATTCATCATTACATTTAATATAGCTCCATAGGAATACTATTTGAACCATAAAAATCCATGAAATTAGCATTTTTCTATTGAATCCCACATCACAGATTTAACGATTTTGATTTTTATTATGTGAATTACTAAAAATTATATATTATTTGATAATTTCAAACATATTCAAGCATATTCAACCATTTTCAATCATTTTTCATAATAACAATGAGAGATTTATTTAAAATTCCGGTTACTCTATAAACCGCATACATAATGCATCATATTTCAAAAATGAAAGGTTGATGATGCTCTTTGAAGCCGCTGATGTCTCCTCTGCACTTTCTCATTCCATTCCTTGTAGCTCATCTCATGAAGAGAACCGGCACCCATTCTCCCTCATCCTCTCAGCTCTGATAAACAATTTATGGTGAGAGAGAAAGAAAAGAGAGAAAGGATGAATTTCTGTCTTTCTATTTATTGCACCAAATCACACATGGTCTAGAGCAATTTGAAGTGAAGAATTACAGCATCTTAGCCTATGAGAAGGAGATATGATTTTAACAAGGTGCAAAATCCAAAATCTTGAGGAAAAAATGGGGGGTGCCAAAAAAAATGGTTTTAGGCCAAATGGAGGGACAAATGATATTGGATTTGTGATTCGATTGGACGGTGGTACCTTCTAAGCATCGAAAAATATTACCATGGCCTCTGTCACTTGCTTTCCGACTTTCAAATCAAGTAGCTACTTCATAACACTAAACCTTGCAACCATTAAATAGGGGGTCAAATGGACTCCAATCGATGAACGGACACTTGCATTGGATTTCCGAATCGAAATGCACGTAGGAAAACTCCAACTTCTTTATCCATTATCAACACATTCATTAGGGGAGTTTTGAGGCCTCAAAAATGCCCTATAAGCCATCCTAGAGAGAAAATATTTTAGAAAATAAAATTATTCTTTAGATTTTTTAAACTTTTATATTTTGATAAGTAAATATATTAAAAATTATTAATAAATCATTGTCGTTATATTCTCATGGTCACATCAAACCTCGAAATCTAGGCCACCATAAAGGTGACAAAGATTG
Organism: Lygodium microphyllum; assembly: GCF_053477565.2. NCBI lineage: Eukaryota > Viridiplantae > Streptophyta > Polypodiopsida > Schizaeales > Lygodiaceae > Lygodium > Lygodium microphyllum. The sequence continues at coordinate 66,310,876 of NC_141154.1, read as the reverse complement.
TCATAATGAATATCTTACTCATCCTCATTAACATGAAAACTAATATTCAATTTGAATTTTGTTTGGCGTTTGATTATTTTCCTTCATTCTCACTCTCTTCTTTCTTGCCCATCCTTGTCACTTTCCTCTTCATTTTCCTTCTTGTTTATAGTTTTTCAATCCAATCTTCTAATCACATCTTTAGCTATGGATTAGTCATCCAATGATCTATGTAGCTCTAGTAAAACACCTCTCTATCATCTTCATATTGAGTTGGATAGTGAGTATGAACCGATAAGGAAGAGAATAAAACCCATTACTATTATAAAGTCTAGAAACATATACTCAAGTTTGAATAAAAGAATAATCTTGATCTTTAGTTAGATGACAAGCTATATCCCAAAGATCCTAGCAAAAATAGCACTCTGCCTTTCTATAATAGCTATTCATTGTTGAGCTCCATTTTGGTGATGGTTACAATGGGTTTCTAGGTTATATACTTAATTTGGTTGCAGAAAAGGATGTCCTTAGTTTAGAGAACCATCAAAACATAACAACGAGTTGTTGCAGAAGCTAGAGGATTGTCAACAGAGGATTCATTCATTGGAGAAACGTATCAAATCTTATCAATGAAAGAAAAATATTTTAGACCTTCAAAATCGACAAAACGCTCTTAAAAACATTGAGAATCTCATATGAGGAGGGGGTGATTGTAGTAAAAGAATCCAAGTAGCAATATATATTTTTTTCACTTTAAAAATATTAAATATGATTTTGTTTATACTTGATTGTATTGATTTGTGATGTTGATTTTGTTTAGGTCTCTTCTTCAATAGAATCCAAGTGAAAGAGATTCTTTTAAAGCATCTCAGTTTTATTATTGTATTCTTCCTTCAGTAGTTTCAAAAGATATTTTGGAGAAGAAGAAAATTAAAATGGTAAAGAAACAATGCTTGGAGTCATTTATAAAGTATCATTCTTTGGATATTGAGTTAGTGTAGAAGACACTAGATAGTATTGGCATCAACCAAGATGCTTATATACAACTTTTCTAGCTTTTGCAATCAAATATGAAGCAAGGCAAGTACACAATTGCATACTTCCAAGGTCTTCTATGGTTAGAACTATCAGACAAAGAGTGAATAACAAAGTGATGGAGATTCTAGGTGAGCCTTTCCATATCAATGCTAATATCAAGGGCAAGAAAATAGAAGTTTTATTCAATAAATTTAACAATATTTTCCTTGACTTGTGCACCCTACAATGTTTAATGATCAAATTCTATGACTTATCACACCAAAAGAGGCACGAGGAGTGGCTAGATTTGTGGTTAAACTTAAAGAAAATACGATTCTAAAATGCACAAAATTGAAAAGAGTCTATTACCTTGATGAATAGAGCACTTTCATCAAATCACTACAATCACTCAATGTCATGTAGTGTTCAATCGGAACACATCTGGTGGCTAGGCGCATTTGAAGTAGATACACAGGAATTGATATATTGTATTGTTTTTTTCATCGAACGCCAATGCATGATGTTATTAAGAGACAACACGTAGGAGAATAGCTATTTATTGAAGGATTTGGAAATTATAAGATTGAGCTAGCACATAGCTAGTGACTCAAAGACACTCAAATATATTTACAATGTATCAAAAGGAGCCAACTCCAGATCTCCTTGCCTACATTGCATGTCCCCATCCATCGAGTTGAACTCAAGCGATTGGAATATAGCTCCCTCTAGGCACAACAAGGATCCACAATTTAAGCAAGTCCTAGATATTCCTTTAGTGAATGCCCATATTTATACACCCATATTTATACGCTTCATGCACTTTGCAAGATAATTGAAAAGATTGTTCATCTTTATATAGGATTTTCATGGAAGATGAAGCCATTATCAGCTAGAACAAATGCTATAAAAAGCCTTATTTGCAATTGGTCTACATGGTGGTAATGTTGTTATTAAACCACATCTTCAAAAGTATAAGGATGGTAATTGTATCCCAAAAAGACATCTATTGGTGGAGTGAAGGCTAGAAGGTTCTTAGGCTTTTGTGGGAGATTTGGTAATATAAACTCTAGGAATGGTGGCTCAACTATTATATACAATCAATGAAAGTCCCTACACAATGCAGTTAAAGATCATGCTCATAATGGACAAGCTTAGAATAGAAAAGCTAATGTTTGAAAAACACTAGACAAAATATTCTTTTATTATGATAAAATTGAATGGAATGATGATGATCTCAAAGACTTCAAAAACCAATTTAACATTTTTAAAAAGGTATCAGAGAGAGAACCAGGGAGAGAGAAAGAGGAGAGAAAAAGACTGCAGGAAGAGAGAAAATAAGAGTGACGAGGAGAGAGAAAGACTAGATTTAGAGAGAGAAAGACAAGAAAGAATGGGAAGCCATAGAAGTTGTGAGCAAGAAGGGAGAGAAAGTCTGTAATTGTATTAATGTGTGAAAAAGATATGTAAAATTACATGTCCTCTCCTTTTATACCAATGTCAGTGTGACATGGCATAATATCAATATTATTTACACTAATTCCTTATTCTCAGCTTCTTACAATCCATCTCTTCCCAAAAGTTTTTGTCCTCAAAAACAAACCTGAAAGGCTAGAAAAGGATAGATGAAACAGAGTACTACTCTGATACAAGGGCTACAAAAAAATAGGAAAAACACTAGTTTGTACTAAGTAGTAGAGAGGATCATAAGTGGGAAAAGTGAATAGGCCATATGAACATCCATTTTGAAATGATAAAACTGAAAACTGAACCATCATAACTCCCAGAAAGGACACCTGCAAGAAATAGACAACTTGCTGTCTACTACAAAACCTGCTGTAGTAAAATGGAGATATCTTGTGATGGGTATATCCAAATCAAGTGTGCTATGAGTCAAAAGAAAACTCATTAGACATACTTGCAACCCATATAGATATCCTTCTTTTGTAATCAAACCAGAATTGAAGCTGAACCAAAACAGTAAGCTGTCCAGAAACTGTCTGCAGTAGAACCAGAGCTAAATGGACTAATTTTCAGCCAAATAAGCCTCTCAAAGATGAAAATTTTGAACCCCAATATGGATGTTGGCCTAATGAAGGTGCAAAATCCTGCTCAAAACCTCCTGGATCAAAAGGTATTCCATCATAATGATTGTCCAAGAGAATATAATGCCTCTCAACCATATACTCCAATCCACCCGGATCAAATGGATACGATAAAGTATCCCTATAATCAAATCCATGATCACATCCATAATCCCCCGAATCATAGGGAAGCACAATGCCATCTTCATATTCATGTATGCCCAAATCGTGTATTATATCATCATCAGACATGTGCCAATCATCATAACCATAATCAAGGTACTCATTATCAAATGCATTCAATGGCTATTGTAGACCTTGATTAAGTGTAAACTGATGCCCAAAAATATCATCATGAGGTTTCTCTAAGAGTCTAAAACCTTCAACATGACCATCTACATCTGCAAGTGCTTCATGTGATTCATCAACGAAGATACCATCGGCTTGTACATCTTGCTCTTCATTGTTCCCTTCTTGTACATCTTCTTGGTCTTCTTGCTCATCCTCTTGTTGATCATGTTGTTCATTATCCAAATCTTGTTGTTGAAGAGGTGGATGCTCATAAGCATAAGCATGTTGACCATAATATCCATTCTACTGCCAAGGTTCAATGGAATGATACTCTGCATTATGATATGGTACATCATATTTATAAGCATTAACATGCTGTCCAGATGTACTTGCATACTGCTCATATTCATTTGCATGTTGTTGCTGTTCATATTCATAAGATGCATGTAGATCATAGTGTGTACCATCAGCATATACATGTTGTCCATAAGCATAAACATTTGATTCAAGTGTACCATCAGCATATAGATGCTGGCCATAAGCATAAGCATTTGATTCAGGTCTTGCTGTTTTTTCCATAACCGCCTTTATAAGAGCAATACACCGATCAGCCAAAACTCCAAGTTTGTCAATTCTAGCTTGTGTTTGAAGCCAACCTTGTCCAAGTTTGTCAATATTATCCTGTGTTTGAAGCCAACCTTGTTCAGTAGAGCTGGAGCTATTGTTCTCAGCTGCCATTGCAATCAAGTTGAAGAGATATGTTGTTCCTTGAAAAATATAAGTCCAAATAAGGTGTATGATAGCTTGACTCAAAGGTTAGGATGTCTAGTATCAAGTAGAAATCCTGGTTTGAATTTAGGAGTAGCAATACCCCTCTCTGTTTAAGAAATTCCAGAATTGTCCACAGTGAACTGCTAGTGAACTACCGGTACTAAATAGGCTCTAGCTCGAGAAATATGTGTCCAAATGAGACGTTTGATGGCTCCACTCGAAGCTTATGATGTCTAGTATCAATTCCGGTTTTTGCTTTGTAGTTAGAATGATGCTACTAATTTCTATAGCAACTTTCCCAAATCTGTCCCTGTTTGGACTGCACCCTGTTTAGCACTGTAATGACCCTATTTTTCCTCGTAATCATTACATTTCATCTAGGGAAAGTTGTAAAGCACTTAAGATCAGTAAGAACACTGATTAGACATGCACAAACCCTGCAAATACATCCTTGATGCATCCAAGAAGTGCTCTACAAATAGCCCAACTGATCCTTACTACCGAAAGGGATGTGCAACTAGCCAACTATTGTGTTGTCTGTGCCTTCTGTCGGGCAGCCAAGCGCAGAGGAGGCAAGGGGGGTTCACTGACAAGAAAACGTGGTTATGACAATATCAAAATTCCATGCAAGATCATGAACCTTGGGAGCATTTATCTGATCAATCAGTACACATATTCGTAAAACTGATCAGGCTTTGTGTGCCTTATAATCTGATTCCTCCAATGTTCCACCAGATTTGGAGGGACCACAATAAGAGTTGCTCTAGAGAGATACAACCTTACTGCATCTGATGGCTTATTGAGTGCATCCCTCAAAGCTGTGATGAGGGCACAGAAACACCTGTCTTAGACATTTGGACCAATTTGTCAGGGCTCAAATTTGCAAGCCATGTCAGAACGGCATTTGTTTCAGCATCCCTTAAAGATGCACAATCTTTGAGAACGTTGGCAAAGTGTATCACGTTTTGTTCCAGACAACATGCACCTCCAGCCTTGTGAAACCCTGGAAAAGATGAAATGGATACAGATTCCCATCTTTCTTCTGGGTCAGAGTAGCTTTGATACAATGGATCTTTGTTCGTGTTGCAAAACCATGCCAACCCTTCATCCGGTTCCTTAGCTATTTTCCACCACTTGCTGCATGAATCACACTGAGCCCAGATATCTTCCACAATCTGGACCTGATTCTGAAATGCAATGCCTCACAGGCCTACTACTTTGGAAAATTCCACATGTGGACTCTCTACATCACCTTCCTGCTAGCATGCTTTGTGTCAAATGGTGTGAGGATGGGTTGGAAAGTTGACATGAGTCCCATCAGGTGGAGTCACAAGTGTACCTTGTGTCTTTAAGATGAGATAAACGGCTGTCACAGTTTTTTTCCTAGGCCTGGTTCATCACAGAAAAGACCAGTCTGAAGGATTATGTGACCCGCATGAAGGAAGGGCAGAGTGATATTTACTACATAACTGGAGAGAGCAAGAAGGCTGTGGATAACTCTCCTTTCCTGGAGAAACTGAAGAAGAAATGATATGAGGTTCTGTTCATGGTAGATGCTATAGACGAGTATGCGATGTGACTACAATGATGAGCTCTTGTGGTACAAAGACCTTGTGCACCACGCCCGCAACAGAGAATGATGGCCCTCAGCATGCCACTTGTCCCAGGTGGTGACAGTCTGTATTCTTCAGGCAACTACTTGTCACAGGCTGGCTCCTTACTGGCCCCAACATCTCTTGGAGGGCACATGGGAGATTTTGGAGGATTTTGCGAGACTGCAAGTACGAGCTGTTCCATTGTCGATAGGCGAGGCTCTCCTTGATAATGCGGAGCTTGCTGAGTGCAGAATGGTTGGACTCTCAAGTACATCAAACTCCACTGATGCACGATACCGTTAGGTGGAAGGGTGGAGGCAAGACTACTGTGCCTGATATTTATAATGCTGAGCGTCATTACCAATCCCTGCTGCAAGAAGATCCTGATAATCCTTTACTTCTGAGGAATTATGCACAATACTTGTATGAGGCTAAAGGTAATGTACAGAAAGCTGAAGAATACTATGAGAGGGCCATCTTAGCATGTCGAAACGATGGTGAAGTATTATCACAGTTTGCGAAATTACAATGGGATGCGCACAAAGATCAAGATCGTGCAAAGGACTACTTTGAACAAGCTGTACAAGCTGCCCCAGATGACTGCTATGTCTTGGGATCTTATGCCTCGTTTCTATGGGAATCTAAGGAGAACGAAGACAGTGAACCTGCATCTCTTGCTAACCCACATACCTTGGGGGCTTCCATGCGACCTTCATCAGTGGTTGCTTCTGCGTAAAGCACGTGATGCTTATTTGGGCAAGGTCGATTTGGAATGATGGCCCTCAGCATGCTCTAATGCCATCCTCTGTAGGCGCTCCTGATTGTGACGAATGGGTGCTTCAGATATCTGCAGGCGAGTTCATTGACAGTCTGGTTTCCCCTGCCCTTGATGCTACACTGCAAGTCTTTCACCGACTTGTGGATCTTCAAACAGAGAATGATGGCCCTCAACTCTTGCCCAAGCAGCCTATGGCCGCACCACCACAGATGGAAGCCTCCAAAGATCCGTCCATAACAATGCCATCGGAAGCATGCTCAATATAAAAAATGAGACATAAGGCTTGGAAGGCATAACAATTTGAAGCTTCTTGACAAGGAGCTTGGGAGGACTAAGGAGCTATGGAAGCTTGAAAGAGAGCTTGGGAAGAGGAAAGGAAAGGCCTCTATTTAAGAGTAACCCTAACTTAAGCATTCCCTCACTGCTATTACCACTCCTTTACCAAAATACCTTCAAATTTGGCTTGAGCTTGCAAAATGAGCTACCATCTTTGTTTGTCAGCCTCCATTTTTGGTCCAAGTTCCATTTAAGACTCCAAGAAAGGCTGCCATGGTCTATGTGGTCTTCATGAAAGCTGCCATTAATGCTCCTGCATGCAGTCCTTGTGGTCTAGAGATGCTTTGGAAGCTCCCCTACTGCTCCCTGTACTTGTGTACCTGTGACTCAAAATTCCATGTAACTAGAAAGTTGTAACTAGGTAAAAATGAGGGACTAACTGGGACCAAGAACCTAGGCTCTAATACCACTTGTCAGAGAGAGAACCACGGAGAGAGAAAGAGGAGAGAGAAGACTGCAGAGGAGAGAGAAAGACTGCAAGAAGAGAGAAAATAAGAGTGACGAGGAGAGAGAAAGACTAGATTTGGAGAGAGAAAGGCAAGAAAGAAGGGGAAGCCATAGAAGTTGTGAGCAAGAAGGGAGAGAAAGTCTGTAATTGTATTAATGTGTGAAAAAGATATGTAAAATTACATGTCCTCTCCTTTTATACCAATGTCAGTGTGACATGGCATAATATCAATATTATTTACACTAATTCCTTATTCTCGGCTTCTTATAAAAGGCAATCACAGAAGCTTGGGGTAATCAATATTTCACTCACTTTATGGTAAGAAGTTTACATATGCATGTCTCTTTATTGTCTAACTCATATAAGGTTTTTTTAATTATTTTCTTTATTTTTTAACTATGCAACATATTTTATACAACCATGCTCCATATTTTATTAAGAAATATGAATCTCTATCTATCTAGTTAACCCAAGTTATGAAAAATCACATTATCAAGCAAGAACAAAATGATTCAGACACACAAGACATGGAGGTGGAAGATATAAAGCAAAAAATTTATTAGAGTTCTTTCAATGGTTCTACAGAAAAATTTGACACAAATTCAAGCTCAAAGACACAATCACGTCATGTAATACTTAACTTTGGCAAGGACTATAGAAACGATTACCCAAAGAAAAAACATGGATATTTAAACTCTTGTGCAAAGCAAAGATTTTCAGAATGGTTACAAACTAGACAAAGATATGGAAAGAGATGGGTTTCAAGAAACCCTTGACATCTTTTAGTCTAACTCTATTGGAGAAGAGTCTTTAGTTTGAATCAATTCACTAGGTCCTCTAGAGGAGTCTTTTGTTTCATCCCACTCAATGAGACCTCTATATTTTAGGAACTCTTGTTTCCTATAGCTTGGAAGGAGCTTCATATTCTTGGCATCTCCTACACGGGAGAGTAAATAAGAGCCAAGAAAACCAAAGTATCCTACCCTAGATTCACTATATCCATGCATGAAGCCAAAAACTCTTACAGCTTCTTCTTTCTCCACCAAAATTATATTGTCTGAACCTCTATTGAAAACTTGGGATCCAATCACCTTGGAGGTAGCTTTCAAAGCCATCATTGGAAAGTTTGGAGAGCTTGACAACCTAGTATGATAAATTGCGATTGTTTGATTATTTAAGCTTCCAATATAATGACCAAGGCCTTGACTTTTGCCAAGCTTCAATGGCCTTGAGCCCTTGACTCTTCTAAGAAAGTTGTCTACATCCTCAATTTCTATCTCCACAATAAACCACAATAGTGTAAGATGTCAATAGATAAATATCCAATAATATTTGTCTATAATGCATAACATACTCTAATATAAACCACAATGGATATCTTAGAATTATCTTTCGTACCTTAGGGTTTTCATCTTCTTCAAGAAGACTATCATCACATAAAGATTTAGTGAGCTTTTTGGTTTCTCCTCTAATGGAGACTTCAATTTCTCTTCATACCCATGTTATCAATACCAAGTCTCCGTTGAATTTGTAAGAACTCTTCCTCTATAGGTATCCCCCCTTTTCATATTCCACAATCTTATTTATACATGAATGCAAGGCTACAAAGAGGTCTTGAAAATTCTCTCCCTCAACATCAAGACTTACTAACAATTCTTGTTCATAACCTATAAAATTCTTATTATTTTAACCTCATCCTGCAAGGATTGCCAAGTAGTAATCTTCTCTAAGATAAAAAAGATACTGAATATCATTTAGCAATACACATCTCTTTCTGTTAATGAGGTAATTGGGAAATGTTGGGACACATTCAAGAGGACCTATTTCAATCTTTGCACTCAACTCTATCTTCTTTTCTTCCACTTTTGTAATGTTCTCACTTTTAAACAAAGCAACATTAAATCCCTGTACTAATTGGTTCTCAATATCCTCTTGAACCTTTTGTAATGTTCTCACTTTTAAACAAAGCAACATTAAATCCTTGCACTAATTGGTTCTCAATATCCTCTTGAACCTTTTCCCCCTTCTCTTCAACCTCTTTATCTTTTCTTGTAATATCCTCTATCTTCTTCTCTTGTATTGTATTTGAAGAAAAACTATCCATGTATTGAAGATATACAAGAAATCTAACATCCTTCTATATAAGAAAACATTGATTATGATTTTGATGAAAAGGGTAATCTGCTTCCCACTTGTTGAATTCCTTATCAATAAGGCTAAACATTGTTTGCAAAGTTGTTCTAGGAGCATTAGTAGCTCCCATCGCATCATTGTAATGGACAAATCTCTGGATCTCTAGGCCTTCCATATGTCTATCATAAAACTCCCTATAGTCCTTCAATTTGTCTTCAAGATCCTTCAAGAGATCTTATAAATCAAAGGGAACATTCAGCATATCTCTGATATAAACAAATCTAGATGAATTTCTAGTTGTATGGAGGAAATCAGATAGCTTTTCATTAGAGGTATCCTCTAGATTCTCTTCCTCCATTCCCTCTAAGTCATCGTGATTACTCACAGAACCAAATCTTAAAAACAATAAGAAAAATTTAGGGACACAATATACCAATCTATATTTTCTCATATCCAAAAAAAAATCTATAATGCATATAGAACATCAAAACCACTTCATTTTACATATGCACAAGATCAAAGCAAGATCGCTAGAAAAATTTTGGCAAGCCTTTATGAAATTTCTAGCTTTTTGATATTTTGTGAAGAACTCACTCTTGGCTTTCAAGTTTACCCTTCCGATGTATGACATGCTCGCTAAGGAAACTAGAGCAAGGCTTCAATGTTGTCTTCCTCCTCTTAGACCAACAAACACAGAACAATGGGCCACGAAGACATATTGCTTCATTCATCTTGCATGTCTAAATCCAAATATTAGACTCCACATTTGCAAATGCTTGCATAAATATCACACATGTAAAATTGGTCAAAACATAATAGTAGTACCTTATGAAACGTGAATTGACTCTTTGGGCAATAAAGAAGACATGCAATTTCACATTTCATCGATCACATATTATTCCACATGGAGGACTTATGAAATGCGGCAATGGGGATTTGAAACCCTTTGTAGGTTGATAATATCGTGTTTCATATGTCAATCAATCATTTTAGAGGAAAAATAGCAGATTTAATCATCGTTAATGCCTCGAAATAGCTCGATCATTTGATACAAACACATGACTACTTGATACCAAAATACTGTGGGATGTTATGTCCATGGCTAAAGATCATTTTGGGCTAGTTTTAGCAAGGATTGTACTCGATTTAACTATCATTTTTGCTTATGTATACAATAGGTCTGAATGTAAACTTGATAGTGTATGCTTTATGTATTGGTCCTAGACTTGATTTTGTGTGTTTCTAGATGATGTCTTGATTATCTTGGATGCCACACACTTGGAAATGGTTTTGGAGATGTGTTGTGGTTGATCTGGAGGTTGAAAATCTTACTCTTGGCTCTAAGAAATTTGCAGATAGTAGGGTCATATCTACAAGTGGCTTTTGACACAATTGTATGGTTTCAGTGAAGCTTTTAAGCAAGCTTTTGGTACTGATATAAAGTGATATGCTTGTGCAATGATTGAATACATGTTATGCCTCATTTATGAGTTGAAAATAGATCATTTTCTGCAAACATTTGCTACTATACACAACAAATGTAGAGACCTTTTGCAGGTAGATTGGTACCTACACTTGTCTGATGGTATTTAGGGATGTTTGTATGCATGCTACTAATCTGAAATGTCACTATCATGTAGAATTATGATCAATAATCCAGAATTGAAGGTCTGAAAGTACACTACAAGTTGGTTTTCTACATCCCTTCTAGGTCACCTGTTTGATGGATTAGACTTGTTCTCTTGCCATTTTGAGCTGCAATCATGGCTAGTAGCAATGATAGTAGCAACCTACTGCACATCAAGAAGCTTGAAGGGGCACGTAACTTTGCAATTTGGAAAAATCAGTGCTACAATGTCTTGGTGCAAAAGAAATAGGTGAAGCCTATCAAGACGAAGGGAATACGACCAGCTGACATAGCACAAGATGATTGGGATGATCTTGATGAGCTTGCTCACTCAACCGTCAAACTTTTAGTTTCTGATACTTTGTTGTTTCAAATAGAGGGATTGGACTCTGCCTATGCTATGTGAACAAGACTTGAAGAGTTGTATGCTCAAAAGAGTATTGCAAGTGTGATATCCCGACTTTGATTTAAAATCTTCTTGACTTCTCGCAGAATGGACATGAAGAACTCTAAAATCATTAAATAGAGAAGATCTCGAGCAAAAAAACTGGATGATCGTAACCTGAAATTTTTTCGGATTGACAAGGACTGTAGCCACCCATCACGGAAGTTACTATGTGAAGGAGAGTTACGAGCCATATTAGTCATTAGTGTCAATTTCTATAGTATAGATGGTCCAAAAATACTAGATTTTGAACAAAACTAGCATTTTTTAAATACTATTTATTGTAAATATCCTAAAAAGCTATGTTATGCAAAAAAGCAAATGGCTTTTTTAGCCAATTTTGGGGATTTCATGCAAAAAGAAGGATTGGCGAAATCGTGTCTATGTTGCGATCGCAGTTTACAAGCAGCAAACAGCACTCAGGATTAGGAGAAGAAGAAGGAGCGATCTATAAGAATTATGAGCAAGTGTCATGGGGATTTCAAGTTTCAGATTGCTGATTTTGCCAAGATCCCTTTCATAAAGAGCTCTTCTTCTTAGCTACAACCCTTCTCTCCAATTTAGCCTATAAATAGGAGGCATGGGGAGCCGTAAAGTAGTCAGAGCAAGAGAGAAGAGGTCCTTCTCAGGATTATAGAATAAGAGGAAGTGGGGCAAGAGAAGCGTGAGCACGGGAATTTCTCGTCAAGAAGACAAGGAGGATACTCCGTGAGCTCTCGAATTCAATTCCTTTGTCCCTTCTATCTTATTCCCCTATGGAATTAAGACATTTCTCGATTTCTTGGAATTCTTGGTGATTGCTTTCCCCCCCCCCCCCTCTGGTCAATCAAAAATTTTGTCAATCCAATTACCCCCAAGCTCCTTCTCCAAATTCCCCTCTTTGCAATCTCGCAATTAAAGACCATGGCCCCAAAGAAGAAATCTACGAAGGTCGCAAAGGCAAGAACTACCAATAACGCTGCAGACACAATTACTACAAACAAAATGGCGAGTATAGATATTACAAACAAAGTGGCAAATACCATCAACCAAGCATCCATCATGGATCCTTGTGTATTATTTTTCTTAAATAAATATAGCTAGCATGTCTTTATCCCATGAATAGACAACAGAAGTTGCATTCATAAAATAAGATTTTATTTTATTCTTGCATATAATTTCTTTGAGGAATTCTAATTGCAAATTTCAAGGGGTTACTTGGATCTGTACAAGATGAACCTAAGCGAGTACAAGGAAGGTACTGCATCCCTAAAGGATTTAATCTTTCTTATTTTTGTGTTGATCAAATGAAATTTTGATGGGTAATAATGGACGCTAATCCTCAGTATATAAGAGACCTTGATATGCAATTGGCAAATGATATTGTTCATAATTAAACTAACAAAGATTTTCTTTTATTACCAGCAAAGACCCATGAAACTCTGAGGGAGTTATCTTCAAGTATAAAATTCTTGCTTAAATTTAGTCCAAACTAATCCCCAAGGAAGAGGAATTCCAAGAAGACTATTGGAAGGTATTGCCACTTATGTTGATTTGTTGTCTCGAAGTTATCTTGCCACTTATGCTAATTTGTCTCAAAGTTATCTTGCCATATAAGACATGCTTTGGACATGTGGATCTTGGAGTTTTTTGTGTATAGCTCTATGTTACAGTGCTATTGTAAAAGTTTCATAATATTAACATCATGTCCTAATATCTATCTTGGATCATTGTGAGAATTCCATGGCTAAAATACTATAGTACCATGTTTTAATTTGAATTGTATAGAAGGGGCCATGAAAATGCACATTCGATTCAAATTTTAGATTTATAGAGGGCATATAACTATTGCCTTCAAAGTTCACAAAAGGGGTATATAAAATGGTGAAATTTCTTTAAAAATGGGTTTTTAAAGTATCCTTTGAATGCACGTTATATAGAGGGCTTCTATAAGGTGACACCCTTCCCCCCTCCCCCAAGCAAGTCTTCCAATGCTTTGCATACTAGAGGCAGGTCTTAGAAGGGGAAATCTAATAGTAAAGGATGCAGTAAATCTCGTGGGAAAGATATAGAGTGCCATCATTGTGGCAAGAAGGGTCACTTCAATCGTGACTACTACTACAAATGGAAGAAAGAGAAAGGAAAGGATAAGAAGATTGACAAAAATAGGGATGAGAAGAAGGACAGACGACCCCAACAAAGAATAGCAATGTCAAATAGAAGAAGTGAATGGTTAGCCATGAAAGTGACAGTGGAAATGACCTACTTTTTGTCTCTTCTTGCTTCAGTGCACATGCCTTGGTAACATATATAGATGATTACATGCATACTTGGATCTTGGACTCAGGTGCCTTGTTTCATGTTACTCCTCATTGTGAGCAGTTTTCTGATTACACTAGGGGCAAACATGGTGTTGTTGACTTGGCAGACAACAATGCATGTGATATTGCAAGCATTGGCAATGTACAACTACAGTTTCAACATGGTTTAGTCTTTACTCTTCAAAATGTTAGGCATGTACCCCAACTCAAGAAGAGCTTGATTAGCATAAGGCAGCTAGATGATGATGGTTTTCATACCACCTTCAGTGATGGAAAATGGAAGATTTGTAAGGGATCTAGGCTTGTTGCTAGAGGGTCAAAGAGTGATACTTTGTATCCATTACATGTATCTAGTATGTATAATCATGTTGTTGATGTAACCAAGCAGCCAAGTGTTTCTTTGTGGCATGACCAATTGGGACACACGAGTCAAACTGAAATGAAAGTGCTTTCTCATTTGGGTTAATTTTCTTGTTTACGGTATGCTAATTTTGACCACTATGATCATTGTCTCTATGGTAAGCATGCTCAGACTTCACATAAAAAGTCTCTCTCATTAAAATCTTCTTCTTTAGAGTTGGTACATTCAAATGTATGCCAGATGCCAAGGTTATCTCTAGGGGGAAAGAAGCACCTTATCACCTTTGTGGATGATGCTACATGCAATCTCAAGGTATTTCCTTTCCGTCATAAGGAGGAGGCTTTAGATAAGTTCACGAAATTCTTAGCATTGGTTGACAATATGACTGGTAAGACATTGAAATGTCTTCGCTCTAACAATGGTGGGGAATATGTGTCCAAAGCCTTTTAGGAATTTTGTGATAGTTAAGGGATAAAGAGGAGCTCACTACCCCTCATAATCCACCCCAAAACGGAGTTGCAAAGTATATGAATCTGACCATTTAGGATAAGGTTCATACTATGCTCTCTCATGTTGCATTACTTCATGGCTTCCGGATAGAGGCTATTATGACAATAGTTCACTTAATTAGTCAATCATCAAGTGGGTCTTTAGCAGGGAGAGTCCCTCAAGAAGAGTGGTGGGGCAAGCCATCTTGATATGCTCACTTGAAAGTGTTTGGTTTACTAGTTTTTTGTACATGTTTGTAAGGAGGAACCTACCAAACTTGAGCCAAAGTCCTGTAAATGCATTTTCCTAGAATATGGTGATGAGGGTGAAATGAGATATAAGTTATGGGACCCCAAGAAAAAGGAAAATAGTGCGTAGCAATGATGTAATCTCCAGTGATGAAGATTGCATGCATAAGTAGTCAGAAAAGATAGAAGAGATCAAAAGGGTTATTTTCAGGGAAGATATGCATGTTGTTGGACAGTGAATACTTGTTGTAAATGAGCTTACAAATGCAAGGAATGATGTTGAAAATGGTCAACAAGGT
Source organism: Lygodium microphyllum (assembly GCF_053477565.2). NCBI lineage: Eukaryota > Viridiplantae > Streptophyta > Polypodiopsida > Schizaeales > Lygodiaceae > Lygodium > Lygodium microphyllum. Next base: position 66,295,678 of record NC_141154.1, on the reverse strand, counting down.
ATTGCCCATTGTGTCTTACAGTCTTAGCATGAAAATATGCCGTTTGGACAGCTAGATGTGGTAGGATAGCATGCTAAAATTTCAAGACAACAAGTTATAAATGCAAATTTGCAAGCCCCACAACTTGCAAATGTTGAACCTTCACTTTGTAGGTCAATATAACCTTCAAGGCCACCTGATAGATTTATTCCTGGCACTGAGTATGCTGCTGATTATGTCATGGTAACTAACTATGGTGAGCCATCATGCTTCAAGGAAGCAATGACTAGATAGGACAGCAGTAAGTGCTTTAAGGCTATGGTGTCAAAAATGGAATCTCTTGAAAAGAATGATACTTGGGATTTTGTGCATCTGCCTTAAGGGTAGAAGATTCTTCCATGCAAGTGGATTTATAAGATGAAAGTCACTCCTAGTTCCTCGCCAAAGTACAAAGCACGGCTGGTTGCAAAGGGGTATAAGAGGAACATGGGATTGATTTTGATGAAATCTTCTCTCTTGTAGTCAAGATGACTACTTTGAGAACCATCTTGGGCTTGGTTGCAGCTCAAGATATGGAACTCATACAGATGGATGTAAAGACTATTTTCTTACATGGTGATCTACATGAGGACATATATATGCAGCATCCTAAGGGTTTTGTGGAAAAGGGAAAAGAGAAGATGGTATGTAAACTCAAGAGGAGTTTATATACGGGCTGAAATAGGCAGCTTGAGAATGATATCACAAGTTTGATACATTCACGCAGTCTCAGGGCTTTCAAAGCAGCCAAGTGGATCATTGCTTATACACCAAGAGGTAGCAAATGGCAACCTGATTATCTTGGTCTTATATGTAGATAACATGTTGATTTCAGGGTAGGGATGTTCATGCCTTGGACTCTCTGAAGCACAATCTACATATGGCAGCTTTAACATAAAGGATCTTGGTGATGCAAATCATATTCATGGGATGCAAATACAAGGATAAACCAAAAGGGCTTATCTATCTGTCCTAGTAGGAGTATGTATCCAAGGTTTTGCAATGTTTCAATATGGAGAGGGGAAGTGATTGGGGTTCCATTGCCTCCATATGTGAAAGTCAATGCAGAGAATAGCCCTACATCTAATGATGAGAAGACTGAAATGACCAAGATTCCATATGCTTCAACTATTGGTAGCTTGATGTATGCTATGGTTGCTACACGGCAGCCTGACATTGCCTTTGGTGTGGGAGTGGTTAGTAGATACATGGCAAATCCTTGCAAGAAGCATTGGGAAGTAGTGAAAGGTATCACAAGATACCGCAAGGGCACAAAGGATTTATGCATCTACTTTGGAAAGTAGAAGGCATGTGTTGTTGGTTTTATAGATGTAGACTATGCCGGACATTCGGATTGCAAGAAGTCTACTTCAAGGTATGTATTTACCTTCACAATGGGATCACTCTCTTGGATATCTAGGCTAAAGAAGTGTGTTGATTTGTCTACTACAGAGGTAGAGTGTGTGGCTGCCACTGAGGCATGCAAAGAGGCATTATGGCTTTCACGTCTAGTTGGAGAGCTTGGTATTACTTATGGAGGTTCCTATCCTCCATTGTGATAGCCAAAGTGCTATCATGTTAGCACAAAATCCTATCTTTCATGCAAAGACAAAGCACATACAAGTGAAGTATCATTTCATCAGGGAAGTACTTGATAGCAAGAGCATTGAGCTAGTCAAGGTATATACTGATAATAACCCTATAGACATTCTCATAAAGGGTCTTCCAGTAAAGTGATTTACCTATTGCCAATGTGGCAGATGACGAAGATTGTATAGGTATAGGTTTTCAACTTTGTACATACTTAGACTTAGCTTATTCTTTTTCTCTACCTTTGGGCACATTTCCTTTAGGGGGGGTTGTTGAGAATAAAGGGCCACTGTGCCTACCTAGTGTTTGGGCACCCTTTGGGGTTGTGCCTTTATTGATATACCTATTTGGAAAAACATGAGTGGTATTGTCTTTTTTCGTACCCAAAAACTATATCTCTCTCTCTCTAACTTTCTTTCTTTCTTTATTTCTCTCTCCCTCTCTCTCTCTACATCATTGCATCCATTGAAGCTCCACATTGCATCGATCAAATCACTTCACTTGATCTAATTTCGAAACTAATTCCATATATCTGATGGAATGCCTAGTCTCATGGTTACAAAGAGTGGCATTAAGAGTACTATATGCACCATATTCTTTAAAAACTGCATCATCATGACGTGCCTTAGGAATTGCCTCACGTTCCTCCTTAATTTGTTGTTGAATATCATCATTAGACTTGTTCTTTCCCTTGTTTCTAGCCATTTTTGCTCCTCATTGGTATAGTACAGTGCTTTTAAAATTGGCTATAACTTTTGACTTCAATATTGGAATCATGAGCTTTTTGATATAAAACAAAGCCAATGAGTAGCTCTTTAGGATGAGCTATAGCACTCGATTGCAAAATCAAAATGGAATATTTTAGGAATATTCTTTTACTACTGTACAGAATAGACATGCACCCTATAAAAGCACTGTTTTAATATATCCACATCCAGTAAGTCCAAAATAAGGTCCTGCCCTATGTATGACCTGTACAAGGTGAATATAACCTACAATACCCTATATAGGTCTTGAAAATTCTTTGAATTAATCTGTAACACCTATAACCAAGTAAAAAGTTTCCCAAAAGTGGTCTTGATTCATTGTTTGAGTGAGATACTCTATGTAGGACCTGTAACCAATCTGGGATAACCTATAACACCTATAGACGATTGAGAATCAATCCAAATCAAGGTCCACATGCCCTATTACATCTAAACACACATGTCCCTTGCTATAAGGAGTGTAATGGCTAAAATTTTCCAATTGTAAATCTATGATAACCTTCATAATCCATGTAACTAATCAATGGAGTCCCAATCAATGCTATCCAATTGAAATATTTAGAACTTCAATGACTTTATTTGTGGTACCGATGGTGAGGGATATAACAACACAACAGGCTCCCTACACGGGCTCCAAATCATCAGGAGCTAGGCAAAGTTTTTCTTGGATCGATTGGTTGCACCCCTTTGGTATCATTAATAGTGGAGGAGGGTCACCTCTCTATTGTCCCACTATCTCCCTCGACATCCACCTTTTTCCTCAGTGGAAATATCAACATGGTAGAAGCATTATAATTAAGCAAATAGGGATGAAATGCATAACTAAAAATTAGTTTCAACCTTCAATGATATGTAGGATTTGATCGATAAAGATTAGAATCAATAAATAGAGATTGGGTTGAGGGTCTTACCAATGCAATTCAATGACTCATTGATTGCAAGTACTTATCCTTAACGATGTTTCTTTCCTGGGCAAAGAAAATCATACAATATACATCAAGGCAATGTAAATGACATTCATGATGAAATAAGACTAAAATGAATGTTGAATTTCAATTGGAAGGCTCTGATTTATAAGAACACTAATCTCTAATCTATTTATCAATTTTAGAGTGTTAATTGATCAAGAATCTCACATCAATAAGTGCACAAGCTTTAAACATGTGGATGTTAAGAGATTTCATAGATTAAGCAGGTAAAATGTGTTGATCAAGTTTGAAGAAAATGACTGATTCACATGGAATCAAGGTTCAGCCCAATGGCTGAAGAAATTTCCATGATCCATTATAAAGCACCAATAATCCATAGAATTCATCCCATGCATACTTGAAGAATATTAAATCCTCAAAAAATCAATGCCCCAAGCCCACTTCAACACTTGAATGTCAAACATTCAAGCTCTTTGAACAAAATCCCCAAAATATAACTCCATTATGAGGGTCAAGAGAGGCTCAATGTGCTGAAATCTTTGAAATGTCTTCAATCTTGAAGCCAATATTGCTCCCAAATGGTCGTAGAGAAGCCTTGGAGGTTGGAAAGAGCCAAATATTGAATAAATTAAAGCTTCCATATATGTGGCTATAGTTGCCCTATTGTGTGTATTAGGGTTTTTAGAGATCCCTAAGCAAAAGAATGAAGATGGAGGTTAAATATCACTCGCAAGAGGTTGCTACTGGTTGCTTGAGTCATAAAGAAGCTAGAGCCAAAGGATCAATGGCTGAAGGTCACTATAGACATCAATCTGGGCAGTACATTTTTGCACTGCAAATTACGGGCCTACTCTTGTAGCCAACCGTTAGTCAATAGCTGACACTATGGTGCTCCATTTGTTGCTCAAAGGCTTCAAAATCATTGTCCTAGGGTTAAAGAGTAAGAAAAGATCACTAAAGAGCAAAAGATTGAGTTTCTTGGCAACCACAATGAAAGCTTCAGCCAAAAGCTTGAAAGAAAGAGGAACAAGAAAGCTTGTCTTGAAAAGTAATTGGACCTTTAACCAAAAATAAATCTATTCTCCTTGTCTTTAAGCACTTTACCTCCAAAATGGCTTGTTATGGATACACAACCTACCATTTTATCCAAGATTCCTCCAACTTTATATTCAAGTACTCTAAGTAGCTCTGACTAACTGTCCTTGGTATCCTTAGTTATTGCAGTTGTCCATTTTCCAAGCTGACACCCTGTCCTTGAATAACTAGAAGGTAACTAGCCCGTGGAAGAAATCCAAGAAAAGATTGAACCAACTAGATCAAAGACCAATGCTCTGATACCACTTGTCAAGGAGAGGATTGAGAGGTGAGAGAAAGAAGAGACGAAGAGAGAGAATGAGTAAAGAGGAGAGAAAAGACTAGAAATATTGGAAAGAAGAGAGAGAAGCCATGAAAGCCATACAAGCAGGTGAGATGAGAGACAGTAATTATATAATGGTTAAATGATATCAAAAATTAAATATCTCATACCTTTTATACCTATGTCAGTGTGACAAGGTATTGTTAATAACTCTCTCACTAAAACATGTCTTCCTAGCTTCTTATAATAGAATAGAGATGTAGGATTATTGCACCAAAATGTGGAAATAACACTTCATTTTCCATCTAGTAGATAGAAGAGAGATATAGGATAGTTGCATCAAAACATGGGAATAACACTTCATCTGCCAATAGGACACCAAAACATAGTAGTCCTTTTTCTTGGTCTATATGAAAAATATCATGTACTTGCTAGAGTAGTTGCTAGTTGCATCAAGATGATAGATGGATGTCACAAAAGACCCATTGTATCAAGAGAATGACATCGAGATATAAGGCCTACAATATCTATCAAGAGAAATGTTGGCTTAGGATTTAATGACTCACAAAAATGGATGATTTTAATGGCCTTTAGAGGTAGGAACAAATTGTGCTCTAATATCATCATGGAAGTAAAGGCACAATGTGGAAGAAATTAGAGTAAATAGTAAAGGAAAGAGAGCATGATGAAGGGACAATGATAAGGCTCGAGAGAAGGAACCTAAGTAAAAGCAAAAATACTAGATGAATTTAGGGTATGTACCTATTGATATGGCAAAAATGCCAACTCATTAATCATTAGATGATGTGGTTGTAGGTGCTTAAAAGACTAAGAAAATCACCATATCAAAAGCCTAAAACATGTTGATGAAGAAATTTGATTGAATATTTATGTTATTACTCAAAATTTTATGCAAACAAGCTATGTGATCACCCTATTAACATGTTTACATTGACTACTATTTACTCTTGAGTAGATTTAAGGTGAATTCATAAACTAGGAAAAAGCTCACTAGGCACGAAAGGCCTGATCAAATTCCTCGGCGGGCTTTCCAAAAACCTATAAAAGAGCCATGTGGGGTCAATTAGATCTCTCTCTCTCTCTCTCTCTCTCTCTCTCTCTCTCTCTCTCTCTCTCTCTCTCTCTCTCTCTCTCTCTCTCTCTCTCTCTCTCTCTCTCTCTCTCTCTCTCTCTCTCTCTCTCTCTCTCTCTCTCTCTCTCTCTCTCTCTCTCTCTCTCTCTCTCTCTCTCTCTCTCTCTCTCTGTGGTATGTGGTACAGGGGAGGCTTGTCGATTGACATGCACCGTGAATTTTGGATATGCATGTCATAAGTGGTAGTCTTCTCCTACCAATTAGTATGCATGCATGAATGTGTATATGTACATGTGTATGAATATATACATGTACATGATGAAAGGGTCATTCGATTGGTATGCATTATAAACTCAACATATGTATGTCATGAGGATTGATGAGGTAATCCTTTTCTATCTCTTAGTATATGTATGCATATATACTCCACATGCACTAGATGATAAGGGAAAGATTGCTTGTTGATATGTGTTATACATGTCATGAGACGATTCTCCTTTGTTACACATTATTTGTATAATGGAGTTTTTGTGTGTATACGTGTTTGTATTGTGGCAATGGAAAGACTTGATACTTGTCTTTTTGTCAAAGTGGAATACTAAATTCTACTCCAACACCTTGCATACATCACTAGCTAAATAATGATAAGAGTTCCAAAATAGATATTACAATATAAAGAGTGTCTAAGAAGCTAGAGCAAGAACGAGGAGAACCTTCTCCGTAAAGATTGATATGGGTTACAAAAATATTCATACTCAGATAATCAAAGTTCAAAAGTAGTTTGAAAAGCTTCATAAACATGACAAGCTCATTTATTCATTCTTATTTTGGTGATGTGTTGAAAACTCTCTTAATAATAAATGATTTTAAGAATGATAGTTTTATCCCTTTCAATGAATTTATATAAGAGAATCGATGATATGCATAGAGGTATCCCAAACAATGAGCAACTTGGAATGAGCAAGGAAAAGAATGAGCAACATTACTTTTTTTAAACAGATAGTTTTAATATATAATGTGATATAAAATAGCATGCCAAATGTAGTGATGGACTTTTTCCATGTCCTCTTTCACCTCATGAGTATGCAATGATTAAGAAAAGATTGGTATACAAAAATACACATAGATTTATGTGAATAGTCTCAATAGGATGTTATATACACAATCACAATCAAGTGAAACTTGAAAATTTTAACTTTAAAAAATGACCTAAATACCAATCAAAATATACAAACTTGCATTATACATGCAAATGATTAAAACTCTCAAAATGACCTGAATACCAATCAAAATATCAAAAGTTAGTGCTTCATTGCTATCTAACAAAGCTTAAATGATATCAAAATAGCATATTTAGCATTAAGAAAAAATGAACTCAAAAATAGGCCTTTTAGCCCTCCCCCCTCTCCTCCTTAAAACAAGGAAAACAAGAGAGAAGAATCGTAAAATAATCCTATTCTCTCTCCACTTTTGTGATCTCATTTTGCTTTTTTTTTTAATCCACAAAATATTTTCTCAAATTACATCTCCCTTCTCATTGAAGAACCTTTTTTCAATCAAATTTTATATTAAAAAACAGTTAGTTACAAGAGTGTGGTACTTGGTTTTCAATACAAAATGATTAGTGGATACGAAGTAATGGATATTTCAATCAAAAATAAGAAAAATAGCTCATATGATAAGTGTGCATCTAAATGAGATCATAACTCGAAAAAATAGTTAGATTGTCAGAATGCAAGACACTATCCATGACACTAGTATCTCATATGAGGAGGCAAAGGCATAATTAGATGATCTTAAAAAGATCAACTAGTAAACTAACGAAGGAGTGCAAATAAAAGAAGAAGCCAATCAATGAGTTAATTGTGAATAGGAACCAATGGAAGCAACGTAGTAAATCATGTAAGGAAGCTTAGGGGGTGAAAACCTAGGTGAGGGTGAGCCTAGATCATCTATTAGAAGATTAATAAAGGCAAGTACATTGAAAAATAATTTGAGCAATCCAAAGTTCAAGGTTGTGAAGGAGAAGGTGATTGAATACATATTAAAATATGTGTGAAACAAGCTCTTAGCTGTGGATGTGCAATCCATTTGCGATAGGGTTGGTATTACTACAACTACTTACTAAAAAATATTCAAGGCTGTGAATGATGGGTTTGGTCGTGTACTAAAGAGAATTAGAATCATGCCTCTTCCTAAACCTTCAAAGATAATAGAGACTTGACATAACTTATGTAATATCTCTGCACAATAAAAGTTAGTTGGTTAGTTTGAAAGTTAGTTAGTCAATTAATAAGTTAGTAAGATTACTAACTAAAGACTAACTAAGGTAAAAACTAACTATTATTAATTATTTTTCATTTTTTATTTAATTTAAAATATTTTATTTAGAAAAATCGAGAGTCATAAATCTGATATTTTTCTCAGACTGAAAATTACCATAGCCACCCTTCACATAAATTACAACGTGAACGAGACTTATGAGTTATATTAATCACTAGGTTAATGTGTATAGTTTGGATGGTCCAAGAATATTAGATTTTGAGCAAAACTAGTATATTTTAGATATTATCCTACAAAAAGATATGGAACTTTTTAGAACTGAATGACGTTTAAAAGAAAAAACAAGTGATATTTTAGTTAGTTTGGAGATTTTATAAAAAAGAAAAAAATAAAGAGAGGATTTGCGAAATCACGTGCGCCGCAATCGCAGTACACAGGCAGTGGACAAGACTTTGAACAGAGAAAAGAAGAAGGAGTGAACTAAAAGCTTTCTAATCAAGTGTCTTGGAGTTTTACCCCCCTTTCGGAGCCAATGGAACCATCAGATTTATGATCTGAGTATCAGATCACTGATCTTTCCAAGATCCCCCTCCACAAAGAGCTCCACTTCTCAACCACAAGCCCTCTTCTCTAATTCACTATAAATATGAGGCATGGGAGAGGCAAAAAGAAGCATAGGGAGACCCCGAGAGGCTACGAGAGAGAGGTGGAGAGAAGGATACCCCTCCAAGAGATTGTGAGAAAGAGCTTGAAAGAGACCTTGAGAGAGAGAGAGAGAGAGAGGAGTCACCTCGAGGAAGAGAATTAGCTCAATTCCCTCTATCTCGATCCTTGAATTAACCATCTTCTCTTACGCTCTCCCATCTTGAATCTATTCCACCTTCTTAATCTCGAGTCGACTTATGGACGATAGCCTCCAAGCGAAGAATGTCACGTGCGGATGACAATCCTACAACCAGCAAGAAGGCTTTGGGCAAAGACATCACTGTCAATCCAACTGCGGTTCCGATCGTAAGTAATGTATTTTCAAATTGATAGATGCTTGTTTTGATTCTCGTATGAGATACGTTAGGCTCCATACTATGATGCACGAGTATAGGCCATCAAAAAGGATAAATTTTATCTCACCTACTCGAAAGATGGAGTTTGTGAAGTGCATATATCAAGGGAAGTTAATTGCACCTAGTTACATATGACTTATTTGCTAGTAGAGCAATTACAAGGAAGAATTAGTTAAGCGTTATGAATGGCATAGTCGTCAAAAGAACGACATTAAAAGATCGTGCATACAAGTGCTAGATTAAAGTATAGTCAAGGGTTACAAATAGCATTATTACTAAAAGAATACGACATTGAGAATCATGAATAGAAAGTACTAGTTTAAAGTTTAGATACTTCAAAAGTACTTAGCCTAAGAGCCCAAATACTAAGAAAAACTAGATTCTAGCTCAATCCAAGGCCTGTTGGAGTCTAATTACTTGAGATCATCTTGCACTTATCTTATCAAGTATTTATACGTTATACCTATAACATGTTTGATATATGAGGATAATTTTCTAGTTGCCTCATGACTTGACTAAGAGCTAGTACAAGAAATTAATCATAAGGGTTAAAACTAAGATGTCTTGTATTTCGTCCGATAACGATGACTTTTTCCAATCCAAATCCAAGGTTAGGTTATCAATCAAGGTAAGTGACCTATAGAACTTACATCATGAATAGTGTTTGAACCCTTAACATATGCCCTAGCCGAAGGAAGGAAGTGTTAAGAAACATTTTTGCATAGTATTGCTCTTAGATCCCAAGGGGGAGAGCAAATATACGATGGAAATGTTATATCGTCTATTCTTGCATTGTTTGGAAAGAATGCAATTGGTTTTGTTGATTGATCGAACAACATCCTAAATGCTTTTACATTCAACTAGTTGTTAGTTGTTGTTTGGATGATTATTCCAAGTGCTTGTGATTTATGGTAAATGCATGGCAAGGGTCTATGATGACAACTCGCCATGGGAATAAAGGAATGTTTTCTTGGAGAATGATATTAGGGTTAAATACCTTGTTTGTGCTTGATTCTTAAAGGATTTAATTAAGGAAGGATATATTGCATGGGTGGATCACCTCCATGATCGCACTGCGTATTAATCCGAGAGGGCACTGCTCGATTCATGGGCCAAAGATCGAGTGGTGAAAAGGCCAACCACGGGAATGATGTTTCGCTCCTAGACAACTTGCGCGTCAGTTGGAGCTCTGGACACCCCTTGCTAGGTCTAGAATGGAGTTGAAGACCTCCATGGCCCCCGACATCTGGGCATGTTGGGAGATTCTATTCTAAATAAAGGATTGATTTTGTGGTGCCATGTGAATTGGACCTTACTTTTGCAGGGCAGAAGGGATACTTCTATTGGACAGAAGCGATACATAATTTCTCCTATATGGGCGGGAGACAAAGATTAACTTGAAGATGAGATAAGGAACTTGTTTGAACTTATTTGTCAATAGATTGCTTTGCTCTGTTTTCGTGTCTGTGCTATAAGTTATGCGAACGAACCATGTTCCCTAAAAGGCTTAATTAATGAAGCTAACTTTAAGTGTCACACATAAATGTAGTAGAACCTAATTAGAAAACTAAAGCTATTAAGGGAAGCGGGTGGGTGGAACCCCCGACGGGTCCGTCCTACGGCAGGGTGATCCCAAAGAATTGGGAGGCTTCTCACAAGTTTTTATCGTCATTCGACCTTTAGGTATTGTTAGGTTAGAACCCGATTCATACCGTTTTAGGGGACCGGAATGGGACTATGCCCTATGGGCAGAGAGGTTGAGCAACGCATCCCTCTCGTTTCCCATTCTCTTTGAACTAAGTGCGGTATGGGTCTGCTTCAGATTGGGTATCTCTGTGTAAAGTAGGATGTCCAAAACCCGACGCTAGAATGCTAATAGGAGACCTTGACAACAACTAGGAACCCGAATTTCAAGTCGATCCTAGTGGGTTCAGTCGTAAATGTTCCATTGCAAGGCGGATTCAGGAAACCCTAGCCAACAAAACCTGGAATATTCCATGGGAGTGCTGGGCAGCGATGCTTAGATTCGTTTCTTACTAGACCACTAAATGCGTGCCTAGACAGCCGATGGGCGAGCACCTCACAATTGGTATCAGAGCAAAACTTTGTAATGATACGTGATTGATTAATGTATGGTTTGTAGACATATCCTAAACAAAATAATCTAAATAGTATGGCTTGATTGTTAGGCACCTTCTGCACCCACGAATGTTGACATGCAAGAGAATAAATTCCTTCTCAGGCAAATTAAGGCACCCTATTTTGATGGAGACGGGATAGACATCGCAGCAGAGGCAGAGATATGGATTGAGTCGATGGATGACTATTTCTTTGCTTCAGGAACTGCCTCTACCAATCAAGCAATGATAGCCAAACTTAAGTTAGTTGGCCAGGCTCGATTATGGTGGAAGCAATGGTGCAAAGATGAAGGTGTTTCTGAAGCCGTTGTTACTTGGGTTCAGCTGAAAAATATTGTACGCAGACGATACCTTCCGCCAACCTACCAGACTTTGAAGATGAATGAATTCTTCAAGCTAAAGCAAGTAGAATTAACTTTGGAGTTTGTAACCCTACTAAAATACGCACCACCTATGGATATTGCGCAACAAGTATCTAAGTTTTGTCATGGCCTAAACACTCCTCTGAACCACCGCCTTGAAGCAATGTATCCAACGGACTTGCAAGATACATTACTCTGAGCGAATCCAATCGTCCAAGAATTTAAATTAGAAAATTGTAGTAAAGATGACTCCCGAGATCTGGGTAAGAGATGCCATACATGTGGAGAGATAGGGCACATCCGTAGGAGATGTCCCTATCGTCAATGTTTCCATTGCAATGAACTAGGACATGTCCAAGCAGACTGCCCTGACTTAAGTCCAGAAGATAGGGAGCCTCCAAGAAAACGAAGCTACACAAGTACAGTCTTCGAATATATAGAGGAATCAGATGAAGACGATGACTTAGAACCTACTACAGCACTTCAGGATTATTAAAAATCCTAGAAATTTTGTCGACATGAAATACAACTTGTATTGGAATAAACTTTACTCTTGTAACTACAGTTAACTGGAGTATTATGAGTTGCATCTATTTTGAGCCTAGAACTTGCAAATGATTAGAGATACTCTGGCAAGGAATGATAGTTATAATGTGCAATGAATTTCTCTTAAGTCGTTTCTTCTCAACTAATATAGATTTGGTCTAAACAGAATGTTGAAGCTTAGAAGTATTCTTTAGTATTACAAGCAAAGCCAATTGTCCATGGAGCTCAGTCCCGAACTAAGAAGAGGGCTATCTGGGAATGTAGTTTCCAAGATAAAGGACCACTCCAATCTGCTAAAAGAATCCTAGGACACTTTGGTCTAAAGAAGAAAATCCTGCCAAGGACAACCAAGAACCTTGTGACCGCAAGTGATAAAGCTCTGCGTTGTTTCTATTGCAAGGAGTTAGGTCATTTCAAAATGGAATGTCTAAAGCACCCTAAACATCGATGCTTCGAGTGCCACAACATTGGACATAATTATATCAATTGCCCCAACGGAACTCAAAGAGAACTTGAGCTTACAAGAAATAAAGTTGTACAAGCTCCACTGATCTAGAATATACCAAGTGCTTAGGAAAAAACCTAGAAGATATCCATGAGATGTAACTACAATAAATTTTCTATTGTAACCAAGACTCGGATATATCAAATACCATAGGTTGTTGTTTCAAAAGACCGCATGTCTATGAGTGATCACAGTAGTACAACGAAAGCATGGTGGGACCATAACCCACAGATTCCAAAATGATACCCTTGGTTTCTCTCAAGATGAGGACATCTCGATTTCTCTAAGGGGAGGAGGATGTAATATCTCCGCACAATAAAATTTAGTTGGCTAGTTTGAAAGTTAGTTAGTCAATTAATAAGTTAGTAAGATTACTAACTAAAGACTAACTAAGGTAAAAACTAACTAACATTAATTATTAATAATTGTTATTTAATTCAAAACATTTTATTTAGAAAAATCGAGAGTCATAAATTTGATATTTTTCTAGGATTGAAAAGAACCGTAGCCACCCTTCACGTAAATTACAACGTGAACGAGACTTATGAGTTATATTAATCACTAGGTTAATGTGTATAGTTTGGATGGTCCAAGAATATTAGATTTTGAGCAAAACTAGTATATTTTAGATATTTTAGATATTATCCTACAAAACGATATGGAGATTTTTAGAACTGAATGACATTTAAAAGAAAATACAAGTGATATTTTAGTTAGTTTGGAGATTTTACAAAAAGAAAAAAATAAAGAGAGGATTTGCGAAATCGCACGCGCCGTGATCGTAATACACATGCAGTGGACAGCACTTTGAACAGAGAAAAGAAAAAGGAGTGAACTAAGAGCTTTCTAATCAAGTATCTTGGGGTTTACCCCCCTTTCGGAGCCAATTGAACCATCAGATTTATGATCTGAGCATCAGATCACTGATCTTTCCAAGATCCCCCTCCATGAAGAGCTCCACTTCTCAACCACAAGCCCTCTTCTCTAATTCACTATAAATATGAGGCATGGAACCTCAAAGAAGCATAAGAAGACCCCGAGAGGCTGCGAGAGAGAGGTGGGGAGAAGGATACCCCTCTAAGAGATTGTGAGGAAGAGCTTGAAAGAGAGCTTGAGAGAGAGAGAGAAGAGTCACCTCGAGGAAGAGAATTAGCTCAATTCCCTCTATCTCGATCCTCGAATTAACCATCTTCTCTTACGCTCTCCCATCTTGAATCTATTCCACCTTAATCTCTTGAGTCTACTTACAGACAATGGCCTCCAAGCGAAGAATGTCGCATGCATGACAATCCTGCAACCAGCAACAAGGCTTCAGGCAAAGGCATCATTGTCGATCCAACTGCGGTTCCGGTCGTAAGTAATGTATTTTCAAATTGATAGATGCTTGTTTTGATTCTCGTATGAGATACGTTAGGCCCCATACTATGATGCACGAGAATAGGCCATCAAAAAGGATAAATTTCATCTCACCTACTCGAAAGATGGAGTTTGTGAAGTGCATATATCAAGGGAAGTTAATTGCACCTAGTTACATATGACTTATTTGCTAGTAGAGCAATTACAAGGAAGAATTAGTCAAGCATTATGAATGGCATAGTCGTCAAAAGAACGACATTAAAAGATCGTGCATACAAGTGCTAGATCAAAGTATAGTCAAGGGTTACAAATAGCATTATTACTAAAAGAATACGACATTGAGAATCATGAATAAAAAGTACTAGTTTAAAGTTTAAATACTTCAAAAGTACTTAGCCTAAGAGCCCAAATACTAAGAAAAACTAGATTCTAGCTCAATGCAAGGCATGTTGGAGTCTAATTACTTGAGATCATCTTGCACTTATATTATCAAGTATTTATACGTTATGCCTATAATATGTTTAATATATGAGGATAATTTTCTAGTTGCCTCATGACTTGACTAAGAGCTAGTACAAGAAATTAATCATAAGGGTTAAAAATAAGATGTCTTGAGTTCCGTCCGATAACGATGACTTTTTCCAATCCAAATCCAAGGTTAGGTTATCAATCAAGGTAAGTGACCTATAGAACTTACATCATGAACAGTATTTGAACCCTTAACATATGCCCTAGCCTAAGGAAGGAAGTGTAACATTTTTTCATAGTATTGCTCTTAGATCCCAAGGGGGAGAGCAAATATACGATGGAAATGTTATATCGTCTATTCTTGCATTGTTTGGAAAGAATGCAATTGGTTTTGTTGATTGATCAAACAACATCCTAAATGCATTTACATTCAACTTGTTGTTAGTTGTTGTTTGGATTATTATTCCAAGTGCTTGTGATTTATGGTAAATGCATGGCAAGGGTCTATGATGACAACTCGCCATGGGAATAAAGGAATGTTTTCTTGGAGAATGATATTAGGGCTGAATGCCTTGTTTGTGCTTGATTCTTAAAGGATTTAATTAAGGAAGGATATATTGCACGGGTGGATCACCTCCATGATCGCACCGCATATTAATCCGAGAGGGCACTGCTCGAATCATGGGCCGAAGGTCAAGTGGTAAAAAGGCCAACCACAGGAATGATGTTTCACTCCTAGACAGGTTGTAGGTCAGTTGGAGCTCTTGACACCCCTTGCTAGGTCTAGAATGGAGTTGAAGATCTCCGTGGCCCCCAACATCTGGGCATGTTGGAAGATCCTATTCTAGATAAAGGATTGAGTTTGTGGTGCCATGTGCATTGGACCAGTTACTTCTGCAGGGCAGAAGGGATACTTCTGTTGGACAGAAGCGATACATAATTTCTCCTGTATGGGCGAGAGACAAAGATTAACTTGAAGATATTTTATTGAACTTGTTTGAACTTTTTTGTCAATAGATTGCTTTGCTCTGTTTTCGTGTCTGTGCTATAGTTATGCGAACGAACCCTATTCCCTAAAAGGCTTAATTAATGAAGCTAACTTTAAGTGTCACACATAAATGTGGTAGGACTTAATTAGAAAACTAAAGCTATTAAGGGAAGCGGGTGGGCGGAACCCCTGACGCGTCTATCCTACGACAGGGTGATCCCAGAGAACTGGGAGGCTTCTCACAAGTTTTTATCGTCATTCGACCTTTAGGTATTGTTAGGTTAGAACCCGATTCATGCCATTTTAGGGGATCGGAATGGGACTATGCCCTATGGGCAGAGAGGTTAAGCAATGCATCCCTCTCGTTCCCCATTCTCTTTGAACCAAGTGCGGCATGGGTCTACTTCGGATTGGGTATCTCTGCGTAAAGTAGGATGTCCAAAACCCGACGCTAGAATGCTAACAAGAGACCTTGACAACTAGGAACCCGAATTTCAAGTTGATCCTAGTGGGTTCGGCCGTAAACGTTCCGTTGCAAGGCGGATTCAGGAAACCCTACGCAGCAAAACCCGGAATATTCCATGGGAGTGTCGTGCAGCGACGCTTAGATTCGTTTCTTAATAGACCGCTAAATGCGTGCCTAAACAGCTGATGGGCGGGCACCTCACAACTTAATGGAAAGGTTTTGGAGCTCGTAAGAGATCCCATGCATATTCAAGGTGTGAAAATACTAAAGATTGGGACAAAAAATGCATATGATGTGAAGTTAACCAAAATCAACAATTATTTTCTAGATCAATTCAAGATGCAGATGGCAATGGTAATGTACTACAATATATATGTTGAGGAATGTAATGGTAAACTGTAGTTTATTATAAAATCAGATGAAAATAGTAATGTACTACAATATGTCTATTGGTTAATATAATAGTAAAACCCTCTTTTAAATTAAAAACCCAAGATTTTGAGAAAGAAGATTCACCCTCCATGGATGTCAACATCTAGACTTCCTAAATTTGACAATCTCAAAAGCCCACATCTTAAACCATATTATTTTTAAGGGTCTATTTTTTAGTCTAAATTTTTTCTAATGTTTTAGCCATCTATGTATTGTGAACCTAAAACGATATATGAATCAAAAAAGGTTTGGATATGGAGCCCCAAGATGAACACCAAGAAAATGGCGAATCTATGGTAAGAAAATATATATTGTATCATCAACAAGCATGTTCTTCATATTTTATGTGACCACAACAAGGAAAAGAACACTAGGAAGAAGAATCTTCATGCAGCTTCAGAGAAACAATTCTCCCATGGCTTTAACTTAAACAAAATTGATTACTCTCTTTATATTCTTCATAGAATTCATCAAGATACCACAAAGATACAAGAGAATACACCACTTTGAATGAAAATTATCACATAATATTCTTCTTCAAAAGCTCCAAAGCTTTCTCCCACAATCTCTCACTCATAAATACACTATTTTGCATAGATTTTGCTATCTCTCACCCAATGTAGAGGTCAGCGCAAGCTCAACCGCCAAGACCCCACCGCTTATTGTTCAAGCGTTTCAAGCGAGCACTAATGGCTACCTCTCACATAGCTGACGTGCTATCCCTCTCTACGAGTGTAGTGAGCTTACATTGATGCTCAATTGAGTTTCTTCCTCTCTCAAGCACTCCAATAGCTCCACAATCCTTGATGCAAGCTCAAGCATCCTCAAACCTCCACCTCCAAGCTCCATCCTCCATAGTTGCATGCAAGACAAGAGAAGAGAAGAGAAGAGAAGAGAAGAAGAAGAGAGGAGATGGTGGATAGCTTCACCTCCTTGATCCCTCACCCTCACACGCTCACTCCCTTATACTCTCACTCTCCCTCCCTCAAGCATACACAAGCAAGTAAAGAGAAGAGAAGGAGAGGAGAAGATGAGTCCACTTTTCCACACACCAAAGAATGACCTCTCATTCATCTTTTGAACTTTATATACAAAGCCCTAAATCCCATTTGGACAGTCATCCCCTTTTTACATGGTCGGGTCATAGCCTACTAGGCTCTTTTTTCCATTGTTCTCCTATCTTCCTAGCTTCCTTCCACCCATCTACATTTACAATTTGCACATGTCAAAGCTTGGCACTCTTAAAATAAATCACAGTGCGCCTTGCGCTCTTTTACAATAGCATTGACTTGCGCTTTTTCTTGAGTGCATCTCCTTGATTTAGGACTTTTTCACACTTCTTGTGTTTCCTGATTTTTCTTGGCATGCCTTCGTTCTCCATTCCACTTTTTCCTTAGCTTTGTTTTCTGCTTTAGATTTTCAGGATTTTCCACCTTGTTCATTTGAGAGTTAACATTACCCCCCTCCTAGTTGAGTGCTAGTCCCATGGCACTTGTTGGGTGGTGAGTCAGACTATGCTGCTTGAGTAGCCAAGTGTCTTTTTGAGTTTGTGTACAAGCCGTATTGGGAGATGTGTTGAAGGGATTTATGGAACTTGAAGGCCCTTGAATTGGAGATGATCCCTAGTGTTAGAGGGATTTATGGACCTATTGGAGGGATTTATGGAACTGAAAGGCCCTTGCGTTGGATATGATTCCTGGTGTTGAAGGGATTATGGACCTATTGGAGGGATTTTTGGAACTGAAAGTGATGCTAGATGGATCCATCATTTGACTCTCCGTGGCTGGGTTCACCTGCACTGTTCCCCATGAGTTCCTTCATTCACTTTCCGATTGTGGCAGCTGCATCCTCCCCTTGGTTGGTTGTGATTTTCCTGATGGCACATGGCGTAGGATGGGGAGGGCATTGCATGGATGATGGGGTCACTGAAGCTAGTGGTGGGGCCTTTGGTTATACCTAGAAAGAAAAGAAATGTGCATTACATGTGGATATGTGCCAGTGTCGTGTGGTGCATTGTGTGCATGCTAGTGGGATGGCTTAGGGTGACAAGTCTAACCACAAGCGAGTGTTACCTCCATAGGTTTGTCCTACCCTTGATATGCCCTAAGCGAAAAGTGGGGGATCAAAATGAGGCTAGGGGGTTAGGAACAGAACCGGCCCAGAGCCAACCCGCGACTGGGGCCACGGGGTGCACCTAACTTGAGGACCCCTAGGTGTAGTGGTTGTGGTGGATGTGCAACTTATAGTAGCAACATGTGATATCTTTTTTATTTTTTTTAATATAATGATAATAATAAAGTTACATAGTCATGATAGAAGTTTAATCTTCATCATTAGAGCGAGGTGGAGAAGGGGGCTTAATAGATTTATCAAGGAATCGGCGGCTTTGGAGATACCCTTTAAGGTTTAGGCGGACTTGAAGGGTAGTGGAGGAGAGGAATTGATGATTGCAACGGGTGAAGTGGCTATCATTCATGTCCTCTGGTAGAGCTAAGCAAAATGAAGGCAATAGAGTGGCTCGTATCATTAGCCGAGTCGAGCCATCACGCAATTGTCTATAGTGTTAGGATCAAAATGGAGCACTGGGAGGTCGCACTCCTACAGGGTGGGGTCTTGCCTGAGGAGTATCCTAAGAAATCTAAGGTAATTACAAGTGGTAATAAAGGCGGGGTCAGGGCATGAAGAGAATTGGTTTGTGAATTGGATTAGAGTATCGTACAAGTTTTTTGACATGAAGACAAGGGCATCTTCATATGTAGTACAATGAGAATTATAGATTACAGGGAATTCATAATGGCCGTGGACAATGGAGTCAAAATCCACTCCCACCCTTCGAGGGTATGGTATAAAGGTTAGGTCATTCCGCTTGAAGGGTTGAGTGTTGCAAAAGGCCATCCAAGTGTCCAAGTTGGTATCGCAGACCCTTCTTCTCCATGTAGCTAGACACAAAACGTGGTACTTCAAAAACTTTATTTTGCCAAAATTCAGTACCTTTTGTGGCCCATAATGTGGGGTTCTGCTCTCTCTCCTCTAGCCATCTTTGTCCGATCTTGCTTCCGATGTTAATCACCTCCTCCACCACCTTGATAGGTAATACTCTACGCAGGGTGATGGGGAATTGGAATTTGAGGTGAAGGGGCTCCTAGCCATTTCTTGCCTCTCCCAGATTATGAGGTCAGCATGAAAGCTTGCTGGGGTGTCATCCACACATGGTGAGATAGGTGCCTGGGGTGTCCTCACTCTCCTGGCATTCCATTTTCACCTTGTCTCCTCCACCATTTGCTTTCTTCTTTTTCTTAGTGGCGCCTTTATTTTTGCGGAGGTGTCTGTGTGTTGTTGCTCTTCAGGCCTCATGGAAAGAGGCAGTGGGACAAGCTCGTCTTCATGTGGTCCCATTTCAAAGTTCACGTCCACCTCCATTTTTCAGCTTGGCTCTTGCTGCTCCTCTTCGAGGAACCCGAGGGCATCCACTTCCTGTGAGGTTAGGCCTGCCAATAGGAGATAATGGCATTGTTCTTCCAAGCTTGGTCCAACTCCACTAAGTTGTGGTGGCATCTGCAGTATAGCCTTCAATGCCCTACGAGTCATTCCCAGTTTCTTTTTCATTGCCTCCATGGACTCTCCCTCCTCTGCATGGGTGACGTCCAATAGCGTTTCTAGAAGGCATGTTGTTGGGTGTGGAAGCTCATTTGGGCAGCCTCTGCTTTGCTTTCGGCAAGTATCTTTTCTTTTTCAGCTTGAGCGAGGCGAGATACCAAAGCTTTGACCCTTTTTTCGTTTTGATTGGCCCATTCTTCCACCCTCTTGTTCATGTCTTTGAGGCTTTCCCCCTGCCTCTGGGACTAGCACTATCAGCCTTCGTTCTTGGTCTTTCATTTTTGCCCTTACAAGTTTGCCTCTTGGGTTAGTCTCTCCATCTCTATTTCATACCTGCGAGCTCTTTCCTCCCTCAACTCCTCCAGCTCTTTTGTGGATTTAGTGAGTTTCTCCAATTGAGCTTGCAAACCTTCGTAGAGTGCCACAATCTCTTCATTGTGCTGCTGTAGGCGTTATATGGCCTCGGTTTCTCCATTCAAGCGCACCTGCCATTCAGCTTCTGTCTCTTTCTTAGCTTGTAGCTGCTCTTTCAGCTCATTGACTTCCCTTTGGGCCATGGCCATTTGGCATGTTCTCTCCAACTAGAATGCCACCATGGCCTCCTTTTCAGCTTCAAGCTCTACCACTGCAGTTCTCTTCTCCTCCTTGGCTCTCTCTAGTTGAGAGAGGAGCTCTTTGATGTACTCCTCATATTCTTCGAGCGGCCTCTCTATTGCGAGGATGGAGGTTGTAGATCCTGCCACCTTTTGCTTCTTAGGGTCTTGCCTTGACTCGGCGTCTGCTACAGCCAGTCTTTTGGTCCCTACTAGGAGGGTTCCTCCTCTTGCTCCTTGGCCAATTTCCTTATTTACAAAGTAATGGACCCAAGCCATTAGGTTGCTAGCGTCCATCTAGGTCGTAGAACTGGGAGTGGAGATGGTGATGGTGGTAGCGGGCATTAGGAGGGCAGGGATGGGGGTGATTGGAGCCTTGCCCTTGCCTTATTGCACTGTAGGTGGCACAAACTCAGGCACATAAGCACTTGAGCTTGGCCTTTCGTTTCTAATGGGGCTTGCGGGTTCTGGCTCATCATACCTGGACTGCTACTCAATGGACCTGCGCGTGGCAAGGGCCATGTCTTTCTCCTCTTTTTTCCTCAACTCCTCCTCCTCTTCCTGCTTTTTCTTTCTCTCCTCCTCGGCTTTGGACTCCCTGCAAGCCCTTTGCAAGTCTGCCCTTTCTTGTTTCCTCCTCCCCTCCTCGTGCTATTCTTGTGCAATTTTCTTCTTTGTCTTCCTAGCCTCTCCTCAACTAGTTTGCTCTTCTTGTTCCTTGCCCTCTTCTTCTTCACTCAGTGTCCTTTTGCTGGACTATGCCTCCCGTTCCTAGTGGGGTGGCAACCTACTTGGTGTTTCGTCCACCCCTTCTTCTCCATCTTCCTGCTCATGTCTCAAGGCTTCCCTGATGATTGTGGTGAGGACCCCATCGAATCCAATGGTTGTAGCCTTTGAACATGAAACTTTCCTTTTAGCCTTGGTGGCAGGAGATTCTCCTCCAACGGGTTGCCCTCTTGTTGCCAAGGCTTTTGTTGAGGTCTCAATGGTCTTTCTCACAAACCCATTGAGGTTGACCTCATCCAGCGACCTTTCTGCGACACTCTCTAGCAGGGGGACATTGATGCGGCTCATTATGGAGTTGTATCTTTGGCTAGAAAATAGTGCATGCACCATGTTGCCTTGGAGTTGGATTTCGAGATGAGGAATATCGGCCAAGCTGATGCCGTCATTGGTGTGGACTTTTACCTTGTCCATCCCTAGTAAGGTATATACGTCTCTTTTTGGCTTCCTTTCTACTTTGTTTACCAGGTCCAATGCCTTTTCCACCAACTCCGGGGTCAATTCGATCTGCACTTTGTGAGTTTCCTCCCCCTCATGCACAGTTATGGTGCCGCAGTTTCTATGGAAAATCCTCAAGAACTCTACACAGTGGAAGTAGTCCACTCCCCAATTCACTGCTTCCACCTATTTTTGCAAATTACATTGCTTGATGATCTACCTTACCGCCTGTTCTTCAATGGCCAAGTCATCTAGGTTGAAGATATGCCTGAATTTGAACTAGTTGAAGGCTCGTGTTTCCACCAAAAGTCCATATTTTGCTTATTTTTTCTCTGAAAAATGCAATTTGTTAGCCTTTTCTTAGCCTACCATAGTGGGTGCATGTCATGAAGCCATATTCGCCATTAATGGTTTTCAAAGTAATTGCAAGTTATTAAAATTAGCTCCCTCATCAATCAATTTGTTGATTGTGTACGTATGCCTAGTAGTGACAGTCATGTTGAGGTAGGCTGGTGGCACTGCTTCCTCATCCTCACCATCCATTTCAGTGATAGTGTCTACTCACACGTGGACAGGGAGTGCTGGCATCGGGGGCTCATGCAATGGGTGTGTGGGAGGGAAGTACTTCTTTATACGGCTACCATTGAAGAGCCTATGCCTTCATCCTCTAGGGTTTCAATTTCTACATTGTCAGTTTGACAGATGGTCCGAACCTTAAAAGGTCCTAGCCCCCAAAACTTCACCTTTTTCTTATGTCCTTTGACTGAGTATAGCAGTACTAAGTCACCTTGTTTGAAGTTGTGATGCCTGACATGCTTGTCAAACCAGCTTTTGCGTCTTGCCTTCTTGCATATGAGCACATGGGTGGCTAGAAGCTAGGTTTCTGTTAAGCATCTAAGTTCAATTAAGCATTCCATCCATACCCCCTTTCCATCCCATCTTTCTTGAAGAGCGATCTTGAGGCCTGGTACAAAGAATTCTAAGGGGAGGATTGCCTTTGTGCCATATGTCAATCTAAAGGGGGTCTATCCTGCAGCTATCTTGTAAGCCATGCGATAGGCCCATAAGGCTGCCATCAGCTTGTTATCCCAATCACTGCGTAAAGCAGAGATGACCTTAGTCAGGACGTTTATTAGGATTTTATTTGTTGATTCGGCTTGACCGTTTTCCTATGGGTAATAAGGCGAGGATTTTTTATGGATGATTAGGAAGGAGGACAGGAAGTAAGCTATCACTTCATTGATGAAGTGGATACCTTAGTCGCTAACTAGTTCGATGGGGCAACCAAATCGTGAGATCACTTGCTCCCATAGGAACTTAGCGGTGGTCCAAGTGTCATTATTTCTTGTAGCTCGCGCTTCTATCAACCTTGTCACAATAATTTATTTGCTTGTGAATACTATGTTGCAAGACTAATGGGTCCGATGAAGTCAATCCTCCATTTCTCAAAGGGTTTTCATGCAATGATTGGGATTAGCTCCATATGATCCTTACGAATCGGGACTTTGGTTCTTTGGCAGTCGTCACAATGTTTCACGAAGCGTGTAGCATCTCCAAAAAGGGTAGGCCACCACAGCTGGGACTGCAATACTTTGCGAGCTGTCACTGAAATATCCTCCCGTGATTTTGCCATGTGCCTCTGTTAGCACATCATGCATTTCATGTTCACACACGCATTTCACAATAACTCGTCTTGTCCCAGCATGTAAAGTTGGCCTGCTATTAATTGGTATCGTTGGATCTTTAGAATGAGTTGCCTAAGTCAGGATTTATCTCTCGGTCGCTCCGGTAATTCGTACTCAAGCACTTGAACTGTGTCATCAGCCCAATATGGCATCATGTCAGCTCTAAACAAGTCTTTTTCGTTGGATAAGTAGAATAGGTGTGCGTCTGATAGTTCATCCACAATGCCTTGGCTAGCCACTTCTCCTATGGGGATACGAGACAAATGGTCAGCCATGTAGTGCTGCTTCCCTATACGCACTACCACGGAGAATTCAAATTTCAAAAGCAAAAGAAGCCATCTGGCAATGCGTCCTGTAGCGCATGGTTTAATAACTAGGTACATCAAGGCTTGATGGTCAACAAAGAAAGTAAAAGGTGTAGCCAAAAGATAGTGCCGAAATTTCTTTACAGCAAATACCATGGCCAAGCCCTCTCTCTCCATTGTCGAGTAATTCATTTTAGTCTTAGTGAGTTGCCTGCTAGCAAAGCTCACTAGATAATCCGAGTTGTGTTCACCAAGTTGGCACAATACAATTCCTATGGTACAATTCAAAGCATCAATGTGCAGTGGAACGTGAGTGTCCAATCTGGGGCTCATAGTATCGGAGCGGTGGTTAGAGCCTTTTTTAGTTCCTCATACACGTGTTGGCACTCCGTAATCCACTACTCGTCAAATACAATCAACAGCTTGTATAGAGGCCTAGCAATCAATGCGTAGTTTAACACAAACCATCGATAGTACCCGGTATATCCTAAGAAGCACTGAACACCCTTGTAATCAGTTGGGGGTGGAAGATTAACAATGACCTTGATCTTTGAGAAATCTGTGGCAATGCCATTATTTGATACCACTGTCCTAGAATACATCCATGCTTCACCCAGAACTAGCATTTTCAAGGGGTTCAATGAGAGGCGGTATAGCCGACATCATTCAAAGACCGCTTGGAGCGTGTCTAAGTGTTATCACCAAGCAAAGTGAAAGCACAAGTCATCCACAAAGACTTCTAACTCCTTTTTTAGCATGTCTTTGAATATTGTACACATCAATCGTTGGAAAGTGACTAGTGCATTAGTCAATCCAAAAGGCATGACTATGTAGGCAAAGACTCCCCATTCAGTGGCAAATGTCGTCTTATGCCTATTCTTAGGATGCACTTGCACTTGATTGTATCCCAAGAAGTCATCATGTAGGCCTCTTTGCCAACCACTCTCTCTAACATATGCTCGGTATACAGCAGTGGATAATTATCTCTTTTTGTAGTTACATTTACCTTCTTGTAATTGACACACACTCAAATCTTCCCATTTTTCTTTAGGACGATGAATATGGGCGAGACCCAGTTCGTGTGTTCAATTTTGTAGATAAATCCCACTCTCATCAATTTGTCAATTTCTTCCTTAACAGCATGAGCGTGCTTTGGATTCATGGGATACAGTCTGCTTGGCATGCATTGCATCGGGTGTCATGGGTATGTTGTGAGTCACCACACTCAGATCTACTCCTTTAAGGTCTTCTAGGGACCAAGCAAACACATCTATATACTCTCGTAGGAGAGTGACAAAACTTGCTTCACCTTGCTCAACCAAGTCATCCGCTATAAAGACACATCGTGGGGTCTCCCCTCCCTTAGCTAAATTGACCTCCTTGACCTTGGTGACGGGTACCTTGATTGGTTTGCTTGCTCTCCCCTATCATTTAGCTCCTAGCAAGATCACCACCCTATCTCCCTTTTTGAACTTCGTGAATCATTTTGGTAGGTCTTGTGGTTTTCCTTGTTCCTCTGTCCGCATTTCTTTGCTCATCATTTGTCGTTCCTCCCTTAATCATCAGTGTCGTAGGTGGATGGGTAGGTCCCCCTTATCAAACTCTCCTTCGTGAATCATTTTGGTAGGTCTTGTGGTTTTCGTTGTTCATCTATCCGCGTTTCTTTGGTCATCATTTGTCATTCCTCCCTTAATCATTGGTGTCGTAGGTGGCTGGGTAGGTCCCCCTTAATGCGCCTAGTCTTGGGAGGCTGAGGTATTTCAGGGTCACTATCTGCGATGACTTCCAATTCGAAATCAAACTCTCCATTTTTGCTAGAAGAGGGGCTCTCTCCTGGTGGTAGTAGCTTAGAAGGTGAGTCCGTTCGCAGCACTTGTGTATCACTTGGTTGGACTAGGCCTACCTGCTTGTAATCGATTGCACCTATGTGCTCCAACCAAGCTCGATCGCAGTTCTCACGTCTGACTCCATCTCTAAGTGCACTCTGCTTGCGTGGTCTAGGGTTTGCTTGTATTTGTTTGATTACATGCCCCCCAGTGTCGTACTCTAGAATATCGATTTCATTTTTGCTCTCTCCACTAAAGGAATAACAATCCTCATATTCATCATCAGAGATGACTTGGTTAGGTTGCTCCTGATTTTCTTGGTTTTGACTATTCCCTTCTTGTTGGTCAATAGGTAAGGCCCAATTGTATTTCAAGTTCAAATTGTGTATCTAGGACCATCGCCATTCAGGCTCATCCAAGAGATCTTGGAGTGGCTTAAGGTTCGTCATCGTTGGATTGCCAGCCAACTTGTTGGTTAAGTATCCTAGGATCTCTTGGAGCTCATGTCTATTGCTTGGGACTCGGAATGCAACATGAGTTGGTCTTCCATGTAGACTCCCAGTCATCATGCAGACTGGTATTGAAGGTGTGTCCTTGAACTGATTAGTCGCCTTGACGGCTTGTTCATACGCCTTAGTATCTAAGAAGGGTAGGTCGATAGTAGCTAGAACATGTATCTAGTCTCGTTCCTCCTCAGGGCACGAGATATACTTGGTAAGGGCTCCATAGGATCCCCTAGTCTATCCATCGTCCTTTAGCATGGTGGAGATGGTGTCTAGGTCTATTGGGGTAGTCTTCCAAGTGTCCATCTCCACTCTCACAGCTTCTGTTCGATTGCCCAAGAAGATAAGACCATTGCCACAGTCTTCCATGACTCTCGCATTGTGCATCCAGGGTCGGCCTAGCAGGATGTCATAGTCCACTCCCTTCATGACTATGAAGTCAACAAAGAACTGGATCCATGCGATCTTTACTTGCCAATTTTTCAACACTCCGGATGGCTTCACCTTCATTCCATTTTTTAGTGTGACGTTAAATCTAGCGGTTTCGGCTGGTGGGTTGCCCCAAGTTTGGAGTATCACATGGCTTAGTACACTCACTCCTACCCCTGTGTCCACAATCCCCTTTCTAGTGACGTTTCCCAGTGCTAGGACTGGCAGGACTGCATGCATTTCTATGCCTTCCCAAAAGGCATTGATGTGCACGGATTTAGGTATGGAGTACAGAGTCAGGCTCGGTATTTGAGTTTCTACATCATGCTCAAGCAAGTCTATGGTGATTGGCTCATTTGGTTCTTCAATCTATTGCTTTAGCTCTAGCCATAGTATTGGATGCTGCCTAAGTACATTACCTAAGCTCAAAGTTACCGGAGTGGTCACCAATGTATTGAGGAGGTTTCTAGTCACTTGCATCTCTTCTAGGTCTGTGGTTCTTGGCCAATGGC
This sequence comes from Lygodium microphyllum, assembly GCF_053477565.2. Classification (NCBI taxonomy): domain Eukaryota; kingdom Viridiplantae; phylum Streptophyta; class Polypodiopsida; order Schizaeales; family Lygodiaceae; genus Lygodium; species Lygodium microphyllum. The sequence goes on along the minus strand of NC_141154.1, from coordinate 66,268,648 downwards.
CTTGATTATTTTGCCAGCTTGAGGTAGTTAGACTTTGTACAGTCGGTTCAGCTTATGGTTCCATCACATCCCTTGGTTTTGGTTGTGGGAGAGAGATTGGAATGCCTATGCTTGAGAGATTATCAATCTCGTTCTCCAATATGGGCTCAGCGTCCTTTAGGTACTCTTGGGCCTCCCTTACCCATTCTTTCACCTTCTTGATGGCTTCGAGTTGGAGCTTCGGGTTGGGGTACTCCCCAAACTTAGTACTTTCCTTTTCAGACATCTGAGGCACCAACGTCTCTTCTTCTACGTCAATGACTTTCCCTCCAACTGGCACAGTCATGGCACTTTCGGTTTTGAGGGTGACCTTAGCATCTGGTCTCCTCTTCCTTCATCTTCGACTCCTCTTTCCAACTAAGGTTCTATCAAGGTTGCTAGGCCCTGGCAATGATATGTCAGTATGCTTTGTTTGTGCACGGGTCATGACATGCAACGAGATAGGTGTGGCCTCCCCGTCGAGTGTCTCAACACTGAACAACTCCAATGGAACCGATGGCTTGTTTGCCAAACTAGAGGATGGTCTCCGCCTAGGGCAATCGACAAACTGATGAGTGATTCCACACTCGGCGCATCTCAGGTCAGTCTTATCTATGTTTTCTTCCTCCTTCTTGGGGTAGCGCAAAAAAATGTGTCCTTAGTGACCACAACTCCAACATACAATTGGTCTTGGGTTTGCTCTCTTAGGCCTCCACCTCTTCCTCTACCCAATGCCATCACCGGTACTGGTTGATAGTCCATGAGGATAGCATTGCCTTCCTCGTCGTACGAAACGTACGGGTTTACATAAGGATCATCGTTGCTAGGCTTGTCCACATAGTGGACTGGAGTGTCACTCGGTGGATGGGTCACGTAGGGTCAAGGTGGTCTAGGGATACCCGTAGGATTTATTTTCATCATAGGGATGGTCGGTTTAGCATTGTTTGGTGCCAGAAGAGGCAATGAGGCTCTCCTTCCTAGGAAGTTCGGTGACCTATTCGCAAGGTGGGGTTGACCGTAAAGCTATGGGTATGGGAGCCTCCAAGGTAATTGACAATGCATGGTGTCATGGCCGAATCTACCACAATTATCACAAGGTCGTGACCTAGGGTCCTGACACTTAGTTGGCGCATGGTTTCCGCCACAATGCACACATTGGACATGTGGACATGTTGGTCGTCTCATCATCTCTTTTAGTTTGGCCATGTCCATCCTAATCTCTCCCAGCTCTTGTCCCAACTCAGTGTCCTTCCCTTTGTCATGCGTGCTTGGGTCTACTCTCTCACTCGGCATTGAGGCTCTCACAAAATTCCTGGCATCAGACTCCTCTTGATTTGATCCTCTGGAGCCTCTTTCCTTAAGCTGGTCATCCACTCTAAAAGCTTCTTCAAAGACCCTTGCCAGTGCATCTCGATGTAAGCTTAAGTTGATGGCCAAGGCTTTGTAGAGCTCTTCGCTTCGTATTCCATTGAGGAATACTATGGATACCACCCTTTCAGTTGGTCTCTCACCCAAGGGGATTCTCTTGAAGAGGCTCCTCACGTGGGTCACATAATCTCGAATATTCTCTCTCTCTTTCTAATTGACATTCATAAGTCGCACTAACAGGTTATCGGAGTATCCAAGTTTGAAAAATCTCTTAATGAATAGATTTTTCAAGCCATTGAAATCAACACACTCCGCAGCATCTAGACTTGTGTACCAGGTCCAACCTTGTTGCCTAAGCACAGTCCAAAGGCTTGCAAGTGTTGAGTAGGATCAGTGAGGCCGTTAGCCTCGCAGGTTTGGCATCAGGCTCTAGATCAATGTGATGTTGGCATACTGTGGAATCAATCCCCTTCATATCTTTGTACGGCCATGCAAACATGTCTAAGTTCTCCTTTAGTAGGTCTTGCAAGACCAGTAGTTCTTTGTTTGGAAGATTTAGACCCACCTTCAGGTGACGTCAGTAGAAACCACAAACGTCAATTGCTTTTCACCTTCCACTTCACAGATAAATGTCCCACGGACTACTTCTAGGTGGAGATCCAACTCCTTCAAGGGGGTGGTCTCCTCTTCTGATAATTCACTAGAACTGATGTCCTCTTTTAATGGAGGCTTAGCTAGCTCTTTGGGAGGTTGAAAGGGTATCATTGTAGTTTCGGGTTTGGGTTGGGATGAGTTACTTCTTGGCTTAAGGATTCATCTTCTAAGGATGCTTCCAAGAACATCACATAATAGGAACCTTCTGTGTTCCATTTAAATTGCAGAGCTGGGGGTTGTTGGCAAGGTGCATCATCATCGTCTTCTCTTAAGAAGGGTAACTTTGGGCGATAAGAGCCACTATTGAAGGAAAGCCTATTCTTCTTAATCCATTTCTTATAAAGGTTTTTCTCACAGGTTCTGAGGCTCTGTTAGACCTGGTTGCCATGGAGGGAGCAATTCTTAGGCCTCTTCTTTTTGTAAGTATGCTTTTGAATTTCTTTCGACAGCCAAGAGACAACATCAGCAATTGTCAAAATCTTAAGTTTGGTTTAAAAGTGTCTAAGTTTTTGACCAAATCATATTCATTGATAGGATCCACAAGCTTCTCTAATCAGCTAGGGAATGGGGCCATACCCACTTTTATCTTCCCTTTTGCTTCTAGGAGCTGCATGCATCTACGCTTCTTCTCCTTGAGGAGGTACTTCAGTGTCCTCTATCTCCTAGACCTGTGGTCCTGTCTCTGTAGCTCTCTATTGCTCTGCAGTGCTCTTTACTACATTATTTTGTATTGCACTATTTTGTTTCTCCCTAGAAAGATTGAACTCCTCAGTCTTGGCAAAGGAAACATTCTCTTTTGGAACTATGGTTTCTCCTTTCTTTGCACGCATTATCGCGACCACTTTTCCAATTCCACCAAACTGGAAGCAGACTCTTGGGTCTTCTGTTGGGTATCAGGAGGAGCTTTCATAGGAGCTAGACTTGGATAATATTTTGCAGTGTGGCCTTCTCCCTTGCATCAACGGCATAAGGGCTTGTAGTCCATGGACCTTCTAGGGTTTGGATAGTTCGGTGAGATATGACCCTTTTCTCCACATTCGTAACACTCCACCTCTGATCTTTGACCACTGCCAGACTGTCGTCCTCCTGTAACTCTGAGAGGGAAACCTCCTTGGACCAAAATTAGGACCGAACTCCCTAGGCTTTGGTTCAATGTATTGCGTTGTCATTTTAGATTCTAGCAAGTTGAATCTTGCATCTTCATCTTTTTTTCTTATTTCATGCATCTCTTTCAGAGAGCAGAAATCCTCTGTATGGTTCTTCCTCAAACAGTATGAACAAAAGGCTCCAAGAATGGTTGGTTTTTGGGTACATTCATTGGCCAAATGTCCCGCTTGATGGCACTTCCCACACTATGTATTGGAATGCATCACATCTCTTCCACCTCCAACAAGAGTGGATATATTGGCAGTATTCACCTTCAGTGTCTGTAGCTGTTCTGTAATCACATCCATAAGCTCTTTTTTTATACTTGCGACTGAATTGGACATGTAGTCCTTCAAATTTTCACCTCCTGGAGTACTTGTAGTAGGGTTTTGGGAAGCTTTTGTAATCACTACATACACTAGTTGGGTTGATCCAAAGGGTCCTCTGTTCAAGATCTGATTCAAAGCTTCTATAGAGACTGGGGATTGTTGATTCTAGTTGGTAGGATTCCACTGTTGTTGAGGCCACTGTTGTTGTGGTTGAACCATCATTTGAGGCATTGTCATCTGCAGTCACTGTGGATTCGATGTATGTTCTGCAGCACTATTTGCATCTGGGGGTAGGGGTAGGGAACTATCCCTAGTACTGCATTTGGTGGGTATACCATTCCTGGCATGGGAGAAGGTAAGACTCCTCTTCCTGAGGTCATTAACAACCCTGCTTCAACTTCATCATACAGTCTAGCACCTTCCATTGTAGCTTGCAAGTTGCCTGGTCTTCTCAATTCCACAAACTTGTGAACTTTGGGTTGTAGGCCTCTAAGGAAAATTCCCTCTGGATGCCTTCATCCAAATGATGGTTGGTCCATCTTTTCAGTATGGATTCCATTCCCGCGAGACATAGGCTTCTACTCATTCACGAGAGGATTGACTTAGATTAATGAACTCCTCTTGTATCTGCTCTTCAAAACCTTCACACCTGAATTTAGTGAGGAAGGCCATCCCATGTGTCAAAAGTTTCTGTTGCTTGTCTCTCATACCACTAAAACATCATGCCTTTGAAAGTGGTGGGAAATATTTCTAACCAATGCTCGAGGATTTTGGCATTGTTAGCCACACATGCTACCATAAACTCTGCTACATGAAGATCAAGATCTTCATTGTATTCTCCCTTAAAAATGGGCAATGGGACTACACTTGTTTACCTGTCATCAATATTTCCAGGACAGATTTGACTAAGAAGGGGACCTTGAGTCGCCATAGGGACATCTATAAAGAGTTCTTTTAGGGTGTCAAAGGAGGCTTCTGCTCTGCTACAAGCGCGTTCTCGGCCTTGATTTTTGCCTTCTCTCTTCTCACGTACCTCTGGACTCGTTCTAATGCTTGCCTCTTGATTGCATCATTCATCAGGGGGTTGGCTCCACCCAGTTGGTCTATACTCAACAGAACAAAATCAGAGGGAGCTTCAATATTTGGAGGACTCTCTAGCTAACAACTCTTCTACTTCCTACTTTTCTATGTCTCTGAATTCAGCTTTTAAACCGCTACAAAGAGGAAGGTATTTCGTTCTAAAGGTATCAAAACTCGTTCTTCTGAGGATGGTTGTGGTGTCATCATCATAGTAATACCAGCTTCTGATGGTTTCAATAGTGTATGTTGTGAAGAATACTCTATCCACCAACTTTCAGTGGGTTGCTAATTGAACAAATAGGAGATTGTCAGTGTACCATGCGTCCCACGTGTCCTGCTGTTGAGCATCCACAAATAAATGCCAACTTTTTTCTTTCTTGTTTTCTGTGAACCTCCACTAACCACGACTCCTGAAGCTTCTTCACGATATCCCACTTGATGATGTCTCAAAACTTCTCAATGAATGTCAAATCTCCCATGGATGATCATTCTTTCTCTTTTTCTGCACTTCAATTTGTTCCCAAACAATTTGCCACCAAGATGCACGTCTCTACTGCTTCAACAGGGAGAGGAAATACTCCATCACATAGAGCGTGCATCATGATGGTAATATGTTTCCACCATTGTGGGATGAACTTCTTGTGGAAAGCAGCTTTGGAAATGAGTATCTCCAATTAATTAGTGGTAGAAGGAACTTTGCAAGCACCCATTGAATTATTATCTTCTTGATAATGCCATTTCTTTCATTGTTCAATCTCTTTTGATGCTTGTTGATGGCAGATTTCTCCGTCTTCGCACCAAAAACATGGAGCCCCAAAAGGAACACTAAAGAAATAGGGTTTCTATAGCAAGAAAATCTATATGGTAACATCAACAACCATCTTTTTCATCTTTTATGTGATCTTAACAAAGAAAACAACACCAAGAATAATAAATCTTCACTCAGCTTCATAGAAACAATTCTTCCACGGCTTTAACTTTAACAAAATCCATCATTCTCTTGATATTCTTCATAGAATTCATTGATAGACATGGAAAATACAAAAGAATACTCCATTTTGAATGAAAAAATATCACATATGATTCATCTTCAAAGTTTCCATAGCTTTTTCTCACAATCTCTCATATGTAGATACATTGTTTGGCACAGAATTGGCTCTCTCTCTCTCTCTCTCTCTCTCTCTCTCTCTCTCTCTCTCTCTCTCTCTCTCTCTCTCTCTCTCTCTCTCTCTCTCTCTCTCTCTCTCTCTCAATAGTACATCATCTCCTTACTAAAATAATCAATAATCACTCATAATAATCCATCTTTGGTCGTGGATGCCTCTCCCAAGAGGTATGTCTGATATGAAAGGTCACCAGAGCCACTACAGTGACTCTTCATAGCTCATCACTGTCACTTCACTCCAAACTTCTCTTGAGTCTTTAGTAGCTGCTTCTTTCACTTCCTTGAGCTCTTTTGAACTTACATTCATCTCTTTCCAAGGCTAAAAAACTTTCCCAAAGTCTCACATACATTCCAAGAACACTTACAAAGGCATATAGAATAGAATAGAATAGGAACAAAGACTCTACGGAAGCTCAACAGAGGGTTACAGAAGGTCAACAGAAAACATCAAAACCACATAACTCATAGTAAAACCATTCCAAACTATCAAAAACAATTCAATGAGCTTTCAAACAACCTCAAACTTCATCAATCATTACTCCATGCTTCATATAGAAGAAAAATGTAACAAAACAAAAGCTATATCAGAACCAATCAAAACCAATCAGAACATCACAGAGCCTCATATCTCTACTGAAAGACATCATGAGCTTCCAAAACATAATCAAACTTATCCAAAATACTCTTAAACACTTCCAAAACTTCTAAACATCATTCAAAATCCATAAAAAATCAAGTATTCAACCCTCAAAAACAACAAAAAACAGCCAAAAAACTAGTCATTTCAGGATTCAACAGAATTCAATTTTTATTTGTTTAACTAGTAGGGGGCTTTTTTTTTTAATTACATAAGGGAGAGTTTTTATTTTTTAATTAAAGTTTAGAAGGAAAGAGAAAATATATTAAAATAAGGTAAACTTTTTAGGTGTGGTGGGGGGTGGAGGTGGGGTTTAAGAGTGAGGGCTTTATAGGTATACCATGAGGATACCTATAGATGTACCTATATAGGGAGTAGTAGTCACTCAAGCTTTGCTTGGGTTGTGCTTCTACATGTGATTCCCTAAGCTCACTAGGTGAACCTTCACATGTGTGGTGTCATGAGGGTGTAGTTGATGCCAGGAGGCATATTCCACGGTGGATTCCGTGAGGTTTTGCGATAGATTTCGTAAAATTATATTTATTGCCGAGGATCATATACAAGGTGGATTCCTTGTGCAAAAAGTCAATGGGGACGCCTGTCCTTTTCGAGCGTCTTGTTAATTTAATGTGCAAGTGGGTGATTCCATAGCAAGTGATTCCGCAAAATACATATTTAAATTAATAGACGTTTATGAGTTTAGAGTGCGCACTCGTAATAAATTAAGGTTAGGATTGAGTTCTAACCAATTTATTTATTTTGTAGCTGAAGACTGCTAGGTATTCACTTTTGTCAGTTTAATTTTATTATTTTCTAACAATTATGAATGCTTCAGTTGATGTGTAGAGTAGGCAACGATGGCGTTGGAAAGCACTTGGGCGATAGCGTGTATTCAAGTTATTTAGAAAAAATTATCATTTTTTATGGGTGCACATCTTAGGCGTGGCACCAATATTTATTTTGACACACTTATTTATTGAAGCGCTTGACATTTATTTATTATTTTGTATGCGCATGGGTGCATGATTTAAATATTTGTTATTGGACATTGCATTTGGACACCACCCAACTCTTTGGGCACCCAATAGCTTTAATTCTTTAGTGGGACAAAAGCAAACACAAAAGCTAAAGCATGCTAATTGTAAATTGGGCTATTTTTTTAGCTTGGAGATCAATAATATATCAAATACATGCTTTGTGGAGCGCTCACACAAGGCATGGGGGGAGATTGTACCCAATTAGTCTTTTGCTTCATATCGTGCAAGCCTTCTCTCTTGTTTTTTGTGCAAAAGTAGAGTTCTTTTGTTCTTAGGGACCTTTAGGTGCTCACTACGCACGCATACAGCATCCAAACTGTGCATCGATGGTATCAGAGTGAAGCTGAGATTGAGAGCTTTCAATCGCTTACGATCTCGCGCAAAGGCAGAGCTCTTGGAATGATCGAGATCTATAGTCCGTCTCGTGGAAATCCGTCAATACCAGCATGTTCCTGGCAGTCAAGAACCCCTTGCTACGCACTTGGATCGTGAAGAACCGGCCTCTACAGGCGGAGGACCACGCGGAAAGCTTCTTCAACAAGATGTTTTTTCTCTCAAAGCAGATAAGCAATTCATCATTAAGTTTGGATTAGCAAGCTTATTAAGCTTAAGGCCCAAAATTTTTCCGTCTGTGGTGGCAGCATGTATTGCACGTCACCGAAACTATTGTCGACGTCCTTTTTTCCTGACGACTTACAAAAAATCAATAAGCTTTATAATCCTAAAGCTTCAAAATCCCAAGCTTTCTAAAGTTTCAAGTTTCAATTTCAACTCTTTTTCATAGCGGTAGTTCCCACTGGATTAAACACGAACTTGTCTCCAACCCTCTTCAAGCCCCTGTTCACACCTGTGGACTGATAGAGCCAAATTCCATCAAATAGTTTGCAACACGCAGCCTACATGCACTAATTATCTTCTTGAAAGACGACCATGATATCAAATTCTGCATCCGCAAAGAAGAAATACTACAAAAAGCCTTTTTTTTTAAAAAAAAAGAGGAATAAGCCTTGTGAACTCGACTTTGAGCTACGCTCATCCCACTAACAAGATTTTGAGTGTGTGAGGTCTTTTGGAATTTTACAGGATGTCCAATCAAACCATGGAAGATTTTATGGCTGAAGGTGACCTACCCGAACCAACGATGGAGCAAAAACTAGATTTGATTATGTTGTAGCTTCAAGAGGAATGAAGAGCACGTCAAACTTTGCAAGCTCAATTGGCCAATCTGCAATGATCAACCGCCGACCAAGATGGACCGCAATCTGAAGATCTTATACGATGTACGATTGATGCAACACTTGAAGCGCAATCTATTCGGAAAGAAACAAAGATAAGTAAAAGAAATTTCAAATTTTGTACTTTCAATGGGTCACGTGATGGAAAGACTGTACTTGCTTTTATCAGTCAATTTGATGGTTACTTCCATGAAAAAGAGTATGCTGAGAAAGACAAAATTAAGTGTGTCACTAATCATCTAGTGGACCGAGCATCCCTATGGTGGACTATTGTCCGCAAGAGCATTGATTGTCCTACTACTTGGGAGACTTTCCAAACGAAATTTTTGCAGAATTTCCTTCCACCCCAATTCCACGAAAAAGCAATCAGACAATGGAATCTTCTGCAACAGAGGGATCGTGAGCCTATTTCACAATATACCGAGCATTTTTTGAATGCTTTATTGCAACTACGAATGCTTAAAGATGCACCTGAGGCAACCCATAAACGCAAGTTTATGTCTGGCTTACTTGGACATTTATATGCGGAGGTCAACATGTTCAAGCCAACGACTCTCGAAGATGCAATTTCCTTGGCCCATGACACTGAAGACAAAATTCGAGAACGAGAGAAGCGACCACAAAAATTTCAAACTAATGGTAACTTTGGTTCAAAACAATTCAATTCAAATTTTCAAAGATTCAATCAAAGTCGTTTCCTTCCATCTTCATTCCGTAAATCTTGGACACAACCACCATTAAACACAAATCCAAACCCTAAGCCATCTCTCCAGCCAAATCCCAACATTCCTAAACTTCCCGCTATTATCAATAATGTATCTAAAGCCAAACCCATAGCATGTTACAAATGTCATCAACATGGACATCTAGCGGCAAGAACATGAAGAAATGCTAGATTTCAGTGAAGACGATGACGATATTGGTACTACTTCAGATACTTTGCCAAGTATGCCAAATCCCCATTCTTTATTAACGATGAAATGTCTTGTGCATGGTAAAGAAAAGATTGTTTTACATGATGATGGGAGCACACATGACTTTATTTCTGCAAAATTGGTCAAAGAATTGAATTTACATATTGTTTCTACACATTATCGCATTAAGGCTACATTCTTAGGCACTAGATACAATGGAACACAAGAAGTGCATGACTCAGAAATTAAAATTGGTAATTATGTTGAACGTAAAAATTTCTTAGTTGTGCCTTTGCAATCTAGTGACATTATCTTAGGAATGCCTTGGCATCATCAGTACAATCCCGATACGGATTATTCCACACATTCAATGAAGATTCATTCTAATGGAAAACAAATCATATTGCATGGTATGCACACTTTTGATAATTTTCCATTGCTTAGTCATACTCAGGCTAAACGTGCATTACGAAAAGGTAGCAAATCCTATTTAATATGGGTGAATGAAATTGAAGCTAAAGAAAATCAAATGCATCCTGGGCACGCACAATTTCTTTCACAATTTCAAGATTGTTTTGCTACTGACTTACCACTTGGATTACCACCTATATGTCCCGAAGATCACAAGATAGACCTAATTCCTGGATCACAACCACCATGTAAAGCACTATATAGACATAACCAAATTGAATAGAAAGAAATTCAAGCCCAAGTTGAAGAATTGTTAACCCGAGGACTCATCAGACCTAGTAGTTCTCCATTTGGTGCACCTGTACTATTAGTGAAGAAGAAAAACAATACATATCGAATGTGCATTGATTATCGTGCCCTAAATAAGATCACTGTTAAGAATAGATATATGATTCCTAGGGTAGATGATCTTATGGACAAGCTACAATGATCTGCAATATTTAGCAAGATAGATCTTAAATTTGGATACTATCAAGTAAGATTGGACACATCTGATATATTCAAAACTGCATTTAGAATACAATTTGGACACTATGAATTCCTTATTATGCCTTTTGGTTTAACTAATGCACCAACCACATTCAGTCGTATGATTAATCGCATATTTTTTAAGCATCAATATTGTGTCATTGTTTTCTTTGATGACATATTGGTTTTCAGTAAGAATGAGAATGAGCATTATGAATATTTATCTTTGGTTTTCAAATTATTGAAAGAGAATCAATTATATGCTAATCCAGAAAAGAGTGAATTTTTCCAAACACAAATTGAATACCTAGGATATATTGTTTCATCTGAAGGTATTAAAGTTGACCCTAAAAAGATAGAAGCAATTTTTAAGTGACCGATACCTAAAAATGTGCACGAATTATGTTCTTTCTTAGGTCTTGCTAGCTTTTACGGAAAATTTGTGAGAAATTTTTCATTGCTTGCATTACCTTTGACAAAATTATTAAAGAAATGCATTGTGTATCATTGGTCCGACAATTAACAAAAGTCCATTGATTTACTGAAACATGCTTTAACTCATGCTCCTGTATTATAATTACCTGACTTCAATAGACCATTTTTCTTAGTAGTTACTAATGCTATTGGATCTGGAATAGGAGCAGTCCTTATGCAAGATTCTCATCCCATAGCCTATTCTAGCTGCAAACTTAAGCCCTCTAAACTTAAGTATTCTACCTATGATAAGGAATTGCTAGCTGTAGTACAAGCTTTACGTCAATGGAAACACTATTTAATGGGATCTGAATTCATGATCAAAACTAACCAACAAAGCATTAAACACCTCCTTAGTCAACCACAAATATCTGACCGACACATTAAATGGGCTGCTTTTATTCAAAGTTTTCATCCACTCATACAATATCAACCAGGAAAAGAGAATGTTGTTGCCGATGCTTTAAGTAGAAGACCAACTATTCATAATATTTTTGTGATATCTTTTGACTCTCTTCTCCCTATGAAAGATACTTATGACCAAGACCCTAGTTTTCAAGCTGATTGGAATAAATTAGTTGCAAATAATTGGACTCCCATTTATTCATTGTCTTACACTGATGGATTTATGTTTTATGAAAAAAGATTATGTATAAATGTTCAATTTCGATCATTTGTTTTGCATGAAATTCATTGTCCCCCATACCAAGGCCATCAAGGAATTATTTCTACTTTACGTACACTGATTGAAGATTTTTATTGGCCACACATGGAATCTGATGTATCTAACTTTTTATCTGAATGTTTAATTTGCTAAAGAGTTAAACAACACCATGGTAAACAATATGGTTTATTAATGCCTTTACCAATTCCAGAACGACCATGGGAATAGATCTCAATGGATTTTATCACTGGTTTGCCTAACACTAAAGCTAATCACGACATGATTTGGACTATTGTTGATAGGTTTAGCAAACGAGCATATTTCATTCCATGCAAGAAAACGTTAATTGCATCTCAAGCTGCTCAATTGTTCTTAAAAACTGTTTTCACTAATCATGGTTTGCCAAAAGTTATTATTTCTGATCGTGATTCTAGATTCTGCAATAATTTTTGGATTACTTTGTTTGCTAATTTAGGAACAAAGATTGATTTTTCATCTGCATTTCATCGTGAAACAAATGGGCAAACAGAAGCTACTAACAATACCATTTTAGATCTTTTGCATGCATACACAATTTCAAAACCACAAACATGGGATATACATTTATATTTACTTCAATTTGCATACAATAACACACCACATACAGCTACACAGAAAGCACCATCTGAAATTATTTATGGACATAGATTACCTACACCTGTTACATCATTGTCAAACAAAGTTCAAGTTGTTGATGATATTGCTAACATGCATGCTACTATTTTTTATGAAGTTAAATATATGATTGCCAAAGCCCAGCAATCATACACAAAACAAGCCAACAAGAAAAGAAAGGCTATGAGTTTCAAAGTTGATGATTATGTCTGGTTACGAATTGAAAAGTGAAGATTACAAAGTATTGACAAACACCATGTTGTAAAGTTAGCTCCTAGATTTTATGGACCTTTAAAGATCATCCACAAAATCAATGACAATGCATTTAAACCAGAATTACCACAACACTGGAAAATCCACAACACTTTTCATATCAGTTTATTACGACCATTTAGAGGCCAATTACATGTACACCCTGTCTATGAAAACCCTCCTTTACTAGAAGAAGAAACTGAAATCCTTGAGCCTGAAACTATTCTAGATACTAACTTTATGACCAGTAGAACTGGCCGTAGATATTCTAGATATCTGGTTAAGTTTAAAAATCATCCTGTTGTTGAAGAGGCCCAATGGATGCATGCTCGAGACCTAAGTGCTTACCCCTCACTGTTGGCTCCACATTGAGATAATAGCAATTGAGGACAATTGCTATCCCACCCTAGGGTATGATGCTAGGAGGCATATTCCACGGTGTATTCCGTGAGGTTTTACGGCAGATTCTGCAAAATTATATTTATTGTCGGGGCTCATACACAAGGTGGATCCCTTGTGTGAAAAGTCGATGGGGACGCTTGCCCTTTTCGGGCGTCTTATTAATTTAATGTGCAAGTGGGTGATTCCATAGCGGGTGATTTCGCAAAATACATATTTAAATTAATAGATGTTTATGAGTTTAGAGTGTGTACTCGTAATAAATTAAGGTTAGGATTGAGTTCTAACCAATTTATTTATTTTGTAGCTGAATACTACTAGGTATTCACTTTTGTCAGTTTAATTTTATTATTTTCTAACAATTGTGAATGCTTCAGTTGATGTGTAGAGCAGGTAGTGGTGGCATTGGAAAGCACTTGGGCGATAGCGTGTATTCAAGTTATTTAGAAGAAATTATCATTTTTTATGGGCGCGCATCTTAGGCATGGCCCCAATATTTATTTTGACGCGCTTATTTATTGAAGCGCTTGATATTTATTTATTATTTTGTATGCGCATGGACGCATGATTTAAATATTTATTATTGGACACTGTATTTGGGCACTGTCCAACTCTTTGAGCACCTAATAGCTTTAATTCTTTAGTGGGACAAAAGCAAATACAAAAGCTAAAGCGTGCTAATTGTAAATTGTGCTATTTTTTTAGCTTGGATATCAATAATATATCAAATACATGCTTTGTGGAGTGCTCACACAAGGCATGGGGGGAGATTGTACCCAATTAGTCTTTTGCTTCATATCGTGCAAGCCTTCTATCTTGTTTTTTGTGCAAAAATAGAGTTCTTTTGTTCTTGGGGACCTTTCGGCGCTCACTACGCGCACATATAGCATCCGATCTGTGCACCAGTAGTCCTTAGATATGCCTCAATGTTATATCTTTCGATATCATGAATACTAAAATTCATTATTGATATATCTTGTGTGCCTTTCCACCATGCCATTCCTGTGCCTCATGAAAAGCTATGACTTGAAGTTCTTTAAACGTCTGTAGTAACACTTAGTATGTGTAAGGATAAGGGCTTTGTACATATACCATGGGAATGCCTAAAGATGGACCTATATAGGGAGTGGTAGTCACTCAAACTTTGCTTGGGTTGTACTTCTATATGTGATTCCCTAGGCCGAGTGGTGGTAAACCATTACATGTGTGACATCACGAGGGTGTAGTATTGAGATGTGCCTCAATATTGTATCTTTTGATATCATAAATATAAAGATTCCTTATTGATATATCTTGTGTGTCTTTCTATTGTGGCATTTCTGTGTCTCATGATAGGTAATGACTTGAAGTCCTGTGAAGATTGGTAACACTTGGTATTAGAGCAACTCTATCGTGGAGCATACTAGCTTGAAGGGGGAAGAGGCTCATGGATGCAAAGAAGATTCTACCATGACATGACATAGAATGCGACGCAACAACCTTGATATTATACAGCATGATACAATACAACACCCTACATCATGACACGCCCTTGGGCATGATGCTTGTTGAAAAGTGAAAGATAATGTGATGTGCCAACAAAGTTGAGAAGGAACTATGGCATGACAGGGATGTGTGGCATACCAATCAAAATGTCTTGGAGAGAGTTGGAAGGACATATTTTTTTGAAGAGTAGGATGAGCTATGTTAGTAGGTCAAGATCACTTACAAGAAGAAGGAGCTGTGACTCAAATTGATCAAGCAAATAAGAAAGACAATCAAAGCATTCAAGAAGACTCACAAAGGAATAGATGTATTAAGCAACTTGGAAGAGAAGGTGAAAGAGCTAGAAGAAAACCTAGAGGAGGTCGACTATCAATTGCTCATGGTGCAAGAGAGAACCAAGTTGTGGCAAAGTGAGGGTGGCCTCAAACATGAACACAGAGCTCCAAGGAGAGATCATGCAGAGGTGGGACTGGGAGGAAGAAAAGATGAGACAAGAAAAGAGATAGAAGGAAATATAGAGTTAGCAAGGAAGAAGATGAGTGAGAAAGAAAAGGTAGAGCAAAATGAGAAGGAACAAGTAGAAGAAAATAAGAAGAAGAATGAGCGAGTAGAAAGAGGCAGAGGAGCCAACTTAGAAGAAAGAGTGTGGAGAGCTAGAAAGCCAAAAGAAGTTGAGTTAGAATCTATGCATGTCAAGTTAGGTCTAGGTTGGAAAGCCAAATAAGAAAAGATAGAAGAAGAGTTAGATTTAGGCAAGAAAGAGGAAGAAGAGGAGCAAAATATAGACCTAGGTGAAAAATGTCAAAAAGGAGCAAGAAAGATAGAAAAAGAAAAGAATGAGAATGAGGAGCATAAGAAGAAGAAGGCAAAACCAAATGCCAAGAAATGGAGGTAGGCCATTAGAGCCAAGATGAGAGATGAGAATGAGGATGCCTCCAAAAACCCGCAAGCTAAACTTGTTGCTAAGGATGAACCAAAGCTTGCATTCAATCCAAGGCCACATCCCATCCCACCCAAATTGAATCAAAGTAGGAATGAAATGCACTTTAGCAATGATTCATTGGCTATGCCTTTGAGCCCAAAGAGGCAAAACCTTATGAGCTTGGACAGAATGAGTTAGAGGATGCAACCTCCATGAATGCATAAAAAGTATGATCAATTTAAAAAACTAAAAGAAACTTAGATAAATGGAATAAATTATACAAAAATTTAAAATTCTAGTTTAAAAATAAATTTTATTAATAAATTTTTAAAATTAGTTAAAAATATCTAATAAAATTAAAAATATATTTAGCCTTATAAATTATTAAAATTTTAATAAAAAGTTATTACTAACTCTTAAATGGAGTTTTATTCATAATATTATTAAATGGCTTAAAATTAGTATTTTTTTAAGTCATGGCCTAGAAATCATATTAAAAAAAGTAATTTTCATATAGATTATGCATGTCACGCTTATATTTGTCGCAATTAGTGAGAGACATATAATAAATAACAAGTTGTTCATTTCATATTTTTCCATGTTGATCAACAAATAATTTAGAAGATTTTAGTTTCTTAAGATGCATTTACATACAAGAAATTAAACTCAAATTCTGAGTTGAACTATTAGTGGTCGAATAGAAATTATGAAAAATTTCCATTGGAAAGTTTTAAAATACTGGAAATTCTGTTGGAACACAATATTAGTGAGTTTGGGAATCTCCCAATTCCCATTCTTTAAGTACTAAAAAGGTGGCACCCGGATAACATGCCCATAAGTTTCCCAAAACCATACGATGTGACCTATCATTGGAAAGCGCTTGAAAAATGGAATCTATTGAGCTATAGAGTACTCGATTTGGAGTTATAGTGTTCAAGTTATGACAAATCCAAAGATTTAACCACGTGTCCCAAACTTATGGAAAATTCCCATATTCCCCAATATGGTGTTTTGGAAAGTTTAACTTGATCCTTGTTGGAAAGAACTAGTTCTTAAATAAATGGTTGTTAATTATTTGTTGACTAATTTTGATTGCATTGAATTATGGAAAAAGATTCTAATGATGTACGTGCCTTCAACAACCAGATTGGATTAATGCATTATGCCAACCCTAGGGCCACACCTAGGTTGGTCTTCACCCAACGTTGTATATAAACTGCCTAAGGTGACTGACCATCACTTAGGCATGCATGGTCATCACCATGCAACCGGCCTTCCTTTTGTGGTTGGGTGGTAAATCCCTGATTACAACTTAATTACAGCATCAAACAATTAATGCAAATCTAAAAATACAAATTTACCTATTGATCTTGGACAATGCACACCCGATTGGCCATAAAATTGGCGCCCCTTTTGATATTTCTTTAGCTTTATTGAAGAAGAAGTTGATTTACAATGGGATTCTCCCAATCCCCTTCGCATTCCAAACTCCCCTTGCTATCCAAAGTGACCAGCAAGTCTTCAATCTAATTTGCCCCTTGATTCAGGCACTTAATTGGCCTTCACCTACTTCATAACGATGGAAATGCCCCAAATTCAATGGTTGGCTAGTCCTCCACCTAAATTTAGTTGAAATTCACCTTTAGCCTCGAAAAATCCAAGTCTTGGAGCTTCCAATTTCTGGCACGCTTCTCGAGGTTGCTACTAAACCCTAATTTTTGCTGTAAATTATGGTTTACAATAAAGAAATTTGTAATTTCTCAACCTCCAAGGGTCGAAATGCTGAGATCTTCGAAGCAAGGCTGTGAAATGGCTAGGAGATGAGAGAGAAAATTCAAAGTTTTGTCATGAAGAATGACTAAAAATCAGTCAGATGCAGTTACTGCCCTACCACAACAACTTGTAGATGCAAAGAACTAAAGAAAATCAGTCATTTACTGTTGCTGCCTTGTCTCAACAGCATGTAGATGCTGTCACACCTGCTGTTGATTGGTCTCCTCCTACCCTTGGCTACCTCAAAAGGTCCTCCAATGGCTGTAAATCAGACCAGTAGCATCTCCTCCCTCTCTCTTGCAGGTTGAATACACTAAAAATGCCTCTCTATGGCCTCTAAAGATGTCTTTCAGTCTTGCATGGGCATTTTTGACAAGTAGCAGCCTTTCCAAATGGTTTTTCTAGCATTATCAATAGGAAGGTTTTCCCTTATGTGGCTGGAGAGAACCAACGGGTCTATGATATGAGATTATAATCTCTATCCTGGTCGTAAGATACGGGAGGAAACCTATATGAGCCCAATGTGGTTTAGCATTGGAAGACCTGGGAAGAATAGGGTAGGGTGACAACCCTATTTTTGGGTTGATTTGTCCTTTAGAGTAGTTGTAATTATGACAATAACATATTTAACTATGTTTTTCAAAAGGATTGTTTTAGTGTTTATATTCAAGAATATGTTAGCAAACCTCATATAAAGATTAATTAAGGAAGTTATTTTCATACATTTCAAAACATGTGTCATATGCTTGCTTAGATAAATTAAATATTCTGTGTTAAGGAAAGTAGATGCATGGTCTTCCCAATGAAATTATCATATGATTGGGTGGACTCAGTTAGCCAAGCAACTTTCCCCAACAAATGTGACTATCCCTAGGTTCAAGCCCTAGAACTGGCTAAGCACTATTTTAGAGGGCCACTATGAGAATTACCTTATGGGAAGAAGGGTTGATGCTCAGCTCCCCCTCATTTCTCACTCTCATTGAGCCAAGTAGAATGGTTGCCTGCCTCAAGTCTTTGACGATTCGCACAATAGTGATTGTGATGCCTGTTGTTAGAGACTATTGTGTTACTTAGAAACCTAGAGGTCAATCCTTGTGGGATGAGGCTGAACAATTTTCTTGCGATGTAGAGCTAGGGAATACCTATTTGCTCAAATGTGCATGCTCGCAAGTAGCACAGATAGTGATGGCTAGGATCAAGTCCCTAGACAACTACCAAACTACCCTTCCTATGATTAGAATCAGGCATGTCTCGATATTACTCTTAATTCTCAAAGGTATTTGTTTAGGATATTTGAAAGATGTTGGGTCTACCATGTGTTATTGTAGAATATGAAAATCTTGTTGTGTTGACACATAGCTTATAACTTGTCAGATGCATCACATGGTAGAAAATAAAGTTCAAAACATTAGAAGGACAAGCTTCAAACCTTGAGACATTGGAGATTGCACAAAGCTTGATCATGATGGTTGTTTTGCTACCATGGTTGCAATCCTACATAGATGAAATCAATGCTCAATAATATATGTTAAAGGTTAACGTTTCAATCTTTTATGAGACAAGTCAATGATTTAAGCTTGAATGCTAAGAATCATTTGTCTTGGAAGACCACTAATTGAGAGAGAGAGAGAGAGAGAGAGAGAGAGAGAGAGAGAGAGAGAGAGAGAGAGAGAGAGAGACTTCCAAAGCATGCAAACTACTAAAGGAGATGGCATTGGAAGCTACAAATGTTCTTGTAAGCTCCATTGTCACAATTGTTAAGTCTATAAACAATCTTGTTTTATAAGTTCTAGTTGTCACTTTGGTCTTTTATTGAACAACTATTTGTTTAAGAGCTCTTATATTTTGCATTTTGCTTTTCATATATTGTTGACTCAATCTATATATTGGATTCACATTTGATTGCTCAGATATGTTGTATTCCTTTTGTTGAAATGGTGGCAAATGAACAATATTTGCTATGTGATGTCAAAATTTAAAACTTCATGCAATATAAATCGATGATGGAAAAATCAAGGATTGAAATTGCAATTAGCACATCAATCACAATATGAAAACCATCAATATATGTGCCATACATTGAAAGTGGTCAACATATTAATATTTAATGCAATTATAAATTGTTCATTACAAAAAAATCCAAGTGGATGAAATTGAAAAAATGTATTCCGAACACGATGTAGGGATCATATCAATAATGCTAAGGTTTGCTACTAAGCCTAACCAGACAGCCTCCTTGCAAGCCTTAGTGGTGGCTGCAACATACTATGCTTCTGTAGTAGATAGGGCAAGCATTTTTACACACTAGACATCCAAGAAATAACACCTCCAGCAAAGGTGAAGAAATAGCCAGAGGTGACTTCCTATTGTCTATATATTCTACATAATTAGAGCCAGTAAATCCCGTGACTTTATATTCTGGCCACCATAACAAATGCACATAGCTGCTATACCCTTTAGCTATATCATGATACCCTTTACATCATCCCAATGCCGTTTGCTAGGTGTAGCCATATAGCATGCCGCAACTCCCACTACAAATGCTATGTCATGATGAGTGGCTATCATGGCATACATCAAACTACCCATTGCATATGCATAAGGGATCTTGACCATCTCAGCCTTCTACTCATTAGATTGTAGACAATTAGCATGACTAACATTCACATGAGAAGGTAAAAGAAGCCATCGAGTTATTGAAGGAGTAAGAAGTTATTGATTTCACAATCTTGGATACAACAAAGAGAGAGCAAGGATCAATCCAGTTGTTAACTCTATGTGAAGGTATGCTTTGAACGATTAGAAAAGTTGGGGTGATTCTTTGGCTAATTCGACACTGGTTGCAAGAATATGTCATATTGTATCATCTTAGCATGATTAGGAAGCAGTTATGGCCTTGATTTGTTGTTTGACTTTGATGTGGTTTTGGAAGCATGACTCATAACACTGATAATTGAATGGCATAAGGGAAAATAAATTTGGGTTCATCAATCTGATTGCACATTGTCTTCAGCATGTGATCATTATCGATAATGGGTGCACCAATTGAGTAAGAGAGGGTTGTAGGGTCAAGATAATGGTCCTACTCAATGATTTGCTCATGCTTGTGGAAATTAAAGACAATCTAGTCACCAACTACACTTAAGCCTTGAGTTGAAACATGAGGGAGCTCTAAAAGCTTTTAGACTCCCCAATGATATGCCAATTTGTTGCTCAGCTATTTGCAAATGACAACACAAACGTTTTGGCAACTAAACAAGGATCCCTCAATACTCTTCTTTATCTGTATCAATAATTATGGAATGTTAAGCTCAAAAATAAGGTTTCCCAAAACAAAGTCATCTACTTAGATTTGGAAGACCCAAGAGGACAGCTTTGAATGGATTGACCATGTGACACATCCAAGTACCTAGGGTGCTCATTATGGATGAGAGCCACACACACATGACACATAATACAAATGCATGCCACCACTCTCTCACACACACGTCGACTCTTAGTCACATTCAGCCATGTAATCACAACACACTGACCCACATGTACTAACATGAACTTAGTCACATACTCACTTATGTACCCACTCAATCTGGCACATAGATACTTACTCACCCATACACACACTCATTCATATACTCACCCACATGGCTAGTCACTCACATGACTATCATCGACATAGCACCACTCACCCACATTACATACTCATAAAGACACACACTCAACCACATATCCACTCACCCACATAGTTACTGCTCACTCATATGACTACTCATTCACACTACCCCACCCATTCTCATGACCACTCATCCACACACTTATGCTCAATCACACACCTACACTCATCCACATTATACTTGACCACATAAACTACCACTCACTCACATATACACTCACCC
This sequence comes from Lygodium microphyllum, assembly GCF_053477565.2. NCBI lineage: Eukaryota > Viridiplantae > Streptophyta > Polypodiopsida > Schizaeales > Lygodiaceae > Lygodium > Lygodium microphyllum. Next base: position 66,247,610 of record NC_141154.1, on the reverse strand, counting down.
ACATAACAAACACTCACATAGGCACTCACCCACATAGCACCACTTGCTCACATGACCAATCACCCACATAGCACTTGTCCGCATACTCCCTCACTCACACAAACATGAATACACACACACTAGCACTCATTCACATAGTCCACTCACTTACATAAGCATTTGGGCACATATGATAGAATTCATTCACACAAGAACCCATAGACTTCCATGGGTACTACACTTTGTGCCATGCATACACTTGCATTCACATGCACACTTTCACCCACCGTCTAACCAACTAGGACAAGTTCCACTTATGACTAGACAAGGGAAAGGAAAGCTTAGGACTTCCACCAATGAGAAGAAAGATGCCACCAAAAGGAAAGTAATGGAATAGATAAGACTGATCTTGCCATTGGATGCTATTACTATGTGATTTTCAAGCAATTTGGGTGTGGTTTTTTCTAGAGTCATCATGGATAGCTTCATTGAAGCTATGTTTCCTTCCTAAAGCTAGTTCATTAAGTAGCCTATTAATGTCTATTTTGAAAGTAGACATAGATATCAAAAATAGGGTTTGCCTAATTGTTATGGTGTAATTGATTGCACACACATTTGTATGGACAACCTAACTCACGAATTGTCAACCATATGGTTCGGATTATGCAAAGCATTGTAGATTTCAACATGAGGTTTATTGATATCTATGTTGGTTTGCCCAACTCCACAAATAGTAAGTGTGTTTTGCAAAAGTATGCATTCTTCCATCTTGCACAATCTAACTCTTGACTTAAGGAATTGTACATATCATCAAGGATTACATTATTGGGATGAGGGGTACTATCAATTACCATGGTTGCTAATTCCTTTCCACTCTCCTCTTACACTCTCCCTAGTTTGATTATATGTTTCTAATCTGGCCAATTTCTTACATCCTTGTTTTCCAGCTACTTGCTTTTTTAACTTGAGTTGGTGGTTGGGGATGCAGAAGCATGGGTTGTTGTAGAACTTGTTGTCAAAGGCTTATTAGTGGGATGTGTTGTTTGTGATAGTTGTGGTAAAGGGGACAAATGAGGTGTTTGCGTTTGTCGCATGATGAAGGTGGGATTTGGTGCTTGTGCATGGCCTATGATAGGAGGCTTGGCCTATAAGGGGAGGATGATATGGGTCAAACCAATTTGTGTGGTGGTAGCACAAAAGGGCCTAAAGGAAGATGTTGAGAACTAAGCTACTAACAATCCATGGGGAGGGTTTTGAGGAATTTGAGTGGAATGCAACCAAGCCACATCTTTGCAATATTTTGGCTTCTAGCTCCCCATTAGTCAAGTTGATGAGGAGGTCATAGAAGGATGACATTTTGCCCTATAGAGTGTTGGGGTAAAGGCCACTAGCCTATAGTCAAGCAAGCACCCCTTGTATATACACACAATGTACAATCATATGTAAGTGAAGATACCAAAAAATAAGGGTACCATTCATATTTCTACCCACATAGCTCCCTTGTGTTCTTCTCTCTCTCAACCCTCTTACAATCCATAGCTTCTACCTCACATCCCACCATTGCTTCCCTCTCAACTGGTATCAAAGTAGCATTCGACATTCATGGGAGCTCTTACTTAGAGTGAGGAGTGCAAGGAGTGAAGCTTTATTGTGAAGGTTGAGAATTCAAGCTTCTTCTTCAACATTGATGCTTACTACCCGCACATCACTATGGACACTATTCTTGTTTTCAAGATCTAGGTTTGAGTCAAGCAAGTGCTGAGCCATTGAGGCTCAATTTGGGATTACAATAGCCCAAATTGGTTATATTTGGGCAGCCCTTGATAGCTAGAATTGATAGAAAGTAACTTGGCCATTGGATGCGCAAAGAGATTAAGCAACATTGAGGCTTATCAAGAAAAGAGAAATTAGCATTCTCTTCCATTAATTTATTCCTCTTAAATGTATGTAAAGTAAAGAAGAAAGTGAAAATACCTTCACTTTGGAGCCATTCTATCCATACTGAGTGGATATAAGCATATTACAAAAGTTGAGGACAACTATGGTAGCTTAACAACAATTTTGTATTTTGGCCATAACTTTTGAATACGATCTCGGATTGAGGGATTCTATAGCTTAAAACAAAGAGCATGATGAGAAGTATAGATTTGGGTTTTTGATTCTATCTTTTGCCTAGAATAGAATAGCTCTCCTTTAGACAGCACTTTTGAACAACAGCTTGCACTCAAAGGCTCCCAAATTACTTGAGGCTTTGAATTGCACACAAATGCAATGGATTTGTTGACTTGAAGGATTTATCATGTTGGTTTATGCCCATTTTTTAGAGATTATGTGGGTTGAAATTGATTTGTGAAGAGAGTTTGCATATACTTGGTCTCCAATGGTTGTTTTATGCTCAAAAGATATCTTGAACACTTGGAAAAGCTTGCAAAAAATTCATATACCTTTAAAAGTGCTAAAATATAATTTTTGCATCAATTTAATGTTGGTTTGATATTTGGATGGCCATTAGTAAGGGCACCTTGTTTAAGTCTAGTGGTTTGTCTTTAGCTTGCAATTAGGTATTCCTTTTATTGTTTTTGGTGTGCTTTAGTCATTATGGCTTCTTCATCGAGTTCAAAGAATGCATTATTTAATATTAAAAAGCTTGATGATACGAACTTTTCATACTAGAAAGAGAAAATTCACAATGTATTGGTCCAGAAGAAGCTGTTAAAGTCAATCAAATGTAGTGGGATTAAGACTAAAGACATGGATGTAGATGTATGGGAGAATTTGGATAAGCTAGCACACTCCACTATCATATTGGCACTCTCAAAGTCTATGAATTATTATGTAAAAGACATTATAGGTGCATATGGTGTATGGAAAAATCTTCGTGATCTATATGAAAAAAGAAAGTGTAGCCTTGCAAGTTTATTGGCTGAAAAAACTCATCATCTCTGCATTATAGAGAAGGGGGCTTTTATGTCTAATCACCTCAATGAGTTCAACACTATTTTCAACCAATTGACATCGCAGAAGATTTTCTTTCATGATGCAGTAAAGGCCGTATTCTTGTTAGACACCTTGCATATAAGAGTTGAGATACTTTTAGGATTGGCATTCATAACTCTATACCCATTAGGTGGTCTTATGAGTGCTAATGTTGAGAGAAAATTTCTCATTAAGAGGGTGAACTGAAAGAATAATGCAAGATTAAAGAGCTCTAATCTACTTATGGTGAGAAGGATCAAATGCCAAGGGGAACTCTTGTTGAGAGAGGCAAGTCAAGAAGCAAGCTACATAGCAAAAAGGATGTAGAATGCTACTTCTCATGAGAGAGGCAAGTTAAAAAGCAAGTCATGTAGTAGAAGAATGTAGAATGCTACTTTTGTAACAATAAGGGATACATAGAAAAGGATTTCTTCACCTAGAAGAATAAGCAAAAAGGTAAGAATTCAAATGATGATGATGGCAAACGAAAAAGCAAGGTAAAGACCAAGGAAATTAACACATGTGGTAGCAATAAGGATGATGTTTTTTTTGTATCCTCTTTTGGCGATGCATTATTAGTTACCATGGATAATGACATATCTTAGAACTGGTTTATGGATTTTAGAACATCATTTCATGTTACTTCACATAGGGAGTGGTTCTCTAGCCCACAATTTCATTGGGTGGAGTTTTGTACTTTGTCGCCTTTATAGATGATGTCACTAGGCAGGTTTGGGCTTATCCTCTTTACAAGAAGAGTGATGTGTCTAGTTTGAGCTTTTCCTCTCCACAAGAAAAGTGATGTGTTGGATGCATTTCAAAAGTTCTTGGCATTTTCTTACATGATAAATAGGTGGGACAACAAGAGGCTCGTGTTTAGCCAATTTTACATAGAACTACAAGGGTTTCTAGACTGCCAAATGAATATACTTTATATTTGGACTATACTATGTTCATGGATTATGGTGAGCCTTCTTGTTATGATGATACTATGACTAGGGATGACATTCATAAGTGGAAGAGGTGTAGTCAGAGATGGATTCTTTGGTAAAGAATGCTACATGGGAGTTAGTTTCATTACCTAAGGGCAAACATGCATTACCATATAAATGGGGCTCCAAGCTGAATGTACCTCTATGTAATGCATTATCTAAGTATAAGGCAAGATTGGTGGCCAAAGGATTTAGAGGGAGAAGGGGATCAACTTTGATGAGATCTTCTCACCGGTAGTCAAGATGAGCACCCTTCATACAATTCTTGCTTTCATTGCTTGAGAGGATATGGAGTTGGTTCAAATGGATGTAATGATTGCTTTCTTGCATGGGGACTTGCGTGAGGATATTTACATGTAACAGTCTGAGGTCATTTGATTCTGAAAACTCCTCTTTCATTTCTAGATGTGTTGGCACTCTGCGACTTTGAGTCTACTCTGATCTGCTCAATCACTCAACCATCCATGTCATATTATATGGTGTCAGTCTTCTCTTCACCATCCTCATCTGTAGAGTAGCAGTCTTCATACTCATCATCTGAACTATCCTCATCTAACTGCTTCTCACCTCTCAAGTCTCGATGCTCCCTTTCTTTCTCATTGGTGACTAAGGCCAAATTGTACATCAACTTCCGATTGTGCACTTGGTTCATCTCCACTTGGGTTCTTGTCCAAGACATCCTTGAGGGGTTTGAGGTTAGCGACTAGGTTGCCACTTAGCTCATCCTCTAAGTGCTCTAAGATATCATGGAGCTCTCGATTGTTGTTCAGGATATGGAATGCGATAGGGGTGGGCCACTCACTAGGCCATCATGCATAGTGGCGATGAGGGTTTGTCCTTGGGCTCACCGATTGCATTAGCAGCTTGTTCCTATTCCTCGTCTGATAATGGCAGATCAATAGTGGCTAGCACATACATCCAATCACGCTCATCCTCAAGGTAGGGGATATACTTTGTTAGCGGCGCGTAAGATTTTCTAACCGAAGTGTCACCCTTCAGCAAAGTTGAGATGGTGTTGAGGTCGACTGGCGTAGTCTTCCAGGTGTCAATTTCTACCTTCACTACTTCTATTCAATTTCCTAAGAAGATTAGACCGTTGCCCCGGTCTTATATGACTCATGCATTCCGTATCCAAGGTCGGTCTAATAGGATATCGTAGTTGACTCCCTTCATGATGATGAAGTCTATTGAGCACTGGACTCCTACAATCTTCAATGGCTAATTTTTTAGCACTCCAAACGGTTTGATCTTCATCCCATTGGCCAATGTGACATTAAACCTGGAGTTCTCAAAATAGATGGGTCACCCTAGGCCTGGAGCAACGCATGGCTAAGCACACTAACTCTTACCCCCATGTCTACAATTCCTTTCCTTGTTGTGTCTCTTAGTGCTAGGTCTAACAAGGCTGCATGTATCTCCGTGCCTTCCCAAAAAGTATTGACATGTAAGGACGTGGGCACTGAGTGGAGTGTCAAGGTCAATATCTGCATCACTACATCATGGTCATGAAAGTCAACTACCTCTTACTGAAGCAATCCTTCCACCCACTGTTTCAACTCCTGCCATAGCGTCAGATGCTGCTAAGCAAGTCTCCTAAGTTCAAAGTCACTGGGTAGTTACTAGCATCATAAGAAGATTGCTAATTTCTAGCTTATCCCCTAATTTTGCGCTTCTTGGCCAATGGCCCTAGCTAGCTTGTTGGCCCGTGGCATTCAAGCTCTGTCTATTCAATGATGCTTGAGGTACAATGACATCTCTTGGCTTCAATTACGTAGGTGAAACTAGAGAGATCATCGATTTCATCCTCCAAGATGGGCTTAGCATCCTTTAAGTATTATTGGGCTTCTCTCACCCACTCCTTGACTTCATCTATGGATTCCAGTTGGCACTTCGGATCGGGGTACTCCCCAACCTTAGCACTTTCTTTTTCTATAGTCTTCGGAGCGGATATTTTTACCTTTGCATTCGTGACTTTCTTCCCTGCGGGTAGTGTCATGGCACTCTCAGTTTTAAGTGTGACCTTCGCTTCACTTTTCTTCTTCCTTTGCCTACAACTCTTCTTTCCTACTGAGGTTGCATCTAGATTGCTAGGCCCTAGCAGTGACATGCCAGCCTACCTCATATGTGCTCGAATCATAATATGCAACTGGATGGGTGTAGCCTCTACGTTGAGTGTTTTAACTCCGAACATCCCCAATGGTACTAATGGCACAATTGCTGAACTAGAGGATGGTTTTCATTTAGGGCAGTCAACAAATAGGTGTGTGATTCCACACTCTGTGCATTTGAGGTTAGCCTTTTCTCGATTGGCTTGCTCCCCCTCTTGGGGTAGCGCGATGAAATGTGTCTCGAGTGACCACAAGTCCAACAAGCAATCAGCTCTTGGTTCTACCCTCCTTGGCCTCTACCTCTGTCTAATGCCATCATTGGCACTGGTCAATAGTCCATAAGGATTGAATTGCCCTCTTCATCGTATGAGATGTAAGGGTTCACATATGCCTCTTCATCATTCGAATCCTCCACATAATGGACTAGAGCATCACTCAATGGGTGGGTTACAAAAGGTTCAGGTGGCCTAGGTATTCCTGTGGGATTAATTTCCATCTTGGGGACGGAGGGTTTTGCATCATTAGGTGTTCGAAGAGCCAATGGGACTCCCCTCCCAAAGAAGTTTGGTGGCCTACTCCCTTGGTATGGCAGGTTGTAAGGTTGCAAGTATGGAAATCTTCTTGGAAGCCTGCAATGCATGGCATCATGACCGAACCTACCGCAATTCATGCAAGGCTGAGACCAAGGGTCTTGACACTCTATAGGGAGGTAGTTTCTGCCACAATGCACACATCGAACATGTGGGCGCGTGGGTCTCCTTACCATCTCCTGCAGTCTAGCTAGCTCTATCTTCATTTCTACTAGCTCTTGACTCTCGTCAATGCTTTTTCCTTTATCTTGGGCACTTGGGGTTGACCGTTCGCTAGATACTGTGACCCTTTTGATTAGAGCTCCGGGAGCTTCTCTCTTTAAGCTGGTTGTTCACTCGTATGACCTCTTCAAAGACCCTAGCTAGTGCATCTCTCTGCAAGCTCAAGTTTCCCACCAAGGCCTTGTAGAGTTCCTCACTACGTATTCTACTAATAAAGATTGTGAAGACCGCTCTCTCAGTGGGTCATTCATTAGTTGGGATTCTCTTATAGAGACTTTGCACAAGGGTAACGTAGTCCCTAATGTCCTCTTTGTCCTTTTGCTTGACATTCATCAGCCAAATGATGAGATTGTCAGCGTACCCAGCCTTAGAGAATCTCTTAATGAAGAGATTCTTGAGGTTGTTGAAGTTGTTGCGTTCCGCCTCTTCCAAGCTTGTGTACCATGTCCTACCCTTATCGCCTAGGCATAGCATTGAGCAAGATCAGTGAAGCTGTTAGCCTCGCAGACGTGCTCAAATTGCTCTACGAAACTATACAAGTTGTCACCCAACTAATATTTGTCTTATTGCTTTGTGACTGCAGGAATCTTTGATTGGCTCTTGGAGTCCTGGGTGACTCCTAATCTTGCAATGAGGTTTCTAAGGTTGTTGTGCTTTGCTCTACTGACATATTGTCAATGAGCCGCTTTGTAAGAAGCCCACTCAACATTAAGTCTACCTCTAGCGCTCTCTCTCTCACTCTCTATATTCGATCTTGTTCGATTCCTATTTGCTAGAGCTAACATGCGCTGAACTTCTCACATCTCTATGTCCTACTGCAATCTACTAGCTTGATGCTCCTGGTTGTAGGCTGTGATGCTCTATAGTGCCTTATGTGCTAATCTCCTCTCCTCCTCGAGGTCTACAATGATGATGTCCTTTGATGGTCTATCATGGTGGTCCATCCGAGTTTGGAGATCGTATTTACTCTTCACCATTTGCTTGATTTCAACTGGGAAATCTTGCAAGTTGAGCTTGTTGCTTCCATGAGTTGCACTGGTTCCTACCGTGTCTGCGACCTCTTGCTCCACCAAGTTTTTGCTGTGGTTGGTCAAGTCAGGTAGTGTTGTGCCTTTAATGAAGTTGATCCTTCTATGTGTCTGGCTTTCTATGTTGAGTCTCTCTCTTGGTCTAGCAGATTGAGATTCTTGATTGCCCATCTAGGTTTAGGGTCGTCTTCTATTGGTGGGTTTGTTCTACTTATTATTTCTCAGTGTGTTCCTTTCTTTATTACAAACAACCCTCAACTTATGTACACTTCTAGTGTGTGTGGTGTTCTTTTCGTGCACTATGCAAAATCAAGCTTCCAATTTCTTAAGTGCACTTCAAGTGTCAAGAATAGTGTGGGGTGCGAATGGAGGATGATAGATGCAGCTCTCTTACTCCCTTGCACATTCTCGGCCAAATATGCTTCTAGGCTTAGTTGATGGCTACTCTCAGAGGTCTCTATTTCATATTTCAGCTCGATCAAATCTTAATCGGCTCTATGGGTTGATTTGTGGCTCTAAGCAAGTTGGACAGCTAGTGAGTTAGTTAGTGTTGCTTCTAGGTATATAGGTCTCACTGCGCATAGTCAGGAGGTTCCACAAGTCGTTCGATGCATCTGGAAGGATACCGGAAGGTTTTCCTACTACAAAAGGTTCTCTGCTTTGCTCGAGACGCATTGGATCAATCGATTTTCACCATCCACCTTTGGTCTGATTTGACAGGGTGGTCCGATTCTTAGTGCCCGATTCCCAGAATTGGACGTCCGAGTGCAGGTGGTTCGTTTGTCTGATTCTAACGTGTTTGGTTTTGGGCATCCAATTTTTGTAAGTCCAATTATCTGAATGTTCGATTGTCTGAATCGGAAGAGCCACGTGTCCGATTGGCAGGGTTGGTTGGTGTTCGAGTGGTCCAATTTCCAAATGGACCATCCGATTATCTAGAATCAAACTCTATTAGTCACGTCTGATTCTAATGGCCGTGGTTCTAGTCAAGGCATAAATCAAATTGATAGGAACAATTTTGGGCATGCCATGCCACACAAACTTCTAGAATGCAAGAATAGACAAGGGGCAAGGTTTGTATATACCTAGCACGGCTAGAAACGCACATGACGATCGATCCGTGCTTTGGCCCTGGACTCTCTCTCTCTCTCTCTCTCTCTCTCTCTCTCTCTCTCTCTCTCTCTCTCTCTCTCTCTCTCTCTCTCTCTCTCTTTGTGTGCTGAAGCTAAAAATGAGCCTTTAACCCCCCTTCCTTGGGTCTTAAACCTTTGTTCTAATGCCTGACCATTGCCTCGTTATAAGTGCTTATACCTTGTCAATGGATTTCACCCCCGTTTTTTTCTATTTTTGCCCTATTTCGGGCCTGTTTACAGCAACAACCCTAAAGTGATTTGCTTCAATATCTCAATCCTATCCTACTCTAAATGCAACAGAAATCACAACTCAAGTACAAATGCTTTATCCTACTTGCCTAGTCATCAAAACCCCAAAATACTTACTTGCATTGAAGATTAAACTCTGAAATCTCCTATCTACATCAAGCACTGGTTCGAGAATGAAACCCTACTTCGACGCTCGATTTGAAGCACACAAATGCTCAAGATTAAATCTGTTGGTCCTGGCAATGGAACCAAAATGTAGTGGAAGCTCACACTCAACCGCCAAAACCCATAGACCACTTATTATTCAAGCATTTCAAGCGAGCTCTAATGAGTATCTCTCACCTAGCTGACGCACCTCCGATCCCATGGGTGTAGTGAGCTTACCTTGATGGTTGAATGAGTGGCCTCCTCCTGCAAGCACTTCGATAGCTCCACAATCCTAGTTGCAAGCTCAAGCAACCTCATGTCTCCTCCTTCAGCTCCATCCTCCATAGTCGTACGCGGGTCAAGAGAAGAGAAAATAAGAGAAGAAGAGAGAAGAAGATGGAGAGCTTCTCCACCATGGTCCCTCACCCTCACACACTCACTCCCTCACACTCTCACACTCCCTCTCTCAAGCACAAGCACACACAAGCAAGAAGAAGAGAAGAAGAGAGGAAGAAGAAGCCACTTTTGCCACACACCAAAGAATGAGCTTCTCATTCACTTTTTGAGTTTATGTACAAGCCCTAAATCCCTTGGACATCCATCCCCTTTTTTACATGACCGGGCATCTTGCCAAGGTCCTCTTTCCCTATTCCCTTCTAGTTTCCTTATCCCTTTACCTATGCGCGTCTAGATTTTACAATTTGCACAGGAGGGAGCTTGGCACTCTTTTACAAAATTTTGGTGATGTCTTTGCATTTTAAAATGCGCCTTCACCTTCTACTTGACCTTTTGCGCTTTTGACCTTTCCTCTCTTATTCATTTGCTAGGTTGCCTTTTTCTACATTATTATTTATTTTGAATTTTCTTTTTTTTCATCTCGCATCAGGGTTAACAAGAGGGGGAAGGCTCGCAGTACTCCACTACCTTCATATTTGAAACTTAGCTAAGAGGACAACCCCAAATTAACTGAGCAAAAAGCTGAAATGGCTAAGGTTCTATATGCATCGTAGTTGGTAGCTTGATGGCCAAGGATCCATATACATTTGTAGTTGGTGACTTGATGGCCAAGTCAAATGAGCATAAGGCTAAAATGGCCAAGGTTCTGTATGCATTTGTAATTGATAGATTGATGTATGCCATGGTTTGCTACACATCTAGGCATTGGTTATATAGTGGGAGTGACTAGCATGTATATTGAAAGTCTTGGCAAAAAGTATTGGGAGGTAGTAAAGAGTATCATGAGATACTTGAATGGCACTAGGTCTATGTGCATATGCTTTGAAAGGAAGGATGTATCTGTTATTGGATGTAGATGTTGAATTTTCTTGGAATCTAGACTCTAGGAGGTCTACTATAGGTTTCATCTTCACTTTCACATGTAGTGCAGTCTCTTAGATCTCTTGATTGCAAACATGTATGGATTTATCTACCAATAAGGCAAAGTATGTTGCAGGCATTGAGGCCTACAAGAAAGCTATATGGCTTTCTCATCTAGTGAGGGATTTGCACATTGCAAGAGAGGTACCTACATTGCATTGTGATAATTAGAGTGCCATTCACTTTGGCAACCTTATATTTCATGTAAAGACAAAACACATTGAGATGAAGTATAAGTTCATTAGGGAGGTGATTGAGGACAAGTGCATTGATCTTGTCAAGATCCATATAGATATAACCATGCAAATCTTCTCATGATTATGAACACTTTGCACACTATGGAGTGTCAATGGGTATTAAATAATATATTCACTTTATTTTTATAATTCTGTAAATGTACATTGGTCTCTAAGTGGGAGGTTATTGGGTAAAACTGATTGCCTAGAGCTAGGCGGGGCACCCCTTGTATATGTACACAATGTACAATCATATATCATTGAAGATAACAAAGAATAAGGGTACCATTTATTTTGTATCCATAAAACTCTATTGTGTTCTCTCTCTCAACCCTCTTGCACTCATAGCTTCTACCTCACATCTGACCATTGCTTCCCTCTCACACAAAACCATAACATGTAGAAAACCTTAAAGAGATATACCATTCGAACCATAAATGTCAATGATCTAAAAAAACTAAATCCCTTAAGAGATGTACAATTCAAATTGCTAAACTGTATTGAGATACAAAACCAAAAATCCTACATAGATGTATTACCATAGGCAAAGATTGCACATGAATACAATCAAGGCACACTAAAAGAAAAAGCTGTGAAGGCAATTAATCATAACATTAGAAAACCTTAAAGAGACTAACCATATAACAATGAAGTAGCAATGAAGGCAAGCACAATGGAACAAAACAATGTTGAATGTCATGGTTGAAAGGCCACATCTTGTGGCTTTAGAACCCTACATTCCATGCATGCAATGATTAATCATTTCAATCTCAATTATTTATGCATGCATGCATTAAAAATCGATTTTGAAAGTTTGTGAATGAGCTAAATCATTAAAATTGATGATGGTATGGAAACAATCAGGCATCTGCAGTGAAGGGTGCAAAACAAGTGTTTAACAAGTGAAACTAATTGACAAAGTTGCCTTTATAGCAATGGCCCATTTGGCTTTGGAAAGATGAGACAACAATGAGAGAGAGAGAGGGGGATGAAATGAATTGAAATGATTTGTTAATGCCTACAAAAGGCCAAAGTGACATATTAGACAATGACTTACAATCTTCTATGTGATGTGACAAGTGTTTGAAGAGAGTGGTAAATATTACTACTATATTATTTTCGCTGCAGGTTCTGAAAGCCCCGAACCTCCAGAGGGCTTCCTGAACATATCCTCTTTTTCAAACCTCCCTTTTTCAATCAAACCCCCCCCCCCTCTTTCTCACGTGCAATCTTTCATTTTCTCTTCTCCCTTCCTTTTTTCATTAAAGTACCCCCCCCCCCCTCCACCTCCCTTTTTTAATTAAAACCCCCTCCCCTCTCTCTCTCTCTTATGTGCAGGGCCTAGATTCTCTCTCTCTCTCTCTCTCTCTCTCTCTCTCTCTCTCTCTCTCTCTCTCTCTCTCTCTCTCTCTCTCTCTCTCTCTCTCTCTCTCTCTCTCAATTAAATTAAACTTTTTAATTTAAACTTTTATTTTGATTAAATATTTTTGAAAAAAAATTGATTTAAAGTTTTTTGAACATAGTTTTTCCACACACTTTGAGAGGAAGATAGAAGAAATAAACTTTTTAATTTAAACTTTTCTTTTAATTAAATATATTTGAAAAAAGTTTAAATTTAAAGTTTTTCAAACATAATTTTTCACAGAGAGAGAGAGAGAGAGAGAGAGAGAGAAGAAGAAGAAGAAGAAGAAGACTAAGAGAGAAGGGGGGAAAGATGAAATAGAATAGTCTTTTTTAAATTAAATATTTTTCTTCTCCCCCTCCCCCCCCTCTCATGTGTAGAGCCCAGGTTCTCCCTCTCTCTCTCTCACAATTAGATTATAACTTTTTTATTTAAACTTTTTAATTAAATATTTTTAATTTTTTAAATTTAAAGTTTTTAAAACATAATTCCTCCCCCCTCTCTCTCATGTGTAGAGCCTAGGTTCTCTCTCTCTCTCTCTCTCTCTCTCTCTCTCTCTCTCTCTCTCTCTCTCTCTCTCTCTCTCTCTCTCCTTTAATTAAAACAGACTTTTTTTTAAATCAAAAGTTTCTCTCTCTCTCAGTTAGATTAAACTTTTTAATTTAAACTTTTTAATTAAACATTTTGAAAGCTTTTTTTAATTTAAAGTTTTTTAAACACAATTTTTCACACACTTTGAGAGGGAGATAGAAGAAGAGAGAGAGAGAAGAAGAAGAAGAAGACGAAGAGAGGAGAGGGGAGAGGGGAGAGGAAAGAGAATAGTATTTTTTAAATTAAAAATTTTTCTTCTCCCCCTACCCCCTCTCTCTCATGTGTAGGGCCTAGGTTCTCTCTCTCTCTCTCATTTAGATTAAACTTTTTAATTAAATATTTTTAAAAGTTTTTTTAATTTAAAGTTTTTTGGACATAGTTTTTCACACACTTTGAGAGAGAGATAGAAGAAGAAGAAAAAAAGGAGAAGGATAAAAGAAAGAAGAAGAAGAAAGAGAAAAATACAAAGAGAGGGGGGAAAGAGAAAAGAGAATAATCATTTTTAAATTAAACCCTTTTTAATATAGTTTTTGACTTAGAGAGAAAGACAGAGAGGAAATATATAATTTGAAATAGAGATAAAATAGGGGGAGAGAAAGGAAAAGAGAGAAAATAGAAAAATAGAGAGAGAATAAAAAATATATAGATAGAAATGAGAGCAAGAGAAAAAAACTTGAAAGAGAAAGAGAGAGAAAAATAAAATTAAATTGCCATGTAGCTCAAACCAAGCTAACATCTACACATACCAACACGAGGTAACTTCCTCTCTAGCAAGCTGTTGAGAGGACTCAAGAACCACTCATGCATATCCATCTCTGAGTAGAGACTATGTATGAATGAGATTAATTGGGTGAGGGCTTCTACTATAGTCAATGTAACCCTAACTTAGCTCTCATAACCTCATGTGGGACTAAGACCTTACATCTGATCATTCAACAAATAATAGATACACAAGACCTTTCCATTAATCGTCCATCATAAGCATGACATGATTGACTGTTGTGATCAAGAATGGTTCCCATACTTGTATTCCATAAAGTAATATCGATGTGACTAGCATATCAAATAGCCACAACTTGATAAGATGTTCCTAGAATTGTGCATGTGAGCATATCCCCTCCAAATTTCCCAATGTAGTGTAACCTAGTATCAATCTAATATTTGCTCCATATTCTCGGTCCATTACTTGCTTACAAATTTCTTGTATTATGATGTGTCTAGTTTTGTTACATGATATTAGAGCATAGGCTTTGAGCTAGTAGACTTGTGAGATTTGGAGAGATGGCACAACTTGCTACGAATCTACCTTCTCATGTTGGATGTCCTGCATGGGAGAGCAAAGGGAAGCTTGACACCACAAAATACACAATGTGGAGATTTAAGATGAATGCCATCTTAAGTGCTTACAAGCTATGGGGTATTATAGAAGGTGAAGATGTGATGCCCATTCCATACCTAGATCCCAATGATCCAAATGTGACAATTCAACCTACTTGAATGATGTGATGCCCTAAAGTAGAAGGGATGTAGTTGTCTTGTGTCAAATCATGATCAATGTCAAAGACTCGAACTTGCCATTGATAGAACACATTGATACTACAATAGATGCATGGGCAATTCTCAAAGCTTAGTATGAAACAAAAATTGAGACAAGGAAGTAGAACCTTGAAAATCAACTAGCTCTTGAGAAGATATCTAAGATTGAATCTACTAAAAAATTCATCATTTGGGCCAAGGACTTGAGAGATCAGATGGCAGCTATTGGAATACCTATTCCAACTAAAGATATTGCATGAAGATGTCCTCGTATGCTACCTCCAAAATTTGATAGTCTAGTTCTTTGAGTATGTAGGTTTGAATTCCTCCACTCAATTTTGAGGACTTTTGTTCAATCTTGTAAGAGAAAGAGCTATGACAAAAGAATAGGCACAACGATTGCAAGGTGAGGATGTGAGCTTATCTGCAAATACAAAGAAACGTATAGGAAGGACTTGGGTGACCCCTCTTCATCTACTTCAAAGATAAGAAGAACAAAAAGATGAAGTGTTTCTGTTACAATGAGATTGGACACATTGATACTACAATAGAAGCATGGGCAATTCTCAAAGCCTAGTATGAAACAAGAAACGAGACAAGGAAGTAGAACTTTGAAAATTAGCTAGCTCTTCAGAAGTTGTTTGAGATTGAAATTGCTGAAAAGTTAATCACTCAAGCTAAGGAATTGAGAGAGATTAGATGTTAGCTATTGGAATACCTATTTCAACTAAAGATCTTGCAAGATGATGTCTTCATATGCTACCTCTAAAATTTGATAGTCTAGTTCTTTGAATATGTAGGTTTGAACTCATCCACTCAATTTCAAGGACTTCTATTTAATCTTGTAGGAGGAATAACTGTAACAAAGGGCGAGACATAATAATTACAAGGTGAAGATGTGGCCTTCTCTACAAATACAAAATTAAAGAAAATGGCTTTGGTAACCCTCATCATCTGCTTCAAAGATAAGAATAAGAAAAAGATGAAGTGTCTCTATTATAAGGAGATTGGACACATTGATACAATATGTTGATACTACAATAGAAGCATTGGCAATCCTAAAAGCCTAGTACAAAACAACAAATGAGACAAGGAAGCAAAACCGTAAAAACCAGCTAGCTCTTAAGAAGATGTTTGAGATTGAATCTGCTGAAAAGTTTATCACTCAAGCCAAGGACTTGGGAGATCAAATGGTAGCTATTGGAATACCTATTCCAACTAAAGATATTGCACGAAGATGCCTTCATATGCTACCTCCGAAGTTTGATGGTCTAGTTCTCTAAATATCTAGGTTTGAATTCATTCACTCAATTTTAAGAACTTTTGTTCAATCTTGTAGGAGAAAGAACTATGACAAAAGGCAAGGCACAATAGTTACAAGGTAAGGATGTGCCCTTCTCTACAAATACAAAGAAATGTAAATGAAAGGACTCTGGTAAACCCTCCATCTACTTCAAAGATAAGAAGAAAAAAAGATGAAGTGCTTCTATTGCAAGAAGACTAGACATATTTAGAGTGAATGTAGAAAGAAAGTTGCAAGGGAGAAGAATGACATAGTCAAATCCACTAGACTAGTTAAGGAAGAATCCAACAACAATACTCAAGCAGAGCTTGAATTGTGGATTACTATTGAAGAGATTTGTGCAAAAGCAGTTCACTCTTCAAAAGTGGATGTTCATTAAATCATTGAGAGTGGTTCCATATAACACATGACTAGTCACCTCATAAAGATTTGTAGTCTCACTATGACTAGTAGGGGATGATATCATGGTTGTTATGGGGCAATGATGCAAAGTGTCCATCAAAAGGCTCATGTGCTATTTCCTTTCTATCAAGTGATGGAGTTCCTAAAAAGCTAAAATGTATTGTATGTACCAAATATAAAGAGGAACTTACTTTCTGTTGGGGCAATCACCAATCATGACATGAAGGTCGACCCACTTTGACAAGAATGGTGTAGAACTAACAAATGTTGATGGTGTAGTTGTCGCAAGGGCAACTACTTATATTAGTTCCTAGCTTACACAATAGAAGCTAGGATCAACGTAAGTAAGCTTTGGCATGAGAGTTTTGGTCATTTGGGTATTCATATTCTAAAAAATATATTAACTCTAGGTTGGTTGCATATTTACCTTTGGTAATGGATTTTTGAAATGCATGTGACACTTGCATGATGGGAAAATGGCATTGATAGTCCTTTTCACAAGAAGCGAGTAGAGCACAAGCTCCTAGGAACACACACATCATTGTGAAAAGATGAAATGAAAGCTTTTAGGTGGTTCCACTTACTTCATGATGCTGATCAATGACTACAGTAGGAGGACATGGGTGTATTTCGTATAGACTAAAGATGAAGTCTTTGCAAAATTCAAACAATGGCATTCGTTGGTAGAAAAATAATCAGGAAATAAGCTAAAGAAACTCAAGTCAAATGGAGGAGGTGAATTCACTTCAAATGAATTCACAAAATATTGCAAGGATCATGGGTTTGAGAGTCCACTAGGGCACATACACCTCTACTTGTGCTAGATTCTTCAAGAACCAAGTGGGAGGCAAAGAGCCAAAAATGCATTAGTGAAGAGTCGAAGGGTTACCAACTCTATAATCCTTTTGAAAGAAAGGTCATCATAAGTCATGATTTGGTAGCCTTATCAAGTGGAGAATGAAGATCCTTCTTCAAACACCCAAGAAATCCCTACTCATCAACCACAACCACTAGATGTAGGTCAACCATCCTCTATGATGCTTAGAACTTTGACATGATGAGAAGAATGAGTCTAAGGAGCTTGACACAAGGAAGCCATTGTCTAAGTGGATAACTTAGCTCTTGGATGGCAAGGGTCCACTAGTAATTGAAAATTTTTTAGATGTTCTATGCTGATCTAGGAGGATAGAGGAGCAACCAAGGGATCAAACACGTTTGGTCAACTATACATCGATGATATGGTTGGAGAAAGTTTAAGAGCCTAGTAGCCTTAAAGAGGCTATGGAAGATCCAAAGTGGATAAAAGCTATGTAGGTGGAATATGATTCCATACTACATAATCACACTTTGGACCCTTATAAATAATCCAAAGAATCACAAGATAATGGACACCAAGTGGGTCTACAACGCTAGCTACAAGGCCAATGGATTGTCGAAAAAGCATAAGGCATGACTTGTAGCAAAAGAATTTGCACACATAGAAGATTTTGATTACAAAGACACATTTGCTTCTATAGCCATATTGACTGCCATCCATACCATTCTAGCCCTTGCTACACAACATGGGTGGTCAATGATGCAAATGGATGTCAAATCAACCTTTAAAATGGATATCTCAAGGAGGAAGTGTATGTGGAACAACCATTTGGTTTTGTAGCTCCAAGTGTTGAGGACAAAGTTTGAGGACTCCATAAAGCACTATATGGAACGAAACAAGCCCACGAGTGGAATGAGTAGATTGATAGTTACTTGCTAAGCATTGGTCTTAAAAGAAGTCTTTCTTATGCTAGTTTATATGTATTTGAGGAGAATGGCAAGTATATACTCATTGCAATATCTGTGGATGATCTCATTCTTACTGGATATCATGATGAGAAGATTTCTCAAATAAAGGAGGCTCTATGTAGTGAGTTCAAGATGACAAATCTAGATAAGTATTGGTCTTAAAAGAAGTATTTTTGATACTAGTTTGTATGTATTTGAAGAGAATGGCAAATACATGCTCATTGCAATATATGTGGATGATCTCACTATTACTAGAGATCAAGATGAGAAGATTTCTCAAACAAAGAGGCTTTAGATAGTGAGTACAAGATGATAGTGATGCCAGGAGGCATATTTCACGGTGGATTCCGTGAGGTTTTACGGTGGATTCCGTAAACTTTGTTGACCGGGGCTCATACACAAAGTAGATTCTTTGTGCGAGAAGTTGATGGGGACGCCTATCCTTTTCGGGCGTTTCATTAATTTAGTGTGTACATGGGTGATTCCATAGCGGGTGATTCCGCAAAATGCATATTAAATTAATAAACGTTTATGAGTTAGAGTGCGCACTCATAATAAATTAAGGTTATGATTGATTTCTAACCAGTTGATTTATTTATGTAGCTGAAGACTGCTAGGTATTCACTTTTGTCGGTTTAATTGTATTATTTTACTAACGATTGTGAATGCTTCAGTTGATGTGTAGAGATAGCAGTAGTGGCGGAGGAAAGCATTGGAGGATAGCGAGTATTCGAGTTATCACTTATATTTTGATGGGCGCATAGCTTAGGCATGGCGCCTATATTTTGTCGTGCCTATTTATTGATGCGTTGGATATTTGTTTATTATTTTGTATGCGCATGGGCGCATGATTATGTTATTTGTACTTGGACATTGTATTGGGTATGCCTGACTCTTTGGGCGCCCCCCATTAGCTTTATTTCTATTTTGTGCTAAAGCAAACTCAAAAGCCAAAAGCTTGCTATTTTGTAATTTGGGCTATACATAAAATACATGCTTTGTGGAGCGCTCACACAAGGCATGGGGGGAGATTGCACCCAATTGGTCTCTTGTTCATGTCATGCATGCTTTTTACCTTGAGTTTTGTGCAAAAAGTAGGGTTCTTTTGTTCTTGGGGACGTTTTGGCATTCATTGCGCAAGCATACGGCATCCGATCTGCGCACTAGATAGAACTTGGGACTTATGCACTTTTGTTTGGGGTTTGAAGTTTAACAAGCACTAGATAGTATCGTTCACTTAGCAATTTGGTGAAATGCAAGTTTCACGAGGCTGAGGAAACTTTAGAGGCATGGGGAGCTCTAGAGGAATAGGTGGATGGCAGAATAGAGGTTCTGGAAATTTTGTTGTTGTCTGCCATTATTGTGGCAAGATATGTCATATTGCAGCCCATTGTTATGCTAAGAAGGATGATATTTGCAGTGGTAAATTGTAGCAAGGAAGCTGTGCATCGTCTTCATGACAGAATGAAGACAAAAATGAGCATATGTTTGTTATGCAGCATATGATGAATGCATTTACAGGAAAGGGGACACATGATGATGTATGGTATGTCGATTTGGGTGCATCTAATCCTCGTCTCTCAAAGGAAATACGTTAGCGAGCTTCGAAAAGTTTTTGGTTCAGTTGACTGTAAGATTATGGTTATTCCATCTAAAGTCAACTCGAAGCTTTCAAAAGAAGATGTATCTTCATTTGTTGATAGTGAGCTTTTTAGAAAACTCATGGGAGGCCTTCTTTGCTTGTATAATACATACATAGACATTAGTGAAGCTAGGCTAGAAAAGCATGTTCTAAGGTATATTTGACAGGGGATCAGCGAGACAAGTTATTGGTTCTCACTAGGATTTGGAGTCATCTCATGGATTATCAAGAAAAAACCTATAGTTGGTCTCTCTTGACTGAAGTGGAGTACAAAGCAGCTACTTTATTACATGCAAGGCCTTATGGTTAGGGAGGCTTTTGGTATATGAGAGTAGCGCAGAAGGAGCCAATAAAGTTGCTTTGTGACAATTTGAGTTGCATGGCAATTGTATATTTTAGCAAAGCTCTTGGAGAAGTACCTTGGAGCAACACCTTCATTAGCTTGGTATTGGATCAAAGGAGTAGTTCACCTTTTAGGAGAACACTGAAGGGGCATGGGGTGTTATGTTGAAGATCAATGCTCCACTCCTTAGGTAATTACGTAGGTAATTGCTATCTTGATCTTTGTGAGCCTCCCATATGAGGAGAAGGTATCTATGAGTAGCACAGTCACCTAGTAGTCTCAAATTCAACACTAGATGGTGGCTAAGTGTGGCCAAATAGCTAGAGACAAACCGTTGTAGAGGTTTGTACATTGCTAGCATGGCTATATACATGTGTAGAATCCTCCACTATACTAGGTCCTTATTTGGAGGCTTTGTTGCGGCAGGGCTATTCCCACTATCCTTCTTTGGTGGAGTTGTGGAGGGGGCAGAGCTCCTCTCTATGAGGGTCAACCCCCTTGGCCCAAACAACCATAATGCTAAAATACTATGCATGATTTATGTACCTATTGATAGACATTTGGTGATTAGTTTTGGTTGCATGCTAAAAAAAGCATGCATGCAACACTCTATTTAGCATATCAGCTTGTGGCTCATTTTAGTTGCTATTGCCATGCTTTTTTGTGAGCACAACCTTTGCTCTCATCTATTTCTGGTGTGCTATCGAAGTTTCCTAACAGAAGCACAGAGTAGGGAAGCATTGGCTATCTCTTATAATAATCTACAATAATGAATGCTTTTGATCCTCCGTATTCTCAATTCATCACTTGCTTATAAATTTCATGTATTTTGGTGCATCCTATTTCCTTACATCCCCAAAGGGGATATGTTGCATGGTTACAAGAACTCTAGTGGTAGATGTGTTTTTTGTACTACACTTGATAAGTTCCATGTTCATTTTTTAATCTCTTACATAGTACTAGATAGGTTTGGAATTATGTTTCCTAAATATGGAGTTTGGTGGCACATTTGTGGATAACCATTCATTCTTGGCTTTTGGACAACATGTCATCCATGGCCACTTCATAGTTGCAACATCCTTATCTTTTTCATTTTTTGCATTGGCACATTTGGTGGACATGCAATGCTTTTATTTTTTAATTTGGCCTTATGTATTCATGGTCATGTGGATAGTGTTTGAGGATTACCATGACAACAAATTACTTCCATGCTTTCGGCTAGTGTAATTCTTGGAGAAGTGGTTGCACCATGCTTGGATATCATCTATACCACCCCAATTGTGCCCACCTCGCCCTTTGTAAATATTTCAATTCATCAATTCAAACTTATTTGAGAGAGAGAGAGAGAGAGAGAGAGAGAGAGAGAGAGAGAGAGAGAGAGAGAGAGAGAGAGAGAGAGAGAGAGAGAGAGAGAGAGAGAGAGAGAGAGAGAGAGAGAGAGAGAGAGAGAGAGAGAGAGAGAGAGAGTAGTTTACTATCGTCCACAGAAGGCCAAATTATGACCCATGGGACCTTTCCAGATATACAATGATTCTCCTCCCCCATGGTAGGAAAGTGGTAGCTACGGTGAAAGAACGATCTATGCAGCGTGGTTCTCCCGAAAGCGTAACATGCGGGTGATGAGAGCCCCTAACTTCGATATAGGAGTAGTGGTCAAAAATTGGTGAAGTGGCCCCTATAAAGGGATATCAAAGTCAGCTCGTAAGTGTGCATATGCTGGGCATGTCATAATCATGTGCTCCTCTAATTCTACACTCTGTAGTCCACACAGCTTGCATAACCTTGTACCTTATGTTGGATTGTAAGATGGACAAAGGTGCAATTGAGAGGAGCTCAAGGATGATGGTGAAATGCATGAGGGGAGCTACGGACACTTTGGAAGATACTCGAGCTAATGCATGCATGGTTTATCTACAATGCGATGTTCAAAGTGATCACGAAGGCAATCATAGAGTAAACGGGACCCATATGTTTATAACTTGGGGTTTATTCATGAAACATGTGGGTGAATGGAGCCACATCTACATGCCTTTGGGGCCTAGTTCCCCCCAAACAAACCCATGCGTGAAGTGTCTCAAAGTCCACTTACCACATGTTAGCCACATTAACCATGATGAGTCGCATAAGCGGGATTTGCCCATGCATGACCAAACTCTAAGCTAATTCATAGTGGTTTGGACAAATGGAGCACATCGAATATTAATGGGCATGGGTCTTTTCACACGTGACACATACAAGTTTTATTTTAAGCAAGTTACATTTGACAATTGGCCATTGGTCAGATGGAAGGACCATTGAGATAGTTTCATCAACTCATTGGTTCAAATCTTGCTTTCGGCATTGATATATGCTTGTCCATGCCATGGACGACTATGACACATTGATCAATAATGCTTTTTGTAGATTCATTTTTCCCACCAATTAGTCATTGGCATGTCAGTAGACCCTTGGACGCTTTCTTTATCCGGACGTCCAGCCAAAGGCGATGACATGATGGCATGATGTATCAAATTATTAGTGAGACATTGCCCAGTAAGTAGAGTTAGGGTAAGGGGGCCAGTTTAGAGGCAGCTACCGGCCCCTTTGTCGGAAAATCTTAGGACGGCAGAATTGGACCAAATGATGTTGCCGTGGACGACTATGACACATCGATCAATAATGCTTTTTGCAGATTCATTTTTCCCACCAATTAGTCATTGGCATGTCAGCAGACCCTTGGACGCTTTCTTTATCGGGACATCCAGCCAAAGGCGATGACATGATGACATGATGTATCAAATTATTAGTGAGACATTGCTCAGTAAGTAGAGTTAGGGTAAGGGGGCCAGTTTAGAGGCAGTTATTGGCCCCTTTGTCGAAAAATCTTAGGACGGCAGAATTGGACCAAATGATGTTTCACCCCTCTTCGCAAGGGATTGAGCTTTCCAAAAACAAAATATAGGCAAAGATGCAGCTATGGCAAGCCTTTGTAGTACTGTGCAAGAAAATTAGTGATGCAAAAAAGGCCCACTGTTTTTTGATATGGGTGTGCCTATTTAAAGACAATGTGCTGGCAGCTCCCCATTGGTTGCTTGTTACACATTTGATTTGCTCTAAAATCGGTGCTGGTTTGTCGCACTCACTGTCACAAAATAGGGGGCCGTCTTAATCGGGCCCCTTACCCTAGGAGAGATGGGTGTGTGAGTTCCCACTCGGAGAGATGGGCCCTTACCCTAGTAGATATGGGCCCCTTACACCAGTAGAGATGGGTGTGTGAGTTCCAACTCGTCGCAAGATCAATTCCTTGCAGCCGCCCAGTTCGTATAAAAACTGAAAATGGGGAGTGGGGTGTTGAACTTTATTAGGATATGGCGGCTGCCAGGGCATTAGCTGCGGTCGGCGGTCGGTCTATTCAAGCATCTCCCTCTCGTGCCGCTGCTGTCTCTCCTTTTCTTCCATCGCGGTCGGTAGCAGCGAGAGCCGGTCTCTGCCATCGTCGCGGCGTCGTCAGGGTCTCTTGCGCTGTCATGGCGTTCGCTGCTGCTGCTGCTGGTCCTGGCGGTCCCCTATCTCAAACGACCAGCAAGAAGAAGGCAAGTTTCGTGTGTTTCCTTTTAACGGTGAATGCATAACGTTTCTCCTTCTCTCTTTAGAACATTTTGTCCATCCGAGAAGCACAAATCAAGCTCGCTTTTACCGCAAGATTTTATTATGCATGCGCCTAACCTTTCTCGCTTTTATGCCTTCAGCACATTCAGTACGTATTGAATCTACCGCTTATCGAATGATCCTCATTTGTCCGATCGCTCATCACCTTTCTTATTGAAGTGCGATCAGCACATTCAGTGCATCCATGAATGAGATTGAATCTACCGCATATCGAATGATCTTGATATACTATGCTTGTTTGTGCATAAGTTTTCTGTGCTCCATTATCATCGGCAAGCAACGTCCACATGATGGTATCCCAAACACTGGAGGTAAGGAGACTAGTGTGCAATACGTTGTATTGAAGATGTGACAGTAAGGTCACAGCTGTGTCCTCCGTCGAGACCTTCTTGAGGGATGCAAGCTCATCTTTAATCTCCTCCATCTTGTTGCTGTAGTCCTTCATGGTTGGTGAATCGGCAGCTAGAAGTTGTTGAAATTGCATCTCAAGGGTCAGTGAAGGTCCAAACTCGGTAGAGATAGGCTATTACTGCAAAGCGAATCCTTTTGACACGTACAAAAATAGAGCCATGGCACATGAAGGGGAATGGTCCCTCCAGTTAAGCCGGTGCAAAATGTCTCCTTGGTAAGCAGTGGTTATGATGCAGAAATTGAAGGTGGGCTGGGTAGTGGTAGGTTAACATATTCCCATAGTCAAAGATATCAAGGATGCAGTTCACCTTGCATGACCACAAGGAATAGTTGAAGCTGTCTAGCTTCTCCTTCTTGGAGCTTGAATAGAATAGGCACTTGTATGGAGGGTGCCATGATGGGAAGTTGAGGGCCTTGGATGCCATCGAGTTCAAAAACCTAAAGGGATTCTGGGAGGCTGGTATTGAACCAGGGGTTGCACTAACCCTAAATTAGTTTGCATTAAATTCTAATAATGTCTCCTAAAAACAACCCAAAAACCAATGTCGATTACCAAAATTGAATGGCTTTAATATTGAACAATAGGACAAATGGAAATCCTCTATACATATAGTGAGTTATAAGCGTTTTTGCGTGCTGCTTACGTCACGAGGATGTGAAAATTTGATGCTTTGCTTATGTTTAATTGACATTTGATTAAAGGATGAATCAAATGTGCAATTAAAAGATACACATGTGTTGCACATGTGAGGTGCAAGCTACTTTTTTATAGTTGAAGGTCCAAGGACCTTGCGAAAAAGATGGGTGTCAAAGGCAAAAGTTGTAACAAGTTACACTTGTTAGATTCTAAGTGAATTTTGGTGTCAGTTTGTTCCTAGGACCATTAATTGGCCATTAAGTGTCAGTGGTGACACTAGGGACTAGGCATTAATTAATGGATTAATGCTTGTTCAAGGGTCAATTAATGCATGGGACCACTTTGGGTTGCAAATGGTCTAGCCAATTAATTTTTGGATGGGCAAGGTCAATTTTTTTGGGCATGGATTAAGGGTTGAATTAATTTTCAGAATTAATTAATTCTGAAAATTAATTAAATGGCTGGAAATTACTGAAAATAGATTAAGAAAGCTGCCACTTGGCAAAACTTTCCCATGCAAGTGGGGGAAAGACTAAATAGGGCTGAAGGGAGAGGGAAATCTCGTTTTGTCATTTTCGAGCTGTTGGACTGTTGTTGCCAGCTTTTGGGGCCAATTCCCAGCCATTGGAGACCATTTTGGTGATGGAGATTGCATATTCTTGACCTTGGGAAGTTGACAATTGCTGTTGATGCACTTTTTCCTGAAGATCAGAGTCTCTGATACTCCTATTGTTGTTGGTGCATCCGTTTGGGGTTGGTATAGTAGGGCAGCAACTGATTTTGATCAGTTCTTCGCGACAAATCTCAAAATTTTCTCTCTCTACAGCATTCTCTCATCTCCTTCAGCCTATGCTTAGCCATCCTCAGCAATTCTCAGCCATTCGGAAGAGATCTCAGCCATTTTTGGTGGGCTGATCTGTAATTTTTGCAGTAAACCCTAATTCACAGCAAAAATTAGGGTTTAGCAGCCACCTTGGGATCCGTGCTAGAGATTGAAGGCTCAAGGGACTGAAATCAGCAAGCTGATAATTGAAGATTATCAAGGGATTTCAGGAGCCAGCCCATCCCAAATTGATTTGGGGCAGCATTTGGCCGGCCAAGGGTCAAATTGGAGAAGAAGTCCTGGGTGAAACAAGGGGCAGATGACCCAAAAGGCTTGTTGGACATTTATGACAGCAAGAGCAATTGGTTAGCAGGAGGAGATTGAAGAATCTCGAGTTGTACTCCTTCCAATTGAATGAAAGCTACAGAAATACTGCAAGGGGCGCCAATTTGGGGCCAATAGGGTGTTTACTGTCCAAGAATGTTATGGTAAAGTGTGTATTTTATTTTATGTGCATTTATTTATTGCTGTAATTAACTCTTAAATCAGGTTATCACCATCCATTCCAAGAAGGAAGGCTGGTTTCAAGGTTCCATTGCCGGGATAATCACTCAATCTCTTGATTTGGTGAGCCCGAGGCACCTGATTGCAAGCCAAAGCTTTGTGCTAGTGCTGATTTTTGTGCTTAGCTGAGAAATTACAGCAACATGTCTTCATACAGTGATGGAATCAAGCAGTGATGATGTCTCTCAGTATGGACATTCTCATGGAAATGAAGGAAATGCAATGCCTAGTCTTGGACAAGGCTCTCACGATGGACAAGCTGAAAATGTTGCTGTTAGGCAAGATGCAGGGCCTTCAAGCTGTCATGAGGTAGAGGAATTTGTTGATGCGTTCAAGATTCGAATTAGGATAGCAGCAAATCTCGTTGCTGAACTGGCAAAAGATTCTCAGTTTACTCAGTTTTTGAACACTCCTACGAAGGACAACAAGGGCAAGAAGAGAAAATCCTCTTCTAGAACTTCGGGACAGCAAGATGCACCGAAGAACAAGCCAAAGCCTTCTCAAGAAGCTCCTAAAGAGGCCAATGAAGCTAAACAGTTGGTACCTATGGGGCAAGAAATGCAAATGCAAGGCCATTATGGAAGTGCCAATCCAATGGATTTTGGACAGCCGGGCATGCATGCTATGATGGGGCAGCGAGGATACTTTGGTGGCAGCATAATTTTTCATGCTATGGTGGGTGAGCGATCGAATGTGGGAAAGTATAGCACACCTCCCCATAACTTACAGCAACCAATACATGGCTTGTATAATCCAATGTACTTGGATATGGCTCATGGAATGCATAATCCGATGTATGGCGGCATCAGTATGATGCCTGGTGTGCAAAATCACCCATATGGGCAAGCATCGGTACCCCGTCGTGCTTTTGGGGCTCAAGGAATAAGTGTTGGTCATGCAAATGCTTCGTTTAATATTGGCTATCATGGAAATACAGCAAATGCACCCTTTTTACAGCAGCCCGTATATGACAATTTGACTCCCATAGGTCCAGCAAAGGACTATGATGAGGGAGGTAAAAGTGTGAAATTTGAGCCGTTCAGGGGTGCACAAGATATACTGAAAGCTTTGACTTTCATTCAGCAGTTTGATGTAGCCTATTCCGGGGGAAACTTCACCGAATCCTCTAAGATTCGAAAGGCAACCACTTTTGTAGTGGTGGTCCACGCTCTTGATGCAAGGTAGAGCATCATCAATCAACATGGGTACAATTTAAGCAAATGTTTGCATCGAATTAGTTGACTAGTACCTTTGAGGTGGACATCATGACAGCTTGGAGCAAGCTTGATGCAAAGGAATGCAAGAATTTAGAGCAATACAATAAGAAGTTTTGGGATGCATTGCTGCCCGTCGCTTCTTATCGTGCTGTACCCCTTCATGAGCAAGTGGAAAAATATGTATGTGGGCTGCCCAAAGGAATCAGGGATTTTTGCATTAAATCCACTGTTTCAAGCATGTCTCAGCTTATAGAAACTACTACTATGGCTGATACATTGCTGTGTGGAAAAGATGCCAGCTTTCAAGACCATGATGAGTCGAATGTCAAGGAAATGAAGGCTGAGAAAAATGGCAGATCTGAAAATTAGGCTGAAAAGAGGCAAAAACAGCAGCAAACACCTTCGAAAAGTGTGGTAGAGCATAGAGAATTGAGGGCTGCTAATAAATGTTACACATGTGAACAGGAGGGACACATTGCTAGAAACTGTCCTAATCAACAAGCTGATAATGATGATAGCACATGAGAGAATCAGTGGCGTATGGAATATCACACTGGGTTGCATGTGATGAAAGATCGGACATGCATTGTATGTTAGCAAGTGAAGCATGGTAGGCAAAAGATGCCGCAGTTTATTAC
The DNA here is from genome assembly GCF_053477565.2 of Lygodium microphyllum. Classification (NCBI taxonomy): domain Eukaryota; kingdom Viridiplantae; phylum Streptophyta; class Polypodiopsida; order Schizaeales; family Lygodiaceae; genus Lygodium; species Lygodium microphyllum. The sequence goes on along the minus strand of NC_141154.1, from coordinate 66,219,631 downwards.
AGCTTATGTAAGGATAAAGTATGTGTTTCAGAGAACTTAAGGAACGTAAAAGGGAGCAGCTGATCACCATGGATGTGTGTTGTATTTCTTAAAGGGTGATTATGTATTGCTGCGTTTTGAAAAGTCAAGGCTGAAAAAGATGAAAGGGCAAACGAGAATGTATCTGCAGTTCAGAATGAGGAACTATGGACCTTTCCAAGTGTTAGAGAGGATCAACGATGTGGTATATCGGCTAACATTGCCTCTACACTAGCGGATACACTATGCCTTTCATGTGAGCTTGTTGAGGCCTTTTTATGCTGATATGCCTAAGGATGCATCTGCTGAAATTCAGTCCAATGTAGAGGAGCTGAATGAGATATTGGTATCCGAGCAGATTTTGGCACATAAAGAGAAAAGGTCAAAGGTAAAGCTTCCATAAGCTATTGGGTGAAGTTTCACAACTGTTCACCAATGGATGCTAAATGGATGAAAGAGGATGACTTGGCAGACCATCCTCAGTTGTTGCAGCTTTACCTTGATACCTTTTAGTTAGAGCCGACTTTGAATTGGGCTCTTTCAGGTTCAGCAGGGCAAGGGTCCAGAGTACCACCTGATACTCAAGGGGGAGGTAGCACTTCCACTCCTCCAAGAATGGACTGCTCTCGTGTATAGTGGATCTCGGATGTATTCAGCATGCATCCAAGGTACTGTGCTGACAGTATGTCTGCCATGAGGTCACTATTCAGTGTACTAGTCACTGTGGTATGTATGTAGATGGGTATGGTTTTCATTGCAGCTCTGAAACTGTACATTTGCATCAGGTTATGATCATGAGAGATTGATTACCAAGTGCTGGTTTTCAGTGTATGATCATTAGTTTCAGTGGTATTCAGCTGGTTCTAAGGACATCAGCATGTGTACTGAATGCCATTGACAATTCAGCCATGGTTTTGGCTTGGTTTATGTTTTACTATGGTTGTGTAGTCAGCACTGCTGAGAAACAAGAGTTTGGGATGCATCTGATGAGTTTCTGGCAACAGTTCTGAACTATTGTTGAGCTTTATGCTATGTTTATGCTGACTGGAAATTTTCGAGCAAATGGTGGGCATAAGAGATAGTTAGCCAGTAGTGGCCAATGTTGTGTTGACTATGATGCCTTGTGAAAATTCCAGTGCAATATTGTTTGCTTTGACACATTACAGTGCAATTGAGGACGATTGCAAGGATTTTAAGGGGGTGGTCTATCACGAGGACGTGAAAATTTGATGCTTTGCTTATGTTTAATTGACATTTGATTAAAGGATTAATCAAATGTGCAATTAAAGGATGCACATGTGTTGCACATGTGAGGTGCAAGCTACTTTTTTACACTTAAAGGCCCAAGGACCTTGTGAAAAAGATGGTGTCAAAGGCAAAAGTTGTAACAAGTCACACTTGTTAGATTCTAGGTGAATTTTGGTGTCAATTTGTCCCTAGGACCATTAATTGGCCATTAAGTGTTAGTGGTGACACTAGGGACTAGGCATTAATTAATGGATTAATGCTTGTCCAAGGGTCAATTAATGCATGGGACCACTTTGGGTTGCAAATGGCCTAGCCAATTAATTTTTGGATGGGCAAGGCCAATTTTTTAGGCATGGATTAAGGGTTGAATTAATTTTTAGAATTAATTAATTCTGAAAATTAATTAAATGGCTGAAAATTTTTGAAAATAGATTAAGAAAGCTGCCACTTGGCAAACTTTCCCATGCAAGTGGGGGAAAGGCTAAATAGGGCTGAAGGGAGAGGGAAATCTCGTTTTGTCATTTTGGAGTTGTTGGAAAGAGGTGTTGGACTGTTGCTACCAGCTTTTGGGGCCAATTCCCAGCCATTGGAGACCATTTTGGTGATGGAGATTGCATATTCTTGACCTTGGGAAGTTGACAATTGCTGCTGATGCACTTTCTCCTGAAGATCAGAGTCTCTGATGCTTCTATTGTTGTTAGTGCATCCGTTTGGGGTTGGTAGAGCATGGCAGCAACTGATTTTGACAGTTCTTCCTGACAAATCTCAAAATTTTCTCTCTCTACAACATTCTCTCATCTCCTTCAGTCTATGCTTAGCCATTCTCAGCAATTCTCAGCCATTCGGAAGAGATCTCAGCCATTTTTGGTGGGCTGATCTGTAATTTATGCAGTAAACCCTAATTCACAGCAGAAATCAGGGTTTAGCAGCCACCTTGGGATCCGTGCCAAAGATTGAAGGCTCAAGGGACTGAAATCAGCAGCTGATAATTGAAGATTATCAAGGGATTTCAGGAGCCAGCCCATCTCGAATTGATTTGGGGCAGCATTTGGGCAGCCAAGGGTCAAATTGGAGAAGAAGTCCTGGGTGAAACAAAGGGCAAATGACCCAAAAGGCTTGCTGGACATTTATGACAGCAAGAGCAATTGGTTAGCAAGAGTAATTGGTTTGAGGACACCTTTAGTCTATTGTCAAGCTATTCACTCGCTGCCACGACCTGGTCCACCTGCATTTTGGAGGCTGCCTACTTTGTATCAGCTATTCTACTAGCCGCCCCAGCTGGTGCATCACTCCAGCACTTGGCAATCTATTTTTCAGCATGTTTCCAGCAGCTAGTGCCTTATGTTTTGCTCTTTGGCAGGCCCCCTTGCAGTCATCACCACCATTTGGAGGATCTTGGACAGTAAATGTCGTGATGATATCAGCTACAACTGTGTTTCACTGTTGGATAAACAACATGCTTTGATATACTATTCTCAATTGGTGAGGGTAATGAAATGACTTGCTGCATAAAGCGAAAGCATTTGGATGGCAGCTTATTTAAGAACAGTGTGATTGTCATCTGACTTTGGGAACACAGATTTGCCTTGCGTCAGGCCTGACAAAGAGGCCGCCCAGCATTGAAAAGGAGTTGCCTTGATCAGAAAAGGCCAGCCAGTGTGAAATGCAGCTGAAAGATGAGTCTTGTTTGCTTGTAATCAAGCTACCCAGCCTGCAAAGGTGCCGCCCAGGAGGACTGATGACCTGTCTGCACAAAATGCAGAGATACAGGGGCTGCTTGCACTAAAACGCAAATCGGAGGGGGGGCTGCCTGCAGGAAACACAAGTCTGAACTTGCAAAATGGTGCTGTCCAGCTTGGTAGAGGCCGCCTAAGGTCAGTAATGGTGCCGCCCAGCCTGTACAAGGCTGCCCAAGGAGTAGACCGCAGCAAATCCTTGTCAAAGTCAGACAAATATGGTCTATAAATAGGCTGCCTAATAATGTGTGACTCCAAATGCAAGGTTTGCAACACGTATGGAAGGTGCCTAACAAGTTTCGTCGCGGACAACACGCTTCTCTTTGAGATCTCGAGCTCCCACCTGTGGCTTTGATACCATGTGAGAGTGCGCAACGGAAAGAGGAAAGTGAACATGGAGAGGAGACAAAGAGAGGACTCAGGAGAGGGAAGAAACAATGTGATTGCAACGGTTGAAGGGGTGCAAAGTTGCAAGAGTTAGCCCCAACATGCAGCTCTACGTGTGAGTGTGGGCGCTAGATGATAGTAGGGGGATGCGAGAATGAGGAGGGCTGATCATGAAGGATCATCATTGATCACGAAGGATCAATGATGGATAATGAGTGGGAGGGCAAGCCGCTTATATATAGGCAAATTGGGGCCAAAAGTGGCCTTACTCTAAATAGGGTGCCTAGGAAAGCCGGGAGTGTCCAAAAAGAAATGCACCAATGTGTCTCCATCTAAAGTGTCTAAAACACACAAAATGACAGACAAAGACAATGTTAGAGCCCATAATGTCTTTGTTTGACTAAGATTGAGGCTCAGAGGTAGGAGATGACTACACAAGACACATAGAATTGCTAACAACATGTTCAGAGTTATATGGATAGCAAAGACTTTTTGAGTGTACCACTTGAGGATTGTGATGTTTTGCCTGGTATGCCATGGTGTAATAGAGTTTATGGAGTCATTGATTTTGATGACAAATTGATTATTTTATAGCATAGGGATGAGACCTATACCCTTGATGTAAAACTTAAAGGGGAATCAATTCCTGTTGTATTTGCTTTTGTTTTTTCAAAAGCAATGAAAAATCATCTTTTTGTGCACTTGGTCTTTGCTAAAGATAAAGAATGATAATGTTAATGATGGGAATGTGACTAATTTGGATAGAGTTTATATTTCATTTCTGAAAATGTATGTTGATTGCTTTTCTTTTAGGGCAACTACCATTTGAAAGGCCTGAAGATCATGGGATAGATTTGAACCTTGATAGTAGCTTTTTTAATAAGCCATCTTTTAGAGTTGGTGCAGTCCAAAAGGAGGAGATAATGAGTCAGATGAATGAGCAGTTGAAAAAAGGGCTAATTTAACCCAACTCATCCCTCTTTTGTTCTCAATGTTGGGTTTGACTCATGCCAACACTCACAGAGGAATGCTAGTGATCCTCAGTGGGATAGTGGGACACTTTTTACTCGCCTTATGAGAGGTTTTTTTCCCAGATTTATTTTCTTTTATTTTATGTGTCAATGTTACATAGTTTGGGCACTTATCGTGTTTTACACCTTTCAGGTATGAACATTCTCTTACAACCCTAAGGTTTAAGGGTTGTACTTTGTACTTGTATCTTACACTCTTTAGATTATTGCATTGGGTGTTGTGCTATCATACAAACACACACTCTCTTCATTGTCAACTGTACTTGAAGTTGAGCTTGAGCTTTGATCTTTGTGCATTCTCTCATCTCTCACATTTGGTACCAGAGCAGCCCTTTGCTCAGCCTAGCTCATGGCCACCGCTAGTTGAGTTGCCACGCTCTAGCTCCTCGATATTTAGTCAGGAAGTCTGCTTTGCCACTAGACCTACAGTGGCTGCCAGTTGAGATGTTGCCCGCTTGTTTGTGCTGCCCTCTGTAACATGTTAGTCTGCCATTGCCACTTGTAGCACCACTTGGCTTGCATAGCCTGCACCAATACGCAATCATTCTGTGCTTGCACTTGCACCATAAGTTTGTCAAGCACACCAAAGCTACCTGCTTGGTCTTGATTGCTGCCTGAGCACTCTAGTTCGCCTCTCTATATCAGATGTTGGTAGCTCCTTGTGCGTCACTTGAGCAGGTAGTGCCTCCCCTTGCAGTGCTTCTATCTCTAGTGCTCCTGCTCCAGTCCGTCCCCTTGCCTATCCACCACTATAGGTGCTTGCCCCAGTGCTGGACCCAACAGCTCCTTGTGGTTCCCTGTGCAGGCTTGGCTAATGACCTATCTATCTACATAGCCCGCTTGCCTCCAGCTTGAGCTCCACTAGCTCTTGCCAACTCTGCCCTAGGTCTGGATTATCAGAGGTATACAGGAAAAATCCTTTAATTTTTCAAGTTTTTAATTTAGAGTTCAACTCTTGGAAGGGGCTTGTGCTCGATAGCATTTCTTTAATTTTGCAAGTGTTTGGGACACATTTTACGCAGAGATTTCGTGAAATTTTGGATTAAAATTTTGGGGCTTTTGTTGTCAGCTCAAAGATTAACAAATGTACAACAGACTAAAATAGACTGAATTCGTGCATTTTGGGACAAGAAATTTTGGTTGAACATGTATTTCAGATAGTTTTTGACAGTGTGTGATTAAATTTGCTAGTTATAGCGAAGTGCTTGTAATTTTTGAAAATTTTGAGATTTCTAGGTTGGTCCAACTAGAAATATTACTCTTTTGCTCCTTGATCAATGACATTTATCATAGCACATCAGGGAGGTGATGTATTTATATATGTTTCCAAGGAGGATAGGTTGGATGGCAACAAATATTCTCTATGGTCATTTATGATGAAGAATGTGCCGATTGTAATCTTTGGATTATGCTAGCGGTGAAGAAGTTAGGCCTGGAGTTGTGGCTTCTACTATACCTCCTCCAAGAGGACGTGGACAAGGGGCAACTTATTTCACCCATCTTGTACATCTTGCTCCAGCTCAGCCACTTCCCCAGAGATCAGCAACATAAAAGGCATGGGACACATGGGATGCTTAGGCTTTGTTGCTGATTGCATTGGTAGTTCAATGGTCTATCATCCTCTATATGCGGTTTGCAGCTTCTTCACGAGAAGCATAGCTGACCTTGGAGTAGATATTTGTTGGAAAGAATGAGACACATCTTTTTCTTGAAGAAAGAGCTTGAGACTGTGAAGATGGATGAGGGTAATTCTATGTAGGATTATCTAAATAAAATTGAGGATTTGTATGAGCAGCTTATGAATGTAGATGAATATTACTCAGATGCACAGTTGATATCTTCTACTTTGAATTCATTGCCACCCTCAAATTTGGCCTTTCATATTGCCTTGAACCTCACCATGAGGATTTCCCCATAGCCACTTTCTTTTCTTCAGTTGGTCAGTTTGCTCTTAGAGGAAGAGCAGATAAGAAAGAACAGGTGTGGATGTTATAGCCTGAGTAGGCTTTTATGGCAAGGTAGAAGGGCAAGGTTAGCCAAGCTAAAAATGCTCCACAGAGCTCTGGGACTTCAGGTACTTCAAAGGGCAGTAAGAAACAGAGGGGCATGCAAGCCAAGAAGGGCAAGTGCCACTATTGCAAGAAGCCAAGACACTACATTATAGAATGTAGAAAGCGCATAGCCAAGGAGAAGGAGTCAGGGATGTCTGTTTTTGATGCATCTTCCACGCTATTGAGTTTGGGTCTTTTTGTTGCAGATTGGGACTATTGTTTTTACACATGTAGTTATGACTCTTCTTGGGCTGATAGAGCATTTAGCTCTATTGAGATGCAAGCACATGGTTTTTTGACAGTGGTGCTTTTAGGTATATCACATCCCGAATGGATTTGTTTTCTTTCGTTATTGCAGCTCTTGCTGGCAAGTCTGTACAGTGTGCCAATAATGCATCATATCTTGTTAGCGGCATTGGGGAGATTGTGTTGATAGCCATTGATGGCTCTATTATCCGTTTGTAGGATGCCTTATTTGTGCCAGGCATAAAGGACTTGTTATCTATTTCTTCTTTGGCAAGATGTGGCTTACAAGTCACTTTTGTTGATGACCGATGTATAGTCAGAGATAAGGAACACATGGCTTTGGTTTTGACTGGCACTTTATGTCATGGGTTATATAAGTTGGATGCTTTTTTAGTCAATCAGTTAGTCTATCTAGCATCTACTCTCACTCTTACTATGTCACAGGCAGAGTTATGGCATGCTTGCATGGGGCATGTTAACTATGGTAGCTTGATGCTTATGCAGCGCACATAGATGCTTGATGGTTTCTCTCTTGGAGAGACCTTTTGAGCATATATGCAAGGGATGTATTTTAGAAAAAATGTATCTTTTTTCTTATCTCGTGATGTTGCTTTTAGAGCAAGTGTTAGATTACAAATTGTACACTCGGATGTATGTGGCCCTATGCAGACAAAGTCATTGGGTGGTTGTTACTATTTTGTCACTTTTATTGATGACTTTACTCGCTTTTGTTGGGTCTACTCTTTGGTGAAAAAGTTAGAAGTGTATGATGCATTTTTGGCTTTTGTAGCACTTGCTAAAAATCAATCTAGTTGCAAAGTTACGACTTTCCATTCGGATCAAGGGAGGAAATACATGTCTTCTATGTTGAAATTTTTCTTGAAGTAGAAAGGCATTGTTTATCAGTACACTACTGCTTATACTCCATAGCAGAATGGGGTTGTAGAGAGGAAGAATCTGTCACTCATGGAGATGACCAGATGTATGCTAAAAGCAAAGAGCTTGTCCCACAGTTTTTGGACGGAAGTAGTTATGTGTGCTTGCCATGTCTTGAATAGGTGCCCCACCAAGTCATTAAAGAATGTCACACCATTTGAGGCATGGAATAGCTAGAAACCTTCTGTTGGACATTTTCGTACTTTTGGGTGTCTTGTGTATGCACACATTCCCAAGGTACTTAAGAAGAAGTTGGATAACAAGGCTTTTTGTGGGATATAATAGTGAGAGCAAAGGATATAGATTATATGATCTTGTCAGGTATTTGTCAGTAGGGATGTGTTTTCGATGAAAAATCAGAATTATCCCTTGCTGGTTTTGATACATGTCATGTTCCCAATGATGTATTTGAAGGGCTGGTGCCCATTTCTTTTGGTGATACAGTTGGAGCTTCAACAAGTGAACTTAATGTTCAGCTAGTTGCTCCATTGGGTAATGCAGAAAATCAGCCTATGGCTGATGTGAATATTCAGCAAGGTGCTGAATTTGAAATTCAGCAAGAGTTTGTATATAGTTAGGAAGCTAGGTAGATGCCTAGGTGGTATTTGCAGATTATGAAAGACAGTCATTTGGATGTGTGAGGGGGTGAGAGGATCGAGGTACAACTGAGAGTGCAGTAGATAGTGTGAGAGTGAGAGAGACAGAGTGAAGCACGACACCCAATCGAATAGACTGAAAGAGTGTGTAATGAAAGTACAAAGTACAACCCTTAAACCTTAGGGTTGTAGGGGGTGTTCACACCCGAACACAGTAAGTGCCCATAAGTGTGTAACATAAGCACATACGCACAGTAAGTGCCCATAAGTGTGTAACATAAGCACATAAGCACATACGAAAATAAGACTATAAGTCTGGGGGAAAAAACCTCTCCTACCGAGAGTAAAAAGTGCCCCAGTGTCCTACTGATCACCGACACTCCCATTTGAGCGTAGGCGTAAGTGAGGCGTGAGTCAAATACCCAACAAACCCCCCTGGAGTGAAGAGTGATCAAGAGTATAAGGATCATCCGCCACCAAAGGATATCAAATTTAAAGCATCGCGAAATGCTTCAAATTTGTCACGAGGAAGAGCTTTGGTGAAGATGTCTGCCACATTACTGGTGGTGGGACAATAGACAAGGCTGATATCACCTGCATGTAGCCTCTCTCTGACAAAGTGATAATGGATCTCAATGTGTTTCGTGCGGGCATGAACACCCCCCCACAACGCCCCCCCCGCACCCACCTCGAAAAACCCCGCTCCCTCCACGCCTCCGAAAACCCCGCTCGACCCACCCCACCCCGCGTCACCCCCCCACGACGCCCCCGCGCACCCCACCTCGGAAAACCCGCTGCATCCACACCACCCCACCCCACCTCGAAAAACCCGCTGCATCCACACCACCCCACCCCGCGTCACGGCACACCCCACCGCACCCCCCCTCGACGCAGCGCATCCCCCCCGCACCCCACCTCGAAAAACCCCGCTCCATCCACACGACCCCGCCAGGCCTCCAAAAACCCCGCTCGACCCAGCCCACCCCGCGTCACCCCCCCACGACACGGCGCACCCTCCACCCCACCGCACCCCCCGACGACGCGGCGTATCCCCAGCGCACCCCACCTCCAAAAACCCCGCTCGACCCACGGCACGTCACCTCACCCCCCTCAGGAGGTCTCTCTCTAAGCCATCCAGCATCTGAGTACGCTGCAAAAGCATCAAGTTGCCAAAGTTTACATGCCCCAAACGAGCATGCCATAACTCCACCTGTATCATAGCAGGAGTAAGAGTGGATGTCAAGTATGCCGACTGATTTACTGAAAGAGCATCCAGCTCATATAAACTATGACACAAAGATCCTGTCAAGACCAAAGTCATACGTTCTTTATCTCTAACCATGCAACGGTCATCATCAAATGTGACTTGCAAACCACAATGTGCCAAAGAAGAAATAGATAGTAAATTCTTCTTGATCCCAGGCACAAACAAAGCATCCTATAGGCAAACAAATCTCTGCGAGATGTAATATGCCTAGAAGCACCACTGCCAAAGAACCAAGTGTCAGCATCCTCTGTAGAGCTAAGTGCTCTATTAGCCCAAGAGATGTCATAACTGCAAGTGTAAAAACAATAGTCCCTGTCTACAACAAAGGACGCGGACTCACTAGCAGTGTAAGGAGTAGTAGAAACAGACATTCTTGACTCCTTCTTTTTCTCTTTGGCAATGCGTTTCCTGCACTCAGTGATATAGTGACCTGGCTTCTTACAATAATGACATTTTTCCTTTTTAGCTTGCGTCCCCCCTTGTGTCTGATTCTGTGAAGTGCCAGAAGTACCAGAACTCTGTGGAGCATTTTTCACCTTGCTGTTTTTGCCTTTCTGTCTTGCCACAAAAGCCTGCTTAGAGACTATAGCATCCACACCACTATTTTTCCTTGTTTGCTCCTCCTCTAGAAGCAAACTAACCAGCTGAATAAAAGTGAGTGGGTGCTCGGCAATCCTCATTGTGAGGTTCAATGCAGTATGAAAAGACAAGTACGAAGGAGGTAAGGAATTCAAGGTGGTGGATATCAACTGTGCATCCGAAAAGTACTCATCTACATTCATGAGCTGCTCCCGCAAGTCCTGAATCTTATTCAAGTGATCCTGCATAGAATCACCCTCATTCATCTTCAAAGTCTCTAACTCTTTCTTCAAGAAAGAGATTCGAGTCTCATTCTTTCCTGCAAACATATGCTTCAAAGTTAGCCATGCATCTCGTGAAGAAGATGCTGAACGAATATGAGGGATGATGGACCGCTGAACTGCCAAAGCAATTAGTGACAAAGCCTGTGCATCTCGTGTATCCCAAGCTTTTTGAGCTGCAATTCTTGGAGGAAGTGGCTGAGGTGGAGCGGGCTGAGGTCCCCGTTGTCCACGCGTTCCTTGAGGAGGAGGAGTAACGGGAGCTACAACTCCCGGTCGAGTTTCCTCTCCACTGACATAATCCCATAAATTCTTAGCCACTAATAGATTTTTCATCATGAATGACCATAGCGAATAATTGTTTCCATCCAATCTGTCTTCCTTGGATACATAGAACATTGACTATGAGGAGACATTTGCTCCTACATCCTGTATGACTACCACTAGGTCTATGGTTGCTTTGGCTGCCCATTATGGATGGACAGTGCACCAACTTGATATAAAGACTATATTTTTACTTGGGGAACTTCAAGAAGAAGTGTATGTGCAGCAGCCCATTAGTTTTGCAGTTGCGGAATCCAAACACTTCGTGTGCAAGCTGAAAAAGACTTCATATGTTTTGAAGTAAGCTCCTTGAGCTTGGTATGCAAAGATTGATGCCTTTTTACTCAGCCAAGGGTTCATAAACAGCTCATTAGAGTTTGCCCTTTACATATGTAAAGAGGGCGGATCCTTGCTGTCATATGTCTATATGTTGATGATCTTTTGCTTATAGGGACACATGTTGATAAGATTTCAGCATTTAAACAAAATTTGCAGTAAACTTTTGAGATGTCAGACTTGGGGCCTTTGCACTATTACTTGCCACTTGGGCATTCAGTTCATTTATGATGCTAGAGGCATTGGATTATCACAATCTAGATACATTAGTAGACTTCTTGAGAGGTTTGGTTTATAGGATTGCAAGCCAGTTTGTACACCAATGGAACCTAGACTAAAGCTGTCCTTGCATGATGACAATGACTTATTTGATATCCATATGTATGCTCCAGTAATTGGATGTCTCATTTACTTATGCAACACAAGGCCAGACATACAGTTTGCAGTTTCAGCCTTGAGCACATATATGTATTAGCCACGCATGTCACATTGGCAAGTTGTCAAGCGTGTTTTCCGTTACTGGTAGGATACTAGGACTCTTAGATTCCTTTATGCAAGGGGGGACCACTGTACTTATATGCTTACAGTGGTTTTGATCGGGTTGGTTATTATGATTCTCGTCACTTCACTAGTGGTAATTGTTTCTTTCTTAGCTCATCTTGCATCTCTTGGCTTAGCAAGAAACAATCCATTGTTGCCACATTGTCACGTGAAGCTGAATACAGGGCAGGTTTTACTACCACAATTGAATGTGTATGGCTTAGATGCTTGTTGGCTGATTTTGATGTATTTGTCACGGAGCCTACTGCTTTGTTCACTGACAACAGTTAAGAGTGCCATTGTAGTGGCACGGAACCCAGTGTTTCATGCACGCATGAAATACATTGAGATCCACTATCACTTTGTTAGAGAGAGGCTACATGCAGGTGATATCAACCTTGTTTATTGTACCACCACAAGTAATATGGCAGACATCTTTACCAAAGCTCTTCCTTGTGACAAATTTGAAGCATTCTGCAATGTTTTAAATTTGATCTCCTTTGGTTGATGCCCCTTGTATATTGATTAATCTTCACTCTGGGGGGTTTGTTGGGTTTGACTCACACCTACCTTCACTGAGGAGTGTCGATGATTGTCAGTAGGATATTGGGGTACTTTTTACTCTCCTTACAAGAGGTTTCTTTCCCCAGATTTATTTTATTTTATTTTATGTGCTTATGTTACACAGTTTGGGCACTTATTGTGTTTTACACCTTTTGGGTGTGAACATCCTCTTACAACCCTAAGGTTTTAGGGTTGTGCTTTGTACGTGCGCCTTACACTCTTTAGATTATTGCATTGGGTGTTGTGCTATCACACAAATACACACTCTCTTCGTTGTTGACTGTAGTTGTTATTAAGCTTGAGCTTCGATCTCTATGTATTCTCTCATCTCTCACACTCAAGTGCTTTTGGTGCAGAAAAAGGATAGCTCATGGTGCATGTGCACTAGCTATCATGGATTGAATAAAATCACAATAAAGAATCGATTTTTAATCCCTCGAATTGATGACACTCTAGATGGTTTGCAAAGCAACCATTTTTAGTCATATTGATTTGAAAAGTGGATATCACTAGGTGTGTATTTGATTAGAGGATATACGAAAGATGCTTTGCGAACATCTTTTGGGTTGTATGAATTTCTTATTATGTCTTTTGGACTTTTGAATGCTCTTACCACTTTTAATTGCATCTTCAAGCCACATAGGGGATTCATGGGCACTATCTTTGATGATATGATTGTCTACTCAAAGAATGAGGTAGAGTATAGAAAGCGTTTGGACATTGTGTTCAATGAATTGTGTAAGTATAAGTTGGTCATTAATGACAGGTTGCTAGCTATGGAGGAGAGAGAAATAAGAGACAATAGACAATGACAATGTGTGAGCTGAATGAGTAAATGTACGTGCTTGCGGAATTGAAAAGTTAGATCGTTTAGATCTAAGGTTGGCCTAACCACTCTTCTACCAACTAACTAGAGTTAGTTTTATTTACTCTAAAGCCTAGTGCCACTACTTTAATGTTCTAAGACCCTAGGTGTACACACCCTACATTGGCACTTTAATAAGTGTCCACACCCCACAAATTGCATTGGGCACAACCCAAAATTGGCAAATTTTAACACCCACTTGCAATGCCAATGTGATGAAGTATAATGAAGATCAATCACCTAAGGGGAGTAAATTCAAGGACTTTCGAAAAGCCTTAAACTTCTCACATGGTAATTGTTAGATTACGGGCACAGATTTCTTGAAAACTGATGGAAGCACGAGAGTTCTTCACCTCACGCCTAGATAAGTGCTGGCCCTTAAGCTTATCTCTTTGCCAGCCGTCAACTTGCTGGAGTCCTACTATTTCTGGACTCCCTTAACCTCTAGGCTCCCCTAAACCCCGTTCGGGCGCCCAAGAGCCCGGACGGTCTTTCTCGTGCATGTTCCCCTAAATTTACCTTAATGTAACATTAAATATCCCTTTTAATGTCACATTCCACACTTATGACCTTAATGTGACATTAAATATCCCTTTTAATGTCACATTAATGTCACATTTCCTTCCCCTTAAGAATCGGTTTCGTCCTCGAAAACGATATTTGGAAGGTCTAACTGTAAATCGGGAAACCTTTTCTTTAAAGTACTTACTCGCTCCCATGTTGAGCTTTCTTCTGAACAATCTTTCCACTTAACCAAACATTCTTGATAAATAGTATTCCTCGTTCGTCTATTACGAACATTTAATATTTTTTCTGGTTCATGTGGATTAGATTGGTCATAGAATAACTCCTCAATATCATCATTTAAGATTAGATTATTCAAATCACCCAGCTTCTTCCTTAGTTTGCTTACATGAAAAAGTGGATGTATTTTACTACCAGCAGGTAGTTGGAGCTTGTAAGCCAATTCTCCCACCCTTTTAAGTATTATGAAAGGACCACAATACCTTGGTGAAAGCTTTGGACAATGTCCCTTTTTCATAGTTTTAGTTTGTTCAGGCACCTTAAGATAGACCAATTCTCCTTCTTTAAAGGAGATGTCTCTTCGGTGAGGATCGGCATATGCTCTAGCTCGACTTTGAGCCTTTTTAATATTTTCTTGAGCAAATTTTAACATATTATTCATATCCTCCAAAAAGTCTTTAGCTGCCTGAACCTTTTCCTTATGCAGTCCTACTGCAAAAGGAGCTCTGGGCTGAAACCCATACATCAACATAAATGGACTATATCCAGTGGAAGAGTGTTTGGCACTGTTATATGCAAACTCTGCTATCGGTAAATACTCTTCCCAATTAGTTTGCCTTTTACTCGCATATGCCCTAAGCATATCTTCAAGAATTTGGTTAACCCTTTCAGTTTGCCCATCAGTTTGCGGATGATCCGCCGTACTCATGCTAAGTTTAGTATCCAATTTCCTAAATACCGCACGCCAAAAATGGCTATCAAATTTTCTATCCCGATCAGAAACTATATTTGCCGGAAGGCCATATAATCGGTATATGTTCTCTATGAACAATCTAGCCAATTCTGGTGTTTTAACATCAGTTGAAGTTGGAATAAACCTAGCCATTTTGGTTAACCTATCCACAATTACCCACACAGAGTCGTGTCCCCTCTGTGTTCTAGGTAAAGCAACAATAAAATCCATGGAGATACTCTCCCATTTTCCCGAAGGAATTTCTAATGGATGGAGAAGTCCTCCCATTTTTAATTTTTCAGCTTTATTAACCTGGCATTTATTACATTTGACCACATAGTCAAGGACGTCCTTATTCATTCCAGGCCAATAGAACTGCCTTTTAATAAGACTATAAATCTTATTAACTCCTGGATGTCCCGCACTAGGGGTATCATGACACTCAAAGAGTATCTGGCGCCTTATTTCTATATCTTTCGGGACACATACCCTACCCTTGTAGAGTAAATAACCATTATGAATGGTAAAATTCTTCCACTTGAATCCAGTTTGAGCAACCCCTGATGCTCCATTTCCTAGTTGAACATCCTCAGATATTCCTTCCTCAGTAGAAGCACTTTCATTTGGATCCCCATTTTTTATTGCTTCCCATATGTTGGAATATGCCGGATCAACCTGGCATTTCCCTTTTAAAGATTCAAGTAAACTGGAAGTGAACTGAGTAAAACTCAATTCATTAATGATGGGCATTCTGCTGAGTGCATCAGCTACTATATTATACTTTCCTTTTCTATATCTTATTTCATAGTCGAACTCTTGGAGGAGTTCGGCCCATTTGGCTTTACGCCCATGTAAATCTGGTTGATCATTAAGCCACTTAATGCTTTCATGATCCGATAAGATCAAAAGTTTGGCACCATACAAATAATGCCTCCATTTCTTCATTGCATGTACTATTGCATACAGCTCCCTCTCATAAACAGAATAATTCTGTTTTGCACGATCTAATTTCTTGCTTTCAAAAGCAACTGGTCGACCTTCTTGTAATAAGACCGCGCCTATTGCCTTGTCACTGGCATCAGCTTCAACCACAAATGGTTTATTGGGATCCACTATTAATAATACTGGAGCTGTAGCAATAGCTACCTTAAGTTTTTGAAAACTTTCATTTTGGTCTGTTCCCCAATTAAAACTTTTCCCTTTCCCTTTAAGTTGGTCTGTCATTGGAACAGCTATTTTGGCATAATCTCGAATGAATCTACGATAAAATCCAGATAAACCTAGGAAGATCTGCAGCTCTTCCAGGTTCCGTGGAGGTGGCCATTCAATAATTGCCCTTACTTTTTCTGGATTCATGTTGATTCCCTCTTTCGAGATTATATGCC
Organism: Lygodium microphyllum; assembly: GCF_053477565.2. NCBI lineage: Eukaryota > Viridiplantae > Streptophyta > Polypodiopsida > Schizaeales > Lygodiaceae > Lygodium > Lygodium microphyllum. The sequence continues at coordinate 66,203,764 of NC_141154.1, read as the reverse complement.
CTAAATATTTGACCTCTTGTGGAAAGAATTCACATTTAGTTTTCTTCGCATAAAGAGAATGTGTTCTTAACAGTTGGAATACTAATAATAAGTGTTCCAAATGTTCTTCTCTTGATTTACTAAAGATCAAGATATCATCCAAAAAGACTACTACAAAATGTCCTAGATAGGGCCGTAAAACACTATTCATCAGCTTCATAAAAGTAGCTGGTGCATTAGTGAGACCAAAAGGCATCACTAAAAAATCATAATGCCCGTATCTAGTACGAAATGCCGTTATGGAAATATCTTGTGCCTTAATTCTTATTTGGTGATAACCTGATCTTAAGTCTATCTTTGTGAAGAATTTTGCCCCTTGCAATTGATCAAAAAGATCTTCCATTCTGGGCATAGGAAATTTATTCTTCACCGTTATTTTATTAAGTGCTCTATAGTCAACACAAAGTCGCATAGAACCATCTTTTTTCTTTACCAATAAAATTGGTGAAGCCCAAGGTGAATTACTGGGTTGAATAAACCCTTTATCCAGGTAATCCTTAATTTGTCTTTCAACTTCTTGATGCTGTGTTTCACTTAACCTATATGGTGGTTTTGAAATTGGGCGTGTATCCTTATTTATATCAATTGGGTGATTTATTTCACCCCTATCTGGTGGAAGGCCACTAGGTAAATCAGAAGGAAACACATCTTTAAAATCATCTAACAAACTGTTCAATTCATTATTTACATTCAATTCGCAAACATAAGAAAATTGTTGCTTTATATTACAGGAAGTAAAAGTATTTTGTACAGGAAAAGACCATAGCATATATACCTCACAAACTTCCTTCTTTATCAGCTTCTGAACTTCAGTAGAACACAGCAAAGGATTATCAGATACTTCATGTTCACCTTGAATGACAAAAGTCTTACCATCCCTTTCAAATTCCAGTGTATTATGGTGATAGCTACGTTTTAAGGATGGTTCCAATCCCCATAGCCACTCCCTCCCTAGAGCAATATCAGCTCTTTCCATATTCATTATTTGGAAATCAAGCTTATCTTTATATCCTTGAATCTCGATTTCCAAATTGGATACCATGGTATCCCATATTTTATTGTCTTGGCCTTGCATCATACGCACAACGTATTGATGCTCACTGTTTTGTTGGGGAAGTTTCAATTTTTTGACAAGTGCATAATTTATAAAATTATGTGTGGCAGAGTCATCAATCATGACTCTAACCCGTTTTCCAGCTATCAATCCATGTACTCTAAGTAAATCATGTGGCCCAAAGGTAGGCTGCCACAAAAGAAGTTGACATACAACACTTATGTTGTACATCCATGTGCAAGACCTCTAAAGATTTATACTTTTCATGGCCCTTTAATTCTAAGGTCTGCACTACATGGATTTGTTTTTCTTTTCCCTTGCCCTTGTCCTTTTCTTTGTCTTCCCCCTTTTTCTTTTGAGAGCAATTCCAAGCAGCATGGTTAGGGGATAGGCAATTAAAACACAATTTTTGTTTTTTGGCCTTATCAAAGTCATCAGGACTTAGCTTTGGCCTCATATATGGTTTCTTTTCAAAAGGTTGTTTTTTACCTTTGAAAAATGGCATTTTTCTTTTAAATTTGCCCACAAATTTTGAGGTTTCTAATTCCTTAGACTTGGGCTCCATATCAGTGAGACTGGTGAGTGTACCTGGACGCGTACTATCTTCATAAATTAATGCAAATTTAATTGCCTCTTCAAGCGTCTTAGGTAAACTCCGTTTTATTTCCTTTTTACAGGCTTTATCCAGTGTCCTAATGAATCCTCTTGTTTTTTGGAATTCATCAATTCCTTCTAGTTTGAGGATTATCTCACGATATTCCTCCAAATATGTCAATAGGGGTCGTCCCTTTTGTCTGACATAATCCCAATCTTCCAAATTTCTTTCCATTTCATTTTCAGGAAGAAATTCTTTTAAAAATACGGATTCAAATTGAGCCCAAGTTTCAGGTATTTTATTCGCCTCCTTTAAGGTTCGCCACCACTTATATGCTTTGGGCCCCAAAGTTAAACTGGCCTCCAGTGCTTGGAGATGTGGTGGTGTATTTTTTAATTTATGTAAATCTTCCCATTTTTGGAGGAAATTAAAGATTGTATCTTTATTCCTATCTTTTTCCTCCCCGTAAAATTGAGGTGGTTTCATATCCTTTAAAACCGGATTATCCCTCAATTTATGGTAGGTTTGGGGTTCCTTAGGATCTCGCATAGTCACATCTAAATCTTTCGATGAAGATGGGACATCCGAGATTTCTATCTTATTCTTATCTCTTTCCAACAATAAAGTTAGTTGAGATTTTATTTCAGTAAGTGTTTGAGTTAAAAACTCCATTTGAACCCCCTGAGTTTGCACACGAGCAGAAAGATCATCAAATTACTCTCTTGTGGCAAAAATTCTTCCCATTGTTCTTCTTGTATGTCTGGTTCATGGGGATCTGCCATAGGTTGATCCCCAGAACTAGGACTTTCCATTACCCTTTCTTTCCCTTTTTCTGCCATTAATACACTGGAATTGGAAAGCAAAAATAAGAAATTTGCATACAAGATAAAATACTTCCCTGATTTTTTATGGCAGGCTGTGGCTTCAGTTATGTATGAAGTTTTCTGCCTGTCTCACAACAGTCGCAGTCTTATCCGCCTCAGAAGCAGTCCTATCTGTCAACAGCAATCTGATACTGGCAGCTCCACTTCTGATCTGTTTCTCGCGGCTGCTGGCAGCTTCACGTCTGAGCTGGTTCGTCCTCGCGAATGCTGGCGACTCCACTCCTGGTCCTCACGGATGCTGGTGGCTGATCGCCTGGTCCTCGCGACCCACGTTTTTTTTTTAAATTTCTTTTCTTTTCCTTGCCCGTCACGAAACGGGTCACCTTAATGTGACGTATCGTTTTCTGCCCGCAGCGAAATGAGTCATTAATGTATGTGATGTGACGTGGCTTCTCCCCTTTTACTTTTCCTTTACGGCCCGCTGATATTCACGCGACGGACGGAAGAGGTAACGGCCCGTTTTCCTATGTGACGGTGCAGGGCAGAAGTGACGGCCCGTTTTTTGATGCTCACGCAATGTTACAAATACTGACGAACCAACTAACGACTGACATCCTGACGGATTTCTGTTCGATTGATGATCAGAAACATAGGCTCTGATACCAATGTTAGATTACGGGCACAGATTTCCTGAAAACTGATGGAAGCACGAGAGTTCTTCACCTCCTAGCCATGCCTAGATAAGTGCTGGCCCTCAAGCTTATCTCTTTGCCAGCCGTCAACTTGCTGGAGTCCTACTATTTCTGGACTCCCTTAACCTCTAGGCTCCCCTAAACCCCGTTCGGGCGCCCAAGAGCCCGGACGGTCTTTCTCGTGCATGTTCCCCTAAATTTACCTTAATGTAACATTAAATATCCCTTTTAATGTCACATTCCACACTTATGACCTTAATGTGACATTAAATATCCCTTTTAATATCACATTAATGTCACAGTAATGCTTTGGTGAAAATGTTTGTAACATTTTCTTGTGTAGGATACATTAAGATGATCTCTCTTGCATAACATCTTTCTTTCTTTGACATAATGATAGTGAACCTCAATGTGTTGTGTGTGAGCATGAACTACAGAATTTCATGCAATTACAATAGCACTTTGATTGTTAGAGAAAATGGGTGTAGCTCTCCAATGAGATTTGTGGATCAACCAATACTCTATGTACCCAAACACATTCAACTAGCCAGCAACCTTACAAGACAAGGTAGCCACTATGGGTTGTTTCTTGCTAAGCCATGAAATCCATGAATGTCCTAGAAAGAAGCAATATTTCTAATAGATTGCCTAGTGTGTGAGTCACAACATAACTTGAATTGCTTTAAGCTTGTAGTTGTAAGTCTCCTCCCTAGGAAAGGGGCTTTGTCAGATTGGCTGAGGGTGGGTTTGCTGTTCAGATAGAGGTGGCAGCAGCAGAATGGTAGATTGGGGTTGGTACTTTGGTTGAGATGGCAGCGCAGCTGCAAAAACATGTGCAACAAGGCAAGGCATAGATGGCATTGTATAGTAGTTGGCGAGCGGCGGGAGCTGACAGTTGGTGATGTATAACAGACGGGCGGTGGCATAGTTGTGTGTATTGGCATTGTGAGCATTGTAGGTGAGCACGGTCGGGTGGCATTATAGACTGGGCACGAAAGGGCTATGTGACTGCAATTGGGTGGTGGCCTTTTGCGGGGGAGTTAGCAACAATTGGCGATGTTGGGTGGTTGACAATAGCTTCTTCTCTTTGGGCGGCTGAATAGTGGCAGTGCCGTAGCAACAACACTTCCCTCTCCTTTGCGGATGGAGTTGGTGGCGGCATGGGTTAAGCCACCCAGCCACTGCAATTAGTCGCTAGGCGGTGCTATAGGCTGGGTGCAAAAAAGTTGTGTGACTGTAGTAGGGTGGTGGCCTTTGGCGGTAGTAAGTTGGTGGTTGCGTGGATAGAGTAGCTCTTTCAACAATAGCTTCTCTTTGGGTGGCTAAATAGTGGCAGCGCTTCAACAATAACACTTCCCTCTCCTTCACAAATGGAGTTGGCAATGACATGGATCGAGCGCTTTGATTTTAAATGTGAGAGCAGGTTGTTGGCTATGGAGAGAGAAAAATGAGACAGTAGACAATGATAGTGTGTGAGTTGAACAAGAGAGAGTACTTGCTTGCATAATTGAAAAGATAGATGAAAGTACAACTAAGGTTTAGGTCTAAGGTTGACATAACCACACTTCCACCAACTAACTAGAGTTAGGTTTATTTACTTAGAGCGTAGTGTCACTACTTTAATATTCTAAGACACTACCTGCACATACCCTACATTGTTACTTTAATAAGTGTCCACACCACAAATTACATTGGGCACTGCTCAAAATTGACAAATTCTAACAAAAAGAATGTGGTGGTTGATGCATTGTCATATAAGCCTAAGATTTCCACAATCATTATGGTATATCACTTTGAATTGGATGCCATAAAAGATCACTATGTTAATGATTTAGACTTTTTGAATATGTATGATAAGCTTTGCAATGGCTAGAGGCATGAGTACTTTGTGCTTTTAAGGTGATCTTTGAGAGTCATGCTCCTCTTTATGCAAGGCATAGAGGGATTGATGCTACAATTAAAGTAGTGAAGCACTTCTTTTATTGGCCTTTGTTGAGACACGATGTTGAGTAGTTTGTCAAGACATGCATTGTATGTTAGAAAGTGAAGTACGATGGATAAAAGATGTTGGGTGTTGGGTTTCACTCATACCTACACTCACAAAGGAGTGTTGGCGATTCAATAGGACATTGGGGTACTTTTTACTCTCGTACATTACTATTTTACTTTTTTTTTTGGGCATTTTTTATCATGGCAAATCAAGGAGGTGATGTATTTACCTATATATCCAAGGAGGACAGGTTGGATGGCAACAACTATTCACTCTGGTCCTTCATGATGAAGAATGTGTTGATTGCGAAGAATCATTGGGACTACGTAAGCGGAGAAGAAGTTTGGCCTGGAGTTGTGGCTTTTGCTACTCCTCTAGGAGGATGTGGACAACGGGCAACTCAGCTTGTTTAGCTTGCTCCACTTCAGCCACTTCCCCAAAGATAAGTAGCGTAAAAGGCATAAGATACATGGGATGCACAGGCTTTGTCGTTGATTGCATTGATAGTTCAGCGGTCTATTATCCCTCACATTCAGTCTTGAGCTTCTTCACGAGAAGCTTGGCTGATCTTGGAGCAGATGTTAGAATGAGACCTGTATCTCTTTCTTGAAGAAAGAGCTTGAGACACTGAAGATGGATGAGGGTGATTCTATGCAGGATTACCTAAACAAAATTTAGGACTTCCATGAGCAGCTTATGAATGTTGATGAGTATTACTCAGATGCATAGATAATATCTACTACATTGAATTCATTGCCGCCCTCCTACTTGGCCTTTCATATAGCCTTGAACCTCACCATGAGGATTGCCCCATAGCCACTTACTTTTCTTCAGTTGGTTAGTTTGCTCTTAGAGGAGGAGCAAACAAGAAGAAATAGTGGTGTGGATGTTATAGCCTCTGAGCAAGCTTTTATGGCACTACAGAAGGGCAATGATAGCCAACAAAGAATGCTTCGGAGTCCCAGAGCTTTGGGACTTCAGGCACTTCACAGGGTAATAAGAAACAAGGGGGCACGCAAGCCAAGAAGGGCAAATGCCATTATTGCAAGAAGCTAGGTCACTACATCAATGTGTGTAGAAAGCACATAGCCAAGGAGAAGAAAAAGGAGTCAGGGATGTTTGTTTTTAATGCTCCTTCCATTGCTATTGAGTCAATGTCCTTTGTTGCAGATAGGGACCATTGTTTTTATACATGTAGTCATGACTCTTCTTGGGATGATAAAGCGTTTAGCTCTACTAAGGATGTTGGCACATGGTTTTTTGATAGTGGTGCTTCTAGGCACATCACATCTCGCAGAGATTTGTTTGCTTTTGTTGGTGCAGTCTCAGTTGGCAAGTCTGTACAGTGTGCCAACAATGCATCATACCTTGTTAGAGATATTGGGGAGATTGTGCTCACAGCCATTGATGACTCTATTCTTTGCCTACAGGATGCTTTGTTTGTGCTAGGTATAAAGAAAAATTTGTTATCTATTTCTTCTTTGGCACGGTGTGGTTTGCCGATCAACTTTGATGATGACAGATGCATGGTGCAAGATAAGGAACACATGACTTTAGTCTTAACTGGCACTCTATGTCATGGGTTATATAAGTTAGATGCTCTTTCAGTTGATCAGTTGGCATATTTAGCATCCACTCTTACTCTTGCTATGCTACAGACGGAGTTATGGCATGCTTGCATGGGGCATGTAAACTATGGTAGCTTGATGCTTTTACAGCGTACCTAGATGCTAGATGGATTACCTCTCTTGGAGAGATCTTCTGAGCACTTATGCGAGGGATGTATTTTGGGGAAAATGCATCGGTTTTCGTTTCTCCATGATGTTGCTTTTAGAGCCACATCCAGGTTACAGTTAGTGCACTCAGATGTATGCGGCCCTATGCAGACAAAGTCATTGGGTGGATGCTATTTTGTGACTTTTATTGATGACTTTACTTGCTTCTGTTGGGGCTATTCTTAAGTAAAAAAGTTAGAAGTGTTTGATGCATTTTTGGCTTTTGTAGCTCTTGTTGAGAACCAATTTGGCTGTAGGGTGAAGACTCTACGTTCAGACCGAGGGGGGGAATATATATCCTCTGCCACAACAGAATGGGGTTGTAGAGAGGAAAAATTGGTCACTCATGGAGATGGCCAGATGTATGTTGAAAGTAAAGAGCTTGCCACACAGTTTTTGGATGGAAGCCGCTATGTGTGCTTGCCATGTTTTGAACAGATGCCCCACGAAAGCATTAAAGAATATTATGCCTTTTGAGGCTTGGAACAACTGGAAACCTTCTGTTGGGCACTTTCGTACTTTTGGGTGTCTTGTATAAGCATACATTCCCAAGGTACTTAGAAAAAAGTTGGATAACAAGGCTGTCAAATGCATTTTTGTGGGGTACACTAGTGAGAGCAAAGGATACAGATTATACGATCCTATCTCCAAAAAGGTATTTGTCAGTAGGGATGTACTTTTCGATGAAAAATCAGAATTATCCCTCGCTGGTTTTGACACATATCAGACTACTAGTGATGTAAGGGTTGCTGCCCATTTCATTTGGTGATTCAACTGGAGTTTCAGCAAGTGAACTTAATGTTCAGTCAGCTACTCCATTGGATAATGCAGAAAATCAGCCAGTGGCTGATCTGAATATTCAGCAAAGTGCTGAATTTGAAATTCAGAAAGAGCTTGTGCACAGTCAGGAGGCAAGACAAATGCCTAGATGGTATTTACAGACAATGAAAGATAGTCATTTGGATGCTCCCATGGCTGGTTGTACTAGAAGGCAAGCTCATATGCATGATATTGCACATACCATGGAGTTTGTTATGGCAACAAATACAATTGATGATGAGGAGATTGAATGTTTTGAGGATGCACAACATAGTGTGCATTGGTTGGCAGCAATGCAAGCTGAGTTTAATTCCATCACTAAGAATCAAACATGGGATTTAGTGTCTTTGCCTATTGGAAAGAAAGTCATTGGAACAAAATGGGTCTACAAGGTGAAAAGGAATATAGATGGATCCATTGACAAATATAAAGCCAGGCTTGTAGCCAAGGGCTATGCATAGAAGAAAGACATTGACTATGAGAAGACATTTGCTCCTACCTCCCGCATGACTACCATCAGGTCTATGGTTGCTTTGGCTGCCCATTATGGATGGACTGTGCATCAGTTAGATATAAAGACTGTATTTTTACATGAGGAACTTCATGAAGAAGTATATGTATAGCAGCCCATTGGTTTTGTGGTTGAGGGATTGGAACACTTGGTTTGCAAGCTGAAAAAGGCTTTATATGGCTTGAAACAAGCTCTTAGAGTTGCAAAGATTGATGCTTTTTTACTTAGCTAAGGGTTCATAAACAGCTCATCAAAGTCTATTCTTTATGTATGTAAAGAGGAGGGATCCATGCTGATCATTTTTCTTGTGTTGATGACCTTTTGCTTATAGGGACACATGTTGATCGGATTTCAGCATTTAAACAAAATTTGTAGCAAACTTTTGAGATGTTAGACTTGGGGCCTTTGCACTATTACTTGGGCATTTAGTTCATTCATGATGCTAGAGGTATCAGTTTATCACAGTCAAGATACATTGGTAAACTTCTTGAGAGGTTTGGCTTATAGGATTGCAAGCCAGTCTGTACATCAATGGAACCTGGATTGAAGTTGTCATTGCATGATGACAGTGACTTATTTGATATACACACATATGCTCCAGTAGTTGGATGCCTTATCTACGTATGCAACACTAGGCGGGACATACAGTTTATAGTTTCAGCCCTCAGCAGATACATGTATCGGCCACGCATGCCACATTGGCAAGTTGTCAAGTGTATTTTCCGAAACCGGTCTATGACTCACATAAAGCGGTAATCCCTTCAATTAATACACAGACTTTTCACATACACACACAAACAGAGACTTCACTCTCTCACTCAACACCAGATTGGCTCCGAAGTCCGGCGCCCCTTTCGGTATTTCTTTATCAATTAAAAGATGAAAAGTTACAAAAATGAAATGTTCCAAAGTACAAAACGTGTGAATAGTTGGCTTTCATATTTTTTGAGCAAATTTCAGTTGCATAAGGACAATACAACATATCTAGAACGACATCCTATGGAGGAAAACATTTTTTGAGGATAACTCAATAATTCAAGTGCAAAATTGCAATTTGAAAAACATTGTATTTATTGTTTTTGTTGTCTAGCATATCCAAAACAACATCGAAAACACTTTCTGTGAGCATAACTCAATAATTCAAGTGCAGAATTGTAATCTGCAGAACTTTGTATTTACTATTTTTACATGTTTGTTGCCCTTTTTCTCAGCCTTATTCCATTCCAGATCTGTTCCATACCAGTTGGACTACAAACCCTTTGACCCTGGCATCATTCCAACAACGAAATAGTCCCACAAACAGCACTAAATCAGAGCTGAAAACCTTGTTTTTCTGTGGCGTGATCAACACTTTCTTTAGTTCTTGTATTGGAGGAGCAATCAGCTGCTCTTGAACCTGAACAATGAGGCTCTTCGCTCAAAAGAAGAGCAAAGAAAACACAGAACTGTTGTAAACGCCCCAAACAACGTAGTATGCTTAACAATTATGATATTCTCTCGTTTTCGAGATTTAATATAAAAGAGAATGAACACTTAAGCTGAAAATGAAAATTACTCATAAAATTACAGCCATGAAAATGTAAAAGTAATGGAGACAAGATTGAGGGCTGAAGATGGGCAACACCCCCCCCCCCCCCCGAAGGAATGTATTTATGCTCAACCCAAGTCCCTTAGGGAAGAGCTCAGTTACAATCAACCTGAGAGTGAGGAGAAGTAATTCTCACTCTCACAAGATCATGCAAAGATGTAGAAACACACATGCATTATCTATTATGCAATGATAAGAACTGATTTCTTTACAGTATGAGAGAAGAAAGAGGGGAAAATAGCCTTTCTCCATCGTTGATCAGCAGTACATGGATAGGGCTTGCTTCTTGTTGCTAAAATGGAAGAAAGAGCTCGAGAAGGAGGTGCTGTAATGAATTTACAGGCTTGCTGTCTTGTAAAACAGCAGTGATAGAAGAGGGAATATGGAGGAATTTGATAATGGAGAAGTGGGGGATGATGATGGGGATGGATGGGCCAGTTTCTGGCTATCTGTGGTGGGTGCTGTACATGAGTTTACAGCAAAGAAAAATGATGCTGAATGAAGAAAAACAAGCTCTTATTTATAGGAGAGGGAAGAGCTAGTACAAAAGGGGAAAGTGGAGTAGCACAAGACAAGTGTCCAGCCACATGTCATGAGATGTGACAAGTGGTGGGACACTTGGAAACTTGTGTGACAAGTGTCTTGACACTTGTCTCTTCTCTATGGTCTTCCTTTTTGGGCTGAATACTGTCAAGAATAGAAACAACCAAATTTAGTAAGCACAGTCAGAGTACAGATTTTACTATTTTTAGAATGACATCCTTATTTTTTAGGACTAGCATTTTTAGGCTAATTCAAGGCTCCTAAAATTTAGGGACCCCCTCAATATAGGTGTCATATGAAAGCTTTTTCTGCGTACATCGCAAAAACGGTATCAGAATCTTCATGTGACTTTCCTATGCAAAGAAATGTGCATTTCAAGCTTTCAGTCCACACATGCACATTGTACAAGCATTTCATGATCATGCCATCTTGTTGATTGTAACTGTCTGTTCTGGCGGATCTAGTCCACACTTCAAGGCATCAATCCTTTCTGTGTGCGAGTCTAACCCTGATATGTGTGAGTTCTGGTCACAGGCGCCCAATCGGGCCATATAGGTGGAAGTGTGAACTATCTTTTCTCTAACCCACCGCGTGGGTCCACCATAACCTGTGACCACTCATCAATGGCAAGCTCCAATGCACTTTTCTTTATATCTAATTAGTGCAAAGGAAACGAATTTAATAAATCATTATATAGACAAATTAATGAAAAAGGATACAAATTTTGTTTCTATAGAGTTGTAACAACTGTACATTTGATTGAATTAGCCCATTATGTAGAGCATTTTCTTTGAGAATAGAGAGAGGATTGACCAGAGGGAGGAAGCTCTACCTTCGTACATGAGTTAGAGACGAAGAAGTATTCTTCATAGTTGATGTACTTGCAGCAATTTGCCCTCAGCCCCTGAAAACTTCACGCTCAGATCTGTCCCTCATGCCTATTACCTTTTTTTAAAATGCTCTCTCTCTCTCTCTCTCTTTCTCTCTCTCTTTTGGAAAATTGTGCCCAAATTGTGACACATGGCATACATGTAATAATTTTCCCATTTAAACCTTTTGGTCTAAAATTTTCCATGATCGGTGCAAAATTTGACCTTGGCGTAACTAGAGAATTAATCCTCGTGCAAAAACAAAGATAGTGACGTGAACAGATTCTGGGGTTCAAAAATAGTAACTCTCTAAATTTATAGGGATGTTGACTCTTGCATTCCTCAAGTTGTTCTGAGCAACTTTTATCATTGCAACCACATCAAAAAGTGTAATGTGGCTCAGTTATGGTAACTTTTATTCTGTGGGCATTCTCACATGTGTATTTTCTGTCTTGGCAAGGCTCAATATCCTGTATCATTTCCAGTGGCTAAGCACATAGTCCCAAACCACTTACATTCTATTCTTCAGTGCCGACTCAATCTGGCCCCAAGGCTCAGACAAACCATTAGTCCAATTTGTCTCAATGGCTGTCTCTTTTGGCCATGCAAAGATCCCTGCTTAATCTAAGAGAACTCTGGGGATAAAAAGCAACAACTAAAGAAAAGAAAAATAAAATATTTATATAAGTAAATAAGGAAAGCAATTGCAAAAAGTATCACCACTTGGTGATATTTTCTGTTACTTGCAAGGTACTAGATCTCTTGGATTGCTTTATGCCAAGGAGGGACCACTGCACTTACATGCGTACAATGAAATTTGATTGGGTTGGTGATTATGATTCACGTCACTCCACTAGTGGCAATTTTTTCTTTCTTGGCTCATCTTGCATATCTTGTCTTAGCAAGAAACAGTCCATTGTTGCCACATCGCCATGTGAAGCTTAATACAAGACAGCTTTCACTACCACAGTTGAATGTGTATGGCTTAGATGCTTGCTAGCTGATTTGGATGTATTTGTCACGGAGCCTACTCCTTTGTTCACTGACAGTCAGGGTGCCATTGTAGTGGCACGGAACCTAGTTTTTGATGCACACACGAAACACATTGAGATCCATTATCACTTTGTCAGAGAGAGGCTGCATGTTGGAGATATCAGCGTTGTTTATTGTCCTACCACCAGTAATGTGGCAGACATCTTCACTAAAGCTCTTTCTCGTGACAAATTTGAAGCATTTCGCAACGCTTTAAATTTGATCTCGTTTGGTGACGGATGACCCTTGTATTTTGATCACTCTTCACTTTAGGGGGGTTTGTTGGGTTTCACTTACGCCTACGCTCACAGAGGAGTGTCGACAATCTCAATAGGACATTGGAGCACTTTTTACTCTTCGTATGAGAGGTTTTTTCCCCTATATTGATTTTGTTTATTTTATGTGCCTATGTTACACATTTTCAGGCACTTATTGTGTTGCACACACTCCGGTTGTAAACATCCTCTTACAACCCTAAGGTTGAAGGGTTGTACCTTGTACTTTCATCTTACACTTTTAATCTATTGCATTGGGTGTTGTGCTTCCACTTTTAATCTATTGCATTGGGTGTCGTGCTTCCACTCTCCATACTGTCTACTCCACTCTCAGTTGGTGAGCTTCGATCCACTCAATCTCTCACATTAGGTCTATTGTGGCTCTTGCCTATTTTAGATAGGCCTTGGCAGAGCATTGCTATGGATTTTATCTTTGAGCTTCCTAGAATACTTATAGGGAATGATGGAATATAGACCATTATTTGCAAGTTAAGTAAGCAGGCTCATTTCGTTCTGATGAAGAGGAAGGAGATAAAGGCTAATCATATAGTACACTTATTTTTGCAGCATGTGTTTAAATATCATGGTATGTGAGAGTTGATCATTAGAGATGGAGACCCTCGGATGACCAGTTTGTTTTGGAAGGGGCTGTTTGAAAAATATGGATACCACGTTGAGATTTTATTTGTCTTTCCATCCGCAAATAGATGGCCAATCAGAAGAAGCAAATTCTACAATGCTTGACCTCTTGAGATGCTATGTATTTGAGCATAAGTCACAATGGGAGCAATATTTGCCTGTGGTAGAGTTTGACAATAACACTGTGCATAGTTTCACTAGCAAAGCTTCATTTGAGGTTGTGGAAGGTGGCAACAAAGTGCACCCTATTTTGCATCCAATGAATAAGATCTTTGAGGCTGATCATTATGTGGAAAACATGGATGTAGCCTATGCAAAGGTTAAGTATGCTTTTTAGAGGTCTCAAGAGAAGCAAAAGAAGACATGTTCAAGAGAGAGAGGACAAGAAAAAGCATGTAATGTGCCATGCAAAATATCTGGATTGCCACGCTAGGCCATGAGTGACACCTCGAAGGTTCAACTTGTAGTCAGTCATTAGTTGACTCTTTTCTCCATGTCTTTCTCTCTCCTCATCATCAGTACGGTGCAGTCCATTACTTTGTTTCTGCTCAGAGCAGTCCGGTTCAGTCTCTCTCTCTCTCTCTCTCTCTCTCTCTTTGTGACATGATCATTGCCATAAAGGAGGAAATCTCCAAAGCAATGGACTTTAAGCTTGAGGCTATGCAACTAAGGTGGGTGGAGGTAGTGAAGAAAAAGGAAGGTGGAAAAGGACAACCAAGAAGAGGGGGTACACATTGTCAATGCTACATTGGAGCAAGAGAGAATGAGGTAGGCGAGGCGACTAAATGTACAAGTAAATGGCCTATCAAGGAGGACTCATCACTTGAGGAGGATACTCATCACCTGAGGAGGATAGTAAGAATTTGTGCATATGCCTCAAATATAAAGAGAAAAAAGCACTCCCCTTTACGAAAGCCAGGAGAGTTGGGAAGGAACTGCAAAAATGCACTCTCATCTCGAGGTTTTAGGATGAAATAGAGAGGATGGTCTTTATGAGGAAGAAAGCCATAGTACGTGGAGTCCCAGGGAATCCCATCTATTTGGAGGAGGATCTTACTAGGATGCAAGTGTAGCATAGGTGCGCAAGTATGCCCAAAATAGTCAAGGCTAGGAAGGAGGGCAAGAATGCAATATATAGAGAATGGCTGAGTCATCATTCATGGCAAGGCAGTTTAATAGGGATGTGTGGCCTATGAGACAGACATGTTAGAGATACTGATGATAGTATGGAACTATAACGGCTTATTATGGATACATCCAAGAAGGATGAAAGAGGTAATGGAGAATCATGAGGTGATTTTGATCATAGACTCACCAGTGTCGCGAGAGGGGATTGCCCAAAGTACATGGATATGTATGGAAGTCGACGCACAAGAGCTACATGGGATATTAGGGCACTACTCGAGGATCAGGAAGAGTGGTGATGTTGATCAAACAAGAGCTACACGATAGAGTCCATATCATGGTATGAGATCCCAATGCACGATACATGTGAATCAGAGTGGAAATCTCCTGTGGCTAGATGTTATATATTGCCCTTTGCTACTCTCCCCCATGGGGGTTGAGGTATGCTATTGGAGAGCCATAGTAGCAGAAGGGAGAGGGAGATGGAGGGGGAGAGTTTCCTTTTAGAGACCTATCCAGTGAGATTGTACACTACTCTAGTCTAGGGAGATTCTCCCAGTTGGAATTTTAATGCAAGGATGTAGAGTAGATAGTTTGGCACATATGATTTTGAGGATTCAGGGAGGCTATAGGTGATGGATGTAGAGGAGGCAGGCACATACATGATATCCGTTGATATTGGAGGAGAGAATACTTGCTATGGCCAATACCTACTAGAGCTGGGGTCTCGATTCTATCTCGTTATTTACAACGAGACAAAGAAGTGGCTTGGATTTGGAGCACTCACTTACTTCCAGCCCATGGTCCTCAACACAGTAGATTATGTACTAGGTTTCGTCGAGACGATGGAACTAGTCAAATCCTTCGCCATCCCTCCTTGCCTAATCAAAGCAGATCATACCTCCTTGTCCCTCACTATATCCTCCTCTCCACACCCATAGATACTAGCCATTGTCCATACCCAATCCACCACTTTCTATTTTAGGCATGAGCTAGTTGACATATACAACTATCACATATATGATGGGCTCACACAGTTTGAGTATATTGCCCCCCTAGGGACACTCATCTCCTAGTTCATCTCCATCCATGACTCGCTCTCTAGAGCTTTACACACTCCACATAACACTAGCAAACCCACTTGACCTGGGACTATGCCTCAAAAGAGGTGGTATGATGATGCAGAGAGCTATACATGCACCTCTTGATCTAGAGAGGGCTAGGGTCTATTAGAGAGAGAGCAGCCCACAGACAAATGCGGATCTTGACTTGTTGTAAGCGACGGGCATATAAGGAGGGACAATATTGGGATTTGTACCATTTGCTCACGAGTAGAGATGTAGCCACAACATGGTGCAGATTGTGGGAGCCATGCCACCCCACAACCATTAGTGACTCAAAGACAACACACTCCTATGAAGAGGGACTATATGATATACCACACTAGTCATCCATTCTGCACCCATTGGTGCCTCGCTCCACCACATCCACCTTCTTCACACGTGATACTGTGAGGAGAGCAATAGAGCCTCTACAGCATGGACTATTGATGGATCACACATGTATACAAGGTGAGCACTTCATTTATGGAGTTGACATTTTGGCTCGTCTCCTTGCTTTTATGTTCAATAGGGCCCTAGCAGAAGGCTTCTGAGATGAGTGGACCATATATACCATCGTGCCCATCCACAAGAGTGGAGACCCCCTAGATCTAAGTAACTATAAAACCATCATGGTGGGCCATAAGTTGGCAAAGACATATGGAGTAGTAATGGAGGCAAAGCTTAGTGCATATGTAGAGAGATGGAGATTGAGAGCAATAGGACAAGTTGATTTCAGGTAGGGATTCTCTACACTTGACCACATCTTACCTTGAGGAGCATGATTGAGCAAGTGAAAATGAGGAAGAAGAGACTGTATTACTGCTTTTTGGATTCTCCTAAAGCCTTTGATATGATTCCACAAAATAGACTACTAAAGAGGCTACAGACATTGGAGATCCCATCGGATATGATTTGGGGTATCTATGCACTATATGAGAGAGTGGTGGGTCGAGTGAGATGTCCAAGAGGACTTATGATGTGACGTGTAGCACCATTGGAGTAAAACAGGGATGTCCTTTGTCACCTAGACTCTTTGGTCTCTATTTCAATGAGATATAAGATCACATCACATGAGGAGGTGAAGGGGTGGAGCTTAGTAGGTATATTGGTATTTGTTATGCTTTATGTTGACAATATTGTTCTAGTCTTTAAATCACAAAAGAGCCTGCATCAACATCTCCATGCCTTTTATGACTTTGGTACACAATGTGGATTGATTGGTTAATCTTGGGAAAATCGAGATCCTAATCTTCCACACATTGGCCCCAGTGAGGAGGAGATCAGTCTTCACCCTAGGAGTTGGATAGGTGGAGGTTGTGGATTCATATATCTACCTCGGGGTCACTTTCACTACATCCGTTGGGAGATTCACCTTGGCATAGGCAGCCAGAGACGACTCACATGAGGATACACAACATTGGCCATGATGGAGAGACAGTGCCACCAGGCACACTTTTAGGAGGCTCGCACATGGAGGTGGCTATTTGACACACTGGTCACACTAGCGGTGATGTATGATGCAGCTATTTGGACTCTTGGCTTGGCTACATACCTATGCACACAGATCGAGAGACCATAGATCATAATGCTCTTATAGATGATCCGTAGGAAACCATTAGTATTGTATGCATAGCAGCAAAGAAATGCGTTTCTTTAGTTTGAAACTTACCAAACGTTTCTTGAAGTAAGAAACATTTTTAAGAGTAAAAAACGTGGGTTTTTAAAAAAAAGTTGGAATCCAAAAGCATGTTTTTTTGGACAAAAACTATTGGGCAATGTTAAACATGATGATGATGATGATGATGAGTAATGACTCGTGAGAGCTTGAGATTTTGAATGAGAGGCCAACTTTTTGGGATTTTGTTTAGTTATTGGACTTTGTCAATCTAGTATTTGGTCTTGTCTTGAGAGTTGATTATTATACACTTTTAGTCTCATTTATTTATGACGTATTATGATTCATTCTTGATTTTGACATTTTGTCAGTTTGTTTTGAAATGAGAATCATGATGTTTCAACTTGACTTAGTCCATATTGTAGATAGGCTATTTTTATGTTTATTTCAATTTCCTTTGTGTGATATATATGAATCATAATGTTTGAGTTCTAAACCATAGTATAGCAAAGACTAACTTTGACATAAGTAACAAGTTTATAATGGATCATGGATATGTAATGTATTATTTTCAATTGACTCTCATGTATTATCACTCCAGCTCAATTGGCCTTTCTTTGTTTAAGAGAAAATTCCATGGAGATTTAGAAACCCTTTCCCTAGTCAAAACTATAAAAAATCCATATATTAAAAACCCCGCGTTTCTTATTTTACCCCCACTTGAAAGAAACTTACGAAACATGTTTCTAATATTTCGTTTGTAATGGCTGCTATGACTGCATGAGATTATGAGAGCTAAGTTTACTGCACCCCCAATGATGATGGAGGTCCTTTTTCAGACGATTAGCTTCATACACAGAATACATGACATGCACCAAGATAGACTACCTAGAAGAACCTTCGAGGCCTCTAGGCAGCTAGTTGAGGAAGGAGAGGAGACTTCATGGTATTCATAGGTCGAGCAATGGCTTATAGGATATGGGATCGTCATGGACTATCTCCCGTCCTTTCAGTATGACCTTGACTCCCTCTCTATACATCTCTCCCACAGAGAGAGGAACTTGGTCATGTAGTAGGACCTTTACTAGTTGTACATAGGCAACCCCTTCTCCCAAAAATGTTGTACTATAGAGACCACTTCATGAAGACTACAACAGATGGCTTCATTGAGAGACATCGATACCTAGATGTATACATGCCACATGAGAGGCGAGTAGCCTGATCAGGATATCCTCTCATCGGCTTGAGATTAAGATTGGAAGGGCAGTCCACATTCCCCAAGCTAAGCGGATTTGTAGGTTATGCCAGAGGAGGTGGAGAGCGAGGAGCTCTATATTTATAGATGTAGAGCCTATGGCATAGTTTGACCTAGGTGCCATAGAGCTCCTCGATTAGGAATTGGCCCATGTGGCGCTGGTGTGGGGACTCCATGACTAGTTTGAGGGACACTAGCGCCACGTGGGCCGGTTCCTAATTGAGGTTCAGAGGCTCCACACATCACTACTACAAGTTAGCACTGCATAGAGGGGGACGTCAATCATAGCTCATCGATATCTTCCAAACAGTGACCACACACACAACATCCATACAAAGAGGGGTGACAATCCAAACAGTTGGGGAGATTGGAGTAGCACACCTTCTGTTGATACAGGGGTACCGGACACACATGCTACATCAAAGAGAGATGAGGGAGTTGCCAGTGACATGAGCAGCAATTGACAGAGTTGAGAGCCCAACTAGATGCTACCTCCATACTATTTCATTTGGGATATATGACATACTCTATCCATCGATCCTATTTGGGTGGAACTAGATATAGGGATATCATTCACCCACATAGCTAGATATGTACTATCTCATCCTCCCATGTGAAGATATGCTAGGGTTTGCATTGAGGAAACATAGCATGTATGACCAAGATTGAAACACAAAGACTCAAACAGAGACAAGCAAAACTCAAACCCTAAATGCAAAATGCAAAACTCAAACACAAAAACAAACATAGAGAGAAGAAACTCTGAAGTGAATGAATGTTGTAAATGAATGTAGGAGTGTATAGAATGTCCAAGGGCAGAGTAACGCAATGTCGGAGAGTGACGTCCACGGGCGACGGATCTTGAGTGTTGTAACCACAAGTTGGAGATGAGAGAGTGCTGAATAGTGAAGGACAGCAGGTTGGTCACCAAAACGTAGCAGTCGGAGGTTGAAATCTAGTAAATGCAACAATGTACCACGAGAGGAAGGCTGAAAACTGATCACTCGATGTAGAGAAGCATTAGGCGATAACCAGGAGAGATGTTTGCTGATGTAGATAGCTTGCTGGACAGAAAAAACGCAAATACGGCAGTAGTTGTCCAATGGGAGAGATGGTAGCAGCTTGTCGCCTGGCACCAAATGCTGAAAATGTAAGCTGATCAAGTACTACAATGAGACAATAGATGGAGACCTCCAAAAAGCAAAGTGGGATAGCAGATGGTAAGTGGCTGCTGGCTGAAATCTGCACAGTAGAGTGAGAAACCTGCACAAAAGGATAAGGCTAAATGGTGGGCAGCTTATCTATTTATAGATGTTGAAGGGTGCTATACCCATCACAAGAATGTGAAAATGCAACAATGATGAAAATGATTGAACAAGTACTATACCCATCACAAGAATGTGAAATCTGAATGACCTCTTAATATCTTAATTACAAATGTTAAAAATACTCAGAATGTGAAATGTGAATGAACTTTTAATATTCTAATTTCAAATCTTAAGTGGCAATAACTAAGTGAGGTACAATGCCGTAGAAAGGAGGCAATCATATAAGGAAATGGAGCAAGATGGAAGGCTCAATGCAAGTGATAGAAGGGCCACATAGGAGTCAGTTACTTAGCTCCATCATATGTGATGCACAGGAATCAGGGGGGACTCAAGAGCTGGTTTGAGCTGTGCAATGTGAAAGGTAGAATTGAAGGGACTTAACAGGTTGGTGTGCCATCTTTCAAAGAGATCTTGAATGTGAGCAGTGAACCAGCAATTGTAGGTAGGGGTATGGGATTTCGTCTTTTGAGGAGGACCTACATTTCAGATTTTGATGGAGTAGGCTGTATGAGCAATTTGGAAGTAGTGCAATTTGTATTTGGTGGCAGATGAGGGTGTTGGAGGTTAAGGGACTGGCTGGAATGACAGCATGAACAACAGGGAGCAGTCTCCAGCCAACAAACAGCCTGTGTTTTGATGTAGACCACCAGGGTGGACACTTTCGAGCACTCAGTGATGTGGCAACATGGTTGATGAGCAGCAGGGACCTGTGTTTTAGGAAAAGGGAAGGTAGTGTGACAAGTCTTCATAGAGCTGGAGCAGTTGGTGGAGGCTGCAGAAGCCATGCTTTGAGCAGAGACAGCAGCACTAATTTGAAGTAGGGGTGTTGACACAGGCCAGAATTCGTTGACAATGTGTCAGCAGCAGGAGGTGCCACCAAGGGCTGCAGCAGTTATGGCAGAGGTAGGGGCTGTTGAGGCTTGCTGGAATGCCACAGTAGCAGCAGTGGGGAATGGGGAGCTAACCTTTGCAGGCCTGATGGAGAAGATATGGCAATGAAGATTAATGATTGGAGGATAAGATCTGTGTGGAATTGTAGTTACTGAAGGATTGTGGAGCACAGATGATGGTTGAGCTGCTAATGGTAGGTGATGGCTGTATGGTCAACATTCAAGTAATGATGGAAGTTGGTGGTTTCTTCAGCCAACACATAGTCTTGCTTTGGCTTCATAGCATTTGTGCTCTTCCCTTCAGTGCTGTAGCTCCCAACTCCGTTGAACCTCTTGTTTCTCTTGGCTACTTTGGCGCTCATGCATTCTCATTCTGTCCACTGACTATGCTCACAGATTGTTCTCTCCATGTAAGCATGAGCTGGTGATTGCAGAAGGGAAGGTTAGAAATTCTTTTCTCCCGTCTTTGGGGGGCTTGTAGAGGGACTGGTTTCAACATTCCTGTTGATGAAGGTCATAGCAGCATGTGGTCATGTTTAGGCAGAAACAGTAGTGTGGAGACTGAAGTGGCTGCCCATCAAGCTTGCAACATATTGTGTATGCACAAGGGAGGTGAATAAAATGGAACTGGCATCTTAATACTTGCTTATACAGCGATTATGATTGTGCAGCTTCCAGTAGTCATTCAGGGTGTTTGCATGGCAGACTTCTGTGGTAGTCCACTTGCATTTTTTGTGGTATCATTTTTTGTCTTTGATTACTGTGTGTGCATAAGAGATTTAATGGGTTTGGATTTTGCTCGTGTAATCAGTCTCCAATTGTTGGTTTCAGTTCCTTTTGTGCTTGTTGCAGTTCAGGTTAGCTGTTTTTGCTTGGCCCAGTCAGATAGTATGCACTAAAGGGTTTGGATTTTGCTTGTGGAGTTAGTCTCCAATTGTTGGTTTCAGTTGCTTTTGTGCTTGTTGCAGTTCACGTTAGCTGTTTTCGCTTGGCCCAGTCGGATAGAATGCACCTAGTCACAAGCTGTAATGTCTACTTCAGCAGTGTAAATAAAAAGATACCATTGTGGGCTTTACTGAAAGAGAGAAGGGGATGTGAGGTTCTTTCTGCATCAAATTCCTTGCTTCCCATATTTAACAAGTTTGTGAAACATCGAGTGTAAAAGGTTTAATGTGTTTGCTGAGAATGCTCTTTGAAGTAAAAAAAGGATTGCTGAGGAATTTTTCATACGTAACATTCAAATATCCTACTGCTGATGTTAACTGCAATTTTTAGGTGCTGGTTCCCATTGCTTTTGGCACAGAGGAGATTGAGGCTGTCGTAATTGTGGATATACTCAGGAGAGCTGGAGCCGATGTACTTGTTGCATCTGTGGAGGAGGATTGTTGTATAGAGGCATCAAGGCGGGTGAAGCTTGTGGCAGATGAAAAAATTTCATCATGTGTTGGGAAAGACTTTGACCTGATAGCTTTACCGGTATGCAGAATTCCAGGAACTTGTTGATGCGGCCTTTGCCTACTCTGATGTACTTTGTTTTTTCTGGTTTTGCCTACAAGGAGCATCTTTTGAGACTATCAAAGTTGATGATGTAACTAACCCATTTTTGAAACATTAGATTGCATTTAAGAACTAATCACTACTAGAGTCTGTTTGTTAAGTTGGCATGGCCCTTTGACATTCTGTATACTCCTTTGCCTGCATTCATATCCTCAAAGCATACTGCAAGTATTGTTATGCCTCCACTCATTTTATGTTAATTTTGCAACACATTGTCACAGAGCTGTGTTCTTCAAGTTTAAACTGTTTTCTCAGTGCATGTGAAAGGTTTTAGAGTGTCATGTAATGGAGCTTAGGTTCCCTCTAGGGAGGCATGCCAGGTTCTTCACGACTGCGGGACTCTGAACATCTCAAGCATATTGTGACTGCTCAAGCAGAGCAAGGAAAGCTCATTGGTGCCATTTGTGCTGCTCCAGCTGTAACGCTACAAGAATGGGGCATTTTGGAGGGGCGGAAGGTGTAGATTTTCCTTTCCATGCTTTACTGCTGTCTTTCCATCACTTTCCATCATGGAAAGTTTCTGCCTTTTCGTTTAGTAAAGTGATTGTTGTTGTGTTTTGGTCATCTTTGCAAATTGCAGGCAACATGCCATCCATCTTTTATTGATAAACTGAGCTCCTCTGTAACAGTGGGCTCAAGAGTTCAAACAGATGGCTTTGTAACTACAAGTCAAGGGCCAGGGACTGCTTTTGAGTTTGCTTTGGCGTTTGTTGAACAACTTTTTGGAAAAGAGAAACTTGAAGAAGTCTCAAAACCACTGGTATGCTGACAGAGAAGTGATAATAGAGAACTGTATCTTTTTACTACTTTCCCGATATGTTCCCCACACCCCCCACCCCCACCCCCACCCCACACACAAAGCAACCAGAGCATAAAAGAGGATGTTTTTGCATTCAATTACCTAGATGATGGGTGTGTTATGCAGGTCCTCCTACAGGAAAGTGGTGCAGAGTCATGTAGGGATGAATTCAACTCTCAAATTTGGACTGCAGCTGGAACTCCACAAGTAATACTTATAACCCAGAATTTTCACCTTGTTCCTTGCACAAAATATAAGTAATAGGACAGTTGTTAATGGTGGCTTTGAACAACCAGTCTCTTAATAAGAATGCACGTTGTTATGTTTCTGGCCATCTATCCATGTAGCTGGTTCAAGGATATTGTGCATCAAAAGTTTTACATCTATGATTACGGGTGGGAAATCCAAAGAGCGAGACTAAGTTGCATGTGGTTGACCTTTGGTTAGGATATTGTCAATCACAGAGTTTGTGGTCCTTTTACAAAATCATTCAAACCTAAAATCTTTATTATCATTTTTAGTATCACATCCGTGCTGCTGAACAAAGATGGCGATGAGACATTCAGAGTTTTTGGTTGAGCTGCTGGTTAAGTGTTGCTTGATTGGCTTCCTGCCATTAATTATGCCTTATTGTACTCCTATGGCTATGATCATTGCTCAAAACTTTATATGTGAATGGCATAGGCCTCCTACTTTTTAAGAATGTCTAGATTGTTATGCTCCTTTCTTGTAATGCTACAGATATGAGGAATTGATACTATTTGAACCAGGCATTATCATGTTACAGAGGACAATTATCATGGTCTACAATGTGCAAAAAATCATGATGCAATTGATTAAGGCAATGGTGAGGCTGGCCATTCATGACTAGAACCATGTACATACATTGAATACTAGTGTTGTTGGTTCTGGACCAGTTCTGAGAAGATCCCTGTGTGCTGTATTTTGAATCACTCATCAAACCCGGTTTTTTATTCCATGCAGAAGACCTTTGTTGAAATAAGAAATTGATGAGATTGAGGAAAGGTACCCTGAAATTAGATGATTTTACTTGAAACAGAGTGAGAGAATATTTGTGTATTCATTCACATGCTTGAGAGATCTTTATGTACAAGGTTTTAGTAGTTGCTTTTCTGATATTATGCATATTGTGGATGATTATATTGTAGTTGCTTATATGTTTTGGATGATCCAGATTTGCACCATGTCTCTTTCAGGTTTTGGTCCCAATTGCTAATGGCTCGGAGGAAATGGAAGCCATTATAATCATTGATGTCCTCAGGAGAGCTGGTGCAAATGTTGTTGTAGCTTCAGTTGAGAAGGATTTGCAAGTTGAAGCATCCAGAAAAGTGAATATTGTTGCAGATAAACTGATTCAAGATTTGGAGGAAACAACCTTTGATCTCATAGTGTTGCCGGTAATATGTCTGTTTGTGTGGGGTTTACCTTTTTCTGATATAATCTTTCTGCTTATGATGTAGCCATCAATCCCTTATGTAGATGCATCTTGGGGAATGCTGAGCTGTATCACGTGTTTTCTCTTTTTCTCTCTGAATTAGTTAGCCTATTTAAATTCTTTTGTGTTTAATAAGGTTCTTTGTACCTAGGATTTGTGGTGCTAGATTCACCACGTGACCCACTTCACAATGTTAAGCCACTGCCGCTACCTTCACCTTCCCTTATATGGTACTGTGGTGGAGCAGAATCTGAATGCTCATATTTGAAAATTTGAAGCTGCTTATGCTTTAAATTATCCTGGTCAACTGGATAATTCCTAACAAGCCACTTTGTTTGACACTGTTATGTGAAATTTTGAGTTTTTCAAGGCAGAAAGATCTGTAGTCAAGTTAGCTCATGTGATCTGTCTAGGTTCTTACAGCACATCACCCTTGGAAAGAAAACATGGCCAGAGAAATATGAGTGAACAAAAAAATCTTTTGTTACACAAAGCTTATAAATGCAAAGGTTCTGTCTACCTGTGTGATCCTATGAATTCTGATGGTAATTCTGATAGATGTCGGATGGAGGATAACGAATGCAGAAGATGTGATTGTTACACAAAGCTTATAAATGCAAAGGTTCTGTCTACATGTGCGCTCCTATGAATTCTGATAGATGTCGGATGGAGGATAATGAATGCAGAAGATGTGATTGCTCAATAGGTATGATATATTGAAGGGTAGTGTTGCTCGTCTATATATACTGTTGGGGGTTGGCTAGTCATGGATGCATGTGGATAGTTTCCCTTGACTCAGGGGTGAGCACCCATGTGGTCTGACTGACATTTTCATAACTCAACAATATCTTTGGTGTTTGGTGGAGGCTACCTGTCCTAGAGCTGCTGCCCAACCTGGGGCTGCTGCTAGTGTTTTGGAGCTGCTGTCCACACTGACAGGCTGCCACTCCATTCATAGGAGCAGCTACCTATCTGTATTTTCAGGGTCTTCAGCTTTTGGAGGCTGTCACCCATCAGTTGCTGCAATTGTCTACCTTCTGAGGGCTGTCGTCTATCAATTGCTGCAGTCACCATCCATCAACACCGGTTTTCGCTGGCTCTGCCCTTCCTGGAGGTTGCCAGCCATGATTTGGAGCTGTTGCCAACTGTTTTAGAGGTCTGTCACCTGCGCCTTTTGTTACTTCTCCTGTTACAGCCTGTTGGCTGTATTCTCGAGCAGTTGTCCATCTTCCTGGAGGCTTTCTCAGCCAGCTGATATTTGTGGTCTGTTGCTGTTGCCCCTGAAGATTACCTTTTATTCACCATACCTATGGAGGACTGTGTTTGGCTCTCTTCACTGCTGTCAACATTCAGCTGGTGTCTTTCTTGACATTGACCTGCCCGGAGGAGTGTGTTTCACTCCCTCCAGTGCGAATCCCTTCTATGAATGCTTTGCCTGGATTGGTCTGGATAGTGCAGTCATCTCAAGCCACTCATCAATGCTGGGCTCCTTGGCTCACCCCTCGGGAGTCAGCTCCGGTCCTAGAGAGGATTGAGGCCAATTGTCCTCATCATTGGATTCTTGAGGCTAACTGTACTCATCATTAAATTCTTTCATCATTCGTCTATCCTCCGTGTTTTCGAGTTCATTCACTACTAGTGTTTGCCATACACTATTGTCTCCACCACAATCCCTATTGTTTCTTCGCATGGTATTAGAACAGAGGTGCTCTAAAAACTAAAGATCCATCCTAGCCTGTCATTATAGGTTTGCTGGGAGCAGACGTGTCTGGCATCCAGACACGGATCCTAAAAGCCAGCACAGTATCCACCATTGGCTCTGACAGTGTTGGATGAAGATGACAACAGAAACAGAGGTACAGCAGCTACATTCTGATCAGGTAGATGATGACATTGACACTATGGATGATGGGAGGAGGCAGGGTGACTGGTGGGCAGCCTGCAAATGATCAAGACACTGCCTGATCTGGTTGTTGATAACAACTGGGCATCTTGAAAGCAGCAAAGTGTTGATGTAGCAATATCTCCAAAGAGGCTGACTGCTTCCAAACTGATGTGACTATGTTATGGGTGAAGTTGCGAAGCTGTGGCAGTCTCTCTGGATAGCTTGTGGTAGCTGGGACAGGTACAGTGAGACTAATGTGGCAGCATGAGCAGCTGTGTGTGAAGATCCTAGGCTTTGGCTCTGAAGGAAGAATCCTTCGCAGTGGTATCGGAAGCCTTTGGGCAATAGAGTGACGTAGTTAGGGATGCTTCTGACACCACTAATACTCATGAGTGCTCGTCTTGCATTGAGGGCACCTCTTGGAAGATCCTTTCTTGTCTTTCTTTTAGTTGGTTAGGAGGAGATGGCGGTTCTACCTAGGGCCAAAGCAGCTTCAGTGGAGATCAATTAACCCATGGGAAAGAGAGTTGGGTCATTGTTATGTGCACTATTGTGATGCAATGTACTTCATCGTCCATTTCTTTGGGATCATATCTCTTTTTAGCGACATGAAAGAAGAGTCCAGTTTGTTGTTCTGAAAAGCTAGAACTATGCGCTTCATGTAGTGGGTGGCCAGGTGCTTCAGAACCATTGTTACATGTCTATCATCTATAGTCAAGTCTTGTGTCACACAAAACTCAAGCCGTATAACCTCTGTTGTTCTTTGAGTTTTTCCAAAGAAAAATGTTCTTTAAAAAGTAGCCGTATACTTTTTCCTGATTCTCTTAACTTCATCATTATTTGATTCATCCCTCATGGTGGAGATACTCAAATACTAGACATCACCAATGTCATGGGTGACTGGCATTTGAAACTGATCATGTGAAAATGCAGCATTTTCAACAAATAGGACATCCCTACTGACAAAGACTTTCTTCGTGCGTGGGTCATACAAGCGATAGCCCTTACTTTCCGAACTGTAGCCAATAAATATGCATTTTATAGCCTTGTCATCAAGCTTCCCATGAAGCTCTTTCGGAACACGTGCATAGGCTATGCAACCAAGCACCCGAAAGTAGTCTACTTTGGGTTTCTTGCCATGCCAAGCTTTGAACGGTGTGATCATCAAGGTAATGATTCTGTATGACCCAAGTAAAGGGGTACATAGCTTTTCTTCCATATAGTTGCAAGTTTGCAGTGTCTTGCAACCTGCTTGGTTATAACTTCTACCTAATTTTCAGGGAGGAATGCCTGGAGCTCAAAGGCTGCATGATGCTGAGGCTTTGAAGAAGATACTAAAGCAACAAGCTGAGAGCAAGAAAGCACTGGGTGCAATTTGTGCAGCTCCTGCTGTGGTGCTAGAAGCAAGTGGGCTTTTGAAGGTCAGTTTCAGCTGTGTTCTTTCGACACAACAGATGGACTGTGGGATAGATAGAATGTCTTTTGCATACTAGCAAGCTTTTAAACATTTGTTGGCTGCATGGACTGGAGAAGAGCTCATTGAAATTGATTTTCCTTTTGCTAGAGCTCTGGAAAAGATTTCCTTTAATTATATGATTTTTACTTTTGCAGGGTAAGAAAGCCACTTGTCATCCAGCATTTGTTGGATGCCTTTCAGATTCAAGCTCAGCAGAGTCACGGGTTGTAATAGATGGATTTCACATCACAAGTCGAGGACCTGGCACAGCCATAGAGTTTACACTGTCGATCATTGAAAAGTATTTTGGAAAGGAGAAAGCCGTGAGTATTGCAGAAGCAATGGTGTTTCCATATCCATGTTAAGTCAGCTTTGAAAGACACTGAGGAAATGGCCATCTCCCCATCAGGCTTCCATTTTGTACAAGGTCAGCTATAGCCCATTAGATTTTTCTACAGTTTTCAAGAGCTTGTCTCTGTGAGTTTGATAACCTTATTGAGAGAAATAATAATAAATGGTTGTGCTCCCTCTTCCTCAAACCAATATTGCCCAATGGTGAAGCTGATGTTTTCACATGCTGGGAAAATAGAATGCTGCACAATGTATTATTACTGGGAAATTGGCCTACTTTATAGTTGGGATGTGTCACCATGGGTTGGCTATTCCTGTTTTTTTGAAGAGGACTGACCTATAGGTGTCAAAGTTGTGGCCTGATTGCTTTTCCATGGTTGATTGCATGTTTTATCACACAACTAAAGCAGTGTCAAACTTGGAAAAAGAATAATAGTTACGATCTTGCATTAGTGTTTACTTTATTAAAAAAAATTAGAACCAGCTTGACACAATCCTCAGATTAGGTGAAGTTCTTGGGGGAGCATACGGCTAGGAAAAACAAGAAGCCAACTGCAAAGAAAGCAAATACTCATAAATAGGAGCAATGTCTAATGTATTCATCACAAGAAAGACGTTTTGAATGTGGCTACAATAAGAGGTATTAAGAGTTATTGTTGTTTACTATCCCTAGCTTCTATTGTTAACTGTCCTATTACCTTATATCACTTTCAAGAATTGGATGCAGTTGTAGTAATGCCATAACACCACCAAGGGCATGGATGTATTGGCTTAAATTGGGTGCTACTTAAGTGACATGATAAACTGTACTTGTGGCTTTGTGATTTGCACAAGTGATACAAAAATTCCAATGTGATAGAGAAACGTTGCAATCTTTGGGGTGCATGTGATTGATTAGCCACATGCTACAAGTAACCACATAATAATCAGTTTCGCCCTCTAGTGTAACCTAAAGCGCTTAGCTTTGTTTATCCCAAAAAATCATTTGTACTCGCATGCTAAGAAGGCACTTCTTATTCTTTCACTTGACTTTTGTTGATGCCCTATCGAGAAGATTGTGAAAACACATACTAATTGTTACCTCTATTGGTTATTGATGCCCAAATTAGGTCGTTAGTAGCCCAAACCCCTACAAATGCTAATTTTTAGTCTGTTTTCTTTGTTGGTTTTTGTTGCCCAACTTCGGTCGCCAATACCCCAAATCCCTATCAATGCTATTGTCGACAGCCTATCCACCTCTAAGAGTAATCAATTGTTGCTGGTCTACTCCCTATTGGTTAGAAATGGCCTCTTCTTACTAGCTCCTATATTCTACAACACTTGCTTTGTCTCCCTTAGCCTCCATTGGCTTTAAAATGGTTGGAATGACCCTTAGCTAGTCCCCCAAATAGTCCTCATGTAATTTGCATTGGTAATTTTGATTAGTAGCAATCTATTTTATCGCTTGTCAATCTTCTAATTAAATTTCTAGCATTAATTAATTTTAAAATCCATTCACCTTTAATGTACTAATCACCATGGGATATGTAATTGCCTCAATATTAATTAGACTTGGACTAGTATTAGTTTATTAATTAATGCCTAGTCTTGAATGCCATTACAAGACATTTAATGGCCTAATCAATGGCACAGATCCAAACTAACTCTAGGCACCCACAATTACTTACCTATCATGACTTTAAACAACTTTTGCCAATGTCACCAATTGGGATACTTAGGTTGCCAATGTCATGCATTGATTAGTTGGGGTACTTAGGTAATCAACATGACTTAATAGACTTGCTCTTCCCATGTGCACCTCACATGCATACAACCTAATAATACCAAAGCTAAACATTAAAAATACATATCCAAGTGACAATGTGTGTGCATATACATGCACATGCACATGCACACGTACGCACACAGGTGTGCACACACATACACACAGAGAAGAATAATAAGAATAGTATATTAACATCTCTAAAAGGCCAATGTGGCCTATGAGACCAAACCAATACATGCAATGCTATGCATGTCTCATCTTAAAAGGTAAAATATATGCCTATGAGACCAAACCAATATGTACAATGACATGCATACACACACACAGAAGAATAAGAAGAACAATATATTAACATCTTGAAAATGCCAATGTGGCCTATGAGACAAGACTAATACATACAATGACATGCATATCTCATCAAGGTAAAATATGTGCCTATGAGACTAGAAATTATGCACTATTCTGTGTAAGAATATGCTCGTGGTATAAATTGAAATAATAATACTGAAACATGGAAGAAAGGGCTTGTTTTTAGTGTTATTATTTTCTTTTTTTCTTCCATGTTTTAGTGTTTATTATTTACATTTGTATCGTGGGTGAAGTCTCTCTCTCAGGTGGAGATGTATCTCTATGTGGTTAAGATGCATTGGCATCTATCTCCTATAGTGCTCGATGATAGCTCTAATTTGTTTGTGATAAGGGTGTATGGGTCTACTCCCAAGTAGATGTGGGCATCTTAGTCGACTGAATGCCATTGCTTTATCCAGGGAGATACCTCATGAAGATGAAGTTGCTTTGTGGTGTGTCCTTATTGGTTGTTTTTCGACAATGGTGGCCAATCTAGAACTGTGTGGTAGTGAAAAAGTCTGCTCCAATCACATGGTTTAGCTTTCATTGAGTGAGTTGAAGTGTAGGAAAATTCAACATGTAATCATAGGGGGGTGGTCAATCAATTTGTAAACCATGTACACTCATCCATGTATCCATTTAAGCATACTAGTAATGTTTATCACCCTTTGTTTCAAATTGTCTAGATAAAGCCAATGCTAGCCGTAGGTATTTATCTTAAGGAAGTTCACATAATTTATGTATAAAACTCATTGCTTAGAGAAAGGCCTCAACCACCATAGATGCTACTGCCATCTATACTCTGATGATCTTGTGTGGGGTTGAGCTCTTATACATGATATCATCACGACTAATGGTCACTCCATATGCTCTCATCCATCATAAAACTCCCTCTTTGGTCCATCATGATCTATCAAGGGCTATCTCCTCATGTGATAGAGGCTTGGTCCCTAAATGGCTGCCCCATAGAGGAGTGTGGGTGTAACCAATGTATCAAAGAGCCATAGTTTGGTGCGTGGTTCATGGAATTGTATATGTGCATATTGCCTCTCTAGTATACCTAATGCTACATATGCTTGTGCTAGTTGAGTTTCTAATGTCTCTCTCCAAGAAAATTGTGGCCCTTTGAAAGTAACTTCTAAGTATATATACTGTCGGAAAGTCTCCATTGATTCTCCACCAAATGTAAACGGATGCTTAGATCTCGTTACCCAAGTGGTTGAGATGTTGAATATCATAACCTTGGTTTTCTCAAATTCACCCCAAGGTCTCTATCTTTGCAAAAAGTTGATAGTGCATCCAAGTGTCTCTGTAGTCCCTCAGGCAAGTCTGATATAAGCATGATATCATTTGCATAGAGCAGTATTAGTATCAACACCCTAGCTAGAGTAGCGTGGGCTCCTCCCTTGTTGAGATATATGACATAGGGCAAGCCTATATCCTATGCATGCACTAAATAAAAAAGAGGTTGTTTGTAAAGTGACTTTAGAGTCAAAATGTATCTATCATTTTGTGAGAAACTTTGTATATAGATTGTTGACAATGGAAGAAGAAGAAGAAGAATAAGAAGATTGATTGAGCCTTCATATCTTGTGCCATCTCCCTTTCATGTGTATCTGAATCGAATCCTTTTAGTTCATATCAAAGCATCAGTACAAGAGTGAAATATTAGATTGAGGAGTGTGACAAATCGAGGTCTACATTGAATTGAAAGCTTGCCGTCTGCCATTAAATCAGGTACAAATCCTCATCAAATCCACCTAAAAAAGATACATGAATTTGAAGAGCCATTGGAGCTTGGATTTGGGGTGTTATTGCTCACTTTGAATGCTAATTGGAAGCCACGGAAGGCTACATATTGATATATGATAGCAAGACTCTGATCAATTTTGGTTCAAAATTTGGTCCATGTATGGATGCTAGAAGCAAAGGGGTTGCTTAAGCTGAGGGCCTGCTTGAGCCCAAAAGCATAAGGGCAACTTGTGATAGAAGCACATGGCTTGCTTGAAAAAGAGAAGTAGGGGGTTTACTCAACATAGACAGAGAAGGAGAAAGAGTGTGAAGATTGTATATTGCCTTTGGAAGAGTTTAAGGCTCTCAATTCAAACATTAGGTACTCTAGTATGTTGAAGATTGATTTGTTGCCGGCATCAACATATCCCGAGGTGTTTTTGACTGATTGGTGACAACATAGGTTGTTTCCCTACTCACAATTATTTTCTTTAAAAAGACTTATGTATAGCCTTAAACCTTACTACTTAAAACCCCTTTTCATACCAGACTTTAAATTGGTTTATATTACTCTTTGTTTACATTGCAAAGTACTGAACTAGATATCTTGCTAACCACTTTCACATTGGAAGAGCATGAATTGGTTCACAAATGTAGTTGTTCACACTGCAATGGATATAACTAGCTTTTTCAAGGACAAAAACATTGTTTCTATGCATTTCAAGTGTCAATTTGAAGGGCAAAAAGTCTCAAGAGAACTCTAAGAAAATTATTATGAATTGAACTTGTCTGGGAATTCATTATTGTCTTTGAAAATTGTAGAAAAACAAGAAAAATGTTCAAATTTAGACGTGGATTTCAATGTTTTTTGGATCATATCGGCATTGTTTAACCCAATTTTCAATGTTTCTTGTTGGACAATTGATATATGACATATGGGCATGATGTATGGATGCATGTCATAGTAGTTGGACACATGTGATAGCCAAATAATTGGAACTCGATTTGTATATATTTTCTTGGGCATTTTTAATGCTTTTTGGTCTCAAATTTGAGTGGTGATGCTCGGACTTGTTCACATGCTTTTTGAATAGTGGTTTGGCACATTGCATATTGTTGGTTTTTTTGAATTTGTAGCTATCCTAATGTTAGAAATGGCACAAATTACTCAAATTATTGGTGACAAGTTGACTAAGAATAACTACAATGTATGGTCCTATTGCACGATGAAGTTTTTGATGGGGAGAGGTCTATGGGACCTCATTACAGGTGAAGATGCATGCCTTGGAACTTCTTGAAGATCCCACAAAGGAAGAAGGCTTACAAAGACTGGATAGGTAGAAATATGAATGTTCTGTAGCATCGGATATCTATATGCATTTTACATACATTGATCTCGCACATCAAGAAGGCTAGTATATGTATAGATGCTTGGGAGATCATTGAGAAAATATGTGGCCCTTGCATAGAGACAAGAAAGATATAGCTAAAGTAGAGGTTGCATGGTGCAGGGCATGAAAATTGAAGCATTAGCGGTTATTTTGCATAGATAAAAGTAGATTGTGGAGGACCTTGCTTCAATAAATGCATATGAGGAGTGGAAGTCCTCTCAATATACATATAAAAGTAGATTGTGGAGGACCTTGCTTCTTTCACTCCTAGATTGTGGAGGACCTTTGTTGCTTATTGAAGACATGAAGTTGGGCCTTAATACATCTAGGAGTGGAAGAATACAAGTCAGCATAGTGTATTCTATTATTAGAGAGATCGTGGTAGCTTAGAGGATCTTCATATGATTGTGGAGATAGTTTTGCATGTGGTCATAGGTATTTTGGATGTGGTGACTTTATGCCTAAAGGTAGGAGAACATCCTACTCTAGAGGTAGAGGATGTTCTAGTCCATAAAGAGATGGCGTATACCATTACTATGGTAGTTTGGCCACTTTGAGAGGGATTGTTATCATAGGTAGAATGCTATGTTTAGGGGTTGAGGAAGGACCTATTTTGGATACTATGCACGTGGATATAGTGGTGTTGGCTATGGTTTTAGAGGTAGTTCATCACCTAGAGGCCATCTTTTTGCTACAAAGCATATACTTGGCAGTTTGACACATTCCCCTAGACAGGATGATTGGTTTTTGGATTCAGAGTTACAAATCGTATGATACATCATGTCGAATGGTTTGATAGAAAGCAACAAATACAAAATGAAGAGTATGTGGCTACAAGAGATGATGTATTGCATAAAATAACTCATATTGGTAGTGTTCTTTTGGTGACTAGGGATATGATATAGAATAAGCTTGGAGATGTCTTGTATGTGCCTACCATCACTAAGAATGGACAAATGGTTGATCAAGGGCTACAAGTAAGGTTAAAAAAATATGGTTGCTTCATAGAGAAGTTTAGAAATGGAAAACTTGGTAGGTTGATTGCTCCTGGCCAAAAGAAAGGCAGAATGCTTGCTTTGGATGCATGAACTATTGTCATACAAAGTTCTATGTATGTGGAGATTAGACATGGACAAGATAATGATCTTGAGTTATGGCATAGAAGAATTAGTCATGTTAACTTGCAAACATTAAAACAACTGCAATCTAGATAGGTTGTTCATGGGTTTTTGTAGTTTAACTATATTATCATGTATATGAGGCGTGTCAGCTTGGCAAGTAGTCTAGAATCTCATTTCCAAAGAGAGGAAGAATTAGCATATATTCTTAGGAAATGGTACATTCAAATATTTGGGATCCATGTTAGAATGTTTTCTTGAGTGGAAAATGTAGGTTTTACATTACTTTTATTGATGATTTCAATAGGATGACATGGATTTATTTCTTGCAATATAAAAGTGAGGCTTTTGAGAAGTTTTTGGAGTTCAAAGCTATAGTAGAAAGTAGTTTGGGAGTTGCATAAAGTTCTTGTGATTAGATAATGGAGGTGTTAAATGAAAATAACAGAATGGTGTTGCAAAAAGAAAGAACAAGATCATTGCAGAAGTTGTAAGAGCTATATGAACCACATGCATATACCTTTGACTTGTTGGATTGAGGCTGTACATATTGCAGTTTATATTATGAATAGGACTCCTATATCATTAACTTATCACATGTCACCATATGAGAATATGTATGGAAGAACACCCATAGTTGCATATTTGAGCGTGTTTGGTTGTGCATGCTATGTTCATGTCCTTGATGATTTGAGGAGAAAAATTGAACCGAATGGTATCAAATGTATTTTCCTTGGCCATCCAAATGAGAAGAAGGGTTATAAATGATATGATTATGTCACTAGAGAGGTCTACATAAGCAAGGATGTAAGGTTCAATAAATACGAGTCTTCATATAGACCTAAAGTTGTCATTGAGATGGATGCTTATGAGAGTAGCGATGATGATGGTTATGAAAAGAAAATTGCAACAAATAATAGTCAAAGAGATCTGCATATTAGGAGATGTTTGAACCTCAAGACCATGAAGAAATTAGTGGGATTTATAGCCCATGGAGTGGCAAGTTGAGGAGTGCACAAAAGAAGACAGAAGCACAAGGAAAGAAGCCTATGGGTGAGAGTCCAGAGGATGAGTCTATGGATGATGATTTTGGGATGCCTCATGTCAAAAATCTAGAAATAAGAGAGTAGGAAAGTATGTACCATCACATGCAAGAATGATTGAGACAACATCTAGTGCACCTCAGTTGAGGAGATTGGAAAGAGTAAGGCATCCAATTGATAGGTTGACATATAGTGGCTTTATGAAGATGCATTATGCATACATGGTATCTTATGTGCAACATGTAAAGCCTACTTGCTTTGAAGAAGCAGTTGGAAGAAAATATTGAAAGGTAGCCATGGATGACGAAATGGATGTATTGACTAAGAATAACACATGGGGATCTAGTTGACTTACCTTATGGGAGGAAATACATTGCATGTAAGTGAGTCTATAAGATCAAGTGCAAGTTGGATGGCCAATTGGAAAGATACAAAAAAGCAAGCTTGGTTGCAAAGGGTTATGCATAGGC
Organism: Lygodium microphyllum; assembly: GCF_053477565.2. Lineage (NCBI taxonomy): Eukaryota > Viridiplantae > Streptophyta > Polypodiopsida > Schizaeales > Lygodiaceae > Lygodium > Lygodium microphyllum. The sequence continues at coordinate 66,167,833 of NC_141154.1, read as the reverse complement.
ATATGGATTGAACTATGATGAGATATTTAGTCGAGTGGTAAAGATGGCTATAGTGAGATCAGTCGTTAGCTTAGCTTCAATTTATGGCCGAAATATATACTAAATGGATATCAAGAATGCTTTCTTGAATGGCACATTAGAAGAGAAAGTATACATGGACTAGCTAGAAGGGTATGTGTACCCTAAGTATTCCATTACGTATGCAAGCTAAGAAAGGCATTGTATGGGTGGAAGTAAGCACCTAGAGCTTGGTGTGAGAGGATCAATAGGTTTCCATACATCACGAGATTTTAGCAAAGAATGGATAATGATTCACTCTATGTTAGACATAGAGAGAATGGAATGGTGGTTATGGTCATCTATGTTGATGATCTTGTCATAATAGGTACCCTTGAAAGAGAAATTGCTGAAGTAAAGCATGGTTTGCAAAATGAGTTTGACATCAAAGACCTTGGATTGTTAAGGTACTTTCTGTGCATTGAAGTGATTGACAACGTGGAATTTGGTTGGTGCAAAGGAAATATTAATTGGAGATGTTAGAGAAGTATGGGATGATAGCATGTAAGCCAGTATATACACCATCCGACCAAAACATAAAGATGATTGATGATGGATAATATGTTGAGGATATCACTATGTTCTCAAAGATGGTTGATAGCTTGATCTACCTAACCATAACAAGACTAGACTAGAGTTATTCAATGGGAATGATAAGCCAATTCATGGAAAAGTGATGCAAGTCCCATTTGGATGCAATGAATAGAGTGTTGAGGCATGTGAAGAAGAGAATTATCTATGGCTTGTTCTATGAGAAAGGGATCAAGCCTACATTGTTTGGATACATATACAAACTAGGCAATAAGTATAATGGATAGGAGATCCATCAATGGTTATGATTTTTGAGTTGGTTCTTAGCCATGGTAACTTGAAGGAGCAAGAGACAACCCACAATTGCTTTGTTAAGCACAGAAGTAGAGTATACATGTATAGCATTGGCAACATGTGAGCAAACATGGTTGAGACTACTTCTATGTGATACGGGGATTGGGATAGATAGTGAGTTATCATGTAATTTGATAATATTAGTAGTATCATGTTGGCAAAGAACCCAATCTTTCATGCAAGGAAAAAATATATTGAATTGCACTATCATTTTATTGGAGAGGAAGTTATGGGTTGTGGATGATCCCTAGTCAAAGGAACAGAGAGACAGAGATGCAGATAGGCAAGAGTACGAGGAGAGATACCGGAAAGAAGACGACTAGAATGGAGAGGAGAGCGACATGCACAAATGCTATACATCCCAGTTTGGTGATGTGGATGAAGAGGAAGGAGTGTACGAGGAGAGGTACTAGAGAGAAGACGACCAGACTGGAGAGGTGAGCAACATGCAAAAATGTGATACAGCCCAGTTTGGTGATGTGGATGAAGAGAAAGGAAGGTATGAAAGAGAGTATTGGAAAGAAGATAGCCAAATTGGAGAGGTGAGCGACATGTAAAAATGTTATACAGCCCAATTTGGTGATGTCAATGCAGAAGAAGAAATGCAGGGGGAGAGTCATTGGTATGTAGAACGTTAGTATGAAGAAGAGCCGAGATGGCAAGGAGGAGATGACCAGTTTCAACAAGAAGGGCATTATGGCGAAGATCCAAGACGGAGAGCAAAAAATGAATAGTACAACCATTATTATAATCAGTACTGTGAACCTAGATATGAAGCTTATGGTGGAGGGTAGCAAGGAGACAATGAGGAGGCTTACGAGCCTTACTATGTAGATTATTCCCATGAGCAACGGCAAGAAGAACTAGAATGGGCCGATAGGCCATATGTAGAAGAATACTGTGAAGAACTTGTGATGGCACGGATGAGTATAAGCGAAGCCGTGGCCGGGGAGCCTCCGATGTGCATACAGGTGGCTAGTGTGTCTAGTTACATGATGGATGGAGTGCTCATTGAAAAGTATGCAGAAGAATACACAACCTTCGGGTCGTTTTTAGATACAGAGGAGCAGTTTGAAGAACTCATGACGGCATGGGCAAGTATACAGAAAACCGTGGCCGTAGAGATTCCAGTGTGCATACAGGTGGCATGTGGGCCCAGTTACATGTTTGATGGAGTGCTCATAGAGGAGTGTGCTAAAGAGAAGGTGACTTGCGGGTTGGATCTATTACCAGGAGGAGTGATTCTTGAAGACTGTAAAATGGTGGACCAGGCAATTGAGGCCTAGTCCCACGCAGATGACCCCCCCTATGGCATGGAGTCGAGTTCGAACTTGCATGGCCATTTTACATGTGAAGACTCTTGGAGCTGGGAGGATAAACAAACGGCCACCTAACTACCATGTTGAAGATTCCTTGTGCTGGGAGGATAAATGAACGGTCAACAATCAGGGTGATACTTATGAAGACTCCTTGAGCTAGGAGGATAAACGAACGATTATCCCTCGCAATGTTATCTCTGAAGACTCCTAGAGCTGGGAGGATAAACGAATAGTTACCCATCATGATTCAATCTTTGAAGAATGGCCATCCACAATGTTGATCCCTTTGAAGACTCCTTTAGCCAGGAGAATAAATGAACAGCTAATTTCCATGATGATATCTATGTAGACTCCTTGAGCCAAGAGGATAAACGAACGGCCATTTTCCATGATGACACCTTTGAAGACTCCTTTAGCCAAGAGGATAAACGAACTGTTAATTTCCACGATGATACTTTTGAAGAATCCTTCTGCTAGGAGGATAAAGAAACGGCAAATGTTTTTACTGATACTTTAGAAGACTCCTTGCAACGGGAGAATAAAAAAAGGGAAAAACCCTATGCATATGAGGGATATCTAGCAAGCTCATTGTGCCAGGAGGATAAATTAAAGGCCACTTATCTTGTGCCCCCATCAAAGATCAAAAGGATGAAGAACTCATTGTGCTAGGAGTCTAAACGAAAGACCACTGTTTAGGCTGCCAGACGCGTAGCAACAGACTCGCGTAGCTACGAATATAAATCAACAGCCATTCCCCTTTCCAATCACACTTTATGCACAAAGAGAAGTACCATCTTCGCAAGATGGCGGTATACTCAAAAGATTTGGGCATATCAAGCTCAACTTTTTTCAAGGGGAGGTGCGTCTTCAAAGCACACATTGCGCAAGTTGAGGCATGCGGTCACCCCACGGTGGTCAAATGTTGCCTCATGTAGACAGAGAGATGCAACCATTTCAGCATGGTCAAATGCTCTCTCCTACCGTGTTTGTGGATTGACAGATAGGCCAATTGGGGCCATCTTCCATAGGGCACTACTTCTTGGGCCCTTGCATTCATGGCGTGGCATGCTCCCTCTTGAGCTACTTGCCTCGCCTCCTACTCCACTGGCAGTTTCTGCACACTCATACTGTCAGGACAATCTATTATGGCAAGTGAGCACGACTTGTCTTAACTCGGTTATCCTCCATTCTGTGACTATAAATCTAGTAAATTAAAGTGTCCAATATTATCTGTCTGCCTAGTTAGCTTGTCTAGATCAGTCCACAATCGTAAATTGAGTTAGTGGGTGATTACCTTCCTTTGAGTCTGAGAAGACCATGTTTCACATTTGTAATTGAGTTCGTGGGCATGGCACCTAGCAAGTAGACCCTGGTCGGCTTGATAGTGAGTCGGCAAAGACCCCCAAATTTTTGAAGTAAAAAGAGTCTAGTGGGTAGACACTAACCGTCTTGATAGTGAGGCGTGTTTAGACCCCCGAAGTTTGAGTCCTCATATCACTGCCCCTTGGGCTCCGAGTATGGTTTTTGTTCGCTCGACGAGGATGTCGAGTTCTTTCAAGGGGAGGTGTGTATGAGGGTAGTCCTCCTTTGAGCTCCCTCACCCACGTGTTTGGCGTCGTGTTATAGCGCATTGATAGCTCCATCCTCCACACGTGAAATCTAGCCCCGCAAGCCTTCTGGCTTTATTGTAAATATGATCGTGCCTTAGTTGCACCTTAGAATACATAATCGGGCCTTAAGAAGGGCCCATCGTTTTTCGCCCCATTTCACTTGGCGTTTTCTATGTCGTGTCGTGTTACCTTGATACCGTATTGTGTTACCTTCCATGACATGTTATGCTTCTACGTTCCGTGTTGTGTCATGTTATGCTTCCGCAGACTTGTGGGAACGTCGATAGGTGGATGTTACCCCATGAAGTGGGTCCCATGGGGTGGGTGTTGCCTATCCCTTGATGGACCTTGTGGTGGTCCGTCACACTTGGTGATGAGGGTAGTACCTCCTTTGAGCTCCCTCACACCACGTGGTTTGAGTGTGTGATGCGAGTTGATAGCTCCATGCTTCACCTGTGAAATCTAGCCCTGCAAGCATTTCGACTTTCTTGTAAATATGCTCGTGCCTTAGTTGTACCTTGGAATACATAATCAGGCCTCAAGAAGGGCCCGTCATTTTTCATCCCTTTTCACTTGGTGTTTTTTGTGTCGCGCCATGTTACCTTGATACCATGTCGTGTTACCTTCCATGACGTGTTACGCTTCTGCGTTCTGTGTCGTGTTGTGTTACGCTTCTGCAGACTTGTGGGAATGCCGATAGGTGGGTGTTACCCCATGAGGTGGGTTCCATGGGGTGGGTGTTGCCTGCCCCCTAATGGACCTTGTGGTGGTCCGTCACACTCTGCGCACCAATGATATATATCAACCCTATAGGGATCCCTAAACCACTTGCTTATATTATTACCTATCCACCAAGTGAAGCTCCAGTGAACCCCTAGAGAAAGATTCTTATTTGAATCTTTATGTTTCTTACGAGATGAAGAAGGCAATCCAATATTGATGGACTATAGACCCATGCCTATCATGGCCTTAGGCAAAGGAAGAGATGGAGGCCTAGGAGGAACTCAGAATCAGGAGCCCATAGCATATTGGACATGTGGTCATCCAAGGCATATCTTGTCTCGTTGCCCTGAAAAGGAGCATGTAAATAGAGAGAAGGTTGATTTCAGGTGCCTCAAATGCGAAGTCACACATCTATTCATTGATTGCCCTAGGTGGAAGTCCTCCACTAGCTTGACAATTGTGCCATCTGTACTGCTTGGGATCTTTTGTGTCGAGTCACATGACATCGATGCCATGCCTATGCCCCTAAAATTGACGACATGAGCTCAAATGAAGCAAGTCACTACCTCACTACTCGGGCCTAGCAACTTTGATGTATCCTCCATAGGGAAGAATAATCAACAATAGTGAAAAAAGCAAAGAGGTGGCCCAGAAAGAAATCAAACACAACAAAAGAAGCAGGAAGGGAAATGGTTGAAAGCGTAAGGGTGGCCTTAAAAGATAAGTCAAAGGCAAAAACACATTTTTAAATGTAAGGTGCTCCTAAAACTCTTTGTAAAAGAGCGCCAAGCTCCCTCCTATGCAAATTGTAAAGGTCGATAGCAGTAGGAAGGAAGCTAGGAAGATAGAAGAACAATGGGAAAGAGGGCCTAGGCCGGCCATGTAAAAAGGGGATGACCGCTCAACATGGATTTAGGGTTTTTTATATAAAGTTGAAAAGTGAATGAAGAGCTTATTCTTGTATGTGGCCAAAAGTAGCTCTCCGCCTCCTCCTCTTTTTCTTCTTCTTGCTTGCTTGCTTGAGCTTGTGCTTGAGAGAGGGAGTGTGAGAGTGTGAGGGAGTGAGTGTGTGAGGGTGAGGGACCGTGGTGGAGAAGCTCTCCATATTCTCTTCTCTTCTCTTGCTTGAGACAATGGAGCTTGGAGCGTGGAGCTTGAGGATTGAGCTCGCTTGAAGCTTGCACTTGGATCGTGGAGCTCCTAGAGTGTTGGTAACTCGATCGGGCATGGAGGTAAGCTCATTACACTCGTATAGAGAGAGAGCACATCGGCTATGTGAGAGGTAGCCATTAGTGCTCGACTTGAAACACTTGAAAGAATAAGTGATCTATGGGTCTTGGTGACGGTTGAGGCAATCATGTCGCTATTTTGGCTACGGGTACGCCTCACCCCAAGGCCTACCACTTGGAGCACAAGGTGTAGCCGCCTCTAGTGCAGCAGCAGGTGCTTCCCATAGAGCACAATAACCACCACAGAAGAAGAGGAGATGAAAACCGTGGGCACTGCTGCCCTTTAGGAGATAAGAAAATCCATCATGGATACGAGATTCTCATCCTGAAAAGATATTTTCATGAGGTTGTTTGGGAAGTTATGCAAGACTTGGAGCTAAAAGGGATGGAAAGATTTTGGGCGTGAGTGTGCAGGATGGGCCACCAACAAGAAAGTAGACTATTGCAGCTATGAAGGCCCTACAAACAGATGTAGAGGGGTTTCTCATTGACTTGTTTGATGATACACAACTAGTGGCCATCCATGCAAAGCGCGTCACAATCACAGATAAAGACATGAACTTTTTTTTTTTGGCTTCGATAAGGCAAGGGGACTCCTCCATAGGTTATGAGATTAATGATGCAAGTTTGTGTTATAGCACCTAGCATCTTGGAAGGCCAAAACATTTTTATACTCTACCATATTGGAATATATATATATATATATATATATATATATCGTGCGATGTGTATCGAATTCAAATAATTGAGTAAAGTTTTGTTTTGTTTCTTGAAATGCACGACTTTTAATTTTTGTTTAACGTACACACACATTGAAAGTAGTAGTACAAACGGATACGAGTCATGTTATTACCTATGCACAATTACAAGTGTAGTACTACACGACTATACATTGTCGTTACACTTACATGAACCACATATTCATTCAATGAATACTTATTTATAAGAATAAAATAAAATATCTTATATATATCAAGAAAATATATGCGATGGATAGTGATGGCAGATACAAAAAGTTGATAGCCAATAAGAACTCACATTCATTCCTTAGCTTTTTCATCGGTGGAGAGGAGGGACCAACTTCCGGATGAAAATAGAAGTTCCTTCTTTGCTTTAAAAACGATATGCTCTCACTTTAGCTCTTTCTCCAGGAGAAGCGGATCTGACACTTTAGAAAGGTTACCTAATGTAGCAAGCACACACATTGCTCCACCACGTGTTTGGTCAAACAAGTAAAGAAGCTTTGATCACTTGACTAGCACCACCTTCTCCAAACTAGATGTCATAGGTATCACTCTAAAAGGTCCAAACTTGATCAAAGCTCAATTTTTCATGATTGTTTGTCCTCGTGATGAGCACTTCTTATGGAAAACAACCAAGTTTGCAGCAAGGTTGTCAATGTACTCATTCAGAGCTAAATCCTTCTGTCAATTTGCATGTCGCTCCTCCTTGGCTTGATGCAAAATTATTTATATACAGTATGTCCTCAATGAAGAAGTCAAATCAAACAATATAATTTGCAACTAACCTAGAGTTATCAAAAAGCGACGAAACTTGACAGTAAGGTGCCTCGGGTCCCTCGGAGTCCCACGATGAAATCTTGGCAAAAAATGATGCATGCAGAGAGCAGCTGCCCTGTCCAAACATTTCATTGTGGCAAGAAAGTAGCCCTAGATGCTAGGACAGGGTAGCTGTACTATAGGCATCATTTTTTGCCAAGACTTTACCAATGGACTCTAAGGGACCTGATGCACCCTATCGACAAGTTTCATCGCGTAAAAATATATGGTAGTTAGAAATCTCACATTCTCCATATCATCTTGTATCTTTATTTCCTCGTGTGTCAGCAAGGTACCTCTTTGGGTAGAGGGATCTACAAGCTCCTTGGTAGGAAGCTGGGGCCTTGGTTCGAACAATAGATCATGCTGTAGTACTTCAAATTCAGTATTTGGCACAAGGTAATCTTCTTCAACCGAGGTAATCTGCTCTTGTGCTGCTATGATGGCACTCACTGTATTTAAGCTTGTGCCATCATATATTCCAACCTCTGCCATCGTTGGATGCACATCCATGTAATCATAATCGATCAGGCCTTCCATCGAATCCTTGACTAGGATGGAAAACAACTCTTCTTCCTTCATTTTCAAGTATTACAACACATTTGACATAAGCAAGTACTGTACACTATCTACTTCAATGGGTGTCAAGGAGGCAAGGTTGGGTTTGTCGGCTTGTGGGCTGTTCTGAAGAAGATGGCACCATGAGAGCCAACCCTTGCGCTGCCACTACCCGATGTTCTTCTTCAATATTTATGAACTTTTCAATCGGCTCTTCTCCCGTGTACGTGATAGCACAACTTGTGGAGTTGTATCTCCATTGCTCTTCTCCTCTAGGGGTGTTTCTAATGAAAGGAGGTAAATTGCCAAAGCATAATCACACTCAATGAGATCCAAATGTGTTGTACCTGGTGCACTGCCCATGGGAACAATGCATACTATGTGAGAATGATCCACGTGGGCCAAACACCTTTTCACCACTTTTTGGCGATTCTTCCCTACTTGAAATACCATGAGTTCTTCCAGAGGCACCTAAGTCATGTTGGATTCCTCGATGGAGTATGTGCAAGTAGAAATTGTTTTCACAAAGTCTTCCAAAACCTAAAGGGGGGGATCCAGCGATGGGAGCATGCTTTCAAGGTTGAAGTTCTTAGAGAAAACCTAAAATATATCATCACCCTGACAAGAAAATATAGTTCTGTGGATCCACTAATCAAAGTGTGCGCGAGCATCCGTCGTAGCAGGTAGGAGGGATGTGGTGGATGTAACATCCACAACTACACTTTCACACGTGTCTTGATCAAGGTATAACCACTTACCCTTGAGCATCCTCCATCTATGATACTTGAACACTAGGCATAAAGTCTATTATGTGACAAAGTACCTGTAATTAGAAAGGAAAGTTAGCTGATCCATACCAAAGTAAGATAATAGTTAACTAAGAGAGAAAAATTTTACCTGAAAGTCATGTCCCTTGTTGTGACTTGACACTCCATTGTGTTAGGACTGTGAGTCATTTTTGATGTCCAAGTTTTGGCTAGAATCCTTGTTACATAATCATCCGATGCACTTTTTATGATGTATGTGCTTTTGGTACATCTCAAACTCTTACATTCCTTGCACGTATGTGCAAAAATTACAATTGGTATGAATGAGCTTAGATGTGTATTCTTTGAGCAAGTGCTTGGCTTCATAGAGTTCAATATGTCTGTTGAAATTTTTATGCTACACATGTGCAAAATGTCGCTACTATACAATGGCCATTCTTTGCTATTGAGATTTGGTATGGGCATAGACTCAAGGGTTTCATATTCTCAACCCCCCTTGGGCAATATGTACTTGGAGTCAAGAAAAAAACAAGGTCCTCTACGAGTTGCTTAGCTGTACACCGCTCAAAGTGCAACCTACCAATTTCGAGGTGGTAACACTTGAAAGAACGTGTAACTCTTGACATTTTACCACTCACATCAATCGGAAGGGTATATTTCTGTAAATACGAGACAAGTTGTTACATAGATATCATGAAAATTCTCATTCTCAATGAGTTGCAAATACATGTTTGCAATGTTTCGTTGAAAGGGCATAGTGGGTGCAATATATATTTATTTTTGCATGAATACATGTTGTACCAACGCCTCTGCTACAAGGTTAGAATCAACATTTCTTTGTCTAAGAGCTAACATTTTACCCTTCCAGTGCTTTGATACATCTGCAATTGCAGATGCTTTCACTTTGAAAGCTCTCTTCATACTTGGACACATATGTATCCAAGATGAGCAATGATATGTATATGTGATAGACAAGTAACCCTTCTATAAGATTTGAAACCCCTCTAATGCCTTTTCAGCTTCCTAAGGAGCAAGCTAAGTCTCCATAGATAGAATAAGTCGGTTTCATTGGAACCTCAGGAGACCACTCCCTTGAGGGAGTTAGATCTCTACCCTGAAGCAGTCAGTGGGACCTTCATATGTGAAGTGGAAGGCAAAAAGCAATTAATGTTTATGGATGCTGATGGTACTGAATGTCATCCGAAGGTGGGTATCGGTCTTCTAAAAGAAGACTATCGGTCTCGCATGACCTACTGAAGGTGAACTTGGATGTGTTTGCATGGTCATACAAAGATCTAAAGGGGATTGATCCTACAGTATGTTAACATCACATCAACCTAGAGCCTGTGATGCCAAGCCTGTGAGGCAAAGACAAAGGTGCATGAATCCAAATTACTTTGCCCTAGTGAAAGCCAAATTGTTGAAGCTCCTTGAAGTGGTGTTTATCTATCTAGTGGCCAATAGTGAATCGGTTTCACCCATCGTGGTAATACCCAAGAAGAATGGAAAGCTATGAATATGTGTGGACTTTTGAAAGTTGAACTCCAATACTAAAAAGGATCATTTCCCTATCCCTTTCATAGATCAACTATTGGACACAGTGGTGACAAGCCATGAACTCTATTTCCTCTTAGTCGGATTCAGTGGATACAATCAAGTGCAAATCATAGAAGAAGATCAATCCAAAACAACCTTTATAACAGAATGGAAAACCTATGCTTATAGAGTGATGTTGTTTGGGATCTGTAGTAACGCTCCTGCTACATTCCAACAAGTGATGATGGAGGCATTTCAAAACCATATGCATGACTTCATTGAGGTATACCTAGATAACTTATGTGTCTATAACCTAATCCACAAGCATTGGGGACACCTAGAGCAATGCTTTGATAGATGTCGAGAGTATGGGATCTCTCTCAACCCTGACAAATGCGTCTTTGGAGTCTTATCTTTAGGAGTTCTTCTGGGCCACAATGTCTCTACACAGGGGATAGCAATAGACCCTATCAAGATCGAGAAGATTACAACTTTAATAGTGCCAACCAACCTCAAATAGTTGAGGGGATTCCTTGTCCATGTGGGCTATTATAGAAGGTTCATTGCACACTTTGCAGGAAAGGCATCTCTCTTGCACAAGCTCCTTAGAAAAGATGCAGAGTTCACGTGGACCATTGATTGTGATGAGGCATTCAACACCCTGAAGTAGTGTCTAATTGAAGCACCCATCCTGCAACTTCTTGATTGGATGAAGGAGTTCCATGTGCACACTAAAACATTTGTTGAAGGCCTAGGTGCAGTCCGATGCCAAAAAGGCCCCTAAAAGTTGGATCAACCTATATATTATGCAAGTCAAAAAGTAACCGATAAAAATAAAACTACATGGTGATAGAGCTTAAGTGCATAGCAATGGTGTTTGCCTTGGAGAAGTTTTGACACTACTTGGCTATTGACATACTTCAAATTCTATGTGGACCATGAAGCCCTATTCTTCTTGATGAACAAAGTAGATGTAAAGGGAATAATGATGAGATGACTCCTTTTGTTTAAGGAGTTCCACTTTGAAGTGGTTACTAAGCCCGATCGTTTCCATGTTTGGCTAATCATCTGTCACGAATCCCTCAGAGAGATGAAGAAGAGCAATATGACCCAGACCTCCCCGAGACTTCCCTCTTTCTAGTCAAAATGGTTATCCCATGGTACGTAGACATATCTAATCTCTGGGCAGCACAATAGTATCCCCCTAGTATCTCTAGCTGTGAGAAGAAGAAGATCCTTTTGAAATCAATCTTCTACACCATGTTAGGCAGCCCATTGTACAAGAAAGGCAAGGATGAAGTACTGCGTAGATGTGTTGCAGGAGATGAGATTCGGATTGTTCTGAAAGCATGCCATGATGAGCCGTGTGGAGGAAATTTTGCAGGAGAAGTGACATCCAAAAAGGCCTTACTCAGGATATTGGTGAATGACCGATCCTTCACAAGGATACCTATGACTATTGCAAACGTTGTGATGCTAGTCACAATGAATGGGAAAACTTACCAAATCTAGTACCATGCCCCTGCAACCCATCCTCCCCCTAAAGCCATTCAATAAATGGGGAATTGACTTCGTGGGCCTCATTAATCCACCAACCAGAATGAAGCATAATAGAAACATTTTGGTTTGCATAGACTATGTGACGAAGTGGTGTGAAGTCAAAGCTCTAAAGTGGGATGATGGCAACAATGTGGCTTTGTTCTTGTACGAAAACATAGTCACCCATTTTGGCAATCCCCTAGAGCTAGTAAGTGACAGAGGTACTCACTTCCTTAACAAGATTATGGAAGACTTGATAGAGTTATATAAGATCCGCTATCGCAAATCGACACCTTATTATCCCAGAGCCAACATCCAATTTGAAGTTACGAATCGCATCCTCAGCTCGATTGTAACAAGGATGATTGTTGCATATCATCGTGATTAGGACGGTTGACTTATAAAGGATCTCTGGGCATAGAGAACCTTCCATAAGGTTGCTACATGATAGACACCTTTCTAATTGGTGTATGGTACAGAAACCATTTTCTTTGTTGAATTAGAGTTACCCTCTTTGTGCATGGCTATCAAAGAATGCTTGGGAGATGATGAGTCCCTACAATGCCGTCTCTTGCACCTAAAATGTCTGGATGAGACTTGCAAGATGGCCCTACAGTGTATGGAAGCCATGTAAGCTCGCAAAAAGGCCTATCATGTGATAGCTTCATCAAGCCGAAGGAGTTTAAGAAAGGCGACTTAGTCCTTGCTTATGATTTGAGATTTGGCAAGTTTCCAGGTAAGCTTCAACAACGATGGATGGGTCCTTATAAGATACTTGTCATCAACCCTACTGGCTCTGTCCAAGTGCAGATAGTCGATGCTTGTGATTATCCCTTCCTGAATAATGGCTATCGCCTCAAAAAGTATTACCCTCATTGGGGATCCTGAAAATCACCATTGTGATAGCTCCTTCACTTTTTGCGCATCGATGTACTGCTTTACCTATTGCTCATGATAGCCCTCGTTCTTATCTTGATGAGGTGGCCTCATTTTGTTAGGCCCTCATAGCCACCTTCCACCTCTCCTTTACTCCCTTTACATCTGATCCAACAGAGGTGGCGAGGATGGTTCTGATACATGTTGTTCTTGCCAATCACCTATTTTAAAAGAAAAAAAGAAAGAATAAATATATATCGGTCATGGGAGAAGAGGACTTTGATCGTTGTAATGCCGACCTATTCTTCAAGAAAAGGTGGAGACACCCTTAGAAATAGAAAAAAAGAAAAAAAAAGAAAAAATAAACAAACAAAAGCAAAACTGTTATGGGAGAAAAGAAAGAAACTCCCTGTCATAGCAGGCCCTCGTTTCACGAAAAGATGGTATACACCCTTGAACAGAAAGCTGGCTATAGAAAAGGTGGCAACACCCCACAGTCTCCAGGATAGCTTTCAGAAGAAATTCCAAAGCCGCCTCCCTTGGGGCACTGAATCTTGCAACTCCATTAGTGCTTCTAATTCCTACAACACACGATATTTCCAATATGCAATCCAAGTACTCGACTTGTTGGCTACCTCCCCTAGGTACGCCTCTTCATCAACCGATACAAGTTGACATCCTCAACCCAATGAAGTCGATCTTCATTGACAAACCTTAAGCGATGTGAGCTTTCATCCTAGCTGGATGGAGATGTGAGTATGGGCTACCATGTGTAACCATCAATAGAGTGTGAGATAGAGGGTGGGGTGAGTGACCAATCTTTGCCCTTTATATCCAATAGAAGGTGTGATGTGTGAATGGAGTGTTACATGCACAACATGGGCCTCTCAATGCACAAAGCACAAATTGTTCTTATGTGCATGGCACTATAAGGATCCCTGGCCTTCCTTCTCGCACCATGTGTCGACACAGGGTGGGATGCACTATTGCACCATCAATTGCGCACGAGACATACAACATTCGCACACGTGGCAATGAGGATTCAATCAACAAGGTGTAAGGAACTTCGTTGCCCTCCTATAATCATCAACAGAGCATGAGACAGAGGGAGGGGTTGAGCGTGATTGATTTCCCCTTCATCAACAACTGAGAGGTGAGGATTGAGGGACATTCTAACAATTGGAGTCAAGCACATTCTCATTTCCCCATGCACCCACGGGATGGGTCTCCTTCACCACCCATCATGATACACATCACTCTATTTGGCACACTGCATGATAGGGATCTCTGGCCTTCTTGCTTGCACCTATGCCAAAATGGGTTGGGATGCACTGATGCACCATCAATTGTGCACATTGGCATACTCCCTTTGACTCATCCCTCGTGTGTCAATTTCTAAACCAGATGATGTGAGATATGAGTTTCAATCCTTCCCATTGAGTGATGCGAGTTATGGGGCGAGCGACTGATCTTACATTCCAACACGAGTGATTATCGCAATTGAGTGTTATATACCTTGCCACACCAATGACCTAACCAATGCTTCATCAATAAAGCTACCTCCCTGGGTGTTGCTGCATGGTTTCTATCATGCTGGACGAGTGTGATATGGCGAGTTGTGGTACCTCCTGGCGATGACTACAACTCTTCACGTGACATTGACAGTTCACCTCGACCATCTTCGAATCGAGCCAAGTTTTTCTAACCCTACCCCTTTTGATTACAAGAGTCAATCATGTTTTAAGTGTGGGATGTACATATATGGGTTGTGATTTAATGTTAGACCCTTTGGATTAGTCCATCTGATTTATTAAGGTCTTAAGTATGGAGACGTGGCCCTACGCGTCCACATTGCATATCTTTCCTAATGGATGATTTAAGCATACCATGTCCTTATTTTTCCTTGATGGGCCACCCGTCCTATTCTCACCCCATCTTGGGGTCGTTCCTCGTCTGTTTGGCTTTATCCTTTGTTTTGCTACTTTTTAATGAGAACGCACTCTACATTCACCAAAATTATGATTTGACCTTCCAACCCTATTTTTCCCTTTGCAATGGCCACTTTTCCTTTTTACATCCCCCAGTTTGGAGCCATGGATCATGAGTTATTAATTTTTGAAGGATTTTCTGTCAATTTACGGTGTTTCCACATGAACGCATCTTTGTCACTTCAAAACCATGATATGATGTCATATCCCTAACCTATGCCTTGCCCTTGATATTTTTCCTTTTTACTACCCATCATTTTGATGCACGGTTTATTCGTTTATTAAATTTTTTGTATTTTTAGGTATTTTTGTGTGCAATTTTGGCTCTTTTTTCATGTGAACCTGCCCTATGCACCTCGGAATTCCATTCTGACTAAATAGCCTTGTTTTCCTTACTCACATGCACAATTTTCCTTTTTTCCTCATCCTGTTCTGATCCACCGATTTTATGATATTAATTTTTCAGTGAGTTTTTGTTACCAAAATTTTTCATGTGAACATCCCCTAATGCCACCGAAAATGCATTCTACCCTAACAGCCTTGTCCCATAGGTTTTCCTTGCCATTTTTTCTTTTCGTTGTACTCCATTTTGATGCATAGATTTTCTCCTATTAATTTTCGACTCCATTTTCGTTTGTATTTTTACCATTTTTTCCATGCGAATGCGCCCTATCACCCTTGGAACCACATTCTACCTTACCCATCCTGTCTGTCACTTCCCTACTACAAACATCCTTTATGCTCATTCCTCATTTCCACTATCAAAATTTTTTGTATAAAATTTTATTCCCATTTTTTGGTGCATTTTTATTGTTTTTTCCATGCGAATCAATCTTATCCCTGTTAGAACTACATTCTAATGTGATAGCCGGTCTGCGACATCATCAGGATATTTTTCCTTTTGTTTGTAGTTCACTTTGGTTGACACATTTTTAGTATTAATTTTCATGTTTGTTTCCTAACCCGATTTTTGCCTTTTTTTTCCATGTGAACACCCTTAATTGTCACTGGACATCTTGTTTCACTTTCTTGCCCTTTTCTCTCGTCCTTCGACATATTTTTTCTTTTCACTATCCATCCATCCGATGCTTGATTTAATTGCTATTAAATTTTCCATAATTTACGTTTTACCATTTAGCGTATTTTCGTGCAAATGTCCATGTTTTTGCGATTTCTTGCGCGTCCACACGTCCGGGACACCGTTTTTCCCTTGTATATACACCTTGTCTATTGTGTCAAACTTGCTGTCACAAAATTTTTTACCTCCCCCACCCATGCTCGTGCGCATGACGGGGGATCCTTATGCTTTTTTTAAAACAAAAACAAAAACGAAAATTTTTTAAAAAAGAAAAAAAAACACCCCCCTTCACCGCCCCCAATTTGTCATCCCTCTTTCCCTTCCCCTTCTCCCTCTCCCCCTCCTCCACGTCTTTCTCCTCTTATCTCCTCTTTCGTCCTTCCCTCTTCCCCGTGCAGTGCCGCCCTGCCCCTCGTGATGTGATGAGCCATCGCCTATGGCCTCACCTAACATTGTTGTTGCCATTCGATTCATTAGCACGCCGCTTGAGGAGGCTGTTGCCCGCTACTCCATCGGGGAGTGCATGCCTGCCACCCATCATCATGGCCACCGCTAGCTGGAGCCGCCACCTTGTGTCTCTTTCCCTCTCACCCTCGCATCGCCTCCTAGTGGCCTTGCCCACTATGAATGCTCCTGACTGCCCTGTTCAGCCACTCGCGCCCTAACCTCACCCCCACCAGTCCTACCCGCCCGTGCCCTAACCTAACCCTCCATAAGTCCTACTCGCCCATGCCCTAACCTACCCCCCCACAAGTCCTACCCCCCGCCCATGCCCTAACCGAACTCCCCACTAGTCCTTCCTGCCCGCACCCTAACCTACACCCCCACCCACCGATCGTGCCCGTTCCTTATGCCCCTTGCCGACTTGTGGACCTGGTACCCCCCAAAGAAAAAAAAATCCCTCATTGAAAAAAATTATTATGTTTTTAATTAGAAAGTAAAACACACTTAACCATTAACAAAATTTTTAAAAACCCACAAGACAACACCCCCACATACATACATACATACATATATATGTATATATATATACTTTCCTCCTTTACATTGTAAATTCCATTTAAAAGTTAAAACACAAAAAACACACAAAATAAACACACCACACACAATACACATTAATACCAACTTGTTTTCCAACACACATTAATACCAACACACATTTTTGCATGTGACCACCTTGTTTTCCACCGTCTAGTGCGTGTGCCCCCCTTACGGTCTTATTCATGTGCGAGGTTTTTAACCTTGTTGCCTGTGTTCGTGATCACGATCGTTCACACGCATGCCGTTTTGTCCATGTGGTGGATAGCCTGCAGCTGTTCACACGCAGTCCACATTGTCTGTTACCAGGTACTAAATCTCCTTCCTTTTTTATTAAAAAAAACCATAAAAACATTTAAGAATGATTTAAAATCCATAAAAATCAAATAAAATGAAGAAAAATACCAAAAAATCATAGAAAAAATTTGCAATTTTTGAGAAATTGAAGTATTTTTTATTAAAGAAAAAATACTTAAAAAAAAGAGAAATGTTATAATATGTTTTAAAAAATCATAAAGTTTCAATATGCATATAAATTTGCTAAATTTTTGAAAAAAATAAAAAAGATAATTAAAAAAATAATAATTTCCATTATGATTATGACTCGTTAAAAAACATAAAAATTAGAAAACATATTGCACATGATTTATTTGAAGAAACAATAACTTTAACAATGAGACATTGCAAAAGTTTTCAAAAATAGTTATTTTTAATATGTTAAAAAATTCAAATAAAAGTATTTTTATATTTTGAATTTACCATTTGGGTACTCACATTTATTTATCTATTTATTTATTTATTCAAAAAAAGAAAAAAACACCAAAATCAACAAAGAAACAAGAAAGGAAAAAACAAAAAAATCAAACCCAACTTACCATACGTAACAACACATTTAAAAAAATCCATTTAAAAAATAATAAAACAAAACAAAAACCCCAACACATGATTGTCCAAGTGTCAAACCCTTTTTTTGTCCCCGTTCTTTTTATATTAGTAATTGGTTTTTTGTACCTTACAGGAGGTTGACTGCCACTTAGTTGCCCTGTTGTTTGCGTACAAGGATTTTCCTATTTTTTTGGATTGTTTGGAAGTGGGGTTTTGTGCGTCTTACCTTGTGGATGTCCACATGCTGCCATGTTTTTCTCTTTCCCTCCTTCACAGATACTGTTACACACAAGAAATTGTAATGAAAAATCAATTGACCATTACAGCCACAAAAGTGACAAAATGCATATCCTAAATTTTTTATTAAAAATAATTGGTTAATTTATAAAAGAAAATTCACCGTTGCACGAGCAGATAGCACCATAATCCACTTAATTTGGTAACTTAAAATCCATTCATAAGTGCACGCACGTGCTATACACACAATTAATTTGTAATTAATAATGAGCACCCCAAAGTCACGCATACATGCGCCTTGCGCCACAGATCATATAAATTTTTAAAAATGAATTGCATTTATAGAGACTCCTAATCTAATCAAGTCAGTTTAAGTTGGGGATGGGGGCTATACAAATGACTCACCATGCATTAACATAATAATTTAACAATGATGAATTGTGAGTAATTGATTATCTAATACAATGAGTCATGTAGTTTTCACTCACCCACTTCATCACACCATAGGTATATGCCATATATTTAGGGCGAATGTGATTTTTCTTGGTTAAAGATAAAGGTCTTCTCTATCTATATTTATTGTGATGGTTGGAGTTTATGGGTTAGTCATGATTTTTGTATTATGTATGGGATACGAAATGCGTGAAATTTTATTTTCTTTTAAATATTTGATTACGGGGTTTGTGAGTGCATGTATGTATGCATCACATGAAGCTTTCGGTCCCATATGTGCGTAGGTTATGCCAAATGTTTTGTAGGATGTGAAATGCTTGGGGAGGTCAATGTGTTGATGTTGCTGTTTTTGTTTCCCCTATTATTTATCTCAATGGTTGTATGTGTGGGTTTTGTAGGAATCCTGCCTCATTTTCCTGGTTTTGTGTGTATGTGGATACTCTAGTGTGGTCTAAATGGCATCTTCTTTCACTCCCCACTTGTGATCCAGTATGTACCATTACTGGTCCATGATTATTCTCTTCTGTTTGATGCTGATGAATGTATTCAAAAAAGGTTGGTCTTCATCTCTTTGTGGCCTTGAAGTTCCCTCTCGTGGATGCAAAGCTCTGTTATTCTTTTCTGGAGACTTACAAGAAGCTTTCGGGCTTGGTTTATGGTCGTCAAATTTTTTTATCCCTTGTTATTGGCAATGAGGCCTTGTTCTTACCTTTTGCAGCTTTTCTTGTGTCTTGTCTCGCAGAAGGAAACCTCTACTCCTTTGGTAGCACCTAAAGTTATCACTAGTTCAGGAGTATCAGTGACACATATTTTCTCTCCTTTATGGAACCAATTATGTCAATTTCTCCAGGATCGCTTTATGTTAGGCAAGCCTGCTTTAAAGTGTTTGTCCAGAGGACTCTTTACAGTCTCTATCAGGATCCTAGAAGGGGATAAGCTTAGTTGGAAAACCTTTTGTTGGCTAAGATGGATCAATAATTTCAGCGAGTCATGAAAGGTCAACTTAGTAATGTGTCTTATGGGGTTTTTCTACAAAAAATCATTCAGTTGGCATCTCCCCCAGGTGGTATTCCTGTCTGTCTAATCCTATTCCCCTTTCACAATAGTCTCCTCCACTTGTTCCTTTTGCTCTTATGGAAGTCAATTCAGATCGAGCAGATATACCCCCTACCAAAATCATTTGAAAGAAGCACTACACACAGGGTCTTCTGATACTTTACCTGTTCCAACCCTTGTTGTATAGATTCCGATCCCTGAGGTGTTTGGTAGCTCTCTTTCCTCGTTCTTGTCTTGTATCAATCTCTTTGTCGCACAATAGGAAGGACAATCGGATCCACAGATTCCTCCTTCCTTGTAAATAGTACTGTTTAGATCTATGCTATCACAACTAGTTTCTGGTGTTCAGAATGCTTTCGAGACTTCCATGAGTTTATGTCTTCAAACAATCTAAGGTGGGATTTTTGACTAGTCACAGCTGAGCAAAGCTCTTGTAGATTTAGCTTACGAAAAGATTGCTTTGAGTGATATCCATACACAAATGACTGGAATTATGGCTTTGATGGATTCATAGCATGCCATGATTAAAGAGTTAGAAGCTAAGGTTGCCATTTTGGAGGAAGTGAATGTGTTCTTAACCAAAGAGAAGATTGCCACCCTTGAGGAAATGATTGAATTAGCTCGAAGCTTGGTATTTATGAAGACCAACTACAATATTCTCAAGAGACTACAGAGTTGCAAAATAAATTTAGAACCTCCAAAGTATGGGTGGTAGAATCTGGGTCAGCAGATTTAATCAAAGTAGTATTTGACAGATTTGTTGATGACTTAATCTCTCATGAATCTCAACTATTATCTTTTATGTATCTTCAAGGAGATCTGCACATCTCTGATGGAGGAGGACATGAACCTTTATGTAGGAGATGCAATTTTGCAAGTAGCCATGTATGTCCATTCAATTGAAATGACTTTGGTTGATAGCATGAAGAATTATCATCAATAGAAATTGTGGTGTAAGGGCTATGCTTGGCATCCTCCTTTGGAGGATGATGTTCTAGAGCCTCGCCGTCGATGAAGTGTACTTTATAGGTCAGATATTTAGACCTTGAGATCCCAACTATTAAACCATATTGCTAACAATCCTTTATTCACTAAGGATTTCTTTTCAGCTTTTGATTTATGTTGTTCCATCTATCCTTATGAACCTCATGATATCCTATCTTATTCCTTAATCTCTTATCGATTACCATTGTATATTGCCATCCTCCAATTAATCTAGATAGTATTCCTCTTTTATCTTTTACCCTTGCAGTTTTCCCTCACATTCTTGTTTTTAGTACATGCCCCTTTACTATCGATCCTATATCCTCGCCTACTCCTATTGAACCACTTCTGTTGTTCAACCTATTACTTCTTTTTTCCAGTAGAATCCCTTTAGAAATTTCTACTTTCTTTCCCTTCTTTCCCACCCTCATTATCCCTTCAAATATCTTCATTCTATGATTTATCCTATCCCCCTCTTCATTGTTCTCCTATTATCCCTTTACCATCTACATCTGATTATATTAATCTCCCTCCCTGATCAATGATGGATACTCTTGGTGGGTATAACAATGATATCCTCCGTCGACAGTAGTGGACATTGAATGATTCTTTGACAGGACCAGTTGGCCTATCATTCTTGGTTTCTGGGACACTTCTGCACAATGTTCCATTTCTTATCTTCAAATTGCTAGAGCACATGCTTGTTTTGAGGATACTTCGGTACACTTGGTGTATCATTTTTGCTGGTATCTTGCTTTTATGCATTAATAGTCTCACCTGAATACTAGGAATAGTATGAAGTTCAGGAAAAAATATATTTATCCTACATAGCTCGTTGACACTCTCTTGGGCGTTTTATGCACTAGTAGTCTCACTTGAATAGTAGGAAGAGTATGAAGTTCAGGAAAAAATATATTTATCCTACATAGCCTGTTGAAACTCTCTTGAATGTTTTATACAATAGTAGTCTCACCTGAATACTAGGAAGAGTATGAAGTTCACAAAAAAATATATTTATTCTACATAGCATGTTGAAAATCTCTTGGATATACTGATTCTTTTTAATGGAAATCTTTCTCTTTGCTCTTCAATTTTTGGGAGCATGTGCCCTTTAGACTACATTGTCTTGTATCCATGTGAGTTGCGTATATGTTTTATGGTGTATATGTGGTATTTTATCCCTCTTGCATGGAGTTGACGATAAAGATGAAGCTGATTCAGAAGATAATTGATAGTGATTTGAGATATTAGCTTATGGATGGATGCTTATGGCGAAAGAAAATCAACCTCTTATATCCTTTAATAGTTTGTCATGCTTTCTTGTTTCTAAGATGTGATAATGGATAAAGATGTTTTCCTTTCATTGTATTCTTTATTAGATACATGTTATGAGTTGGGGTTGTATTTGAATGGTGTTCCTAAAGAAGTTGAAGAAGATCAAGTTGAGCTATATTTTGAACTTGCATTTTATTTTTCCCAGGTTGCGAGGATACTTCCTGATTAAGTGTGGGGATATGTTGAGGGTTGAAATGACTTGATTTTTGGCTGTTTTTTGTTGTTTTTAAGAATTGAATGGTTGATTTTTGATGGATTTTGAATGATGATTAGTTGTTTTGGAAGTGTTTGGGAGTGTTTTTTATGAGGTTGATTGTGTTTTGAAAGCTCATGATATTTTATAGTGGAGATATGATATTCTAACATGTTTTATTTAATGTCTTGTTAGCGTCTGATTGGTTCTATTTAGGTCTGTTGAGCTTTTGTTTTGCTCTCTTTTTCTTTTGTGTAAGAGGTTAGAATGATGATTGATGAAGTTTGAGAGTGTTTGGAAGTTTTGACCATTTGTAGAGTCTCTGCTTTTGTTATGTTTTCTGTTCTATATGCCTCTATAAGTGTGATATGGGATGAATATAAAGCTTGGGGAAGTTTTCCAACCTTGGGAAGAGATGAATATAAGTTCAAAATAGCTCGAAGAAGTTGAAGTAGCTGCTGTGAAACTTTGAAGTAAAGACTGAAGTGACAGTGATAGTAATGAGCTCTCAAGGGACATTGTAGTGGTCTTGGTGACCTTTCATATTAGACATACTTTTTGGGAGGGGTATCCACGACCAAAGAAGGATTATGGATGATTATTATTGATTATTCCATTGTACTATTTAGAGAAAGAATATATGAGAGAGAGTGTTTGAGTGTTAATCCTCAAACAAACAAGGTGGAGAATTTAGAAAATCTAAAGTAGAAGACAAAGGCAAGGCAAATGTGGAATGGAGAATGAAGGCACACCAAGAAAAATCAGGAAATACAAGAAGTGTGAAAAAGTTCTAAATCAAGGAGAGACGCTCAAGAAAAAGTGCAAGTAAATATTTTTGTAAAAGAGCGCAAGGTGCATCGTGATTTATTTTAGGAGCGCCAGGATCTGACCTGTGCAAATTATAAATGTAGATGGGCGGTAGGAAAAAAGCTAGGAAGATAGGAGAACAATGGAAAAAATGTCTTAGGCTATGGTCAGCCATATAAAAAGGGGATGACCGGCCAAATGGGATTTAGGGATTTGTATATGAAGTTCAAAAGATGAATGAGAGCTTATTCTTTGGTGTGTGGCAAAGTGGACTCATCTTCTCCTCTCCTTCTCTTCTCTTTGCTTGCTTGTGTATGCTTAAGGGAGGGAGAGTGAGTGTGTGAGGGTGAGGGATCAAGGAGGTGAAGCTCTCCACTATCTCCTCTCTTCTTATTCTCTTATCTTCTCTTCTCTTCTCTTATCTCGCATGCGGCTATGGAGGATGGAGCTTGGAGGTGGAGGTTTGAGGATGCTTGAGCTTGCATCAAGGATCGTGGAGCTATTAGAGTGCTTGAGAGAGGAAGCAACTCAATCGGGCATCAATGTAAGCTCACTACACTCGTAGAGAGGGATAACGCATTGGCTATGTGATAGGTAGCCACTAGTGCTTGCTTGAAATGCTTGAACAATAAGCAGTCCGTGGATCTTGGTGGTTGAGCTTGCGCTTGCCTCTACATTTTGGTTCCATTGCCGGGACCAATAGATTTAAGTATGAGCACTTGCGTTCTTCAAATCGAGCATTGAAGCAAGGGTTTCAATCATCCCAAACCAGAGCTTTAGATAGATAGAAAGTTTTGGGTTTTAATCCATGCTACAAGTAAGTATTTTTGGTTTTTGATGATTGGTTGAGTAGGAGAAATCTATTCACTACCATGCTTTTGATTTTTGTCGCATTTAGAGTAGGATAGGTAGGAGAAATCAGAGGAAATCAGAGAGGGAAGCTTGTAGTTCACTGCTATAAAATAGTCCTGAACAGGGAAATAATAGGGGAAAATGAGAACAAAAGAGTGCTCAAATGTCTTAGGGTTGAAGGTCGAGTGATTGGGAAGGCTAAGGTGCAGGCCAGTGTGGGCTTAAGGTCATGGGTGACTAGGGAAAACCTCATTTACAGTCTGGCTTTGAGAGAGAGAGAGAGAGAGAGAGAGAGAGAGAGAGAGAGAGAGAGAGAGAGAGAGAGAGAGAGAGAGAGCTTGTAAGTCTAGGTCTACATTAGGTCGATTGGAATATATCGGGTTTTTAGTGAGATTTAGGTATGGAATGTCCTTGGCCTACACTCCTCCTTGATTCTTGAAAGTTCTGGTAGCTACTAGCAACACTTATATTTAGATTTTTGGCAAATAAGTGATCGATACGTATTTCGGTTGACAAAATCAAACGCCTCGCACAGTGTTCGATTCTCAGAATCGGATCGAGCGAACTTGTTCGATCCCCAGGATCAAACACTCGGACAAACCGACCTCGTCCGATCGGACATCCTGTTCAATTTTGAAAATCGGACAACCCATAATCGGACTACTTGGACTCGGACTATGTCCGATTGGCTGATTGGACCAACTCTAATCGGATGCTCGGCCCGTCACGACCGCGACGATCGAACCATAGAATGAGACACTCCAAAATCAGTTACCTGTCAAATCGGACGTCTGATTCCAAGAATCAGATGCATAAAAATTGGACACACGACAATCGGACTGCTAGAATTGTGGACTAGCTTCAGTTTTTCGATCGGACATATAGCTGTCCGATTGTGACAATCGGACCCGAACGTGTTTGATCCTCAGAATTAGACATTGGTAAATCGGACCTCCGATTTTCAAAATCGAACACTGGTAAATGGGACATAGCGCAAGAAGGAAAACTCGGGAATTGAATGAACCCCGACTAACGAGAAGTGTGATCCGCACTGGAAGAACCCACTGAATGCCTCACAGGTAGTTACAAACCTAGAGATTGTGGTCGAATGGTCTGAAAGGGTGATTGGTGTTGTGTGCTGATTATAAGACCCCAACTCGACCTGAACCGAGCTGAACAAGATAGCGTAGGAAATAAACACACGACCTTATTAAGCCAACCCATAGACAAGAGCATCGGAGCTACGCACACTTTGTTTTTTCACTCACTCTGGGTTCCATCACTCGAAGCTTAATTAAGAAAAGCTAAAAGCCTGATTTTGCACAGTGCATAGAAAAGAGCACACATACACGTACCCATGCACAAAGTGAGGGTAAGTTGAGGATTGATTGTAAGTAACAAGGAACACACCTGGACTTAAGGACTTGAAGGAACCCAACAATAAGAGAAGACCCAAAGACATAGAAGGGATATCGAATCCCCAAAGGTAGGACCAAGCGGAGACCACTGCAAAAAATATTTAAATGCCACAAGAAGGGACAATACCACGGAAGTGGATATGCCTGGCCTTGATCGACAACTTGGTAGAATAGGAAGTCCTAGACATGGAAGGAGGTAGCTCAGGTCATAGAAGCAATGAGGAGCTTAACCTAGGAGACTTTCCTGAGGTTGTCCAATATTCAGTGAACCAATATGACACTCAAACCCGGCTAGAACACCATGGTAGGCCGGTAGAGGACATCATAGCAAACCTAGATGAAGAGAGAAAACTGGCCCGCAGGGCTCTGCAAGGCCTGATTGCATACAACCAGGATCAGCAAACCAAGAACTTGCATCAGAGCTTAGAAATGTGAGAGATCCAGAGAGTGCTAGCCTTAGCGACGGGCAGGAATCGGTCAGAGAGTGAGAGAGCGCTGGAAGGAGATCTCACACTAAGCGAGCTCCTAACAAAGTGACTGCTAGATAACATGGCCACTGCAGAACAAAGTGTTGTAGCATTGGAAACATCGCTACTAACAGGGTTGGGAGTCAACCAAGGCTCTAAGAGTCAATTAAAAATCCCTATGGTAGCAAAGCAGCTGGACAAATACCAAGCTACCAACGAACCATACAGCTTTGTCGAGTAGTTTGAGCAGTTGTTGAATGGTGATAAGCTGAAAATCAGATCTACTAGGGATTCCCTGTAAACGGATGAGCTGTCCATTGGAGAAAAACTCCATATATAACTGTGAGAAATCCATAGTAATCCTGCCTAAGGTCATCAACCAATCACAACCAAGTACAATATCTATAGGCCCCATTTCCAAAGTGATCAGGTTTACTTTGACTTCAAAACTTTCAGCCATCTGCAAAGAAACCTGTGGGCAAATCTGTGTGCTGATTTCCTCTTCACCATTAGCCACTTGTACTCTAATGGGCTGCTGTAAGTCGGTGGGAACACAATTCAACTTGTACATAATGGATTTATTGACAAAACTGTGGGTACTGCCACTATCTATCAGGATGAACACTGGCTTTCCACATATGCTTCCCTTCATACGAAGTGTATTAGGGTTCTTAGATCCCGTCCAAGCATCCATAGAGATAGAACAATTAGTGGCAGCAGGCAACTCATTACAAAATCCACCAGGATCAAATGGGATATCACCGCCTGGATCAAAAGGAAAAGAGTCAGATGGATCATAGAAGTACTCCTGTCCACCATCATCCTCGAAATCTTCATTTTCAGCATTGATTGTGACTGCATTAACTTCATCTATGTCATTTTCAAGGTCCTCAAGAACTAGCATACTCTGAATTTTTGGCTTGGCATTTTTGTATACACACTTTGAAGCATGGTCAGGAGTATACTTTTCTCCACACTTGAAGCATAGGCCTTTGTCCTTTCTTTCCTTGTAAAGATCCACGGGAATTTTATCCCCAAAAAGAGATGTGGATCATAAGATCAAGTTGATCCCAAGAGCAGTACCACCAGCCAAAGCCCCATATACGACATGAATCACACTGACTTGATGGAGTTAAACAAGAAATTGCATGAGTTGGAAGAGCAAGGCTTCATCTAACTAATCAAGTTCCCATTTAGAGCCCCAGTGTTGTTCATCAAAGAAGAAAGATGGAGGACATAGATGGTGTGCAAACTATAGAACACTCAATAAGATCACCATAAAAAACTAGTGCCTCGTGCTCTTAGTAGAGAATTTGTTAGATAGATTGCATGGGGCCAAATACTTTAGTTTCATAGATCTTAGGTCATAGGCTACTAGCAAATCTGCATATCTGAAGAAGACATCTCAAAAACCACATTTTTCACTAGATATGGAAATTTTGAATGGCTCGTCCTCAGATTTTCGGGCTTAGGAATGGGCCAAGAACATTTAGTGGATTAATGGATGGAGTATTCGTGCGTGAGAAAGATGTGCTCATTATAATTTATATAGATGATTTTTTATTCTACGGTGAAACTTTAGAAGAGCACAAAGAACACTTCAAGTAATTATTCAAGAAGTTGTAGTAGCATAAATTGTATGCCAAGCCAAAGAAGAGTGAGTTTGTAGCAAAGGAGCTAGAATTTCTAGGATTTGTCGTAGGGGAGGAAGGAATCAAAGTAGACTTAATGAAAGTAGAATCATTGAAGAAGTGGCCCATCCTAAAAACTATCCATTAGAGAATCTCTAGGCTTCACAATATTTTGTAGAAGGTTCATGAAAGATTACAGTATGGTCAAAGCCCCACTATCTCAACTACCAAAAGAGACAAAAATTTCACATGGGGGAGTGATTAAACAAGCAACCTTTGACTTGATGAATGAGTGTATGAGCAAGACCCTTGGACTCAAAGTGCCAAACTTCAACAAGCCCCTTGAGATCTCAACAAAAGCATTTGGTTATGGCATTAAGGGAGTGTTGATGCAGGATGGTCACTTCATTGCCTTAGAAAGTGGAAGCACTATGTGCAAGACAAATACACAATTGTCTTCACATACAACATCTACTCAAATGCTTCTAATCACAACCCAAGTTATCTGCCAAGCAAACCAGATGGCTCAACTTCTTAGCAAATTTTGACATGGAGATCAAGATTCTACAAATAAAATAGCTAATGCACTAAGTCAAAAATTAGACTTAAAAGCAATGAGCATAGCCACCAATAGCAACTTCTTAGAGTTATTGAAGGAGCCCCTAGATCATGACAAGGAGATGCATGACCTCATAGAAAAAGTGAAAGTTGAGAAAACACCGCATGGCATGCATATACTTGAAGAAGGGATCATTTTTAGAGGAAAGAAACTATACATTCCCAATAGTGTGGAGTGAAAGAAGATTATATTACATGAGATGCATGATGGGAAATTAGGGGGATAGAAAGGCCAAAGCAAGTCCCTAGAGGCCTTAATGAGGCAATTCTACTACCCAAATATGAAGGAAGAGGTTATAGACTATGTCAAGACATTCCCACTTGTCAACTCTAGTTAAAGCTCCACGCACAAGGATACTCACTTGCTTCAACCCAATGCCAATGCCAAGCTACCCATAGGACGTCATCAACAAGAATTTCATTGCGGGATTCCCAGAATCCCATGGTTATACAATCATCTTTGTAGTGGTGGACTATTTTTTCAAGCAAGCACACTTCATCTTGCCAAGCCATCATTGAATGCTACTGAGGCTCAAATTGCACTTGCTATTAGTACTTTTATACCTTACTACTAGTATACATGTAGAACCAACATATGTAAAGTGACTTAAAATGTCATATGAAGTTTTTACCTGACATTTAGGTGTCTTGCTGATGTTCAAGAAATTGTATCTTTTGAGATCCTGCGTGATGAGGAATGGGATATTCTTCAGGACAACGCTAGATTTTGGTTGCTTATGTTTGGTTCTATTAGTGTGTACCCGTTTCCTGAATATTTACGCTATTTGTTTCGAGTTATCTAATTAGGAGTGGTCATGATGACAGAGAACTGTGTGATAGTTTTCAGGACAGTAGTTGTGCGTTGATGAATGTGATATGTAGTTCGTGTTTGCATAGTTTTCATGAAGAATAAATGTGTGGAATGGTTGTAAATCATGTCAGGAAGTTTCCTGTAGTAACACAATTGTTTCAGGCAGTTTGATGTTTCATGTATTTCTTGTTATGGTCTTGATAGGCCATAACACTTTGGCGATCCTGCTAGTTTCATAGGAATAACTCTCATGATTTAGGCATCAGGCTTCGAAAGAATAATTACAAAATTGGGATGCATGAATTCAGGATGCTAATGGCATTGGAGATGTACAAGTTGCTGTGTATGAGCAATCTTTATGTTAGACAATTATCCTTATTTATCCAATCCTATCCTCACAAGGAGCAGATTTCAAGAATTGAGGGAGGTATTGTTAAGATAGCAACAACAAACTACAAGGCCTAATGCTACAAATGAAGTAGTGCAATTAGGTAGGTTGGATGAAGAAGAGTTCACAGATGTTGGACAGAATCCCTTGGGGGTGGTTTCCTCTGAGGGTACCTCAACAGTGTACCATTATCCTACCACCTCTACAGAGTCTCCCCCAACACCTCCAACTCCTTCAAGCATACCAGGTTTGTTAGATAATGAAGAAGCAATATTTCCTCTTGACTATTAGGGTACTCCTCCAAGACACGCACTTGAAAGATTGTAGCATGCAGTGTTAGGAAGGGCATTCCTATGAAGGAAGGCAAGGGTTCCAATAAATAAATCATTGAGTTTTAACCCTTTACCACCATAGAGGAAGCCCAAGAAGCAAAACAATATGAATCAAAATCAACTATTCAACCCAAAGGTGAGAGCATCTAAAATTTCAAGCAAGAAGAAGGAAGATCCAGATTGCCATGTGGCTCAGTTTGAGACAAGGTGGACATCAAGTGGATTTAATCAATTGTATGGAGATCTGGTCAAAGAATAGCAATTTGCAGCCACTCTGCAGGGAAGAGCCATGGACTGGTTTACCAATTATGGTATGGCAACATTTAATACATATGATGAATTAAAAAAATTCATTTTTGGACAGGTTTCGAAAAGATAAAACCCAGGGGGACATTCTGAGGAAGATCAAGGGGAGTAAGCAAAAGAGTATGTTGGTGGAAGATTATGCTCAAAAGTTTAGAACCTATTGAACAGGTTGAATAATGTTGATGCACCATCAGTGGAGATACAAATTACTTACTTCATTAAGGTTTTGAGGAGTAGAATCGGGAATCCAATCGCTAATGTAGAATTGGGACAAAATGGTACATCGGATACTATGATTAGGGTTGCTATGAGAGTCGAGAGAAGGCTGGGTACTTCTCGTTCAAAAACACATAAAGATGATGATTCTTCAAGTTTAGATTCTAATACAGATTCAGATTTAGGATCTGAAAGTGATACTGATCATGATGATAGTGAGAATAGTTCAGATTCAAAAAATGATTCTAGTGACTTCGATGATGAGGAGTCTAGTAGGAAGAAATATAGGAAGAAGAAGAAAAAAGCAGGACCAACCAAGTCTAAAAAGAAGAAAACAAAAGAACGAAGTAAAAGAAAAGCAGAGGAGAGTAAATTGGATATGAAGATTAAGCAAAACCTTAAAGATTTAGGCCTGTAGGACACTAAGAGGAAGGAAAAGTATAGTGAGATATGCCAAAGAAATGGCCATGAAACCAGGACATGTTGGTACAATCCTAATGTGAGGATGCTACAACAGATGCCAATGGGGCAGCCTAGGCCAAGACCTATGCAACTAGTTGCAGTAAATTAGGTTGTTTACTGACACAATGCATCAAAGATCTTTTAGGGGATCTGGAAGAATGCATGCAAGACAACCTTGGGGAAATTTAAGAACACATCAGTAAACTACTCAAACCAGAGCATGCCACTATTGTGGAGGTCAAGGACACTTTGTTGGACCAAACTGTGAACTTTGGGCAAGGCATAGGATTGAGAGAGGAATGATAGTAGCAAGGACCCATAATGACAGAAGACCTACGGGAGCATCTCATCTATAGCATCCACCTGCCCTAGTTGCAGCAATCCTTAAAGAGTTACATGACCAAGATAAGAAAATGCAATTTTTAGATGGTACAAGAGTTGCTAATTATAGGAAAAGTCAGCAAGAAGAGGTTCAAGAATGGCGAGAGGGGGTATTAGGTGACTCAAATGTTGCAAGTACGCATGTTGAATGTGATTGTTCTAATTGCATTAAAGTAGAGGATTGTCCTGATGAAGCTATAGTATTAGCTGTTACTAAAAGCCAAGCAGACTTGAAGCTTGATTGGTAGAAATAAGAGAAAACCAAGGAAAAGGCAACAAAACACTTTAAAAGGTTTCAAAAATTTGCAGGGAAAGTTAGATTTGAAGAGCTTGATGATCAGGTAGATTCAAGAATCCTGTATCCTGATGAGCAGGATCAGCATCCTGAAGATAAAGAATTAGGAAAATTTCAGGAGGGACTTTCAACAGAGCTATTCCATGCTCTAGCAAAGTGTTCCTTGCAATTAACATCGGATTAGATCTTGGATTTAATTCCAAGTTTCAAGGAGAAGTTGCTCCTGAAGATTAGGGAAAAGCAGCAAGCGGTTCTTGAAAGTACACCAGTTCAGGATTAGGCAGTTCTTAACTATCAAGCAGTTATACCAACCCAACAAGAAGTTGTGGATTATCAAGTGCCCAATATTCAAGTTGCATATGCACGAAGGAAGCATGATGATGTCTTGTTGGATGGGGGTTCCGGAGTTAGTATACTCCCTGAACATACATATATAGCAACCAAGCACGATGAGTTGCTACTAGCTCCGTTTTAGGTCAGGATGGCAAACCAGAGGAGTTTACAACCTCTAGGAATTCTCAGGAATCAAGAAATTAAAGTAGCTGGCCTGAAGTTTAGGGTAAGTTTTGTTGCATTACGAATGTCAGAGATCGCAGATTCCTATAAGATGCTTTTGGGTAGACCATGGTTTAAGTTAGCTAAATTGAAGCAGGATTGGGGGAATGATTATGTATGTATACCAAGGGGATTGAAAGAGACCACATTATCAACAGTTAATAAGGTAAACTTGAAGAGTTCTTCTCGATCTGTGGTAGCTCATACTATTAATTTGGAAGATGAAGTGGAAGATGATGAGGAGGAAATGTTTCTTCAAGCAAATCCTTTTGTAGTTCCAGTGTTTGAAATTGATGTGGACAATATTATTCAGAAGTATCGAGATTCTTCAATAACTACAGGACATGAAGTTTTGGACCACTAGGTTGTTCAAATTGCAAGTAGAAACCAGTCAGGATAGCAATTTGAAGGTTTTCCTAACGGTCAGGAGCAACATAATGTTTAGGAGAGATCAGAAAATGAGACCCATAAAACGATTCATCATCGGGATAGTAGCTATCCTGAAGAATTTTAGCAAGAAACACTTGGAAATCAGCTTACTGATGTGGATAACTGTAGGGATAGCCATGAAGTACTGGATGTTGAGGGTCAAAAAGCAATTATTCAAGCTAAGTTGAGATATGAGCATACCAACTTGAATCTTGAAGGGGAGGTTCAACCCATTAAGGTTAGTATCTTTGTGGAAGAAGAGTTCAAGCAAAACCTCATCCAGTTGTGTAAAGAATTTAAGAATATATTTGCTTGGGATTACACAGATATGAAGGGATTTGATCCGACTATTTGTCAACATAGAATAAATCTTAAAAAAGATTCCAAGCCAATTATTCAGAAAAGGTATAGGATGAATCCGAATTATAGCAAGCAGGTCAAGGAAGAAATTGACAAGCTCTTGAGGGTTGGATTCATCAAACCTGTAAATGAGGTCACTTGGCAATCCCTGATAGTGGTGGTGCCTAAAAAGAATGGAAAGATCAGAGTTTGTGTGGATTATAGGAAGTTGAATGCAGCCACTATTACGGATCCTTTCCCTATCCCTTTTGCTGATTCTCTTCTTGATGATGTGGCTGGCCATGAAATGTATAGTTTTCTGGATGGTTTTTTAGGCTACAATCAAATAAGGATGCATCTGAAAGATATGGGTGACTAAGTGGGGAGTATATGTTAGTACAGTCATGAATTTTGGGTTAAAAAATGGGCCTCCTGAGTTTCAGGGAGCTGCCCATAGGACCTTTGGGCCGTATCTAACAACCTTTATAAGGGTGCTTATTGATGGTTTTTGTGTTTTTGGCACTAGGAAAGAGCATCTCCAACACCTTAGATTATGCTTTGAGAGATGCAGAAAATTTGGTATGTCCTTAATCCTTTCAAGTCAGTGTTTGCAGCAAAGAGAGGTGTGCTCTTAAGTCTTATTCTATCTAAGGAAGGTATGCACATAGATCCAAGAAAGATTGTAGCTGTATAAAAAGCCAAATCTCCAGCCAATGTGAAAGTAGTTATGAGGTTTGTTGGACAAGTGAAGTGGCATAGCAGATACTTAAGGTATCTCTCACAGATTTGTGCTCCTCTTACTACTTTAACCAAAAAGGGGATGCAGTTTGTCTGGAGGGAGATCATGACAAAACTTTCAGCGTCCTCAAGAAAATGCTCGTTGTAGCTCCTATATTGCAACCTCCTGCATGGGATTTGCCTTTCCATATTTTTGTTGATGCTTTTGATCTTGTTGTGGGAGCTATGTTAATGCAAGACAAAGTACCTAGATGGTATATACCTATTTACTAATGCAAGTCGAAGATTGAGTGTTGTTAAAAAGAATTATTTAGTAACTGAAAGAGAAGCACTCGGTATGGTGTATTCAATTCAGAAATTCAGACATTATTTGCTTGGGAATTAGGCCATATTTCATGTGGACCATCATGCACTCTTGTTCCTGATCAACAAACCTCAGACAGGAAGATTGGCTAGATGGATGTTGCTGTTGTAGGAATTTGATTTCAAAGTTATTCATACTCCTGGGAAAGTGCATGCTATAGCTGATTATCTCAACGGACCGAACAATGATGATATGGAGGGAAGAGTTCCTAATCAACTTGCTGATGCTGAACTTTTTGAAGTTCAGGTAATAGACCTTGACTCCTATTATGATCAACTGTTGCATTTCTTAGAGGATGGAGTGATACTGCACACTTTACAGCAGATCAAAGGAAAAGATTGGCATTGAAGAGTCGGTCATTTCAGGTAATTATGAATCTTTTGTACAAAAGAGGAGTTCATAATGTTTTACGGAGGTGTGTTCTTGAATTTGACCAACCAGCAATTCTTTATGACGCTCATTTTAGACTTTCAAGATGTCATTTTTCTGGATAAATTATAGGTAGAAAAATTCTATAGGCAGTCTACTGTGTTGAAGGATGCTCATCAATATGCTAAGAAGTGTTTGCAATGCCTGAGGGAGGGTCAACCTCTTGACAAGGATAAAATGTAGGATCATCCTGTATTACCACTTGAACCATTTCATAAATGGGGAATAGATTTTGTTGGACCCATTAAGCCAGTTGCAAAAGGGACAGGTAATTGGTACATTTTGGTTTGCACTGATTATACCACAAAATGGGTGGAAGCTCAAGCCTTGAAGGATAATAAAGCTATTAGTGTGGCCAAGATTTTGTATAGTAACATCATGACTACGTTTGGATGCCCCATTGAGTTGGCCAGTGATAGGGGTAAGCATTTTTTGAATTGAGTTATTCAAGTCCTAATTGTCAGATGCATGATTCTTCATAAGAAATCAAATCCATACCATCCTTAGGCTAATGGGCAAGTTGAGAGTTTCAACAAGATCTTACTCCATATCCTAAAGAAAATTGTTGAGGATAACAAGAAGGATTGGGATGTAAAGTTGGATTTTGCATTGTGGGCTTTTAGGACTGCATACAAGGTGACAACCAGACTTACACCTTTCAGGTTGGTGTATGGATTAGAGGCTGTGGTCCCTATGAAGTTTGTGGTCCCAAGTTTAAGAGTTGCTGTTGAACATAAATTGGATCCTGAACAGTCAGTGCAACATCGGATGGAACATCTCTTGAAGTTGGAGGAACACAGGGTGTTAGCTGTCTATGTGTCAGGAATCACACAGCAAAGGAGACAAAGGCTTGGGTGAATAGACACATTAAAAATAAAATTTTTGAAAAAGGGGATTGGGTTGTTGTTTACAATTCCCAACTGGAATGGGAAAATTCCCGGGTAAACTGAAGCTTCGGTATGGTAGACCATTTATCATTCATGAAGATCTTGGACAAGGGTCACAATTGCATGATTTTGACATGACAATTGGCACAAATGAAGGGTCACTCAAAGATGACTTAGACTTCACTTTTGCAATGGAGAAGGACATAGGGTCTTTTGCTGTTTCTTCTCTTTCTCCATCACCGTGTGCCTCACGCCCTGCTATTGCCGCCATGACTCACACTCGTCGAAGCTATGCAAGGAAGTTGGCTTTACCAAAGCATGCTCGACTACTGGAAGAAGAGGAGGACGAGGAGGAGTATGATGTGTTTGATGATGAACGACTTATGCGACATAAGGATGCCAAATCAACACCGAAGTAGGGGTTGCAGTTGTTGGGTCCCAATGCTAGAACACTGGCATACCGAATTGGGCAGGATTGATGCTTGATCGACTAATGGTTGGGATTAAGATATCAAGGCCTAAAAAGGTTTTTCAGAAATCTCGAATGGGGTGTTATTTAGTTGCACTCTATGAAAATGCTCAGTCATAATACCCTGATGTTGCTTTGGAGACTTTGTATGGTTTGAAACAATTGTCTACAAAGGGTGATGCAGTGCACATTGATGGTCAGAATGCAGGTTTTGATTTTATAAAAAAGGATGATGACATTGATAGCCTCTTTGTAGGTGGTGAACACAAAAAGGCTATTTACAGGGATTTAGTGCAGGTTGGATATAACAAAGAATATGCTTGCAAGGTTATATTGGAATTTGTTAAAAAAAATCATCAAGATGTGTCTTTGGATGATGTTGTTACTCATGGGAACCAAGAACATGCAGGTACTGTTAAATTTGAGGGCCAAGAGCATTTAAAAAAGAAACAAAAAATTGGCAAAATTTGGCTAAGAAGTATGCATGGATCTACTATTAAGCAGCATGATATTTCTGCAGATATTCAAGTTCCTACAGAATCTGTGGTTGTTGGTGAGTATGTGGATGTTGATAAGATAGATGTTCCATTTGTTTTAGCTCACTCTCGGGTTGATGATGCTGCATTCGACAGTTTGTCAAATGCATTGAATATGATGAAGAAAGTGATGCTATATTTTGAGCAAACTGAAAAGAATAATGTTCAAACAATAGTTGAACTTAAACGGGTAAAATTTCAATTGGATATTCAACAGAAGAGGTGTGATGAGTTGTCCAAACACTTGCAGGTGAAGCAAGTTGAATATGATTCACTACAAATTGAGTATCTTGCAAAAATTGTAGATTTGGAGCAGTTACTGGGATAAGCGGAAGATGTCAAAATCATTGTTTGAAAGACGGACTCATGAATTGAAGGATAAATGTATGCAAGAATTGCAAAATTTTGTGGATATGGATGTTGGGTTGCAGGTTGAACATAAGATGCTGATGGAGAGGTTTAAGCCTCTTAAAAATGATAATTTTTTTAAGAAACTTCTTAACCAACTTTGAACCACGAGATATTTTGAGTATTATATACTACAACTTATGGATCAAGCAATTTCCAATTTAGATATAACATTGCCTTGATTACTCTCAAGTCTATCCCCTTGGATCGGTTTGGCAGGTAATCCAAGAGGAAAGTTAGAAATTGTGTATTGGAAATTACTTAGTGGATGTTGAAAAGATCAAGTACATTGAAAATGATATTCTAAGAGCTCAAATTCTCAAAGAACTTAACTTCATCAAAGCCTTTTGGTTCTTCATGTAAATAAAAATACTCTTGAAAAATATATAGTCAAGCCTCACAAAACCACTATCAATTTGCCAACAAAGTATAAATTTAGGCGACTAGAATCCTTGAAGTTCAACTTGATAGAATCCTGGAAATCAGAGAAAAGCCCTTGAGAAATTCTATATTACAAGAATATCTAATCCAATGGGGAAAGAATTCCCAAGTGAAGATACAACCTAGATTGAGGAATCAATCCCCCAAAAGAAACACCTTCACTTTCTCTCAAGATGAGGATATCTCGATTTCTCTAAGGGGAAGAGAATGTTACACACCCAAAAATCACCATCAAATATACTAAATTTAGATGTTTTTGTCATTCATTTCTACTTAAAATAGCTTGAAATAATTCAATTAATTTTTTAAACATAAATAATTGTTATAAATTATTTTTAATTTAAATAGTTTATCTTAAATTTTGAGAATCATTTTAAAATTTTGATAAATTTAAAATCAATTTTTAAATTTATTTTATTAATTAGAAAGCATTTTTTAATCATAATAAATTTTCTTTAAATTATTCTCAATTTTTTTCTTAGTCATAATCACACACACACACACACACACACACACACACACACACACACACACACACACACACACACACACACACACACACACACACATGTATGTATGTATGCATGCATAAGATTAAAAAAAAAGTGGACTAAGCCTTAATGCTTATAGGAAGTTGAAATTGTTCATTTTTATCTTTTTTCTTTAATATCTATATCTTTTAAAATTAGAAATATAATCAAAATAATGTCAAATTTTTAAAAAATTTGATAAAGTTAAAAATATAATAAACAAATTAAATTAACATTTAAATTAATTCAATATAGATAAGAATAATAATGGTAAAAAATTAATTTAGAAATTAGTTAAAAATTCTTATTAACACTTAGAGTTTATGTAAATTTTTAGAAAAAACTTATTTAATATCTAATATAGTTGGTTTATCAAATTATTGAAATATGAATTTAATTTTCTTCTCTTAAATTAAAAAGTAAACTCTATAAAAAGCAGATTTTCTTGTATAAGGTCATTTTAAAATATTTTTTAGTTATTTAATATAAATTATAATAAATACTCAAATGTTTATAAATTAATGTTTTTTCATTAAAATTTTGATTTAGTTTCTCATTATTTCATTAGAGTGCATTCACATGTATTGAAATACTTGGTATACTTTTGTGAATCGAAAAGTAGGAAATAAGATGCGTTTAATATGTACATAAGTGAAGTACATACAAATATACAAAGTTGAATTTTATTTAATTGATAAATCATAATAAAATATTTAATTAATTGATTTTTATTTATTAAAAATATTTTAAAATAAATGATTGGTAAAAAATTTAAAAATTGAGTGTGGTTGCTTGAAAGTATAAAATTATATGAATCATGTCCATGGCTTCAGCAAAACAACAACCAGATGGGAATGAGGCATGATGCCATCCCTAGGGCCATCTAGGTTACCCTTCACTCG
This sequence comes from Lygodium microphyllum, assembly GCF_053477565.2. Lineage (NCBI taxonomy): Eukaryota > Viridiplantae > Streptophyta > Polypodiopsida > Schizaeales > Lygodiaceae > Lygodium > Lygodium microphyllum. The sequence goes on along the minus strand of NC_141154.1, from coordinate 66,129,917 downwards.
AAGTACTTGTACACTACCTAATGCGATTAACCATTGCTTACATACGTTTGGTCTTTCATGTAGGAAGGTTCACCTTCATAGTGAGTGAGAACCAAAGAGGCTCTAGTTTGAGTTGTAATCTTGGTCTCAAACCTAAAATAGTGTTGGAAACCTATATGAGCCTAGTGCATTAAGTGTTAAAAGGCTTGGGATGAATAGAATAAGGGTGATAACCCAATTTCGGATTGGTTCATTTTTGAAGCAATTGTATGTTTGAGAATAAAATAAAAAATTGCTTTGTTTTCAAATGGATTGCTTAGTATCAATATCTTAAGGGCATGCCAATAAAGTCTATGCAACCACCACTAATCAATGAACCTATTTGTATATGACATCATAGCGTGGTAGCATGCATATTTAAAATATTAAAATACACCTCAATACCGTGGGAAGTTGGTGGATGACTTTTTGACAGAATGGTCCTACAGTCAGGTAGGCCTAGTTGAACGGGTGGCTTTCCCCAAGTTATTGTAAAGATTGACAAGTGTGGCCTTCTTAAGAATCAATTTAGAATTGGTAAGCACTGTTTAAGGGAGCTAATGTGAGACTACGTCTTATGGACAGAGGGGTTGATGCTTAGCTCCCCCTCATTTCTTACTCTCGTTGAACCAAGTGCGATGCTTGTCTACCAGCTTGATCTTGAACTATTCATGAAATATGTGCATTTTAAGCTCGATGTTAGATTACTCCTAAATACCGTATACTATGCATGCTATGAAACATATAAAAATAGTTTATTTGATTAATCCTTATACAAGTTTGTTAATACATTCTTAAATACGAATACCAAAACAATCTCTTTGAAAAACATAGTGATTTATATTATTTTTATACTTTCAACCACTCTGAAGAGAAAACCAACCCAAAAATCAAGTTGACACCTTGCCTTGTTCCCAAGTCGTCCAATGCTAAACCATGTTGGACTCACATAGGTTTCCTTTCCTATCTTATGACTGAGATTACGATTATAACCTCAAGCCAAAGCCCCATTAGTTCTCGCTTGCAAGCGGTGATCGTTCATCTTAGATAGTTTATATATAATTTTGGGCAAAGAGTAACCTAGGCGTGGCCCTAGGGATAGCATCATGTCTTAATCCTGTCATGTTATTAAAGGCATAAACATCATTAGGATCTTTTTCCTTGAATCAATGCAATCAAAATCACTCAACAAATAATTAACAACTAGTCATCAAGAACCAAACCTTTTTAATAAGGATCAAGTTCAAATTTTCAATGGAAAATTTAATCATTTACAAAATTTCAATGAAATTTTTTCATAATATCTATTCAACCACTAAAATCCAACTCATGATTTGAGTTTAATTTTACATGTGTGAATGCACCTTAAGAAACTTAAGGTATTTAGATTGTTTTTTTATCAACTTGGAAAAATACAAAAGGAACAACTTGTTATTTATTATACCTCTCTTACTAACTATGATAAATATAAGCATGATGTGTATAACCTATAAGAAAATTACTTTTTAAACATGATTTCTAGGTAATGACTTAAAAAAATACTATCAGATACCTTTTCTTCACTGTGATCTTATTAAGATCCCTGTAGTCAATGCACATTCTAAAAGATCCATCTTTCTTTTTGACTAACAGAACTGGAGATGCATAAGGTGAAGAACTTGGTTCAATGAACCCCATCTCAAGAAGTTCCTTGATTTGCTTGGCTATTTTTGCTATATTTTTTCATTTGAAAAGTTAATGATAATTCAAAAGATAAAGGTGATAAAATAAGTTTTAATTCTAAATTTTTGAGAAGTTCTACAATTAAAATTGAAATAATACAAATTATTTGGAAGATTTTAAGAATAAATCAGTATATCTAGGATGTATCCATAGGCATATTCTCAATGTTTTGGTTGGTTGACAATCCCATCAAATCAACACACTTGCACGAGGCAATGGCATCTAAGAAAGGGTGTTTAGAAAGAAAGGATTTGTAGGTAGAGTGTTAGCACATGAACATGTGTTATCTCCTTGTAGTGAAAATTACCTTACCTCTCGCTAATCTCACTCTTTTACTCTCATTAACTCTCACATTTACTCTCTCAAGAGTAGCCTCCTCTTGATCATGAGTTGAATTGTGAAAATATGGCACTCCTTTATTTAAGGGGGAGGGCATGTTCATTATTTATTTATTTGATTAATAAGGGGGAGTCTTTGTTTTTTAATTAAGTGTAGAAGAAAAGAAAAAATCTATTACGATAATGTAATTTTTTTTGTATTTTTTCTGCAAGAAAAAAAAAAGCAGGGGGAGGGGAGACATCGATATCTCATTCCTAAGAGGGAGGGGGGATTCGTGCATTGCGTGCTCCTTTAAGGGAGATCCCCTTATCCCATAGCCCCCCTTAAGGTTTAGACTAAGGCTTTTTAAAATTAATTGGATATATAATGGATTTTATTTTTATTTATATATTCATTCATTTATTCTAAAAAAATTAAATACAATTAAAAGTATTTCAAAAATTTTACTTAAAAATTAACCAAAATTTAAGATAAAATCCAAGATATTTTTCATATAAAAAATTTACAAAAAATAAGAATAAATCCTAATAAATTAAAAAACCAAGAACTAAAATACGTTAAAACATTATCAATAAATAAAAAATAAATCAAGAAGATTAACATAATTTAAAAAATATATTAATAATTAGAATACTAAGAAAAATTGATAATAAATCATTGTAAAAAATAAAATATATCTTAAATTTTTTATAATAAATAGAAATATAAATATTTAAATTTAAAAAGCATAATTAAATTTTAGTAAATATTTGAAGCTAATAAAATAGAAGATAACTTTATTTGAGCTTTTACGAGGGCATGCAAACATATCTAAATGCGAAAAGTCATTGATAAGCATGCAAAGAGATGGAATTAGGATAGTCACATGCAATTGATTGAAAGAATTTGGGTACTTTATGTACACTCCATAACCCAAACATGTTCATGACACTTGTCTTTTTTCATCTGATGTTTCTCTTGGCACATTAAAAAATTAATCATGATGTATGCTTGAGAGTATTTAGGGTTGGAGAACTAGTGATCCTTGGCTTATTACTTCATGATTTATGGTTTATTAGGGCATGTAATGTCATTTGCATGATTCAATATTGTATCTCATGTTTCATGTAAAATGGTAGATTCATATTCTTTCTTCGTGCTATTGATATTGAAGTAGTAGGCACATTTGAACCACTATCCCTATACACCCTATGTTTTTGTGGTATACCTGTAGCATATGACATAAATATTACTTACTTGTTTCTTAAATTTTGCTCGCACACATTGTAGGCAATGAAGGAGTTGTGGTAGTAAGGCTTTACACTACCTAACAAACTCTTTGAACTTTTGAGGAATGAGTTGCATTATTTTGTACTGAAAATAAAATGATCCAATTCTAAGTATGTATGTTTTCATTGAAGAGTAAAGGCTTTTCATTGCTGGTGAATATAATAATGAACTCAATAAACTCTATGTATCTCAAATAATATGCATATTTTAGAATTGAGACTTCAAAATATTTTCTTCCTCAACCCATTCTTTTACATGTAATGATCTATATTGCTAGTAGCTATGGAATAGGTTTGGCTAGGTCCCATTATTTCTAGTGGCAATTCCATACCTACCTTACTCCTCCAATGGTAATGGTCTTCTTTCCAATTGTAGTGTTAATTTACTAGTTTTTTTCCACCTTAGTTAATTAAAATAGTGTAATGGCTTTGACATCCTTAGGTTTCTTTGATAGTATAGTCATCATGTCTTATTTATTTCATTTTGCATTGTCCAAAGGCCTCCACGAGTTGCTAGGGTCTCACACATGATTGTGCCATTTTTGTTATCATGAGTTGACCTTGATCCACATCTACATGGCACTAATAGTCACTCACTGATACAATTCCTTTATCATTACCTTGATAAAGCTTTTCAAGAATTCAAAAGGTCATTATTTGCATGGCCAATATTGATAGTTCAAACTCCATGCTCTCCCACTATCAAAACAATAATTTCCAACATTGTAAAACCTCAAATAATGGCTCCCAACCACTATTAATAGTAGCCCATTTGAGCTAATTTCACCTAGCCCATTGCTGTACATTTGCTCTAGTCATCCACTACTTTTTCACTCGTCTCATATAGTTTCCATCATCAAGCCTAAATATCTTAGTATTGTCCTTGCATTTTGAGAAAGAGCCATGCATTTGATCTTCCACTCCATGTGTTCTCTATCTTTTAATTCTTCTCAAGATTCTCCAACATTGTCTCAAGGCACCCCACAATCTCTATCTTATAGTGTACCCATTCAAATCACCACTCCTCTTATTGTGCACCACTGCATCCCAATGTCCTCCATTGTCTTGCAATACCATAGATGCTAATGCCCCTCCACCCTCTATAGAGAGACATATGACTACTAATCACTACTCCTATTGAGACCACTAATGAGGAGAACACCAATCAACCTTGCAACAATGTAATGCCCAATTAGGACTTCCATTCTACATGAATTTTCTTGGTTTAATGGGAGCGTGCTTTTGATGATGCAAGATTGGAAGGGGGCTACTTAAAAAGTCAAAGAAAGAACTAAGAAATGAGACAACATGGCATGAATGTGTGTTTAGAGAGGCATTGGAGTTAGGTGTGGCTAAAATGGCATTGACTATAGCATATTGATTAGAAACATCACATTCCAAGTGTGAAAATAGTTATTGAATGTTGAGATCCAAAGGATTGAAGAACCATAAGTTTCATTATTTGAATTTTAAGCGCACTTGCTTGATTTATGGAGAGAACCTTTGGTTACAAGAGAGTAGTAGATCCCAATGTCCATATTATTGATTCATTTAAGACCCTTCACATAAGTGTTTTTTTATGTATTATCATTTTCTTTTTAGTGTGGTTTATACCTATGCTAACCTCATGAGTGAAGAAGGATGAAAATTCAAATGGAACCATACAATCCAAATATCAAAATTATTTTAGAAATGACTACTTTTTCAATGTGCAAGTAATTTGGTTGTGCTATTCTTTTCTACCACCACAACAAATATGAGGTTACGTGAAGCAAAAATTTTCTATTCACTTTAGGTAGAGATGGTTCAATTAACATAAGTATACATAAATTAGAAAGACCAATCAAGAACCTAAAAAGTGGGTAGGGTGCCCAGCTTATAGGAGGAAACTCTAAATCTAATCCAATAAAAGCTAAAGAGTGAATAGAGGAGCTCATTCTTGTGTGTGTAACTTTGAGAGCAACCCTTCTTCTTGCTTCTATCTCATCTTCTTGTGCACCTTGTTGAGATTTAGGGAGATTGAGAGTGTGAGAGTGTGAGTGAGGGAATTGGAGAGTGAAACTTCTATGTCTTCTTGCCTTTCTCCTCTTCTTACCTTTCTTTCTTCTTCCCCCTCTTCTTCTATAGCTTAAAGGGTGGCAAGTAGAGTGTCAGAGGTTGAGAGTGGTACTTCTCCTTATTCTCTACCTTTCCTCTTTTCATGATGGATCACTTGTAGTGGTATCAAAGTAGAGCAGAGATCAAGAGCTTCCAATCGCTACCAATCTCGGGCGAAGGCAGAGCTCCAGGAACAAACGGGCTCTACAGTCAATCTCGTCGCGAACCGTCGATACAGGCAGACTTCTGGCGATCAAGAACCCCTGTTTTTACTGTCAGATCGCGAAGGACCAGGCTCTGCAGGCGGAGGACCACTCCTACATCCTCACATACAAGTCGTGAAGAAACAGTGAGAAAAACTCTTAATCCTCTTAATCAAAAGCTTAATCTTAAGCTTATAAGCCTTAAAGAAGCTTAATAAGCTTCATAATTCAAAATCGTGGAGAAACGGCATCATTCCGTGATTTTCGGCACAAAAAACGGCCCCCCCCTCCCCCCCCCCCCGGGAAATTTCACGCCGCCTGTAGTCCATTAAGCTATTAAGCTTAATCTCTTTAATCAACTAAAGCTTAAAGCTTTCTGCAAGTCTGACAAGACAGACAAGTCGGCAAACTCCAGGTCCTGCGCTGCCAAAGTCAAGTTCAGCAAGTCAAGTGGAATCAAGTTCTGCAAGTTCTGCAAGTCGGCCTAAGTTCAGCAAGTCAACAACTCTGCAAGTCTGCTAAGTCTGCAACTCTGCAAGTCAGACTAAATCAGAACTGACTAGTGCTTAAAACTCCTAGAAGACTTGTTCATATGCAAAAACTCTGAACTGGAAAGTTGTTCGCAGCAAGCTGTTCTACCTATCTACAAGTTCGTTGAAGTATTTTCAGCAAACGGATACAGAAATATTGTAGATTTTCTGAAAATTGAGAAAGAAATACCCAAAAATACTTAGCCTTGTAACCCCGAATTTGAGCCACGCTCATCCCGCTAACCTGATTTTGAGTGAGAAAGGTTTATTGAGTTTTACAGGATGACGACCCCACATATGGATGATCCTATGACTGAAGACGACTTACCTGAGCCTACCATGGAACAAAAGCTGGATCTAATCATGCTGCAATTGGAAGAAGAGCGAAGGGCTAGGCAAGCACTGCAAGCGCAATTGACAAAACTACAAAGAGCATCCACCGACAAAGAAGAACCACAAGCTGAAGATTTGATTCGCCGTACCATTGACGCCACCCTTGAAGCACAAACCATTCGCAAGGAATCAAAGATAAGTAAACGAAGTTTCAAGTTTCGTACTTTCAATGGTATATGAGAAGGAAAGACTGTTTTATCATTCATTAGCCAGTTTGATGACTATTTCCATGAGGAAACTTATCTAGAAAAAGATAAAATCAAGTGTGTTACTAACCATCTGATAGACAGAGCATCACTTTGGTGGACTGTAGTCCGCAAGAGCATAGAATGTCCTACTACATGGGAAGATTTCAAGAAGAAGTTCATGCAGAATTTCCTTCCACCGCAATTTCATGAGAAGGCTATCAAGCAATGGGATTTACTTCAACATCGAGATCGTGAGCCTATTCCACAATATACAGAGCGTTTTTGGAATGCACTCCTACAGCTACGCATGCTTGAAGACGTACCAGAGACGACACATAAGCGAAAGTATATGTCTGGACTTCTTGGACATTACTACGCTGAAGTGAACATGTTCAAGCCTGCTACCCTTGAAGACGCCATCTCCTTAGCTCACGACACTGAAGATAAGTTACGCGGAAGAGACAGACGACAACAACAATTCCAAGTCAACGGTAATTATGGATCTAAACAATTCAATTCCAATTTTAGAAGGTTTAATCCAGGTCGTTTCTCATCACCATCTTTCCGCAAGAATTGGCCTAAACCACCTGCATTACCCTCAAATGTCAATCCAAATCCTAAGTCTATTCCACAAGCAAATCCAAATGTACCCAGACTTCCAGCCATTGCAAATAATGTAACCAAAGCCAAGCCAATAGTATGCTATAAATGTCACCAGCCAGGGCATCTCGCAACAAATTGTCATTCAAAGAAGCCACCAGCACATATCAACTATCTTGGAGCCATGGACGAAGACGAGCATGAGGATATGCCGGATTTCACTGAAGATGAGGATGATCCTACTACTACTTCCGACACTTTACTAGGTATGCCTACCCCACATTCATTGTTGACTATGAGATGTTTGGTGCATGGAAAGGAAAGAACTATCTTGCATGATGACGGTAGTACTCATGACTTTATTTCAGCAAAATTGGTAAAAGAATTGAATTTACAAACTGTACCTACGCATTATCGTATAAAAGCTGCATTTTTAGGCACTAGGTACAATGGCACACAAGAAGTACAAGATTTAGAAATTCAAATTGGTGCATACATTGAAAGAAGAAATTTCTTAGTTGTTCCATTACAGTCAAGCGACATTATTTTAGGAATGCCATGGAGACACCAGCATAATCCAAATATAGATTATTCCACGCACACAATGAATATTAATTTTCAAGGAAAATCTATTATATTATATGGTATGCATGCATCTCATATTTTTCCACTACTTTCGTATACTCAAGCAAAACGTGCACTACGCAAGAATACTAAATCATATCTCATTTGGGTGAATGAATTGCAAGCAAAGGAAAATCATATGCACCCTAGGCATAAGGAATTTCTTGCATATTTTAAGGACTGTTTTGCAGAAGACCTACCACCAGGTTTACCACCATCATGTCCAGAAGACCATAAGATTGATTTAATACCTGGCACACAACCACCTTGCAAAGCACCATATAGGCACAATCAAATAGAGCAAAAAGAAATCCAGAGTCAAGTTGAAGAATTACTAAATAGAGGCTTAATTCGACCTAGCAGTTCTCCATTTGGCGCACCTGTACTCTTAGTCAAGAAAAAGAATAATACTTATCGTATGTGTATTGACTACCGAGCATTAAATAAGATCACTGTAAAGAATAGGTATCCTATACCTAGAGTTGATGACCTTATGGACAAACTGCAAGGATCTTCTATATTTAGTAAAATTGACCTTAAATCTGGATATCATCAGGTGAGGCTAGATAAATCCGACATATTTAAGACTGCATTCAGGACACAGTTTGGCCATTACGAATTCTTAGTCATGCCATTCGGATTGACTAATGCACCTGCTACTTTCAGTAGAATGATGTTTTTTCTGAAATATCAGTATTGTGTGATTGTTTTCTTTGATGATATTTTGGTGTTTAGTCAAAGTGAAAAAGAGCATTATGAGCATTTATCATTAGTTTTTCAATTACTGAAAGAAAATCAATTGTTTGCAAATCCTGAAAAGAGTAAATTCTTTAAGACAGAAATAGAATATTGAGGTCATATTGTATCAAAAGAAGGAATAAAAGTTGATCCTAAGAAAATTGATGCAATATTACATTGGCCTATTCCTAAGAATGTACATGAATTACGCTCATTCCTTGGTCTTGCTAGTTTCTATAGGAAGTTTGTACGTAATTTTTCATTACTTGCTTTACCATTAACAAAACTTCTTAAGAAAGGAATTGTTTATCAATGGACTGAAACTCAGCAGAAATCATTTGACTTATTGAAACGTGCATTAACTAATGCCCCTGTTCTACAGTTACCTGACTTTAACAGACCATTCTTTCTAGTTGTGACTGATGCTAGCGGATCAGGAATAGGAGCTGTATTAATGCAAGACAATCATCCAATAGCATATTCTAGTTCTAAGCTGAAACCCTCTGAGCTCAAATATTCCACTTATGACAAAGAACTATTAGCAGTTGTACAAGCATTAAAACAGTGGAAGCACTATTTAATGGGTTCAGAATTCATGATAAAGACTGACCAGCAAAGCATTAGACATCTACTTAGCCAACCCTAAATTTCCGACCATCATATCAAATGGGCTTCCTTCATCCAAAGCTTTCATCCTATCATTCAATACCAACCTGGAAAAGAAAATGTAGTTGCTGATGCATTGAGTAGAAGACCTGCAATTCATAATATTTCTATCATATCTTTTGATTCTTTAATTGCTATGAAAGATACATATCACCAGGATATTACTTTTCATTCTGATTGGCAAAAATTAGTTCAAAATAATTTCATTCCTGTTGATTCATTGTCATATAATGATGGATTCATGTTCTTTGAAAAGAGACTGTGTGTTACTATTCCATTTCGATCTTTTGTTTTGAATGAAATTCATTGTCCCCCATATCAAGGTCATAGAGATATCATTTCTACATTACGCATGTTAATTGAAGATTTTTATTGGCCGCATATGGATGCAGATGTATCTAATTTCGTTTCTGAATGTTTGATTTGTCAAAGAATAAAGAGACATCATGGTAAACAGTATGGATTACTAATGCCTTTATCTATTCCATCTAAACCTTGGGAACATATATCTATGGATTTCATTACTGGTTTACCAAATACTAAATCTAACCATGACATGATTTGGACAATTGTAGATAGATTTAGTAAGCAAGCATATTTCATTGCATGTAAGAAAACTTTAACAGCATCACAAGCAGCACAGTTATTTTTTAAAACTGTTTTTACTAACCATGGATTGCCAAAAGTGATTATTTCAGATCGTGATTCTCGATTTTGTAACAATTTTTGGATTACACTGTTTGCAAATCTAGGCACAAAGATTGATTTCTCATCTGCATTTCATCCAGAAACAAATGGACAAACAGAAGCCACAAATAGCACCATTCTAGATCTTTTACGTGCATATACTATCTCTAAATCTCAAACATGGGACACTCATTTGTATTTATTACAGTTTGCATACAACAATACACCGCACACATCTACAAAGAAAGTACCTTTTGAAGTCATTTATGGATATAGATTATCTACACCTGTTGCATCATTGTCTAATAGAATTCAAAGTGCTGATGATATTGCCACTATGCATAATACTATTTTTGATGAGGTTAAGGATATGATTGCTAAAGCCCAAAAATCATATACCAAACAAGCCAACAAGAAAAGACAAGCTATGAATTTCAAAGTTGATGATTATGTTTGGCTTAGAATAGAAAAGCGTAGACTGCAAAGTGTAGATAGACATCCAGTTGTCAAATTAGCTCCTAGATTCTATGGACCATTTAGAATCATTCATAAGATTAATGATAATGCATTCAAGTTAGAATTGCCATCTCATTGGAAAATTCATAATACATTTCATATTAGTTTATTGAGACCATTTAGAGGCCAATTACCTATCCACCATGTTTATGAAAACCCACCTTTATTAGAGGAAGAGACTGAAATACTTGAACCAGAAGCCATCATAGACACTGACTACATGACCACTAGAACTGGCCGAAGGTATTCTAGATATCTAGTAAAATTTAAGAACCATCCTGTAGAGGAAGCACAATGGATGCACGCTAGAGACTTAAATGCTTTCCCCACTCTGTTAGCTCCACATTGAGCTAATAGCAATTGAGGTCAATTGCTATCCCACCCCGGGGGTATGATGCCAGGAGGCATATTCCACGGTGGATTCCGTGAGGTTTTACCACCGATTTCGTAAACTTAGATGACCGGGGCTCATACACAAAGAGGATTCTTTGTGCGAGAAGTTGATGGGGACGCCTGTCCTTTTCGGGCGTTTCATTAATTTAGTGTGTACATGGGTGATTCCATAGCGGGTGATTCCGCAAAATGCATATTAAATTAATAAACGTTTATGAGTTTAGAGTGCGCACTCGTAATAAATTAAGGTTAGGATTTATTTCTAACCAGTTGATTTATTTATGTAGCTGAAGACTGCTAGGTATTCACTTTTGTCGGTTTAATTGTATTATTTTACTAACGATTGTGAATGCTTCAGTTGATGTGTAGAGATAGCAGCAGTGGCGGAGGAAAGCATTGGAGTCTAGCGAGTATTCGACCTTTGGACTATATTTTGATAGGCGCCACGCCTATATTTTGTTATGTCTATTGAGACATTGATTATTGATTATTATTTTGTATGCGCCTATGCGCTTGGATATGTTATTTCTATTTGGACATTGAGATTGGGCGTGCCAGACTCTATGGGCTTTGTCCATTAGCTTTATTTCCTATTTTTGTAGAAAGCAAACTCAAAAGCTAAAAGCTTGTCATATTTTTGTAAATTGGGCTATTATTGAGCATGAAGATTGAAATATACATAAAATACATGCTTTGTGAAGCGCTCACACAAGGCATGGGGGATATTGAACCCAATTTGTCTCTTGTCTCTTGTCGTTCAAGCTTTTACATTGTTTTTTGTGCAAAAAGGTAGAGTTCATTGTTCTTGGGGACCTTCAGGGATTCACTACGTGAGCTATCTGCGACCGATCTGCGCACCACTTGTAGATCAAACCAATTGTGATGAAGTAGCAAAAGTGGATTGAAGAGTAGCACATGAATCATGAGGCTATCACAACAAGCCTTCGAAGGCATTTAGACTATAATGCATGAACACAAGAATGTGAGTTTACCCTAAACTCTTAGTCTTAAATTTCTTGCTTGCATGGGATGGTGAGGAGAGAGTGAATGGCTTTGAGATTAGAGTGTGAGCTGACTATATGAGTGATGGTTGTGTTGAAAGTGTTTCAAACTCTTGAAAGGATAAGCGTCATCCAACATCCCATTGTTGAATGAGTATTAGTGCCAATATTTTTTATTTCATTGCTAAGATAAAGGACGTAATTAAACACCCAATGTTTCTTTCATTCCCACTATGTGATGGAATAGGAGGCTTGTGTGCTTGAGAGTGGGGTGGAGCAATGAGGAACCAATATCCCATTTTCATGCGCCACCTACTCGAAAACTCATGTGACTAGATTAGAAAGGTTAGATCAAAAGGGGATTAGTTTTAGGAATTGAGATTAAGTGCAATAAGATACATTCTAGTGTAGAAGAAGAAAATGAAACAAAACTCAAAAAACATGAAAACTCCAAAATAACACAAACCTCAAAATCTATGTTTACCTCTTGTGTGAGTGGAGCACTCATCCACAAGGACTAACTCATCATAGGTGCATAGGCACTTGCAAACAAGACCTGTGTAATAGAGTAGTTTTAGAAAAATTAGAGTGTATGAAGGATGAAAGAAGGGCTCTCTTTCTTCTATAGGACTCATAGTTTCCAGACCATACCTTCTTTGTAACCTGATAGTCAAGAGTAGTACACGGGGAGTGATTAATCGAGTGTACGGTAGTGGTAACTGACTTAGCCCAAAAATGCTATGGTAAGCTTTCCTAGCTAAGCATACTACAGACTCACTCATGAATTGTCCTATTCATACATTCGGCCATACCATTCTAGGATGGGGTATATGGGGTGGTCAACTGATGTTGCTTGATATTCCTCTCGTAACACAAAACTGCTCAAAGACTTTAGAGACATACTCACCCCCATTATCTGACCTTAGGTATTTCAACCTATACCCAGACTGGTTCTCAACCAAAGGAAGTCAATGCTAAAATATAGCCAAGACTTCTTATTTCTGCTTAATTGGATATGCCTAGACCTTATGTGTATAGTCATCAATGAGGATAACAAAATACTTTGTGCTACCTAATGACTTGTAGGGCATGGGACCACATACATTAGAATCAACAAGAGACAAAGGCTCACCTATGTGTGTCATACTAGACCATTTTATGCGTATTACATGTCTGCTAGCCATATAAACAATGATCACAAGACTCAAAACACTTATACTTTAAGCTTCATCGGTAGAAGCCTTTGGGCTTTATACATATTTGTTTTACTCATGCAAATGCAATCATAGTCTAAGTGTGACATAAGCAAATATGATAAGCCTATAATATAAGGTGTTCAATAGGTTCAATTCCTACTGTATAAAAAAAAATGCATTGAATAGATGCCTAGGCATTGTGAAGGAAGGACGCTTTCAGTAGTGAAAGGCCATGGGGAGATATTGTTTAGAATCCATGGATCTCCATTCGGGAAACCGTATTCGAGCCCATTGGGCCTGCCATATGCTGTGCCTTCATTTTGAATTTAAATAACTTAGCAAATTGAAACATAATTATAGCTAAAGAAAATAAAATCAATCAAGACTCCATTATAGTAGCAGCAAGCGAACATTGATTAGGCAAAGAAAAGGAAAAAAACTGTTTTCTCAAACCCCTAAAAGAAAAGGGGAAGACTTGTGGAAAAGGAAGCATGAGCACCGTAGATTTCTATTAGCAAGTCTAATTACTATGATAAAATGCAGATACTGTATTTAAATGACAATTAATTTATATGCAATAAAGGGGGACCACCCCCTGGCCTAAGTATTCCTCAATGACCGATAGCATACTATAAGTACTATGAGGGAAATGTGAAAAGACCCTGTCAGGAGTGTAATAGAAAAGTTTAAATTCGATGCAAACTATTAGTCAAAGGAGCAAGGCTGAGAGAGCAAGATAGCTTTCTCGAATGAAGCCACTAGTGTTCAATAGAATGCATACGTGAGGCTAGGAAGGTATGATAGCTTTTTTTAGTGAAGTTACTAGGATTCGATAGAACTCCTGAGCGGAGCTTAGCATTGTTGACTTTTTCTTAGCATAATTATGACTTTAATGGCGTACCTTTTGTCTAATGGGTTAGTGAGTCAATGGAAAGAGTGGCTTAAGCCATTAGGTGCAAGCACAAGGAGACAAAGTTCCTGTGTTGTTTTTGTTGGACTCAAAACTAATTGATCCAGCCATGAGCAGGTTGAATTGAGCTCTCCATAGAGGCCTTGGAGGACCGCATGTATGTGGCAAAATACGGGGATGATTTGTGGCTAGGGGTGAACTAAAGAGCTGTAACTCTGTTGAGGGCCTATGACTAGGCATATGTATGCCTTTTAAGCCTTTTGTCTCATAAGTGTGCCAACGCTTCTTTAATAATTGGCTCATAATGGTGGAACCAATGAGTTTTTTTAAAGGGGGATAGCCATACCATGGGAAGTCATAGGGGCTTTTTTTATTTTACAACCGAGTACCCCAGCTAATGGAATATATTGAGGGACGTGGGATTTTTTTGTCTTATTTTCTGCCCTTTTAGTAGAAATAGAAGCACTTTTGGTTGGCATGAGGGATTTGATTTCAGTATCTTTCGGGATTGAAAACTAACTTGTCCCCTTATCAATTGTGAATTCCAATGAAGGAAGGTGATCTAACAAGGGTCACTTGTCAAACAAAATGATATAAAGCTTGTTTCTTGCTACCATAGTGCAAAAACTGGAATCGTAACGAATGATTGGGTAAGACCTATGAGGACTAGGGAAGCTGAGTGGTTACCAAGTTGATTTTCTTATGCCTATTAAAGAACCTTTTGAAGCTAATTCACGGAAAACTATGTGAAACATGCGAAATAACCGGTATATGGAGCAAAAGCGACCAATGAAAATATGTTGGTTTTTTACTCATGTAAATGAACTATTTCTTGGCAACTTATATAACTTTTTGAGAGTCTTATTTCGGTTATGGTAGACCAATCAGTTTCATGTTTGACAGCCAATCTAGAACCACTCATGACGGTTTCCTATCATATGGCTTTGTGCATTCGGGAAAAAATAAACAAATGCAAGCTCTTCTTTTTCCTTTAAAAAATGGCGATGTCTATATAGCAATTGCCACTGCAGGTTATTTGATTGGTTTTGATTTGTCAATGGCATAAGTTAAGTTCATCTATTTCCACTCATTGGACGTAAAACAAAGAAGCACTAAGCACATCATATACTTTGTGCTTGGAGTTTGACCTTAAAGAAAGGGGCTTTGGGCCTTGTCCCTATTCTAGAGATTTCGTCTATCCATCAATATGACTCGCCTATAAAGTTTAATGTTAGCTGAGGGATGGGAGATGGTTTAAATGAAAAGTGATTTTTAAATAGGCCAAAATCCTTGTTGTTTCTAGCCACAAAATCATCTACTTTTAAATCTTTATTCCATTATAAAGTGTTTGTCAGTATATTGGCATGGCCATTAGTTACTTACTTTTCCCTTTTGATCATTAAATTGCCCTAATAGCGCCATAGCAAGATCGACTTGGCATGATTAAGTTTTGATTTTGCTCTCGTTTTGTTTTAAAATCATGTGGGCTTCTAGAAAAGCCACATCTTTTATTACATTTGCGCTTGTCGAAAAATTAGATCATATATTTTATTTGTAACAAAGCAGGTGCTCTTTGTGATCTAGAGGCAAGGTATTAGCAGTTCTTTGTCTCTCCTTATCTGCACACATTTTTATGTGCTAGGGCTTCTTTCGCAATCGGATGCAAGAACATTTTAGCATATCCTAATTATGACTTTAGGGCTTTTGCATATTGTCCCTTCCTTTTCATGTCCACCCTATGATTAGCTTTTTTGGGCGCAATCCCAAGAGTGTACATGGTTCCCCAATTCCAGAACTCCATATATTTTGCATCGAGTCGTAAGGCTTCTGCTCTATGTCAGAGGTGCATTCGAAAAACAAAAAGAAACAAACAATCCCTTTTCCTTGGCCTTTGCTCCATGTTATGAGCACATGAGCAAAAATATTGTCATGTTTTCTTGTCTCGCCGCTTCATATGCTAGGGCTGTTGTTCCCTATTATCTGTTTTAGCTTGGTTTAGCCTGCAGGGTTGTAATATGGAAATTGAGTATTCATCGTGCATGTGAATACCCGAGTTCATAAAATAGGAATAACTTTAATAATTACTAAACGTACCCTTGCTTGAGATTAAAAACTCCCTACTTTCACCAGGTTTCAAATCTCTTGATTGCCCAGCTTTATGCCTTTGGATCCCATTCTCGTAGTTAACATATGAACAGGCTGTTACCCTATCTTCAAGGGAGGAGGACTTTCACCTTCATGAAGACGAGATTCATTACATTTATCGCTTTAGATTATTTTTCTTTTCGTAAAGAAACAAAATCGACCCAACAAACAGAGAGCTTTAAGGTTGCTTGTGAAAAAGAAGGCAAGAAAAGCCAATTGTCCTATGTGAATGTTTATTTTAATGAAAATAAAGCCTTCCAAAAATGAGACTTTCCAAAGCAAATTGCAACTCTCTGGCCTAAAGGAGGCCCATGAGCTAAGGGTTGGGATAAGGATAGTTATTTGGACTAAAAGACAAGAGCTGGGTGGCCATCAATATATTTTCAATTTACTTTGCCTTAGTACCTAACTTACGAGTAGTTGGATTAAGGAATACGCCATTTAGAATTGCCGAAGAAAGTCAAAAGTCTAATGACTATTTCCTTGCATTTGGATGGACTTGATGATTTACTGACTTAATTAATTGGTTTAGCTAAGACAACCAAAGGCCTATGACATATCATATAGTGAAGAACCATTGACTTTGCTTAAATGAGTTTTTTAACTTGACTAGGTTAAACTTTTAACTAAATGCAAAAATATCTAGTTTTAGCCATTACGAGTCCAAATGGTTTGAGCCTCCAAAGCCGCTTCAACTGGATAAGAAAATAGCCTAATGTCTAAGGGTAGTCGAAAATTAAAAGGTAGTGATGTTATCATCTATTTAGAGATGAGCGAAGAGCAAAAATGATATAAGGGCAACACAAGACATTCCGCTTGCACAGTGTTAGTTATTTTAAAAATGGTAGTTTTGTTTGTGCGAGTTGTTTGATATATTTTTATATCATTTAATATTTAATCATTCTTTAATGCTTAAACAATTAAAATTGCATGGAAAGGAGGATTTATGAAGTTCTTGCCAATATCAGATCTTAAGGATCTATTGTTACTAGAAAGTTTATTTGGCAAATCGACTTAAAATATCATAGTTTATTTTTGGTGTTGTTTTGTAGATATAATTTAAACTTAACATCAATGTTTGGGCATTTTAGTTATTCGTAAACTCATTAATCCTCATATGATTTAATATGGCTAAAAAAAAAATAAATTTCCATACAAGGGTTTCGGATTAGCTTAATTGGTAGAGCAATGGACTGTTAATCCATAGGCTGTAAGTTCAAATCTTGCATCCAGAGTTTAAAAATAAATAAGCAAAATCGGGATGGGATTTAATTAATGAGAGCCAGTCTACACTTTTAATTTTTTGTTGTGCTATGATTTCATATCTTGGATAACGGGAATGTATCTCTTTCTTAATATATGTTGTCCTATTTTATCGACAAATGTTAAAGCTCTGATTATTGGCTTATATTGGCAAGGATTTAACCTAACACATACATGATAAGCACTTTAAATGTATATACATTTAAAGACAATAGTATGTTAATTACTTTAGTTTGCGTGGTAAGACTATTTAGTTGATTTAATTGTGTGCAATGTATAGAGGTGTTCATGGGTTTGAATGCTATTTTATTTGCTAGGGTTTTTTCAATATGAAAATTAAGCTTTTTGTTTGATGGCCTTGCCATATGGGGCTTATGGAATGATTTGTGGGGTAAAGGATTGAGTTTTCATATATGCTTTTCTCCTTTAATGCTTGCCTTGTTTGTTGGGTGAGTAAATGATAGGTTTGTTTGCTTTGCTATCGTTTAGTTTTTGGCTTTTTGTAATTAACAAGATGTAGTAAAAGAATCGGTTAAGCTTCTATCCCTGCTCTAAGTACAATCCATTTGTTATTTGGTTCATTTAGGAGCAAATGAGTTATTTTTAAATTGTTTATTGATTTATTAATTGTTGGATTGACACTGAAAATAGGCAGTTTCCACTGTGTAGAAAGAAATTTTATGGTCTAGCTTGAATATACGTACATGGAAGTTTGCTACTTGGAAGGAAAAGCGTGATGACTTGTAATTTGTCAAAGATGCATAATGCACTGCATAAGAGTATTTTAGTGAAACTAAAGATAAGAATCACAAGTTTCTTTGATTTTTCCTTTCAAAGGGATGTTTGGCAAAGAAATTATGATTTTCATAGAAATTACTTAACAAAAGAAAGCTTAAGACAATAATTAGAAATTTTTATGAATACCGAAAATGTTTGACCCAAAACTCTTAATTCTATTTGTAGCTAAACTAATCTAATTCTTGCCATTGCAAGCCTTACAAGAAATGGGAAATAATGAATGCAAGCTATATAAGAATTGCTTGAAATAAAGGCTATAAGCTGTACAGAAAATACAAAAATTAGGAAATTGCTTAAAGTAATGGCTACAAACAAAAAGAGTAGGAAATTGTGTAAAATAACGATTTAAGGTGAAAACACTAAATCTAATATCGGAAATACATGACCCTAATTTTACATTGCAATACAACACATTAGAAAATGGTAATCCGAAGCAATTAAAGCATAAAACAATAACCAATATTAATTGATTTTATTCCTTCCACGAAGGTTGTGATAAACCATAAAGCATGTCTTGTTTGAACACATATGAATACTAGAAACACAAGAGAAGTGCACAAAAGAATACATAGATGTTGGCTTTGGGATCTAAAATCCATCATTAAATAGGGAAAAATGTTTGAAATAAAAGAATTCAATCTAAGAAAGAGAGCCCTTATTTGGAAATGGGAATTTCCCTTCATTTGAAAAGAAAGGTTGTTAAGGAAATGGAGTAAAGCAAGTAGGTTCAAAAATTTGCCTTTGACTTTAGGATTTTCCTCTCTATTGCAAAGAAAACCATTCAAGAAGTGTCAATCCAAATATTTATCCGGAAAGTCAAATACCTCGTGAAATTTATCCCTTTCCTACGGATTACCCATTAAGGAAAAAATATAAAAGCTAAAAACGATGAAAGGAAAGCATGTTAATCTCTCGCCCTTTCTAGAAAGAAGATCGAATGCCATTTTGGTCTGCATTCTCTTCCGCGAGCACATCTCCTAGGCCAGATAGTTAATAAATCATAAACATATTTATGTCAATTTTAAAATACTTAGTATCCCTAGTTATTTGCGGTGATCTTATATTCGTTAGAGAAGCTTCTTAAGATCTTATCTAATACAACATAGGTTGATATGGAAATAAAAAGGAAAGGATTGGAAATTCAATGGAATAACTGAAATGGAGAAAACGATCTTTTCTAAGACCTCTCCTTTATCCTTCTATGCGTAGAGATTCTTGCTATTGTCTTTTCTGTCATAAAGATTATTGGATATCTGAAAAGCATTCCCTTATTTTCCATGAAAACAAAACAACCTTTATTTTTACTTATCACTATTTAGATTATTACTATCCACATTATTTAGAGATTGAGCATGAAGGACTTTATGCCATGATATTTATTGAACCTTATTATAATGATATTGAATTGCCCTATAGAAATAGTATAAAAAGATATTGTCTTCTTTAGAATGGGATAAAATGTATGGTCTACATAAGCTACATAAATCACTAGTAAAGTCTTTTAATTGCAGACCCCCATTGTTTCATTCATATATGTCTTTGTCATCCATGTTATGGATATAATATCCATATATGTATGGTCTACATAAGTTACATAAATCACTAGTAAAGTCTTTTAATTGTAGACCCCCATTGTTTCCTTCATATATGTCTCTATCATCCATGTTATGCATATAATATCCATACATTATGGATAATTTACTCAAATCACTGGCATGGTGGCTATTCACTTCAAATGCCACCAGCGAGACACTTCTTTATAATGTTTTTTATTTGAGAATTTGAGTTCTTGAGTTATATAATGTTTATGAATATACAAGCAAAAGTAACAAAATAGTAACAAATGAACTACTTTAATCCAATAGTTGTGCATTTCTTAAATGAGATGCAATTTTTCAATATTAAGTCCAATTAGCTATTCGATTTTTATAATGAAATTCTCTTGCATAATTTCTATATGTATCTTTTATCGGTTTGATCAAGTCATTTGTTGTTAGAAATGAATGTGGAGTCGGAATCCTGCCCTTTGAAGTTTTGGGAAATCATGAAGTCAAAGGAAATGGAGACATAATCCATTACTTGTGTTAATTTCAGTGCCTCAACAAGCACTGCAAAATCCTGCAAGCACTTTAAACTCCCATAGCTCATTTATTTGAGGCATCTTGATTGAAATATTTGAGAGGGATCTAGAGGTTTCAATAATTTGATTCACCACTTCTAGGTTTGGTTGTGGTAATCTAAGTGTGAGCTATTAGCTAATACACTCCCTCACTTTGCTTTTATGATTGGTCTTTAGGGTCCATGTCTCATTGATCATCCTAAATTGGTAGTGGAGAGGTTAGTCTTGATGGTTCTAGTGTTTTTGCTAGTCCTTTTTGTTGATCACGAGGTGTAACACTAGAACTACATGGCTCTGTTGATGTAGTTGCCATTGTGAAGCACTCCTCACTTTGCTACTATGATTGGTCTTTAGGGTCAGTGTCTCATTGATCATCCTAAATTAGTAGTGGAGAGGTTATTCTTGATGGTTCTAATGTCTTTGCTAATCCTTTTTGTAGATTGCTAGGTCTAATAGTAGAACTACATGGCTCTCCTGATATAATTGCCATCTTGAAGCCCCATATATTTAATTTCCTAGTTATCATAGCCAACATTTCTATAAGTTTCGATTAGGTCCTCTTTGGAAATTCTACATTTGTCATTGGTAACATTGTGCTAAAATTATATACGAGAGATACTTTAGCGCAACCTTTTTCCTTAAGCTCTCCACATCAACCTCAACTAGACTTCAGTAGTTTGCATGGATTTTAAATACATACATTATTGAATGAACACGAGATGTCTTATGACCAACTCTTTCTCCTTCAATAGGTCTCCTCTTGATGACTCATTATTTATCCTTAAGATTCCTTTAAAAGTATTGATTGCTTAAGTTGCCTCAAGGATCTCACAAGCTACATTCTTTTCATTTGCTTGGTGTAAATCTTTCTCTTGATATAGCAAACTTTGTGCCTCCTACCTCTCCTTGATTGCTTTATCCTTGTCTTCTTGCTACTCCTAATAGAGTTTCTCAAGAATAGGAGTTGAAGCATCCACTCGTAGTACCTTGGTAGGCCAGCTTATTTTGTTGGAATGACATCCACAATTTATGCTGCATTCTTTTTATTTGCTTGGTGTAAGTCTTTCTCTTGATATAGCAACCTTTGTGCCTCCTACCTCTCCTTGATTGCTTTATCCTTGTCTTCTTGCTACTCCTAATAGAGTTTCTCAAGAATAGGAGTTGAAGCATCCA
The DNA here is from genome assembly GCF_053477565.2 of Lygodium microphyllum. Lineage (NCBI taxonomy): Eukaryota > Viridiplantae > Streptophyta > Polypodiopsida > Schizaeales > Lygodiaceae > Lygodium > Lygodium microphyllum. Next base: position 66,108,330 of record NC_141154.1, on the reverse strand, counting down.
CTCTTAGTACCTTGGTAGGCCGGCTTATTTTGTTGGAATGATATCCACAATTTATGCTAGTAAGAAAGCTTTTGAAGTTCACTATAATGAAATTATTATTATTGTTCCTTTTTTTCACCATGATTATTATAACACAATATGTTAGGGTCACACTTACTTTTTGTGAGCCCTTGCAAGTGCAATGCTTTGTTTTGAAAATTTATATGGTGGACAACATGTTGATAAGTATACACAAATTTATTGCCACACACATCCTTTCATACTTAGATGCCTTTATTTTCACATTTCCATTTTGAATTTGTTACATCTATTTATTGATAAATCTATTATTTATTATTTTTGAAATTTTTTTGGACAAATAAAAAACGACTTTCATCTCACAATTATAGATATTCCTAAACATTAAAGTTTATAAGATATATATGCATGTAATATATGCATTTTTAGGAGGAATACAGTTTGCACGTCACAATTTATAAAAAGGGCAATTGTCTATTCCATTACAAGTATTCTAGAGTAGTGGAAGCTTCACTATGCCTCTTAAGGTTAATGCATTCTTATTTAATGACTAAATATAATCTATGAAAGAATATTCTTTTAAAACAACTCACCCATGACTACTTTGTATTCTACCATGGCCATCGACTTGTAAATGAAGAATAAATCTAGTTGCATGAGCCAAGGATGTAGAATTAGTGAGAAGGCTCTAAGAACATGAGAAACCTATATCTATAGGCACTTGAAGCTTTATACCAAGTTAAAAACTTCAAAGATAGTGAAACTTAACATGCTTAGAACCAGATCTAGTAAACACTAGAACAAGTGCCTAGCAAAATCACGCACAAATGATGTCCAACATTAGACTACTCTTAGAAGTTGCAAGCTATCTAGGACCTTATGACAATAAATGTATAAAGGAGACTTCCCTCATTTGTTTCAAAATTTTGCTTCCCATCATTGACACCATCGCTTTTCATCTTTTATGCCATATTTTTCCCATTCCTACTCAAAATTCAATCTTTGCACAAACATAACTTCATTTAAGCAATAAAGTTTCCACCTCGATACTCTATTACCAATGTTGTTGCAAGTCCAATTCTACCTCCTACAATCTTATTGTAGCACCCCCCCCCATCTTGTCCTTAAGTCCCTTTCTCCCTTCCTTTCCCCTTCAATATTCTTTCCCCCATACAAAGAAAATTATTTTAAAAGCACCTCAACAATACTTCAATATATGGGTCAACAACTTCTTGGCTATCTACTCAAGGGAGTTGTCTAGTCTAAGGCTAGTTGATATATTTAGTATTGTGACCAATAATCCAATACATGTGGGCCATCCATAAGTAGAAGGTGATAGATTCCCACATATGTGAGATGGTATCGTGCCTTCTACTCATGCACTTCTTACCTCATGGATTTTGCTCATATGCTTTGAATCACCCTATAATCTCCTTGAGTGAGAGTGTTTTTGTTTGAATATAGATTGTCACTAAAGTAGGAATGGGATGGTCATGTATATAGCTTTATTGTATTTCCTTAACATTTACATAGAACGACACTATGGATAAGATCCCATTTGTGGCATTGTACTAAAATTAATTGGTCTAACAAAGGAGTGGGGATAACTCTAGACTATTGATATGTTTTATGTAAGGCTATGCTCCCTTAGAAGTCCATATATATGTAAGTAGGACCTTTGTTTTGTGGCACATGCTGTTGCTCCCTAAGACACTATCATGTTTCCTAAGATTGATTCAAGAACTCCCTTCCCAACCTTTTAGGCCCTAGAATATTCCTAATGCAATGCCTCTATCCCTTTTTTCACACCACATGTTACACAAGCTATTCAAGAAATCCATTCCATTGCCTACCACCAAACTCTTGTACACCAAAATCCAAAAGAAGTATTTGATCTTTGAAAGGGTTGAAGTCACTCAAAAGTCTTAGAAATGCCATGCTATACCAAGTTTCAACAATGAAAATTTATAGAGATTATGATTGAAATTAGCCTTTGATGAAAATAGATGATTGTAGAAGGTCAATGATTCCCACATATGTGAGAAGGTATCGTGCCTTCTATTCATCCACTTCTTACCTCATGGATTTTGCTCATATGCTTTGAATCACCCCATAATCTCCTTGGCTTTGAGTGAGAATGTTTTTGATTGAATATAGATGAAGGTCACTAAGTAGAAATGGGATGGTCATGTATATAGCTTTATTGTATTTCCTTAACATTTACAAAGAATGACACTATGGATAAGCTCCCATTTGTGGCATTGTACTACAATTCATTGATCTAACAAAGGAGTGGAGATAACTCTAGACTATTGATGTGTTTATGTATGGCTATGCTCCCTTAGAAGTCCAGATATATGCAAGTAGGACCTTTGTTTTTGGCACATGTTGTTGCTCCCTATGACATTATCATGTTTCCTAAGATTGATTCAAGAGCTCCCTTCCCAACCTTTTAGGCCCTAGAATATTCTCAAATGCAATGACCCATTTTCCCTTTTTCACACCACATATTACACAAGCTATTCAAGAAATCCATTTGATTGCCTACCACCAAACTCTTGTACAACAAAATCCAAAAGAAGTATTTGATCTTTGAAAGGATTGATATCACTTTAAAGGCTTAGAAATGCCATGCTATACCAAGTTTCAACAATGAAAATTTATAGAGATTATGATTGAAATTAGCCTTTGATGAAACCAAGCTATTGTTGAAAAGACTAAAAATCACAATATGCCTGATTTGAAGTTCAGCAACAAACGATAAATTGATAAGTATGTAGCTAGAATGCTCCCATGTTGAAGAGATGTTAACAACTAGCCTCAAAACTTGGCACCCCTTTGGTTTTTATTTAGTTTATTCAAGATTGTTACAAAATGCTATGTTGACGCTTAATTTGGTAATGGCTTCACATAATGCCTTTTGGTTGATCCCCATCCATAAATGAGAGTATTTATTGCAACATGCAACTCTATGTAGCCCCAATTCAACATAAATATTGTCAAAGAGAGAATAATTAGCCCTGATCCAATACAAATCCAACAACAAGATGCTACATAAGATGCCATACATCCTAGTTGTTTATCCACAACATCAACATGATGCTATTAGTAACCACTATTTTGGCACTTAAAATGAAATTTCAAATTCTAGCCTTTGGAAATTCTATACCCCAAGGTCCTACTCATGTCCTATATTACAACTAATGCATGTCCATCATGTCTAGATCTAGGAGTAAGTTCACATGCTTATAATGTACCCCACCCTTATCAATCCTTATCAATTTGGTCATGCCTCGAATATGTCTCCAAGATTCTAGGAACAACCCAAAAGCTCATGAGACATTTAGTGAAGTTGCTACACCTTTCTCATCGACTCAAATTACCACTTAGGGAATAAACAAATCACCTTGTGAAGCGCCTTCCCTTGATTTCCTAAAACTAGGAGGTAGGCTATCCTCAATAGTAATTAGTCTACATTGACTTGCACATTTTTCCCAATTTGGATCTAGTTGCATAACCAACAAAACATAATGCATACAATAATTTGTGCTTGTTGTTGAGCAGTCCATCCACTTATGGAACTCCACTTGTTGAATTTGTGTTGAAATGTATAGGTTAGATCTTTCCAGTTGTTGAACTTGACTTTGTGGATCTTTCATTGGAGTGTACAAAGACATCTTTTGCTACTACTAATTTTATCCCTAAGATCAAAATCTTTGGCCTAAGTTCTAAATATTTCCCTATTTTATATAACTTAGCTCTCAAGCTTAAAAATTTTGCCTAAAGGCTAAATACTTGTGTATGTTAAGGCAACAACCAAGGATAAACTAGTCATTTTGAACTATTTACAGATTATTAGGATTATCAAGGTGGACTCACTTGATTGGATGTTAAGAGGCCATGTCTAGCACTAGAGTATGAGCTAGGGATAAAGATGGCTTTCTATTGAGAGCATATTTTCCATATCATAGGTGATGGTTATTATTGTTTGCTAGTTGTGCACCTCCTTGACCAATTAGAGTTTAAGACTAGCAAATATAGATCCATACCTCTAGAGAAGTATATATGCTAGATATGTTAGTTGAAGCCAAAGACAAAGGAGCGCTATGTTTGTTATTGCTAAGCATATATTGAAGTTTAAGGGCACTTTCATTCTCTTCAAAGATGGGTTTGGGCTACTATTGAGAGTCTTGGATTACACAAATTTAATGGGAGTAACATGATCATATTGTGTTGAAGATAAAGAGTACCTAATTTTTCATGGTCTATGTTGAAGATTGAAGACTAGTCTCTCACAAACTAGCACACAATTACTAAAGATTGCGAGTGCTGATAGTTGGGACCAATAATGCTCACACAACCCACTTTGTAATCCAGAGTTGTATATCAAAACTTAGGAATCCCAATGATGTTTAGACATTGCCTCAACTTCCAAGGCTGAAAAATAGACCCTAGTAATTAGTACTCTTTTTGTTTTAATCTTGATTTTGTACTTGGGTCATCCTTGAAGAGATGGGATATTATTTTAAGGACTAGTTGGGGTTATGAGACTAGGCTAGACCCACCTGTTGTGGTTGACACAAATCAATGATTGGCTAGGCAAGAACCTTAAAACAACCATTGGAAGAAAACTAATTTGACTCTCTAGTAAGACACCTGAATACTGACATATTACGGTCTTGTGCATTACCATTTTGTAGGCCATCAATGGTCTCTTCCATATGTCAAACAATGATATGTTGGAAGCCATAGCTTTGGTGGCTGAGCAGGGAAGAGTGGGTCAAACTCTTCTTCAAATTTTAGCATAATGCGCTCTCTTGTTTCAATCTTATGAAATGTTGGACGACAAACATGGTCTAAGCACAATTTCCTATCATCAAAATTGTGCTGTCTAGCTAGACTCATCATCATTACACTTATTCTGTGATACTTTTCCCACAATGTGGTCCAAGTCTCCCATATCTGAGGGAAGGCAGACAGGACCCATGCATGCGAGCCCATCTCCTATATGCAAGACCCTCCCAAGTAAGGCATGGTGAGCTCATCCAGGACAAGGGCGAAATCAAAACCTATTTTTGAGATCACCTATGAGCCATTAGAAGATGACATGTGAATGACAATGTATAAGTTGAACATTTAGAGTTGAGCAAGCGTGGTCCAACTCATCATGTTGACTGTTCTTGATATTCTGTACTATATTGTCAAAAGATGGTTCAAAGTTCCCTTCTGTTCATGGCCAAGGTGTGCAAGCATGTAGTCAGAGCCATGTGCACTTCAATCTTGTATTCATATCCACTACTCTTTGGAATGTTTCAGTAGGTTTATGATCGGCACGCATCATGATTATGCGTTAAAGATTTCCATTGAATCTGTTTCTAGGTCAGCCTTGTGGCACAATGAAGCAGCCAAGGTTTTTAGAATATTAGACTTATCCAAGCAAAAAAGGTTTGGAATAGAAAAACCAAGTTTTCTAATCTATACCAATGGAGACGGCATGCCAAAGACATCACACAGCTGTAAGTTGGGACAAATTGAATGCTATACACCATCGTGTTCCCTTACAGTCCATCCACTGTTACAAGAATTGGTAATGAAGCAGTTTTGACATTACACATTCATCCACATTGGCAAGCAGACATTGCCAACAGTACGGAATCATTGTACTAGAAAATCTCTCATGATTTGGATTGTGTCTTGAGAACTTGCAGAACTGTTAAGTACCCACAGGATTTCAGCTTTGTATAGTACACTTCCATTTTCTGCACAAAACTCTGTGTTGCCTACAGACCAAAGGTCATCAATACAAAGCTCACACAGATAGCATGAGACATACAGTCAGCTACACCTGATTGGGAGAGTTTATCCTGCTTGTATATAGACCTGACCACGCCTGCACCTCTAACAGGTCACAAGCAATGCATATATTACAAGAGCTTCTAGCCACTGTGGAGTGGGATGACCAAGATGGGATCTCAATTCAAGAAGAGGTGCAGGTGATAGTCCTGTTTTGAAAATACAGCTGATAGTCTTTTCTTCTTTCTTTGTCCTGTGGGAACATCAACATTGGTCGAGGATGATCACAGAGTTAGCCTGGTTCCTGCTCTTCCTTGAAAACTATGGAATCAACATGTTTGGATTAGAGCCGCCTTGCAGATAATCATGATACTCTCTAGGTCAGTCTCTCTCAAAGAGGACACTGCTTTTCAGAAGTGAGCTCTCAAACCAAACTCAGCCTCAGAAAGCAATCTGGTAAAAATTTTTGCATCAAAATCCCACAAAAAGGGCACACCGGTTGAACATCATCAAGTGGTAGACTTTCAACTAACTGATCAGAAGGATGACCAGAAGAAAGTGTAAGGAAAGATACTGGGGTCTGTTTTGAAGCCCGTCTAGCACAGCAGTTGCAAAACCAGAGGGCATCAGAAGGACATAATCTAAAAGTTGTTGCACATCGAGGAAGCTTGTGATGACTCATGCCTTCACATTCCCCTGTTTCTGCAGAAAGGTATGGAACTTTTGCACCGCATATACTGCATACTTCTGTTTGAGAATATGTTTCTCTGCACATAAAAAGATTATCATGAGGAGCACTTCTAAAGCAAAAGTTAATACGCTAGTATCTGTAAAAACCAGTCTGCATTGAATCTAAAACTTACAAGTTTTCAGCAATCTTCTGTGCTTTCCCCAATAGATGTGGTGAGATTCTGAATGAATTGGCCACTACCCACTGTAGCATACACATGACACTCATCAAGTTCATACCATCAAAAGCATCCTTGCCTTGACCTTTGTTCAAGCTAGAGATTACTGAATTCAAGGTCAAAAATACAAGGCGCTGCCTCAGCTCATGCTCTACATCAGACAAGAACCTCCACCAAACTTGGTCAAGGTTCCCTAAACTGCTGCTTTCTGTACCTGCAGAGTCCACATCCACTAATGTCTTACCATTCACTGACTTCAGGTGCCTGAATATCACACAAACAATTTGCAGGCAACGAGAACTGGTAGATCTAAGACTCTGTTCATAACTCTCCGACAGCATTAGGTCCTTGTCAGATGCTGACTTAACTATTTCCAAGCTGAGAAGCCATTCAGATATAACTGATTTCACAAATCTGCTCCCAGCACATGTTGAGAGAGAAACCAGGCAAGTAACAACATCCCAAAGTACCAAAGGTATTGCACTGTTTTCAAAATGATGAAGAGCTGTAAGCAGTCGAGACTTCCATTGGACCAAGTCACTGTCAGGAATCTTGTACTTGATATGCTTCAGTGTGACTGATATATCTGCAGTAACTTGCTGACTGCCAACCCAATATACTTGTGCCATTGCTTTCATAGTCCTGAAAATATCAAACAAAGAAGTGACCATCTAAATCTACAAATTATTATGCATGAGAACAATACCAAGCTGTGGTAAGGGTTCAACGAAAAAGATCACCCAATTACATTACGATGTGATATTATTAAAGTTGTTAAGGGTTTAACAATAAAGTTAACTGACCACTCAATTACCAAAAATCTTAGCCACCAAAAGAAAAAGCAAACTTTCTAGTGTCCTATCATCTACAGCCATGTAGTGTCGACAAGGTGCACGGACAATGAGTGAAGACCATACAAATAATCTCAAGCCATAGAGCAGATATAAAGCATATCACCTGCCATAAATAGAAAGCCTCTATGGAACTGATATCATCGTGAATGCCAGATGCTGAATTGAAAGACAAGTGTTCTTTGTATGCCAAATATGTTAGCCTGGCTATGTTAGTTATGTCAATCTGTCATCTCTTGGTTGTGAGCTCCTATCAGAGTTTGATGGAGACATCAGAGCTCTGGCAGTTTAGGTGCAATTTCTTTACTTGTTGGCCTCCTGTGTGCATTTCTAGGCCAGTTACTGCTTTCCATAGTCTGCCTACACCTGCCGGACATTGTCATTGTCATTTGGGAATTTTCTGGGGTCACCCTATGTTTATGGCATTTTTTTCTACAGTGACCAGCATTTATTGCTAGTTGGCCAGCATTTATGGCCTCTCCTGGTGCAGGCTGGCCAGATTTGGGCATTCATGGCTATTCATAGCAAACTTTCTAGTGTCCTATCATATACAGCCATGTAGAACAAGGTGCACGGACAATGAGTGAAGACCATACGAATAATCTCAAGCCATAAAGCAGATATAAAGCATGTCACCTGCCATAAATAGAAAGCCCCTTATGGAACTGATATCACCACGAATGCGAGATGCTGAATTGCAAGACAAGTGTTCTTTGTATGCCAAATATGTCAGCCTGGCTATGTTAGTTATGTCAGTTTGTCATCTCCTGGTTGTGAGCTCCTATTAGAGTTTGACAGAGACATCACAGCTGTGGCAGTTTAGGTGCAATTTCTTTACTTGTTGGCCTCTTGTGTGCATTTCTAGGCCAGCTACTGCTTTCCATAGTCTGCCTACACCTACCGGACATTGTCATTGTCATTTGGGAATTTTCTGGGGTCGACCCTATGTTTATGGCATTTTTTTTACAGTGACCAGCGTTTATTGCTAGTTGGCCAGCATTTTTGGCCTCTCCTGGTGCAGGCTGGCCAGATTTGGGCATTTATGGCTATTCATAGCAAACTTTCTAGTGTCCTATCATCTATCGCCATGTAGAACAAGGTGCACTGACAATGAGTGAAGACCATATGAATAATCTCAAGCCATAAAGCAGATATAAAGCATGTCACCTGCCATAAATAGAAAGCCCCTTATGGAACTGATATCACCACGAATGCGACATGCTGAATTGCAAGACAAGTGTTCTTTGTATGCCAAATATGTCAGCCTGGCTATGTTAGTTATGCCAGTTTGTCATCTCCTGGTTGTGAGCTTCTATTAGAGTTTGACAGAGACATCACAGCTGTGGCAATTTAGGTGCAATTTCTTTATTTGTTGGCCTCCTGTGTGCATTTCTAGGCCAGTTACTGCTTTCCGTAGTCTGCTTACACCTGCCAGACATTGTCTTTGTCATTGGGGACTTTTTTGGGGCCACCCCTATTTTTATGGCATTTTTTCCTACAATGACCATCATGTATTGCTGGTCAGCCAGCATTTATGGCCTCTCTTGGTGCAGGTTGGCATAGAAAAATGCAGAAGGACCGAGGAGAGAAACATAGAGGAGGTGGAGGTGGCTAACTAGGGAGGCCGGCAATGAGTAGACACATCAACAAAAGGTGGGTGTGGAGGAAGAGGCTGGGCAGTGGGAAGGGCAAAAAGAGGCAGAACATATGGCTGGGATAGGCATGGCACTGCCTGTGCACAGTGCAGGACTGTCTCTTTTAAAACCCTTGTATTTATCATCAATTCTGAAAAGGTATGGCAGCTAGCCCTGGAGAGGAGATATAGGCTTTTACACATTTATACTCCCTCTTTTATGAAAGTCATATAACAGCTTTAACTTTGTTCCAGAATATGAAATGTAGCATGTTGGATGTATATCTGCTGATGAAATTGGCATCCAGATTCAAGGGATCCAAAATTGCGGAAGGTTCAACACAGTTTTCTTTTGGGTCCACTACTTGTGGTGCAAGGTAAATTTAGATATTGATAATATGGCAATACATATTTCAAATTTTGAACTAAAATTATTACCATCAAACTAGGAGGTTTGTTTTCTTGGGTAAAATGCTAGAAGAAATTGAAGCCTTTAGAAAAATATGGCATAAGCCATGATGTAATCCAACTAAATTCAAGGAAGTTGGAGAGAGTATGGGAGTAGAGTCTCAACCTTAGGAAAGGTGGAGATGATTTAGGTTGGCCATTTAAAGTCAGAGGAGTTGCAGTTTGCCTATTTAATGGTACCTTGAGTAATGTAAAAGTTAGTGTATCCATTCCACTTGTGTAATGATTCCCACCTTCCTTCGTATTCCTGAAGTAGCTGTTGATGCTATCAGCATTTAGTTTTGCCATTTGTGCTTTAACTTCTGATTTCTGGTTCAGCTTTTAACATTTGAACCTAGCTTTTTCCCAGCAGAAATGAGAAATTACTGAGTGTGGGAACAATGTGATTATTGATAAAAGCAGAGTGCTCATTCATTAGTTTTTTAAAAGAAAATTCTATTAACACCACCTTGGCATAAAACCTGAGGCAAATACAAAGTACAAGGAACTCTATAAAGAGTAACTAAGTACATCATAAAGACAATGGTTGTGTGAACAACCAATTTGGTAGGCTATAATGCCAAACCATTTGAAGGGCAGTATGGAAGAAGGTGTGCAAGTTCCTTGTCTGCAGGAAAGCCTCTCTTCTCTTCCTCATCCTTGAAGAACTGCCCTTCATACTCTCTCATCCCTTGTAGAGTGTGTGAATGATCTCTATCCAAATCCTCAATAGTCTCCAAAGTGGATACTTCTCAAGGTCAATAACATGGCTGCATCTTGTGGTTCAGATGTATCAAGCTATGATACTGGCAATCAGCTCCCATTTTGCCAGTCCTTGGGTCCATTGTGGCTGAGTCATCTAGGGTAGGGACCCTACTTATATGCTGTCCAATGATGAGGAAAGAAAGACTCCCTTGAACATCTTCATAGCTGCATGTTGGGCCTCTATCTATGACACACGCTATAGCCCCCTGTGTCACCACCATGGTCTCTACTATGCCATGGAGTATCATCCTGAGGACTCTCTTTCATACCTCTTGAGCTCTAGGGCAGTCACATAGGTAGTGTCTCTGTGTCTCCTTGGGCTCGTCGCACCATACACATGCCACTAGGTCCCCGTTGTATCCAAGCAAAGTGTCAACCACTAGGCTACTATGAGCTATAAGGCATAGTGTGAGAGAGATCTTCCTAGGCATGAAGCTCTCATGTAGCCTCCTCCAAAAGTCATATCATATAAGAACTCAATTGAGATTCCCTCTCTATGCCAATGAGGGGTGGTTGCTGGCTGTGCTCTAATCCTGCTCATTTGTATCCTCCTCCCTAGCCTACTAGTGTACCCAAAGAAGGCCACATTGCATGGTCTACTAAGAAACAGATCCCACCACAACCATTCTCTTGGATCCCACTACAACCTTTGTAGAGGCCTCCTCCGATAAGCCCAATATCTCCATCCATCTACAAGGCTAGGCCCATGTCAATGTGCTACTTCCTCTCAAAGTGTGTCACTACTCTAATTCTTTGTTTGGAGCATTTGCTGAACGCTATTTGGTCAACGTACTCACATTGAAGGCAACCATCCTCTCAATCATGAAAGTGATTGTCCTATCTCTGCTAGTTGCAATGCCTACTAGAAGAATGTTCCCTCTAAAGAAGAGACCAATCCAAGTCTAAGAAGCGATTGCATCTATTTGCTAATTTGGTGGAACTCACTCCATCACAATCTCAATCATAGCTTTGGCTTCCCTAAGATCCTATAGTCTTTGTCTTTGAGTCTCTTGCGATAACTCCTAGAGTGAAAACCAATCTCTCACTGATGTAGTGACCTGTACACAAAAGCTCCCCCATGATAGATATGTCCTCTATCTAAGAGTGTGGTCTAACTCTAATCTCAAATAGTGATTGAAAACAAAAGAGGTTGCTTCCTCTTCTCTTTGATTGTAGTCAAGGGTAGTTGATCAAGGGTGAATGATATGGATATCCACGCTCTAATAATTGCAGGTTCGAATCAAACCTCAAAATTCTTCCCTAAGTCCCTGGTACTAATCTCTTGAAAGATCCATGGGCTGCCATGGTCCTCCATGTGAAGGCATCATAGTCTGTAGCCTCCTTATAAGAAGTTTTTTCTAGGGCTTCTGGCATGGAAGCAAAGGGTGCAATGTACTTGAATTACCCACAACACTATCCATTCCAAATGTGTATTTGCCATCAACTCAAGATATCCAAATTTTTTTTCTAGATAGTTCTAGGTCAGCCACCCATATATAATTATGTGAGATCACATGCACTATTTCCATGCAATAGACATCACTTAACCCAAATTCTCAATTTGCAATTCTCTAAGAATTCTATGGATTTTTACCAATTGTTGTTGTGGGATGGCTGCAAGGGGTGCTGCAACTTTATGAAGCTCAATAACTGAAGCCTTTTATCAATGTTGAATGCTTTTTGATATGACTAGAGGATGTAATCTTGTAAATGGTTGTGCACAACAATGTTTTAGAATTTGTGAATATTGCTATAAGGCGATGATAAACCTATTTTGGATGAAACATACAAAAGTATCCCATTTCGTGAATAGATAAAACAAAATACTTGGGACTTTGTGGTGCAACCATACTATAGATCTCCAACATGTGTCAATTGTAGACGCTATCTTGAGAATTTGGACAAAGATTATCTATTGTCACAAGAACGTAAAATTTTAAGATGCTTTAATCTTGCCGATAACGTTTGATTAAGTTATTTATCAAATATGCAAGGTTGTTTAGCACATGTGATGCACATGGCAGTTATTTCATGGTAATAGGCCAAAGACCCTGAGGATGTAGTGGGTGTCAAAGGCAAAAGTTGTGATAAGTTTGTGATAAGTTATGCCAGCTGGGCTTGGGGGTTAGTCGGTGTCCGTTTTGACCCTAGCACAGTTATTGGACCAATAAGTGTCAATGGTGAACTAGGGACTAGCATTAATTAATTAATGCCAATCTAATGGTCAAGAGCCCCAAGTTGTAAATGGCCTAGACAATTTAATTATGGATGGGCACATTTAATTTTGAAAAGTAATTATGGATGGTCAGAAAAGTTGATATTAATGTTTAAGATTATCTAATTCTGAAAATGAATTAAATGGTTGGATAGTGCTGAAAAATGGATTTAGAAGGCTATCACTAGGCAAAAATGCCCATGCAAACTGAGAAAACGTTTTTTGGGGCTGGGTCTTAGCTATTGAGTTAGTTTACGGCATGAGAGAGAGAGAGAGAGAGAGAATAGCAATGTGCTATAGAAGATAATCATCTAGGGGCCTCAATAGGGAGGGGACAATAGAGAGACACCTTCTAGGAGCTGGAAATAGCATTGCTGATCAGGTGACAACATTTTGGAGACTTGGCAATAGTAGGTGATTGCATTAAATCTAGGTTGGAGTAGGCATTAGGCATATTTCAGGGTTTTCTCGCGAAGAAAATTTGATCTCTCTCTTATCTTGGCTTTCTCTCGCCTTCTCCGGTAATTTCTCAAAAGATCTCAATATTTATTAGCCATTTGGAGTAGATCTTAGCCATATCTGGTGAGAGTAGGAGGATTTCTACTGTAAACTCTAAATTTTTGTAGAGATTAGGGTTTGGCAATCACCTTGGGGTCCATGCGAATAGGAGAAGGCAACATACTCTAAATCCAGCACTTGAAATTTGCGTAATTGTCAGGAAATTCAAATCCTTTTGGATCTTTAATAACTGATGCTCAACAAAAGAGGAACAGGAATTTGATGACCAATTTATGATCACTTGAGGTTAGTAGCTGAAATGCTAATGCAATTGGCAAATGATCCTTAGTTCATGCGCTTTTTGTACCCTTAAAAAAGGGGACTAAAGGCAAGAAGAGAGAATTGTCTTCAAGAGCTTTGAGACAATAAGATACACTAAAGGAAGAGCCAATACAACAGCATGATGTTTTAAATGTGGATAGTGAGCATAAGCAAATGATGCAAGTGGGGCAATTGTTGCATATGCAAGGCCAACTTGGAAGTGTCGATTCAATGCTTTTTGGATAGCAAGGCATGCATGCGATTATGAGGCAACCACGTTACTTTGGTGGTGGCACTAGTTTCCATGCTATGGTGGGTCAGGACCATTTACGGGGATTTATGGCACAACTCCTTATGGTATGTAGTAACCAATGCGTGGTGTGCAAGGCCCAATGTATCCATGTATGGCTTGTAGTATGCATAATTCCATGTAAAACAATGTTGGCATGATGTTGGGGCACAAAGTGGCAAGTTTGGCAATGCATATATACAGCCCATTATGTTTGGGACTCGTGGTATTAATGCTAGTTATGCAAATGCTCCGTATAGTGTTGGTTATGAGGAAAAACGATGCTAGTAATGCATGCAATGTATCAAAAAATATATCTTGTATGGCTAGTAGTATGCAAATTTCCATACATAGTCACATTGCAATCGTCCAAAATATGCAAACAATAATGTTTCCTAATATATTGGTGCTCCTAGCATGTTGAATACGCATGAGGGGCTGCATTGGAAGCAATGTTGCATATTGGTTAAGTTGGAATTACAACAATGTGAAAGTATCAAGAATCGCAATGCTTAAGGGGAAGCATGGCCTACAACCTAGTAGAGGTTTCCAGGTAAGTAAAGTCGGAGGTAAAGTTTTCATATGCTTCTTGGTGAAGCTTTAACATTGTTTCACTAATAGATATAAAGTGGATGGAAGAGGATGACTTGGTAGACTATCCGCAGTTGTTGCAACTTTACCAAGACGCCTTTTAATTAGAGCAAACTTTGGTTCAGTTTTAGTCAGGTTTAGCAGAGCAAGGGTTCGAAGTATTGCTTGATGCTCAAGGGGGAGGTACCACTTTCACTTTGCAAGTTGTGGACAGGTCTTGTACGTAGTGGATCTTGAATCTATTCAGTATGCATCCAAGGTATTGTGCTGATAGTATGTCTGCAATGAGGTCACTACTCAGTGTATAGTCATTATGAGATGTATACTCATGCCTCACTTTTTGTGAGATCGAGACAGGATCGAAGCTCAACATAGAAATCAGTAGACAGTGTGAGAGTGAAGCACGACACCCAATGCAATAGACTGAAAGAGTGTAAACCTAGAAGTACAAAGTAAGGGGTGTTCACACCCGAACATGATAACTGTCCGTAAGTGTATGACATAAGCACATACGAAATAAGACCATAAGTCTAGGGGAAAAAACCTCTCCTACCGAGAGTAAAAAGTGCCCCAGTGTCCTACTAATCACCGACACTCCTATAAGCATAGACGTAAGTGAGGCGTAAGTGAAATACCCAACAAACCCCCTGGAGTGAAGAGTGATCAAGAGTACAAGGATCATCCGCCACCAAAGGAGATCAAATTTAAAGCATTGCGAATTGCTTCAAACTTGTCACGAGGAAGAGCTTTGGTGAAGATATCTGACATATTACTAGTGGTAGGACAATAGACAAGGCTGATATCACCTGCATGTAGCCTCTCTCTGATAAAGTAATAATGTATCTCAATGTGTTTTGTGCGTGCATGAAATACTGGGTTTTCCGTGCCACTGCAATGACACTCGGACTATTAGTGAACAAAGAAGTAGGCTCCGTAATAGATACATCCAAATCAGCTAGCAAGTGTCTAATCCATACGCATTCAACTGTGGTAGTGAAAGCTACCTTGTATTCAGCTTTACATGATGATGTGGCAACAATGGACTGTTTCTTGCTAAGCCAAGATATGTAAGACGAGTCAAGAAAGAAACAATTGCCACTAGTGAAGTGATGTGAATCATAATCACCAACCCAATTAGAATCACTATAAGCATGTAATTGTAGGGTCCCCCCTTGGCATAAAGTAATCCAAGAGATCTAGTACCCTGCAAGTAACGGAAGATATGCTTAACAACTTGCCAATGTGACATGTGTGGTTGATGCATATATTTGCTCAGGGTTGAAACTACAAACTATATGTCCGGCCTAGTATTGTATAGGTAAGTAAGATATCCAACTACTGGAGCATATGTGTGTATATCAAACAAATCACTGTCATCATGTAATGATAGCTTTAGTCCAGGTTCCATTGGTGTACAGACTTGCTTGCAATTTTGCAAGCCAAACTTCTCAAGAAGTTTACCAATGTATCTTGACTGTGATAAACCAATACCTCTAGCATCATGTATGAATTGAATGCCCAAAGCAAGAGATCATCAACATATAGACAAATGATTAGCATTGATCCCCCCTCTTTACATACGTAAAGGATAGACTCAGATGAGCTGTTTATGAACCCTTGGCTAAGCAAGAAAGCATCTATCTTTGCATACCAAGCTCTAGGAGCTTGTTTTAAACCATATAAAGCTTTTTTCAACTTGCAAACCAAGTGTTCTGATCCCTCAATTGCAAAACCAATGTGCTGCTGTACATATACTTCCTCATGAAGTTCCCCATGTAAAAATGCAGTTTTAATATCCAATTGATGCAAAGTCCATCCATAATGAGCAGCCAAAGCAACCATAGACCTGATGGTCGTCATGCGAGAAGTAGGAGCAAATGTCTCCTCATAGTCAATGCCTTTTTTCTGTGCATAGCCTTTAGCTACAAGCCTTGCCTTATATTTGTCAATGGATCCATCTGCATTTCATTTCAGCTTGTAGACCCATTTTCTTCCGATGGCTTTCTTCCCAAAGGGCAAAGTTATCAAATCCCATGTTTGATTCTTACTGATAGAATCCAATGCAAACTCTATTGTACATCCTCAAAACATTCAAGCTTCTCATCATCAAGGGTGCTTGTTGCCATAACAAACTCTATGGTATGTGCAGTATCATGCATACGAGCTTGCCTTCTAGTACGACCAGCCATGGGTGCATCCAGATGACTATCTTTCATAGTCTATAAATACCATCTAGACATTTGTATTGCCTCTTGATTGTGCATAAGCTCTTACTAAATTTCAATTTCAGCACTTTGTTGAATATTCAGATAAGCCAATCGTTGATTTTCTGCATTTTCCAAAGGAGCAGCTGGCTGAACATTGAGTTCACTTGCTGAAACTCCAGCTGAATCACCAAATGTAATTGGCAGCAACCCGCCAAATACATCACGGGCAGCCTGATATGTGTCTAAACCAGCCAAGGAAAGTTCTGATTTTTCATCAAATAGTGCATCCCTACTGATAAACACCTTTTTAGAGACAGGATCATAGAGTCTGTAGCCTTTGCTCTCACTACTATATCCCACAAAAATGCATTTGATAGCCTTGTTATCCAACTTTTTTCTAAGTATCTGTGGAATGTGTGCATATGCAAGGCACCCAAAGGTATGAAGGTGTCCAACAGAAGGTTTCCGGCTATTCCAAGCCTCAATCAAAAGGTGTAATTTTCTTCAATGCTTTGGTGGGGCATTTGTTCAAAACATGGCAAGCACACATGATGACTTCCATCCAAAAACTATGTGGCAAGCTCTTTGCTTTCAGCATACATCTGGCCATCTCCATGAGTGATCGATTCTTCCTCTCTCCAACCCCATTCTGCTGTGGAGTATAAGCAGTAGTGTACTGATGGACAATGCCCTTTTGCTTTAAAAAAGAATTCAGCATAGAGGACATATTTCCCCTCTCGGTCCGAACGGAGAGTCTTTATTTTACAGCCACATTGGTTCTCAACAAGTGCAACAAAAGCCAAGAATGCATCATACACTTCTGACTTTTTGACCAAAGAGTAGACCTAGCAAAATTGAGTAAAGTCATCAATAAAAGTCACAAAATAGTAACATCCTCCCAATGACTTTGTCTCCATAGGCCCACATACATCTGAATGCACTAATTGCAACTTGGTTGTTGCTCTAAAAGCAACATCACGGGGAAACAAAAACCAATTGCATTTTCCCCAAAATACATCCTTCGCACAAGTGCTCAGGAGATCTCTCTAGTAGAGGTAATCCATCTAGCATCTGTCTATGCTGTAAGAGCATCAAGCTACCAAAGTTTACATGCCCCATCCTAGCATGCCATAACTCTGCCTGTATCATAGTAGGAGTAAGAGTAGATACCAAGTACGCTGACTAATCAACTGAAAGAGCATCCAACTCGTATAACCCATGACATAAAGTGCTTGTCAAGACCAAAGTCATGTGTTCTTTGTCTCTCACCATGTTTCTGTCATCATCAAACGTGACTTGCAATCCACAACGTGCCAAAGAAGAAATAGAGAGCGAATTCTTCTTTATGTTGGGCACAAACAAAGCATCCTGTAGCGAGAGAATAGAGCCATCAATGGCTGTGAGCACAATCTCCCCAATACCTCTAACAGGGTATGATACATTGTTGGCACACTATACAGACTTGCCAACTGGAGCTGCACCAATAGAAGCAAATAAATCTTTGCGAGATGTAATATGCCTAGAAGCACCACTGTCAAAAAACCAAGTGCCTGCATCCTCAGTAGAGCTAAATGCTCAATTAGCCCAAGAAGTGTCATAACTGCATGTGTAAAAGAAACAGTCCATGTCTGTAACAAAGGATGCAGACTCAATAGCAGTGGAAGGAGCATCAGAAACAGACATTCCTGACTCCTCCTCAGCGATGCGCTTTTCTGCACTCAGTGATGTAGTGGCCTGGCTTCTTGCGATAATGGCATTTTCTCTTTTTGGCTTGCATGCCCCCTTGTTTTTACTTGCCTGTGATGTGCCAGAAGTCCCAAAACTCTACGGAGCATTATTTATTTGACTGCCTTTGCCTTTCTGTCTAGCTCTAAAAGCATGTTCAAAGGCTATGGCATCCACACCACTATTTCTTCTTGTTTGCTCCTCTTCTAGAAGCAAACTGACTAATTGAAGAAAAGTGATTGGCTGTGCAGCAATCCTCATGTTGAAGTTTAAGGCCGTATGAAAAGCCAAGTACGAAGGAGATAATGAGTTCAAAGTGGTAGATATCATTTGTGCATCCAAATAGTACTCATCAACATTCATGAGTTGCTCACGCAAGTCCTGAATTTTGTTCAAGTGATCCTGAATAGAATCACCTTCATCCATTTTCAATGTCTCTAGCTCTTTCTTAAGAAAGAGATGCGAGTCTCATTCTTGCCTGCAAACATCTACTTCAAAGCTAGCCAAAGCTTATTGTGAAGAAGTTGCTGAACGAATGTGGGGGATGATGGACTGCTGAACTGCCAATGCAATCAGCAACAAAGCCTGTGCATCCCGTGTATCCCATGCTTTTTGAGTTGTTGATCTGGGGAAGTGGCTGAAGTGGAGCAGGCTGAGGTTCCCATTGTGCACGTCCTCCTAGAGGAGGAGTAGCTAGAGGCCAAAGATTTTTCACCACAAGCACATTCTTTATCATAAAGGACCAAAGTGAGTAGTTGCTTCCATTCAATCTGTCCTCCTTGGATACATATATAAAGACATCTCTCTTGGCATCCTCAATGTCTATGCCCCTACGGAGGTTAGGGTATGCAACAAGTTTTGGGTAAAGATCGCAGATGGACTCCCAGAGGTGAACTCTTGGATCGTTGGAGGAGACTTCAACAACCTCAAGGCTTTGGAGAACCAGCAAGGCAGAGGCAGAAACTACCAAGGGATGGCTGGGGAGGAGCAAGAGGCATGGGAGGTCTTTCTGCTAGCAGTAGGAGCACGCGATGCCTGGAGAGACTTTGCCTTCCACAGGAGGGAGAGGTCGTTGGACTTCTCTTGGGGATACGGGAGGCTAGGTGGAGTCCTGCTAGAGCGGTTGGATAGGTTCTATGTGGGAGAGTGGGGAGGCTCTCATGGAGGCTAGATTGAGCAGTTGGCAGGCACCACGTTGTCTGATCATTGCCCAGTTCTCTTGACACTTGATCCCCTAGCATCCGCTCTAGATACATGATCCTGTCGGATCCCTGACTCGATCTATAGGAGGGAGGAGGTGACGAGACAAATAGAGCAGATTGGACCAGAGAGTGGGATAGAAGGGACCGGATAGCAGAGGAGCTTGCAGAGGTCCTAGCTGAGTTGAGCAGAATCTGCCACGAGGTAGCTATACAGGCTAGACAGCAGAGCTGGGAGGAGGAGAGAGCACTCCGGTAGGACCTAGCAGCCACGGAGAGATTATTACAAGAGGCACCAGGGGATCCAGACTCTAGAATGGAGTGGGGCGTCCACCTGGGATTTAGATGGGTGAGCACAGGATAGACCGTCCGGTACCTAGGGTTCTAGGTGGGACTTGACATCACTCCTGCCACAGCAGTTTCTTCCTGTCCTTGATTCTATTCGGAAGAAATTGACCTCCTAGCAACGGCCTAATATATTACCTCGTGTTGATGCTTCTCATCCTGCATAGTGCAGCTTCGTCGCCTAGTGTGAAACTTCCTTTGATTAGGGTCAGATGGTTCCAGGGATTCCAAGGCCAAGGTGGTGTGGGCGACTATCATATAGTATCGGTTAGAGGGAGGGCTGCCAAGAGAAGATAGACCGTCAGTCGATGATTTGGAACCCCTAGGTCAAAGATCGGGTTGGGGCACAGATCGGCGAGTGTCCCCACATCCAGTGGGCTGGTTGGGAGGCCGACCTGGCTCATACCATCAGGACACGACGGCAGGTGTACAGGATGGCGGACAAGGAGGTACTGCAACAAGTATTAGGCTGCTAGAGAGGAGTGGAGTTGAGGAGAAGGGAGATAGACACAGCAATATCTCTGGAGTAGCTTGCTTCTCCGATACGAGAGCCGATAGAGTTCGGGGAGGTATGGGCACCTAGGTTTTCACCAACATGCATCCCCCTACAGGTGGCAAGCAAAGTGGGTAGCGCCTTGCAAGCGACTTTCTTCGCCGTTTAGGAGGGAGGGCGTCTGGCCCTTGACAGAGCAGTAGGATGAGGGGATAGCCGCCCTTTCGTGGAAGAGGATTTGGGAGGTGGACCTTCAGGTAAAGACATGGCGACTGGGCCCCTATATTTTATGGAAGGAGCTCAAGGAGTGGCGCCTTTGGATCTGGGAGAGCAGACCACTTGATGAGTGGGACCCAGGAGAGTGGCTATGGCCGGCCACAACAGTCGCGACTCGCCAAGAAGCCATCCAAGTTCATGGAGTACACTGCCATGATTGGCAGACATGTATTGATGCAGGAGGATATGGATTGGGCGCCGTCACATAGCAAGCATCGGGCGGAGCATAGCATCACAGAGCCTTTCCGACGGACCTTCTGGCGCCGCCTATGGGATAGCCTTTCTGACGGACCTTCTGGCGCTGCCTATGGGATAGCTGGAGGCCAAGGAGGGTGTCGTATTTCTTATGGCTGGTGGCACATGAAGGCTTGGCGGTGGGAAGTTGGCTTGCCCAAATGCAAAAGAAGGGAGGTTGTAAGCGCTGCACACAGCAACCTCTGGAAACACCAAAGCACTGCCTTTGGTTATGCGAGGAGGCGCAGCTCGTATGGAGAGGAGCATGCCGCATTCTTCGCCGTATAGCACCCAACCTTGGATGAATCCCATGGGGAGCTTTCTCTTGGCAGGCAATCAACCAGGGCCGTCACCTTCTGTATGAGGCTGGGATGCAGGACATAATATTCATTATCGAGGCAGGGTCGTGCACAGTAGTTGGTTTGGAGACCCTATGCATCCGCCTGGTACTAGAACCCACAGCAGACCACTCGGAGGTATGGGAGATCATAGGGAGTCCAACTGGATGGCATATGTGGAAGGCACGGTGTCAGATGGCTTTCGGTAGAGAGAGACTCTCGGTACACGCGACCTTAGCGGAGCTCTGGACCTCCATCATCCACTCCCTCCGCGGCCGATGGGACTAGGTGCGTGCAGGGGCGAGTCCAGGGCTTGTTAGGAGCTCTATTGTCATTTCATGCGCACTTGGGGCAGCTAGGACCTGTTCTTTATGTCGTCACAAGGCGCAGGCGGGCTTAGTGGTTGTAGGCATTGTCAGGGGCAGATGGACGCATTTCTCTAAGGCACAAGAGGCGTTTTCAAACGACGGGCGACGTTCCCTGACGCAAGCGGCGTTTGCCACAGACGTAGGCGGCTAAAGATTGGCGGGGCACTGTTGGGGCAAGGTATTGGACGTCGTTGCCAAAGGGCAGGCATGGCCAGAACAGGGGCGACGCAGGCAACAGCCTGGCGAGCAACCTTCCAGGTGGACTGGCGAAATGCAAGGTAGCTCCAATAAGCAGGTCGAGTTGCTGTAGGACAGGGCGCAGCTCTGCAAAGCAGAGGGGCAAGGCATCTTTTTTTGAAGTTTGAGGCTGGACCCTACTGCTGAGCTGAGAAGCTGGAGCTTGAACTGAGCAAGAAGCTCCTGGAGCCTAAGTGGAGCTGTGCAAAACCTGAGCTGAGCTGAATAGAGCGAATGCTCTAATACCAAATGTGAGATCGAGACAGGATCGAAGTTCAGCACAAAAATCAATAAATAGTGTGAGAGTGAAGCACGACACCCAATGCAATAGACTGAAAGAGTGTAAACCTGAAAGTACAAAGTACAACCCTTAAACCTTCGGTTTGTAAGGGGTGTTCACACCCGAATACAATAAGTGCCAGTGAGTGTGTGACATAAGCACATACGAAATAAGACCATAAGTCTGGGGGAAATAACTTCTCCTAGTGAGATTAAAAAGTGCCCCAGTGTCCTATTGATCACCAACACTCCTATGTGAGGGTAGATGTAACTGAGGCGCAAGTGAAATACCCAACACTTTTGAGATAAAATTTTTGATTAGTTTGAGAATCGGTTATGATTACTTTTAGGATCAGTTTTGCATTAGTTTTTACACTAGTTATTGATCAATTCTACCAATCAGTTTGTCATCAATTCTCAGATCAAAAAGTGATTAGCTTATGATCAGTTGATACTCAATTTTCAATGGTTTACAGTTGATTCCATGGACAATAGCACATTAGTAAATGCAATTGATAATTTTAGCCATGGTTTATGTTGAGAATATGCTTTTAATTTCAATCCCCTTCTACGCCCAAGTTCATGCAAAGTAGGGGGTAAACATTACAATTTTATACTAGGCTTTATTATGGTTGAGAAACATGAGTTATGGATGCATCCAATGGGTTTCTAACAACAATTTCGGACTATATTTCAGATTTATATCATGTTTATGCTGGCTGAAAATTTTCAGCAAGATTTGGGGCATATAGCATGGTTAGACAATAGTGACCAATGTTGTGATGTGATGCCCTTATGGAAATTCGAGTGCAATGTGCTTTCCTTTGGCACAATGCAGTGCAATCGAGGACGATCGTAAGGTTTTCAAAGGGGAGATTTGTCACAAGGACATGAAATTTTCAGATACTTTAATCTTGCCTATACCATTTGATTAAGTTATTAATCAAATGTATAAGGTTGTTTAGCACATGTGATACACATGGCAATCATTTCATGGTAATAGGCCAAGGACCCCGAGGATACAGTGGGTGTGAAATGTAAAAGTTATGATAAGTTGTGCTAGTTGGGCTTTGGGGGTTAGTTGGTATCAGTTTTGACCCTAGGACAGTTATTTGGCCAATAAGTGTCAGTGGTGACACTATTAGAGTCTAGCATTAGTTAATTAATTAATGCCAGTCCAAGGGTCAACAGAGATTGGCGACCACTCCAAGTTGCAAATGGCCTAGCCAATTCAGTTATGGATAGGCATATTAAATTTTGGATAGGGTAAGAAGTCTTGAAATTAATTTTCAAGATTATTTAATTCTGAAAATTAATTAAATGACTGAATAATGCTGAAAAATGGGTTTAGAATGCTGCCACTTGTTGGCAAAAATGCCCATGCAAATTGAGAATAGCAGTGTGCTGCAAAATATAATCATTTGGGGGTCTCAGCAAGCAAGGAACAATGGGGAGACATCTTCCAGGGGCTAGCAACAACATTGCTAATGATAGCATTTTGGAGGTGCTTGGCAATAGGTGACTACATTAAATACAAGCTAGAGTAGACAATAGGCATATTTTAGGGTTTCCTCACAAAGAAAATCAGATCTCTCTTATCTTGGCTTTCTCTCACATTCTCTAGTAATTTCTCAAAAGATCTCGGCATTTCTTAGCCATTTGGAGTAGATCTCAGCCATATTTGGTGGACAACAAGAAGATTTCTGTTGTAAATCATAAATTTCTACAAAAATTAGGGTTTGACAGGCACCTCCAGACTCGTGCCAATAGAAGAAAGTATTGTATACTAAATTCAACACCTAAAATTTGTGTAATTGTCAATAAATTCAGATGCCAAGAGCTCCTCATTCTTCTCCACAATGCGTAGGCCTCTTCACACGCAAGCGGTGATCAAGACAAGCCTCTATCACAACCTGATAATGAGATGTTAACGAGTGCCGGTGAGAATTATTGACTTTGTTGGATGTTGGATGCACAACACAACACAAAAAATTTAAATATTCAACAAACACCACAAGACATACACGAACCCAAACAACACACAATGCCTCTTGTAGCTCGGAAACAATTAAATAAACTTAATTCCGGGTAGAGCATCACACAAGCCTAACAAAAACTTCGAAAACACAAACTTCGAAGACAAATCCAATTGAATTAAATTCTCATACCTTGACAAGAACCTTGAGCCGACACTCGGCACCTCAGCGTCTTCAACTTCCAAATTAGCACGACAAGAGCACACTCTCGCATGTGACCCTACCCCATGTATGCTTATTGTATCTTGTGAGGAGAGTTTTCATCTCTACATATAAATCTTGAGAAGGACACATGTAAGTCAAATTGCTACTATTGGACTTGCAAGTTTTGTGAAAAGACGATTACAAGTAGCGTGATGGGGCTTATTATTTACTTGACCAAGGCAGGTGGTCAATGCAGCCGGTATCCTTGAATCCCTCAATTCATAGCCGATGATATCATGAAGTACTCTCTTCTCTCCGATCAAAGCAACAATGTGTCATTGAGCATGGCAAAGGCTAAAGAGGAGGTGGTCACTACTGACATGAAAGTGATTACTTCAAAATCCTAGTCGTAGTTTATGTGCCTTAATAGCCTCGTGCTCTACCAGCACTGTTGAAAGCAAAAGGCCATGTAGGAAATCTTTAATAAAAAAAGCTACGGGTGGTAGTTCCGATCCTTGGTTCTTCCTTAAAAAGAGGCCAAAAAATGCAAAGGTAAAGATTTCACCCACTATCATTGAGTGCAATCTCCCATTCCATTTGCTTCGAGTGGATAGATAAAAAAGAATGTTGAACGCTATTGCCATAGTTGATACATATAAGAGGTGCTACGACATCACCTATAACCACATGCTGACCAAAAAGCTCAATGAGGAGAGGGAGAGAACCACCGAATCTCTCAACCCCGTGCATACCAGATGGGCAAAGTATGGTTGTATCATACTTTTCAATGAATAGAGTGAGAAATGAGGCACCATCAATATTCTTGTTTCTTCACCTCTTGACACATTTTTCTTGTGAGCCACGGATGCAAGGCAAAGAGGATGAAGAACGGCAAGATCTTTTACACACATACACATACAATAAACTATAAATGAGATAATCTTATAGAACAAGATTTATCTTTTAGTTCATAATTCATTATTTATTTTATGTTTCAACTTTTTATCTCTTATCTCCTCATTCATGAATCATGATTCTCCTAGCCTAACATCTCTTCTATATTCATAAATCTCTACCTCTTCTACTTCATCTACATCCTAAATCTTACCAAACTCCTGTTTTACTTGTGCCATGTAGATTGATATGGCCACCAAAAAAACCATAAACTGTAGTGAACAAAGAGGAACTGATGTTGCCATCGTGTAGTGCTGAAAGAGGCTCTCTTTGGTCAAGCCTCTATTTTGATGAAACCTTCTTAATATATCCAATGTCCAAAAGATTGCCCTTACAGTGCTTGCACAAGTGAGTTGAATCTTGAGGTTAAAAGTTCACAATTTAAACTTGTAAGTTGTTACCTTGAACTTAAAGAGTTAATAATCTTTGATTGCTACATGAACATTGAAGTTGAAACCACTTAAATTATTTGCCTAACATAGGATTGCTCGATTGGTGCGTGTAAGAGAAATTGGTCAACATACTCTTTGATACACATTAAGATCCGAAATAACTTGAGCACATAGCAGTTAAATAAGTTGAGAATATGGTAGTTAGAGCAACTGATTTATTGTGGCTCTAACTTACATATGCTACGGACCATGTATGAGATACCTATTGCCAAATAGGTAAGTTGTAATAGTCTAATGTCTTCCACTTGTTAAATATTGTAAATAATGAGTTAGATTCGAATCTTCGTATGCAAATTATCATTTTGCTCCAATTACGTCTTTGTACTTTGTACTCTACATCAAGGGATTTCCTTTGAGTTGTTATTAATAGAATTTTCTTTTCTTTGGAGAAAAAAAGGACAGTATGGTTATCTCCAAAAAAATTTGTAGATCATGGAGGTGTAGATGCAGGGAAACTTCCTATAAATTGACATTTCTTTTTAGAACACTTCTTTGATTAAAAAGAGGTTACAGTAGTAGTTCAGCTACAAGTATTGGCATTTCACAAGTGTATTGGGGATAAAGCATGCCCTTGACTCGTTTGTTTCCCAAGGCAACTTGATATTCCCTGGAGCATGGAGAATCTATTCCTTGCTGAACAGAGACCTTCAATGGCTGGGAATTTTATTAAACACAACATGATTCCTAAGCTTGTGTTTAATCAATCACAAAATGAGCTGGTCAAGACAGGGCTATTATGTTCTCTGAGCGAGTTAAGTGACATGCAATCCATAAACCGTTAAAGAAACGGCCTTTTTTCTGTGTACACTCAGGAGTAGGATGACTCTAGATTCAAACAATAATGAGCTTTGTGTGTCAAGATGATGGTTCAATTTCAATGTGTTGGCTGACAGCCAGACCAGACAATCTCCACTGTACTGTAGGACTTTGACAGATGTCTAGATTGGCACCCTCCATACAATGGTCATTGGCATAGTTTGACCTTTGCCAATGGCATGATAAAGAAAGGGCACGGCACTATCTTATAGGTGATTTAAGATTCCATACTTGGAAACTCTTCAGCCTTTCAACTAGGATGGGGACAAACTAAGGTTCAAAAGAATGATCAACCTTATTTATTTGAAAATTACTGAGTCACTCAACCTAAGATTTTTTATGGACTGGATTTTCTTTACTTTAACCTTTGATCGCTGTTGCAGATGCCTTGTGTTTGTCATTGCACTAGATGTTTCTTGTCAAAGCTTTGCTGTTTAAAAATGTTGTATAAGCCTCAGCTAGTCTGGAAATAGCAAAGTGACTGATAACAATGCTTTCTTGCACGCCCTTAGTGTCCTTGTTCAATTTATTTGACCAATTTCATTGACCATTTTCTTGACTTCCAATGCCACAGACAACATTGCAGCATTTCCTAATCCTAGATTTGAAGGAACTGCAGCCCTTGTCCTTGGGCCCAGTTTCTGGATGCTGTAGTTCCCAGTGGTTTAGTTGGCAACAGACACACTTTTATAACAACCTTTCTTGCCCTATTGACCTGATCCATAAAATGGTCATTTAATGTGCATGTCATTGCAAACAAAGAATACAAACTTGGACAGAAACTTGAGATCCAAACTTGCCTTGACTGGTACATTTGGTCCACCAGTTCTTTGTCGACTCCTCGTACCTGTCCCAGACACATTAGCATTCTATATATACTTTCACATGCATATAGACAATTTAAGCTCAATTAGCAAAACATTGACATAGCTGCCTAACAGGTAAGAAACCAAATGACCACTTACTGTAGCAAGTGCAAGACATCCCTTTGATATGGCCAAACCATAATAGCCATCAAATACTGAATCCAGGAGCTGCAACATTTGAACAATATAATAAACTCGTATCAGCCTTACTGGCTTCTGATGAAGGAAAATCATTGATCTTGCAACAAAAACAGGAACAACTCACATTACATGACTTCTCTGTTGAACAAGTATCAGCAAGGAGAAATGCATGAGGAAAATTTAGCGACAGTAGTTCTCTTCCAACAAACATCCAAACTCGTAGACTGTCATCCTTGTCACAGTAATGCAACTCGTAAGCAACATAATTTATAGTTCATAAAAACAATCAAATCATAGAATGGCCTGAAACAGTACTTCTGCATGTAACCATGTGCAAAGAAGGCATGAACTGCCCAAAAAACTCTAGCTCAAGCTTTTCTAATAACACAGTACCTTGAATGTGAAAAAATTGAACTGCTTATTGACGTACAATTGCAATAGGATTACATACAACATGAAGCAAAGTCATTATTCAAGACATCTTCTTTGGTCTGACTGCTTAAATACAGCTTTCCTACTAACTTCAGATAAGAAAAAGATAATAACACTTTTGCAGCTTTCTGATATCAGTGAACTAAGTAATTACCTGACTTGTTGAGTATAAGCATTGCCCATCGAATGACCATACAATCCCTGTAATCTGCAGAATGTCAAGCAACACAGAAATTATACACGTCCTTGTCAGTACCACATTATCAGCTGAACCTTGCCCATATTTATTTTCACTGCAATGAAACTGTAATTTTTTTATAAAGAGATGAAAATTCATTAACGTAACCTTAGAGAAATTTCCCTAAGGTAAAAAATGAAGTGCACAGAAGGCCATGTAAAGGGAAACTAAGTACATCATAAATATTTGTGTGAAGTTTGAACAACCAATCTGGTGGGGCAACTACATGCCAAACCATATGAGGGCTAGCTGAAAGAAGGTGCCCAAATCCCATATCCACAAGAAAGCATCTCTGTTCCTCATCCTCTTAGTATTACAATTATCGTGTTCCTTTGTTGTTTAGTTGTGAACGCTCCCTTATCCACATGCACTTTTTACCTTGTACTTGGAGAACGGTTTCTTCACTTGTGTGAACACCCACCTTGGGTGTGGTACTATAGTACCTTAGGGATTGTGCTTCCATTCCATCATTCTCACATTAGTGGATGTGACTTTCTAGCAATCTTCTCCTCCCTCTTGTTCATTATTCAATATCAGTGTGCGCGCGAGTACGTGCAGTTGAGCATTGACCTATCAATGGTCATCCCATTGAGTCATTGTGCCTTGAAGTATGGAAAGTAAGGATGGGTAGCCCCACTACCTTCATAAAACAGGTAAAACAATCCCACACACTACTTGGATAAGTGCCTAGGGATTACCTGAGGAGGGGAGGGGGAGGGGGGGGGGGGGGGGGGGGGGGGGGGGGGTGGTGCTAATAATATAGAGAATATGTGAAGAGAGACATGAAGATTGGAGAGGAAGTAAGATAAGCAGAGCCAACATGCAAGCATAGGGAACTGCCTTTGGAGACTACCATGTGCAATGCCACGAGTATGGTGGATCCAAAGTGGACCACTCCAAGGGTGACCAAAAGGGGATAAATGCACACAAATGCATGTTGTCATGAACAGAATGCCAATACACTGGAGTTATACAAAGGGGAATGCAAGATGTCACGCTCACGCAAAATGCTATGCAATGGTGCCACTTAGATAATACCCCTGCAGGGGAATTGTTCACTTGCCCAAGCACCCTTTTACAATCATGCCATCCTGACAATGTGGATGAAGGTATAATGTTCGAAAGAGTACAAGTACAATGTCTGAAACAAAATTTGTAAGCATTATCACTACCACTATTAAGAGAAGAAGCTGCCCCCTTGCAAAGTGGAAGGAAAAACTGTAGACCGCTCCCTCTCACCATTGGACGGTGGAAGGAGAAGTAAGCACCCCCTCTGTTTACAAAATGTTCACATCGATGGGGAAAAAGAGTAGCACCCAAATAAGAAGAATGACATACATATCTAGCTGAAAACCTATGAAATGAATAGCCTCCAAGGTGGCCTCCAAAGAGGCAATGGCAAATCGTGTGAATGAAGCATCACTAAAAGATGCAGCCATGAGAAGATGTGTCAAACAATCCAAAGCTTTGCTAGTGATACATTCGGTGGAAGCAAATGTCAACCTGCAAAAGGAAGCAAAAACAACTACATAAGATCATAAAATATGCAAACCTCGACTTCAATGTTAAGTGCAAGTGAGTCCTATGGACAAATGTGAATAGGATTCCCACTACCAAAAGATAGAGATGCTAAGAATGTGAGAAAGTAAAGGAGAAATGTGCAGCAGAGAAGAGAAGAGAAACTAGAGCATGCCCTACAAGGATCAAGTGATGTGTAGGTAGGGGGTGGAAAGGAATCCCCGTCAGTATCACAGAGATTTCAATTAGAGAGAGACTCCACAATTTGTTGTACCATATGGTCTCTAGAGAAAGTGGACTCAAGTGCTGCTGGCTGAGAACTTGAAGGAGAGGGCAACTCGGAGTAGAAAGGAGACTCATCAAGTCATTCCTCAAGAGAGGCAACACATGCCCAATGATAACTAAAGTCCACAATAGTAGGATGGGCAGAAATTTCTAACAACTCCTCAAGTGAAGAGGGACTAGAAGAACCAACTGCCATGTCGAAGGAGAGGGCAGCTCAGAGCAAGAAGGGGACACATCAAGTCATTCCCCGAGAGGCAACACATGCCTGATTATAACTGAAGTCCACAATAGTAGGATGGGTAGACATTTCTGACAACTCCTCAGGTGAAGAGGAAGCAGAAGAACTAGCTCCCATGTGAGTAGTGGGTCTACCCTCTTGTCTCGGCTGTGGAGGGGGAGCAAGAGGGCCCCCACCAGATGGGTTCGAGACAGGAGTCTTGGGCGGACTGCCCTTAGCCTTTGAACGACACTCATCAAAGTGACCAGCCTTTTGACAATGTTGGCAATACTGACTTTTCTTTGGTACATCCTACCACCCACGTTTGAGTTTTGAGTGGGAAGTGTTTGGTGACTCACTAGCTTGGTTTGGATATGCATGTTGATTGGAAGGTGGAGTTTGTCCTTTCCTTGTTGCCTCTTCTGAGAAGATGCAACAAAGGCCTCCTTTGTGGAGAATATCTCATGAAAGTGATCGAACACCCAAGCATAACGCAAGAGCTGACACCCAAATTCATAAAACGTGGGCATCTGAGGCTATGAGATCACCTATTGCACAAAAAGGAAATATTTCTATGGTAGCTTATTAACGAACAATGTAACCTGATCATCAAGGGATTTAGGACCCCAGTGGTTGAGAACTCAGCGAGTAAATGCCAATACTCAGCCAGCTTGACTTTCAAGTCATCCTTATCAATGATGGTGAAGTTTTGAAGCTCATGATCTAAGTTGATGCGACGAGTCCAATCCTGTGCTGCACAGCGATCAATCAGATGGGCCCATCACTCAGAGGCAAGATCAAAATATTGGAGTTGCTATTGAAATTTAGGAAGGAGACATTGCATCAACTCGACGATGGCTATGGTATTTCTGCTTTTTCAAGAGCGACAAACCTCATACGGATACCAACGAGGGTCAAGCTGAGGTTCTTATCCAAGGACAAGTTTCCATAAACCTTGGAAATCCAATACATGCCTCATGATATTGAACCAAGTGGTGAAATTCGACCCATTAAAACAAGTCTTGTCTAAAAATGCATGCTTTGCAGATGAGGATGAATGGGAAGCTGGGGGATAGGTGGTGTAGAATATGAAAGTAAATAAGGTGGATTTGGTAGAGGAGTAGGGGGCTAGGCAAAAAATAGGTGATGAGTGTCAAATGGGTGCCATTCATGTGGAGGCAAGAGAACATGAATGTTTCCATAAGGTGCCAATGGGAGAGGTGGAGGCAACGTGATACCTAAACCCTCTCCAAATGTTGGCTAGGGAATGAAAGAATGACTAGTCAAGCCAATAGATAATCCCACAGAGGCAGACTGTGTGATCTACTAGGGCATACTTGGATATATTCGGGATGCACTCCCAAAGGAATACCTCGAAAATGTGTGGGGGGAGGCCTAGCCTCCATCACGGAGATGTTGCTTGAATAAGGGAAAAGATATGCCTAAAGGCTGTGCCCATGTGTGGAACCCCCCCAAGGTGCTGTGTGTTGCAACATGTGATGCACTTACTAAAGGTTGAAAGGAAGGTGCAACGAAATATAAGGGTGGGATGGGTGGGAGCTTAAAAGGATTTGTGATTGGTGTGAAAGTGGGAAATGATATGGGTTCTTTTTGTCCATTAAATGCATTAAATTGAAAAGATAATTGTGATGTGAATGTGGATGCGCCTGCTCCAGTTTGACCACGAGAAACAAAATCATTTGAAAGAAAAGGAGGTGAAGGGGTACTTATAGCTTGTGCATTCAATCGAATACCTTCTTTTGAGTTCAAAAAGAAATATCTATCTTCATCATTGCTCATAAACCAGAAATTATTGTGGATAGTCTCTTCATTAAGAGGATCTCCTGATCCTTAAGAAAAAGAGGAATCAGTATAAATAGATCTGTTCATACCTGACATTGGAGTAAAGATGAATGATGAAAGTGGTGTATAGTCCATGCTAGTTTCCACTTGTGGATGGGCAGTCCGTGGTTAAGATTCTGTCTTTCCTCCATGGTCATTAGTTTTATGCAACGAAACTAAAGGAGAAAACTTAGTCTTACATTTAATTTGCTACTAAGCCCTATGCATAAGAATGAGATCATACTCCGCAGCTGAAATCTCGTATGATCAATAGACTCCATGGTAGTTTGAAGTCTCTCTAGGCATGCAGATCTATCGGAGGCAAGCTAGGAGGCTCACAACTGATTGTTTCTAGACATGTTTGGTTGTGAAGACTGAACTGGTGTGGAAGTGTTTGAAGTCATCTAACCCTTCTATTGTTCTTGCTTCTACAGATGAGCTTTCCATTCAAAGTCCTAGGTATCTAGAAGAGAAACCGATTGTATGACAAAGCACAAACTGATAAACACAATATAGTTGGGATTAGGGTAACTCAGAGACAATGAACACAATGAATAATGAAGTCAGAAGTGAATGACTATTGAATATACAGTGCTCATGTAGCAAATACACTATGCAGTGAATATTGAACCTCGAACACTCGAATCTCTGGGATCAAGGCAAAGGTTATGAGCTGAAGTGTGTTGTACTTTGAACGGATCTTGAAACACAGCAAGGCAAACTCTATGTGTCGAACACCAAATGCAGCTTTGAAAGCTAGATCTGATGGTCTAATGATCTGATTGCTTGTTAAAGAATGGTCTAATGTAATCTTTGATAAGGGCTCCTTTGATAAGCCCAATGTCTCAATCAATCAATCAATCAAACAAATAATTAGGTTTGGGTCAATATATCATCTCCTCTCACCAAGCGACACTACTTTGATCCTCTATCTAGAGCAAAACCCTGGACTCATCCTAAATCAAGTCCTCTCTCTAGAGACGGCTACCCTCCACTGTGAGAAAGTGGACATTTTATCTCTCCTAATTGTAATGATCCTAATAAGGATACTCTTGTAGTAGCCTTGGAAAAGCAAACCAATCTTCCATTGAGAAAGCAACCTGCATGGAAAATCTCCTTCAAGAAACACAAGTCCTTTGTCTAAGAGTGTGGCTAAGCTTTGATCATTACTAGTGCTTAAAGAGAAGAGGTTGCCTCTTCTTCACTTCAACAATGGTTGATGGTAATTCATGAAGGCTAGAAGCCTAGATGTACAAAAGTCCAATGAATTCTAGGCTCTCTTGGTTCTCCAAGTGTAAGTATAGTAAATTGTAGCCTCAGAAAAGTTTCTTTCATGGCTTGTCACCTAGAAGAAGGCCCTTGAAAATGAGCTAACCAATAAGGTTTTTCTTTGGCTATCTAGGTCTAATATCCCCAAGCTTCCTATTGATCTAGGCTAAATAATAATATTCAAGCCTTCACTAACTGTAGGGGGTGACAATTGACTACTTGAGACGTTGGTGGTGGTGGCAACCCATGTGATGGTTAAGACACATGTAAGGCATGGCTTTGGAAACTCATCTACTATAGCTACTCATGCTCAACAAGATGCTCTTTTTTCGAGAACATAGTATGATGATGATGACAACAAGTTAAATAGTGACTTTGTTGCAACCTCACAAAACTATCATGAGTCTCTCCTTAATGATGAATTTGAGGACTAGTGATATGAGCTCTTCAGTGACAAGTCTGAAGCTCTCTAGAGTATTGTATTTGAGTGACTACTCGTTTCCTATATACTAAGTCTAGTGACTCAATGGCAAGTTGAAACTTGATACTCGTGTAGACCTCTTTTTTTTTTTTTTTGCAAATAAAGCGTGCCTAATTATATTACTTCATAAAAAACCGAAATACAAGAAGGTGCTCATGCTCAACAGACTAGCTGGAGCTAATGCAAAGTCATAGATATATCAAGTATACAAGCCTCTCCGGGGGGTCTAGAGGGGATGGGGGCAAGAAGCCATGGAGGGGGGGGGGGGGGGGGGGGGGGTTTGTGGGGGTGTATCGCCATTTGGGGCTGCCTGTCTGCATCACGAAAAACATGTCTTGGATGCCCCAAATGCGCATGAAATGAAAACACGGAGCTCGTGCTGAGCTTGAGACTCGCCTTGCACCTGGTCTTATCGGCCACAAAGGGAGTGGATGATGGAGATCCAAAGCTCTGTTAAAGTCGCCTGTACTGAAAGTCTCTCCGCGCCAATAACTTCTTGATATTGCGCCTTCTAGATATGCCATCCAGTAAGACTCCCTATGATCTCCCGTACCTCAGAGCGGTCTGCTGTGGGCTCCAGTACCTTACCGATGGGTAGAGACTCCAAACCAACCACTGCGCACGACCATGCCTCAATAATGAATATCGTGTCTTGCATCCCAACCTTATACAGAAGGTGACGGCCCTGGCTGACTGCCTGGCAGTAGAAAAATCCCCATGAGATATATCCAAGGCTAGGTGCTATACAGCGGAGGATGCGGCATGCTTCTCTCCACTCACACAACAAAAGGCAATGCTTTGGAGACTCCAGAGACTACTGTATGCAACATTTACAACCTCCCTCCTTCTGCATCTGGGCTAACCAACTCCCCACCGCCACGCCTCCATGTACCACCAACCATAAGAAATACGAAACCCTCCTTGGCCTCCAGCTATCCTATAGACAGCGCCAGAAGGTCCGTTGGAAAACCTCCCTTATGCTGTGCTCCGCCTAGTGCCTACTGCACGACGGCGCCCAATCCATGTCCTCCTGCATCAGTACGTCTTTGCCAATCTTGGCTCTGTCTCCAAGAACCTCAATGGCTTCTTGGCGACCGCAATGGCCAACCATAGCCACTCTCTCGAATCCCACTCTAGCTCATCAAGCGGCCTACCCTTCCAAATCCAAAGGCGCCACTCCCTGAGCTTCTCCCAAAAGACATAAGGGTCCAACCGCCATGTCTTCCCCTGAAGGCCAACCACCCGAATCCTCCTCCATGAAAGGACAACTATCTCCTCATCCTGATGCCCTCTGTCAAGGGCCAGACGCCCACCCTCTTGTACGGTGAACAAAGTCCCATATGGGGCACCTCCCACTCTTCCTGGCACCTGTAGGGGGATACCTACTGGTAAAAACCTAGCGGCCCATACCTCCCAAGCTCTACCAGCTCTCGTCTCGGGGGGGCAAGCCACTCTTGAGGTATTGCTGCATCTATCTCCCTTCTCCTCAACTCAAATTCTCTATGGCAACCTGATGCCCGCTGCAGCACCTCATCCACGATCCTGCATACCTCTCGTCATGTCTAGATGGTGCGAGTCGGGCCGGCCTCCCAACTAGCCCACTGGATGTGGGGGCACTCGCCAATTTGTACCCCATCCCGATCTCTGACCTAGGGATTCCAGACAAGCAGCTGGCAGTCTATATACTCCTAGCAACTTGGGGGGCTCTGAATTAGGGCCTTACGGAGGCCGTGCCACACATGAAACAAACTACGTAGAAAGGGGAATCTGGGGGGAGGGGGTGATCTGGGCTATCGTGAAGATCTATCTCAGGAACAGTCTCCAATCACCGCCAAGCCTCGATCTACACTCTTCGACATCCTTCTGCAATAGGACCTTCTAGGTCTACCCTCTTGGTGTGAGGCCGCAAACTACTAGCTTGCCCAAGAGGGCCATACTCTGATACTCTGGGTCTATGATCCCAAGCCCTCCCTCTAACCGATGCCGGATGATGGTCACCCACGAAACCTTGGCCTAGGAACCCCTCAAACCGTCTTACCGGGCCCAAAGGAAGTTCTGCACTAAGCAGTGAAGTTGAACTACACAGGACAAGGAGAAGCACCAACACGCGGCGATGTACCAAGTCGTCGCTAGGAGGACCTGGTTAACCACCACGGCTCGGAGTACTAGGGAAAGGCAAGCGGTACTCCAGTAGGTTAACTTCCTCAAAATAGAGTCAAGGACTGGAAGAAACTGCTGGGCGGGAGTGATGTCAAGTCCCACCTAGAACCCTAGGTAACGGACGACGGTCTGCCCTCTGCACACCTATCTAAATCCCAAGTGGATGCCCCACTCCGTGCTAGAGTCCGAGTCTGTAAGGAAACCAACTCACTTTCGCCTATTGATTTTCCCTCCCACTGCAGTACTGAACACCTCAAGAGCCACTCTTACTCTCTCCAACATCAACTCATCGTCCTCTACGTAAAGTGTTGTATCATCTGCATAATCTGAGTCTAACAGCTTCGTCTCCTCTCTCACTGGAAGTCGAAGGCCACGTAACCCCCTTACACGTGACCTGAGGAAGTGAGACATCGCCTCTGCAAAGAGTAAAAACACGTACAAGGCCAAGGGGCAGCCCTGCCGAACTGATCTCTCCAATCGAAACTCCTCCCCTCGCTTGCCACCTATGAGAACCCCACTGGTGGCCGATCTCTAAAGTGCGGAGACCCCACGGATCCATGCTTGGGGGAAGCCCAACCTTACCATAGTGCCCTCTAAGAAGTCCCAGTCCACCCTGTCATAGGCTTTCTCGAAATCCTAGAGTAGTACAGCCAATCCCTGACCAGTGTGCTAGGCCTACTCTATCGCCTCAAAGAAGGTAAAGACATTGTCTAAGATGTTCATGTCCTCGACAAAGCCTATGTGTGTGTCATAATGATGTCTGGAAGCACACGGCAAAGTCTCCTACCAATCATATTTGCTAGTGCCTTACTGGCCACTGACAACAAGGTGATTGGTCTCCATTGGGATAGCTCCAACCAATCTCCCCCTTTGGGGAGGAGATTGATAAGACCTGCCGAAAGACTCCCTAGCATCCGTCTTGAAGTGAAAATCTCTTGGAAGGCCAGCAGTAAGGGGTCCTTCACCACCTCCTAGTAGGTAGTGAAGAAGGCCTTAGAGAGGCCATCCTCTCCCGGCGGGCATTTCTGCCCATCTTATGTACGGAAAGTCTCCTCTAGTTCCTTCTCTGTGAAGGGGGCTAGGAGGGAGCATCCCATCTCCTCTATGACAAGGGACGCGATGTGATCTCAGACACTATTGGCTGCATGAGTGTTGGATGCCAAAGACCCCTTATTGAGAGAGAATCAACGCCATAATTTTGGGATATCCAATAGGGTTGAGATAGGACTCTAGGTATTAAATGAATCAATTTCTGGATGCATTAGAGATAATTTTCTCTATTCCAAGCATTAAGGCTGGCCTTTACAAGTTTGCTTGAAGATAAGTGAGTATGGTCTGATCTTCTTACTCATTGATACCATGGTCTAAAGAAGCTATTATGAGAACTCTTAAAAGCAATTAAATTCATGTAACAGAAGAGCGGAAGACAACAATGTTGGTGTGGTCAGCGACGGGTGTTTTGAGATTAGCTTAGGTTTGGTGAAGCTACTTTACCATATATAAGATGCTATCTTTGTATCTAGCATTGCTAAAAGATTCCCAAACCCTTAAAGAGTGTCAAATCCTTGACATGAGAACTGATGTCACAGTGTAGACTTCTGGTAGCTGACCCTAACCCTGTCCAAATGCCTGTCTCTTCCCTGCTTACACCCAGAAGACCTGCACACTGCCAGCTTTCTCTGCCACCAGGTTAGACAGCACACAGCTCCAAAAGGGGGGTAAAAATTTAGCTCAACTATAGGAAACCCTGCCTTGCACAACAGCCTTTGGATTGCAGTAATCCCAAAACCTGTAAGTCTGTACTTCTTACATGCTGCATGCCCATTGTATGCACAGTTCTACCTTAAATATAAACACCACACATTTGCTTTACATGAGCACTATTTAAATTGTAAAGCACACAGATGTAATGTCAATGGCCACCTTGCTTGGAAAGGTTGTAGCATAAACAGAACTCACCAGCATCGAGTGTGCATCAGCTTTGTGTGCACTTCTGCAGTTTGTTTCTGCCTCATGCACTTCAAATGCCATTAAACTGCCTGAGCCTTTACCAACAGCCACTTGAACTGCCTCCGATGATTGATTTAATGCCATCATAGCAATTGCTGTAACAGGAACACAATCTTCCAAAACCACCTGTTAATGCAGCATAAGGGTTTACTGTCACACAACGGGACTCATTATAACCAACATCAACAGCTAAGCTGTCTGCAGTATTGCCAACCTTTTGAAGTAAACTCAAAGGTACCGTTCTAGAACTCGGAAGAGTTCTCATGAAATCTTGTGCATCTCCAACCCACAAATTTACACTGGAAAGGAAAATACAAACTTATTGTAAGCTACTAAGACTCAAAATGATGAGGAACATCTCAACACCAAGAAAAGTTTAAAGTTTGCTTTCATATAACTGAATATGAAAGTAGAAAACATCCTTAGTTTGGCTTCAGGGTATTGCCTTAACATCCATACATAATCATGCATAGTCTGTTTATGAAAAGGTTTGGAAACTGTTGCAGTAGTTTGCAGTATACGCAACATCAATGCAAAGGAGTTTTTCTTTCCTCTTTGTTGCACAATTCCTTACTAAATGCCCAAAAACTACAGTATTGAGGCTAATGATTATCACAGCCAATACCTGCCATCAAAGCTGCCAGTTGCAAGAAGAACTTGCTCAAAACGAACTTTGGTTGCAGAATCATCCATGTTGTACCTTGTTTGATATCGTTTGCTCCAAGCAAGGGCAGAGACC
Organism: Lygodium microphyllum; assembly: GCF_053477565.2. Lineage (NCBI taxonomy): Eukaryota > Viridiplantae > Streptophyta > Polypodiopsida > Schizaeales > Lygodiaceae > Lygodium > Lygodium microphyllum. The sequence continues at coordinate 66,069,700 of NC_141154.1, read as the reverse complement.
CATGATTTATGTGCCTCAAAGACCCCAACAATATTCACAGTTGGAGTTGGTGAGGTTCTATCAATAGAATACACTGTTGGAGGAACAGCTTGCAAAACAGATACCTCACCTGATTTACTCCCCATCGCCATCAGCACAATCTTCTCAGTTTTTTCTTTTGCAAGTCCCTTATCACCACAATTCACCATAAATGTTGATGACCAAGCAACTACAGTACATGCTAACCTATTGGCATAACTCGTGTATTGAGATGGGGAAATGTAATAGCTAGAAATATGGTCAGGGGCAGTTCCATATTCTGTCATAGCTTGAACTGATGGTATCTCACAGTTTCTTTGAGCATTGGTTGCTGCCGTATTGCTGTTAAAAGGTACCTGGAAACCAAAACAATTATTTTCGCTCAAAACACATCTTCCCTTGAAAGATGAAAAATAACTAACATGTGGATCATCATACCAATGTTAGGAGATTCAAATCTTGCACTTTCGATCTTGGACAAGGTTTTACAATCTTGGTTATGGATGTCTCTGGCAAATCAGGTAGTTGGATGTCCTGATCTAAAAGAGAGAACATATCATATCAGGCATATCATATCAGGCTGCCAGCAAATGGTCTGAAGGGTGAAACTTTAATAAAAGAAACAAACACAGACATGCATGCACGCACAAGCACATGCACACAAAAGCAAAGATTGCCTCCCTTTAACTTAATTTTTACACGTCCATGTTACATGTGACTGAACCTAGCCCTTAATGGCAGTCATGTTCAAGGATGTAGGATACCAGTGGATCACCTGATCACAGTGAATAAAGGAAGGCAGAATGATCAGGTGACTGTATGGCCAGCAGGTGCATTGAAAGGGGAGACAGAAAATGAACCTTAAACGACGGCATAGAGAACAAATGGATTCAAGACTGAGTTCATATGGGGCCTTCTCCAGCAAGGTCAAAAGTGCCCATGTGCAATGATGGACAAACCCCCGCCCCCCCCCCCCCCCCCGAAGGAAATGTATCATGCAAAGATGTAGAAACACACATGTATTATCTATTATGCAATGATAAGAACTGATTTCTTTACACTATGAGAGAAGAAAGAGGGGAAATCAGCCTTTCTCCATCGTTGATCAGCAGTACATGGATAGGGCTTGCTTCTTGTTGCTAAAATGGAAGAAAGAGCTCGAGAAGGAGGTGCTGTAATGAATTTACAGGCTTGCTGTCCTGTAAAACAGCAGTGATAGAAGAGGAAATATGGAGGAATTTGATAATGGAGAAGTGGGGAATGATTATGGGAATGGATGGGGCCAGTTTTGGCTATCTGTGGGTATTGTACATGAATTTACAGCAAAGAAAAATAATGCTGAATAAAGAAAAACGAGCTCTTATTTATAGGAGAGGGAAGAGCTAGTACAAAAGGGGAAAGTGGAGTAGCACGAGACAAGTGTCCAGCCACATGTCATGAGATGTGACAAGTGGTGGGACACTTGGAAACTTGTGTGACAAGTGTCTTGACACTTGTCTCTTCTCTATGGCCTTCCTTTTTGGGTTGAATACTGTCAAGAATAGAAACAACCAAATTTAGTAAGCACAGTCAGAGTACAGAATTTACTATTTTTAGAATGACATTCCTATTTTTTAGTAGTAGCATTTTTAGGCTAATTCGAGGCTCCTAAAATTTAGGGACCCCCCCCAATACGGGTATCATATGAAAGCTTTTTCCGTGTACATCGCAAAAACGGTATCAGAATCTTCATGTGACTTTCCTATGCAAAGAAATGTGCATTTCAAGCTTTCAGCCCACACATGCACATTGTACAAGCATTTTATGATCATGCCATCTTGTTGATTGTAATTGTCTGTTCTAGCGGATCTAGCCCACACTTCAAGGCATCAATCCTTTCTGTGTGCGAGTCTAACCCTGATATGTGTGAGTTCTGGTCACAGGCGCCCAATCGGGCCATATAGGTGGAAGTGTGAACTATCTTTTCTCTAACCTAGCGCGTGGGTCTACCATAACCTGTGACCACTCATCAGTGGCCAGCTCCAATGCACTTTTCCTTATATCTAATTAGTGCAAAGGAAACAAATTTAATAAATCATTATATAGACAAATTAATGAAAAATGATATAAATTCTGTTTCTATAGAGTTGTGACAGCCCTTTGGCTTTTATTCAACTGTTCTCAGCTGAAAAGCTTCTTGATATGGCTGAAGAATGTCTGGGTAATCCTTCATGAATTTCTAATCTACCCACTATGTATCTGTTGTGGGTAGATTCTTAAATTTTAGTAAGAATTTTCGTGTCACAAGGCCACTTCTCGTGGTTCGATCCTTGTGAAACAAAATCTGTTCAAGTTCCAAGAGTTGCTATGTTTCTTTAACTTCTGGGGGATCTTCAGTAATGGGTTTCTTTGGTTCTGGTCCTATGTAAGGTTTTAGCAAACTTACATGAAAAGCATTGTGTATTTTCCAGTGAACAAGAAGCTCAAGTCGATAAGAAACTTCATTTATTTTCTCAATCACTTTGAAGGGTCCAAAGTATCTACTCGAGAGCTTTGGAAAATATGAATTTTGACAGGAACCTTGTTTGAGCCCTGCTTTTATCAAACTTTAGCAAGACATATTGACCTTTTTCAAAAGCCAAATATCTTCTTCGTTTATCTACTTGCTTCTTTTGTCGCTCTTGGGCAACTTTGATAGTGGCTCGAACTTGATCCATTGCTGTTTTTAAATCTGAAGCAAACTCATAAGCAGCAAAAATCTTATCTTTAGTGCGAATAATTGGAGGAGGAATCACTTTACCCTGTACTATTTCATTTGGAGCTTTCCCTGTGGATGAGTGTACTGTATTGTTGTAAGCAAACTCCAATAATGGAAGATATTTCTCCCATTGTGATTTATGTTCACTAACATAAGCTTTCAATATATCCAAAAGAGTGAGATTCATCGCCTCTGTTTGGCCGCCAGTTTGAGGATGAAAAGCTGAGGAGAACTTTAAAATGGTTCCCAAATTCTCAAATAAAGCACGCCAAAAGTTACTTGTGAATTTGGAGTCTCTATTTGAAATGATCTCAGAAGGCATACCATGTAATTTGAAGATATGTTGAATGAAAAGTCTTGCAGCTTGTGCGGATTTCAATGTTTTATGACATGGAATAAAATGTGATTGCTTGCTGAATCGATCAATTATGACCCAAATCATATCATGACCTTGAGGTGTTCTTGGAATACCTGAGATGAAATCCATTGTGATAGATTCCCATGGATCTTTGGGCACCGGAAGAGGTTGCAACAATCCTGGAGTCTTCTGCCTATCATACTTGGATTTTTTGCATACTAGACAAGCCTCAATGAAGTTATGTGTATCTCTTCGTAATGTTCGCCAATAAAAGTAGCGCTCAATTGCACTTAGAGTGGCTGCCCTCCCTCTATGCCCTGCATAAGGGGGTTCATGACTTTCTTTAAACACCTTTTGTCGAACAAGAAGAGTGACACAAAGGCGATTGTTCATGAGAAGGTAACCGTCTTTGATGGAATAATCTGGATGAGAACCTCCTTGCTGTAAATTTGATCAAATTGTTGCAAAATCAGTATCTTCATCATAAGTATTCTTCATCGTTTGAAAATCTTCATGATGAGCCACTGTAATAGTTGCAATGCGAGGCACTCTAGAAAGTGCATCAGCAACTGCATTTTGTTTCCCTGGAGTGTACATAATTTGAAAATGAAACATAGACAAGAAATTTTCCCATCTTGCATGTTTCTCCTGCAAATGCTTTTGAGTCTTGAAATACTTCAAGCTCTGATGATCAGTTTTAATAAGGAATTCATTGCTTAAAAGATAATGTTTCCATATCTTCAAAGCATGAACCACTGCTAAGAGCTCCTTTTCATAAATGCCATATCTTTTCTCCACATCATTTAGACGGCGGCTTTCAAAGGCTACGGCATGGCCTTCTTGATTTAGCACTGCACCAGTACAATCATCGCAAGCATCTGCTTCCACCACAAATGGTTTTACCAAATCTGAAATGATAAGAACAGATCTAGAAGTAAGAGCTGTTTTCAGCCTTGTGAAGGCTGCCTTTTCTTTTTCCTTCCATTGGAAAGAGGTCTTCTTCTTTGTAAGGTCATGAAGTGGAGAAGCCATATGTGCAAAATGCTTGATGAAGCGGCGGTAATAAGAGCATAAGCCAAGAAACGATCGCACCTCATGTACATCATGAAGATGAGGCTATTCTTGGATTATCTTGATCTTTTATTGATATGGCTTTGTCTCCTTGAAGCAGATGGGCTTCTTTCCTTGAATTCTTTGGCATTCTCAACTTTTTCTAGTTTGAGAAATTACTCACGAATTTGCTGATTCTCCTCTCTAAGACTTTGAATGGCTTGAAGGATAGCACTCGACTGATCCATTGAGACTCTAAGAAAAATATGCTCAAGCACTCAATGCAAGGGCTGAAAAGAAACAAACTTATAATTGTAAGCACTACCAGTGTTGGGGTGACGACCAAGCCAAAGCTCTGATACCTCTGTAAACGCCCCAAACAATGTAGTATGCTTAACAATTATGATATTCGCTTGTTTTCGAGATTTAATATAAAAGAGAATGAACACTTAAAGCTGAAAATGAAAATTACTCACAAAATTACAGCCATGAAAATGTAAAAGTAATGGAGACAAGATTGAGGGTTGAAGATGGGCAATTCCCCTCCCCCCCTCCCAAAGGAAATGTATTTCTGCTCAACCCAAGTCCCTTAGGAAAGAGCTCCGTTACAATCAACCTGAGAGTGAGGAGAAGTAATTCTCACTCTCACAAGATCATGCAAAGATGTACAAACACACATGCATTATCTATTATGCAATGATAAGAACTGATTTCTTTACACTATGAGAAAAGAAAGAGAGGAAATCAGCCTTTCTCCATCGTTGATCAGCAGTACATGGATAGGGCTTGCTTCTTGTTGCTAAAATGGAAGAAAGAGCTCGAGAAGGAGGTGCTGTAATGAATTTACATGCTTGCTGTCCTGTAAAACAACAGTGATAGAAGAGGAAATATGGAGGAATTTGATAATGAAGAAGTGGGGAATGATTATGGGAATGGATGGGGCCAGTTTCTGGCTATCTGTGGGTGCTGTACATGAGTTTACAGCAAAGAAAAATGATGCTGAATGAAGAAAAATGAGCTCTTATTTATAGGAGAGGGAAGAGCTAGTACAAAAGGGGAAAGTGAAGTAGCACAAGAAAAGTGTCCAGCTATATGTCATGAGATGTGACAAGTGGTGGGACACTTGGAAACTTGTGTGACAAGTGTCTTGACACTTGTCTCTTCTCTATGGCCTTCCTTTTCGGGCTGAATACTGTCAAGAATAGAAACAACCAAATTTAGTAAGCACAGTCAGAGTACAGAATTTACTATTTTTAGAATGACATTCCTATTTTTTAGGACTAGCATTTTTAGGCTAATTCGATGGCCTTCCTTTTTGGGCTGAATATTGTCAAGAATAGAAACAACCAAATTTAGTAAGCACAGTCAGAGTACAAAATTTACTATATTTAGAATGACATCCCTATTTTTTAGGACTAGCATTTTTAGGCTAATTCGAGGCTCCTAAAATTTAGGAACCCCCCAATATGGGTGTCATATGAAAGCTTTTTCATTGTACATCGCAAAAACGGTATCATAATCTTCATGTGACTTTCCTATGCAAAGAAATGTGCATTTCAAGCTTTCAGCCCACACATGCACATTGTACAAGCATTTCATGATCATGCCATCTTGTTGATTGTAACTGGCTGTTCTAGCGGATCTAGCCCACACTTCAAGATATCAATTCTTTCTGTGTGCGAGTCTAACCCTGATATGTGTGAGTTCTGGTCACAGGCGCCCAATCGGGCCATATAGGTGGAAGTGTGAACTATCTTTTCTCTAACCCACCGCGTGGGTCCACCATAACATGTGACTACTCATCAGTGGCCAGCTCCAATGCAGTTTACTTTATATCTAATTAGTGCAAAAAGAAACAAATTTAATAAATCATTATATAGACAAATTAATGAAAAATGATACAAATTCTGTTTCTATAGAGTTGTGACATTCTCAGATAGAGAAGTTTAGAGACAAAGACAGAGAAGAGTCTAGGGAAGAGGAGAAGACTTGAGGCAATGGAACAATCTAGAGATGGAGATAGAGAAGTCTGGGGAAGAAGAATTCTTGAGGCAAAGAATTTTGGAGGCAAAGAAGAAGAGAGATGTAAAGTTTCGGGTGAGGGGGAGAGAGAAGAGAAGTTTGGAGACAAAAATGAGAAAAGAGAGACAGAGTGATGCTGAGTGGTGAGAGACAAAAGCAAATAGATTTGCAAGACCATACTTCTATTAGCATCAAATGCTTGCTTGATACATTAGTTGTCTCCCTCTCTTTTTATAGTAGTTGAAGAGAGGGGAGGGCAAAAGATCTTCATACAATATGAATATCTAGAGATGGAGTGGTGGAGGAGGTTTTCTCAAGACCATCACCAAAAAATCTCAGGGTCAACAGTTTAAAAAGATCCACTGTGCTCGAACAAAAAGTCTAGAGGGGAAAATCCCTAGCATGGCAATTGTCGAGACAAGTCCACCTGCCAAGGAGAGGAGCTAGTGGATCCGATTCCACCAAGACATTTACTCCAAAAAAAAGAGGAGGAAACAAGAAGGGAGACAAGAAGGCAAAAAACAACAAAAAACAAGATGACAAGAAGAATCAGAAGAACGATGAGAAAAAGTCTAAGTCTAAGTGCCTACGTTGTGGAAAAGGCACTCATCTAAAGGAGAAATGCTAGCAAAAGTACCCCCATTTGAAGCCAAAGGAAGGTTCAAAGAATTCAAAGTTTACCTTTGCCATTACAAGAGTCTGCTATTGTGCATTGATTTCACGTTCAGGATACAACCTGTGCTTCTATCATTGAGGAGAAGCTATGGCTTGTTGACAGCAGGGCCTCTCCACATGTGACCTACCGACAAGATTGGCTTCAAGATTTACATTCAAGAGGGGGTTCCGTCACCATTGGTGACAACTCCTTTGTACTGATTTATGGAATGGGAACTATGCACCCTTTTGCCAAATAGGTAAGCTTCATCTACCAAAGTTCCTTATGTACTAGATTTAAGATTTAGCCTTCTTTTTATCCATGGTTTAATACAACTAGGTACTGTTTTAGTATGCCTGTTATAGCCACCTACATTGTGAGTCCATTAGACAAGCTTCTCCAAAGAAGTTAGTGGAGGGACTTCTTGATTTTCTCTTATTCACTCTCTCTATGCCCTAGCTACTTATGCGCCAAGCAACATAGATAGCCTCATCCACAGTTTACTTCTCGCAAGGCTATTACTTTACTTGAGTTGGTACATACCGACTTGTGCAAACCTATTGTTGATAACTTTAGCAGGTATGTGTGACCTTTATTTCTAGGGTATAAGAGTGAGATACACTCCAACTTTTGTGATTGTCAGGTGTTTGCGGAAATGTAAACTTCTTTCAAAGTTCGTGGTGTAAGAGCAAATCATGGAGAGTTTTGCTCCAAAACTTGTGATAGATTTTGCAAAGAGCATGGAATTTTGATGGAGTATTATCATTTGGACACACCATCTGAGAATGGTGTCATGAAGCCCACCAACAGGACCATGCTTGAGATGGCTTACTCGATGTTGAAGCATTGAGCCTTCCTCATTTCCTTTCGGGTGAGGCGGTTGCTACATCAATACATATCTATAGACTACAACAAGTCTACGACTTTGGCTTTACAAGACATGACTCCATATGAGGTTTTCTTTGGGAAGAAACTTATCATGTCTCATTTTCACATCTTTGGGTGCAATGTCTATGTCCATGTGGACAAGAAGAATTGTGGCAAGCTCAATCCGAAGTCAAAGAAGTTTATATTAGTTTGTTATAGTATGACCATGGAGGACTACCAGCTCTACGACTCGATGAAACAAAAGGGGATGTGGTATTTGAGGGTGCTGCCTCAGATGATCTAATTTATGGTACTTCTACTGCAAGTGGTTCTTCGTCATCGACTAGCCCCTCCCCCCCAACCATCAACCCATCCCTTTCCTTCCAAGTCAGTGATTGGCACCCCTCCTTCCTCTTCGACTCCTCCCCCTCCATCCCCTCCTTCCCCCCTTGAACTCTTGATGGCTCCTTCTACTCCTTTTTCCTGTCTTGTTCACGTTTCTCTTCTGCTACACACTCTCATATGCATTTCTTATTCAGTGAGTGTCAAGAACATTCCCACTCTGCAGTAGGCAGTTTTCTGTTTTTTCAGTTGGCAGCCAACTTGGATATCAACGAATGGAGCAGAGCAGCCTGATCTCAAGCTTGCATTATCATTTTTCATGCCCACAGAGCTTGTGTTGTGGCTTGGGAGCTTGCTTTGCTATCCAAAACCTCCAAAGGATGGCATCTTCTGCTTTGCCCTTGATAAGCTTCATCAAAGAGTTCAGGAATCATGTGAGCTAAGGATCCTTAGCCACTTGGGCAAAGATATCAGCTGCTGTCCTCAATCAAGCCTTCAACAAGTCATCATGTTCTTCATCTTCTTGCTGGTCATGAGCATTGTGTGGCCTTCAGATACCAACTTCTCACTCTAAACCACATTCTCTCCTTGTTGCCCATATTGCATGTCTTTTCCAAGATTAGGCATTTGCATTTTCCCTATTGTTGTGTGTACCTTTAGATTGTGAGACATTATCAGGACTTGAACCATTGTATCATGACATTCTTTGGCTTCCACATGTCTCGTGCTTACATATTCAAGGGAGTTGATGTATCCCGGAAATGGAACCATGAAACCAACCTCAATGCTCAGATAGGGTGGTAGATGACCTGATTTTATACAAATTACAACTAGCAATAAAATTCACAAATCCGAGTGTAAACTTTACCAATCAATCTTGTACAGCCGATACACAATTGGACCCAACAATTGGTGTTTCTTGTGGTATTTATTTATTGTGTATTGCTTGAGGTTGAAATACACTAACATTTGGACTGATCTCCATCAAGCTTCAATACAAATGGAGTCGTAAATGACCAACAACTCTTTGGAACAATCTGCCCCTTGATTGGCCTTCAATGTGAGCACAATTGGGTCTTCAAACTCTTACATGTGGACCATAATAAATGGAGAAGGGCTCACCCCTTAGATCAGCATAAATTATCTATCTACCGGTGCTACATTAAGTAGGGGGGTCTTGAATTCATGTGTACAAATCCCATGGTGGCTAAGAAACCCTAATTCATACCGCATAAATTAGAGTTCCAGCAGCAATTCCTTCAATTTTAATGGTAGCTTTGATAGCAATTTTGATGGTACCAATAGGCTCAAAAGGAGGGTGATGTTGGAGTGGGGATGGCAGCTCCAACTTGGAAACAGAGTAGACAATAGAGAGAGTGAGAGTGAGAGTGTAGACACAGCTCGACACATGATGCAAATCTCAATGTGTGAATGCATCCTAAGGCACTTACTCAACCCTAGGTCTAAGAGTTGTACTTTGTAGAGTAAAAAGTGCACCAATATCCTACTGGGGATCACTAACACTCCTCTGTGAGCGTAGGCGTGAGAACCCAACACGTGAAGCCCCACTTTAACTAATGAGCCCTCCTCTTGTATCGCCCCTTTGATTGAGACAAAGAAGGAAACTTGTCATAACTGTCCTATCGCACTATACGATCACTTCTCACCTATCTCAAAGCTAATCCAACGGCTCCTTCCTCCATCAACCTCTTAATGGCTGCCTCCACACTCAACCAGCCCCAAAGAGCCTTGTCTCAACTTGCATGGGCAAGTTTGCAAAATGGCAACCTTCCAAAGCAATTTCCAGCATTAATTAATTAATCTTCAAAATTAAGTTTCTAAAATTAAATTTTTTATCAATTTGACCTACTCAAGAACTAGCTAGTGCCGAATCTCATTTAACGTGCTAACCCCCATGGAATTTTAATTGTTCCAACATTGATTGGGCTAGGACTAGCATTAGTTAATTAATTAATTGTAAAATATTACACGGCGTAGCGAACAGAATCTAAGAAAGAGATAGAGAGTACACAACAGATAAGAGGAGAATCAGTAAATTCTTTAACTCCAAACAACTGATACAAAGATGGCACTGTCCACCCGTGCGCTTCCACTGTGTGAAGCTTAGATGGCGATCCAGATAGAAGATGGGTGAAGAGCTTAAGGCTAGCTGGAACAACAACTCTGACTGGGTGAAAGATGAGTGAGAGATAGTTGCGAAGGGGTTTAGCTTTTATAGCCCGCGAAGGTCGTTAGGTCGGCCTGCTAACCGACCTAACATATGAGCCTCCACTAGTCGGCCAGGGAATATTCCCTTTACCATCGGGCCGGGGGCAGCACCCCCGGACCCCCGCTAGGGGGGCCGCTGGCCCCCTTGGGGACCCCCAGCCAGGGGCCGCTTCTGCGGCCCCCGGACCTCACAATAGGAGCCCCTTTTAACTCCCTTACACCACAACTCGATGCAATGCGCCTCGAGTTGCTACCAGCTTAACCACTCCGTCTAATCCAAAGATTAGACCCACAATAGTCACCTTTTTGCCATCCCGTCACATAGACCTCATGTGATATACAAGTCAGGACTTAACCAATGTCCGGGCTCACATTTGGCTTCTCCTCATAATGGAGGCCTTACAACTTTGAGCACCATGGATCATTGGTAGCACCTAATGAGGGTGGGGCATTGATCATATCTAACATTAATGCCTAGTTCTAATGTCACCACTGGACATTTTAATAGCCCAATTAATGGCCTAGACCCAAACTGACACCATGCACCCACAAGTTACTCATGCTCTCACCATGTCTTAATTGGCTTGCACTTCACATGGGCATCTCACATATGCACAAGTTAATAATCCCAAAGCTAAGCATTAAAAATACACATTCCCATGATACACATCTTGCCCAAGAAACTAAAAATCTCATGTACATTCTGCAAGTGAGGCTATAACCATATTGCCTCAACCTTTGAGCGATCCATAGGTATCCCATCAACAAATACAATGTCCCAAAAAGTGGATTTCATGCAAAAAGAACTCACGTTTCTTGTCATTTATGACCAACCGATGCTTACGCAGTTCATTGAACACTATGTCCAAATGCTTGTTGTGCTCCTCATTCTTTGAATGCACTATCATGTCATCAAAGAAAATGCCCACAAAGCTCTATGTGGTATAAATATTCTTTCCTCATCTGATTGAATGTGGCAAGTGTTGAGAAACCCTTCACCCGTAGTCTGCGTTTTTGTGTTTAGCATTTAAGGTTTGCAGCCCCAAAAAGGGATGCCATCCTAGACTCACTGTGCCTATTTATAGGCCACTCTCTCACTCATCCTTTATGGTTGATTCATTGAGTCCGTCACCTTTTCTCTCCAACCTCTCCACTACCCTCACACCCCTTTAGGAGGACATTGTCGTTCGTGGTTCGTGGTTGTCTCATCATCTTCCTTGTGCTACGACACCCTTTTTCCCTTGTATCACATTCACTCCATGATTTAGAACTTCATCATTCCATTCATCAGATTTTCTATTCTGTTCTCTTCTCTTCTCCATGTTTGCCAAGTTCACTCCTTGTTCCTCCCCGCAAACCCTACTGTCTTGCCCGTACGTCATCTTTTCACAAAGATGTCCTAAAAGCTATCTTTATTACATCCTATGGCCATATGTGTATTTGATCATATTCACTTTTTCAATCAATACGGCTAAAAATAGTTGAGCCTTGCAATCTATCTATGATGCAATTGATCCTAGGAATCAAAAATTGATTCTTGATCATGATCTTACTCAATGCATGGTACTCAATAAAGATACAATACCAAATGCACCATTGAACAAAAAGGACGCGCAGTGAGAGAGACAGAGAGAGTGCGAGTAAGCAGAGTAGAGAGTGAACACGTTTTTCGGTACAATGACGAGTGTGTACCACTTTAGGTTTTTAGATAGATATATGTATGAAAGTACAATGTGCTAAGGGTATGTTCACACACGTGCACATATAAAAGGCACACTGGCCCTTTATTCCCAACAACCTCCCACCTAAAGGTGGTGTGCCTTAAGAGGAGAAAAGAATCAGCTAAGTCTACGTATGTACAAAGCTGAAATAAATATATCTATCCAACTCCCATCATTTGTCGGCAATGAGCAAACCGCTCTGCTGGAAGACCCTTCGTAAGAAGGTTTGCAAGATTATCATCTGTATGCACTTTGACAAGCTCAATGCTCTTGCTGTCAAGTACATCTCTAATGAAGTGGTACTTCACCTGTATGTGCTTTGTCTTTACATAAAAGACACGATTCCGTGCTAGCATGATAGCACTCTGACTATCACAATGGAGAACATGTAACTCTGTGATGCCAAGCTCTCCCACCAGACGTGAAAGCCATAAAGCCTCCTTGCATGCCTTAGTGGCAACTACATACTCTGCTTCTGTAGTGGACAATGCAACACACTTTTGTAGCCTGTGAAGGAAACGATTAGGGATAGAGATAGAGGTAGACAGACCTTACGCTCTCAGAGAGAGACAGAGAGAGTGCGAGTAAGCAGAGTAGAGAGTGAACACGTTTTTCGGTACAATGAAGAGTGTACCACTTTAGGTTTTAGATAGATATATGTATGAAAGTACAATGTGCTAAGGGTGTGTTCACACCCATGCACATATAAAAGGCACAATGGCCCTTTATTCCCAACAACCTCCCACCTAAAGGCAATGTGCCAGAAAAGAATCAGCTAAGTCTAGATATGTACAAAGCTGAAATAAATATATCTATCAAACTCCCATCATCTCTCGGCAATGAGCAAACTGCTCTGTTGGAAGACCCTTCGTAAGAAGGTCTGCAAGATTCTCATCTGTATGCACTTTGACAAACTCAATGCTCTTGCTGTCAAGTACATCTCTAATGAAGTGATATTTCACATGTATGTGCTTTGTCTTTGCATGAAAGACAGGATTCCGTGCTAGCATGATAGCACTCTGACTATCACAATGGAGAACAGGTAACTCTGTGATGCCAAGCTCTCCCACCAGACATGAAAGCCATAAAGCCTCCTTGCATGCCTCACTGGCAGCTACATACTCAGCCTCTGTAGTAGACAATGCAACACACTTTTGTAACCTAGAGATCCAAGAGACCGCTCCTATGAAAGTAAACAAATACCTAAAAGTGGACTTCCTGCAGTCCGCATGACCAACATAGTGTGCATCCGTAAAGCCAACAACAGATGCCTTCTGCTTTCCAAAGCAGATGCACAACTCCTTTGTACCTTTGAGATATCTCATAATACCTTTCACTTCATCCCAATGCTTCTTGCTAGGGGTTGCCATGTATCTGCTAACCACTTCCACTGCAAAAGCAATGTCACGACGTGTAGCAACCATATCATACATCAAACTGCCAACAGTTGAAGCATATGGTGTCTTGGCCATTTCAGCCTTCTCATCATCAGATGTAGGGTTGTCCCCTGCACTGAGTTTCACATATAGAGACAATGGAACCCCAATTGTTTTCACCCCCCTCCATATTGAAACGCAGCAAAACTTTGGATATATACTCTTGCTGAGATAGATAGAGTAAACCTTTAGATCTATCTCTGAGTATTCGCATGCCAAGAATGTGATTTGCATCACCCAGATCTTTCATGTCAAAGCTGCCATGAAGACTTTGCTTCAAAGAATCCAAGGCATGAGTATCCCTGCCAGCAATCAGCATGTCATCAACATACAAAACCAAGATAATCAGGCTGCCATCTGCTGCGTTCTTGGTGTACAGGCAGTGATCCACTTGACTTCTATCAAAAGCCTTGGGACTGCATGAATGTATCAAACTTATGATATCATTCTCTTGGTACTTGTTTCAGCCCATACAAACTCCTTTTCACTTTACAGACCATTTATTCTTTCCCTTGTTCAACAAACCCTTCAGGCTGCTGCATATATATGTCTTCATGTAGATCACCATGTAAAAACACAGTCTTTATATCCATCTGTATGAGCTCCATATCCTCAATTGCAACCAAGCCCAAAATGGTTCTCAATGTGGTCATCTTGACTACAGGAGAGAAAATCTTATCAAAATCAATTCCATGCTCCTGCTTGTACCCCTTTGCAACAAATCTTGCTTTGTACTTTGGTGAGGAACCAGCAGTGACCTTCATTTTGTAAACCCATTTGCATGGAAGGGTTTTCTGCCCTTTAGGCAACTGCACCAAGTCCCAAGTGTCATTTTTGTCAAGAGATTCCATTTCTGACAGCATGGCTTTATAACATTTCTTGCTGTCCTGTCTGTCCATTGCTTCCTAGAAGCAAGACGGTTCACCACAGTCTATCAACATGACATACTCATCCACATTAATTGCACTTGGAACAAATCTGTCAGGTTGTTTAGTAGCTCTAGACAATCTCCTAACCCAATGGTCATTGTTTGCTGGCTATTCCTGCAAATTTCCATTTTTAACATGCTGTCCTGGCATTTCAGCCTGCAAATCAGCATTAACAGCTTGCTGTCCTGGCTGTTCCTGCACATGTAATGGCTCATTTTCATGGACAATAGCTGGGTGATCATTTCCAGCATCATTTCTTGCATTTACAAGTTTATTTACAGCACGTATTTCCTGCTGTAGAGTGGGCACATTTTGCTGTTGAAAAGGTATTTCTTCCCGGAACACAACCCTACGGACCTCCTCAGTCTTTTCGGGTTGTTCGTGCATGCGATCTTCTCGGAAGATAACGTCCTTGCTGCGTACTATTTTCCTTTTCTCGAGATCCCACAATTTATACCCCATTTCACCCTCGTCACCATATCCTAGGAAAATGCATTTACAGGACTTTGGCTCAAGTTTGCTGCCTTTTTCTTTACGAATGTGCACAAAAGCCTCGCAGCCACACTTTAAAATGAGCATATGAAGGTGGCTTGCCCGACCACGCTTCTTGGGGAACTCCCCTATCCCCCCCCCCCCCCCCCCAAAGACCTATTTGGTGACCCATTAATCAAGTGAATGGTTGTCATAACAGCCTCTGTCCAAAAACCATGGGCTAATGCAGCATGAGACAGCATCGTACAGACCTTATCCTGTATTGTCCGATTCATACGCTCTGCAACTCCATTTTTGGGTGGATTATGAGGGGCAGTGAGCTCCCTCTTTATCCCTAACGGTTGTCATAACAGCCTCTGCCCAAAAACCATGGGCTAATGCAACATGAGACAGCATCGTACAGACCTTATCCTGTATTGTCCGATTCATATGCTCTTCAACTCCATTTTGGGGTGGATTATGAGGGGCAGTGAGCTCCCTCTTTATCCCTTTGCTATCACAAAATGCCTAAAAGGCTTTGGACACATATTCCTTACCATTGTCAGAGCGAAGACACTTTAGTGTCTTATCTGTCTGATTTTCAGCCAATACCAAGAATTTTTAAACTTGTCAAGCACTTCATCCTTGCTACGAATAGGGTAAACCCATACTTTCCGTGTAGCATCATCGACAAAGGTGACAAAATATTTCTTTTCCCCTAAAGATAATCCTGGCATTTGACATACATCCGAATGTACTAACTCTAGAGGACAAGATTTCAAAGAAAGAGACTTTTTGTGAGACGTTTATGCATGTTTGCCATAAATGCAATGATCGCAATGCTCAAAATCAGCATAATGAAGACAAGGCAAGTAACCCAAACGAGAAAGCACTTTCATTCCTGTTTGACTCATGTGTCCCAACCGGCCATGCCACAAAGAAATACTTGGCTTCTCGGTCACGGCAACAACATGGTCACACACACTAGATACATGGAGTGGATACAATGTATTACTCTTGCAACCTCTGGCAATAACCCTAGATCCCTTACAGAGCTTCCATTTTCCATCACCAAAGGTGGTATAAAAACCATCATCATCTAGCTGCCCTGTGCTAATCAAGCTCTTCTTGAGCTGAGGTACATGCTGTACATACTGTAATGTAAGGACAGAGCCATGCTGAAACTGTAACTGCACACTGCCAATACCTACAATCTCACATGCATAGTTGTCCCCAAGATGAACAACACCATGTCGACCCCCTGTATAGGCGGAAAACCACTCACGATGAGGGGTGACATAAAAGGAAGCACCTAAATCAAAAATCCAGGTATGCATGTCATCATCTGTATCTGCAAGTAGAGCATGTGCACCAAAATGTGAAGAGACAAAGAGTACATCACTTCCACTGTCACTGTCATGAGTGACTATATTCACCTCTTCAATTTTTACACAACTTTTCTTAGGCTGACTGTCCCTCTTCTCTTCCTTGCAATCATCTGTCTTCTTGCCTTTTCCTTTCTCTTTCTTCCATTTGTGCCACAATAATGGCATTCAACATCTTTGCCACGTGATTTACAACGTTCATTGCCATCATATTTGCCCTTTTGTTGTGATCCGCCCCTAGTATGCAAAGCACTGGAAGACTTACTGGATGCATTGTTCTACCGATTCATCTCTTCCGTAAGTAGAGCACTCTCTACATCAGCATACAAAAGGATCACATTAGAATTGCTCATAGCAGTCCTGAATGTATCCCAACTCTGTGGTAGAGTGCAAAGCAAGAAAGTAGCCTTAAATTCCTCATCAATCATGAACTTCAAGGCAACCAGCTGGCTGAAAATGGAGTTAAACTCACTCGAGTGAGTAGACATTGTTGTACCTTCTTTCATACGCAAATCCATAAGCTTTTTCAGCCAATACACTTTACTTGCAGCACTCTTCTGTGCATACAATTCTTCCAATCTAGTCCATATAGCATATGCAAAATCCAAACCTTCAATGTTGAAGAGCAAGGCATCAGAAATCGATAGCTCTATGGTTCAGCGTGCGAGCTCATTCAAGTCATCCCAATTGTCCTGATCCATGTCTGTAGGCTTTGCCCCTTTAGTTTTGATTGGCTTTGCCTGCTTCTTTTGTAACAGGATATTGTAGCACTGTTTTTTGCCGCACTGCAAAATTATGTGCGCCTTCAAGCTTCTTTATATGCATCAAATTACTGCTGTCATTGCTGCCAGCCATGGTTTTCAGCCCAAATGTGACCAAAAAACCAGCAAATGCAGGCCCAAACTGTCACCAAAGTGACCAAGGTACAAACAAGTACCAATCAACAATAAATGACCACGCAGAAGAAGAGATTTCAGATCTGTAATTAAGTTTTCAAAATCACCAAACCAAGTGCTACAGCATTATCCAATTGATTAGAGCTGTTCCAAAGGGCATGTGCATCACATTACATGAGGAATCCCAACATTTCAGCTGCAATTTCTGTTGTGCATGTACCCACGGGCATAAAATGTGACACGAACGGTCAAAAGCCCCGAAATTTTGTGCTCAAAGCGTCAAACACACAACTGCATTTCCTCTATCGTACATAGGACTATCCAATTTTGCCAAAATAAAGCAATTTCAACAAAACCCCCAAATTTTACGAAGTGTTGATGTCCAAATTGCGCGGAATTCAACCTGCATGTATATAAAATGACCAAATGCTGCTCAAATTTTGCCCAAACTGCAAAAGCCCCAAATTGCACGGGTCCAATGTGCCTCAATGTCGAGAAATTGGGTTAATTTCAGCCCAATTTGTGCATGTACATGAAAAGCCCCAAATGTCGGGGACAAAGTGTCACAAATTCCTGCAATTTCTGAGACAAATATCACTGTTGCATCTTGCTCCCACCAAATTTGGACAAATCCCCAAATTTCCCAAGTCCTGCGTGCACTAATATCAGTGAAATTGAAAGAATCTCACTAAAATGTGAAAAGCTCCAAAATTCCCGGGAAAATGTGCACCAACTTTGCAGTTTCTGAGTCAAATTGTCCAATTTTGTCTTGAGATCCCCAAATTCGAGAAACCCCCAAATTTCTCAGCCGATTTTGCACAAATCTGAGATTTTGTGCTTACGCCTGTCTGTTCGCCGTTACTCGTTGGTCGCCCCACTAGACACCGCACCTGTCACAGGTTCTTTTACGCCGCGTTAGCTGGTGGCCGTGCATTCGCCCCATCGCATTCAGCTATCGCTTGTCACCGTGCAGCTGTCGCTCGTCCCACGCTAGGTCCACGTTTACTACAGTTGCTTGCAGCAGTCGGTTGTCACTACCTGCAGCTTACACCTGTGACTCTCCTACTCGCCTTTGAGCACTTGTCACCACGTTGGTCTTTTGCCTCTACCTAACGACCGTCTACAGCACCTTACGCTTTGATACCAGTTTATAGGAATCGATTAGGCATGAAGATCGAGGCACATAGTCATTACGCACAGTGAGAGAGACAAAGAGAGTGCGAGCGAGCAGAGTAGAGTGAACACGTTTTTCGGCACAATGATGATTGTGTGGAATAGCATTTATTTTTTATTTATCTTAAGGTATCTATGGTCACATGACCTATGTTCAAGAATTACTATTATGGCATATTTCTTCCATGGTTTTAGCTAGCTTGGTCCTCATTGAACTGGCTACTACATGGTTGCATATTGTTCACTCCACGCTTGTTGTGCCTTTGGCTACACTTATGATTGCTGGGAGTTTCTTTGGTTGGACAAAAGGCCTAATGTAAATATTCTCATTTAATGAGAACGTTCTTCATGAAAAAGAGATGGAGATAGAGAGGTGTGTGTGAGAGAAAGAGTGGCAAGAGAGAGAGAGAGAAGGGAATGTCTGTTAGTAGTAATGTTTGTTACGCCTTGTCATCTCCTTCCTATGAGCCAATCTAAGTTAGACGAGGACTTTAGGAGCTCTGACCTATCTGTGACTTGTTTTGATGTAGGAGGTAGCTCATTCTAGAGCACTCAGTTTATTGCATTTTAATGCATTTTCTCCTCTAGACGAGGTTTTATGTCCATTTCTTGGGCAGTTTCTGTATGCATCAGTTTGCCTCACCTGCTAGACAGTGTCTACTATTTTTGGGGTTTTTCTAAGCATTTCTAGCATTTTACTAACATTAAATGCTGGTCGGCCATTTTGGCCCCAGATTTCAAGTCAACCAAATTTGGGGGTATTTGGCTATTTATAGTCTCCCCCACTCAGTTGATAGATCATCTTTCTTCTTCCTTGGCAAGTGCACACTCTTTGACTCCTCCATCTCTAGTGCTATTGTCATCATCAACTTGGTCTCGTGCACTAACACACACTATTGGCTGCATGTAGGGATTGATCAGTCCTCCTATATTTAGCATTCTTTCCTTGTTCAGTGCAAATTTATTTCTTCTTCTTGCAATCTCTCTATGTTCTCTTGTCTCTGTGTTCACGTTCCTCCTTCCATTGTGCACTCACCTGGTATCAAAGACTAAGAGGGACACAGAGCTAATTTCTTGCAGAGGAAACCACGCCAGATTGCCAATCGGCCTTGCTACATCAGCATTTTGCTGAAAACGCAGCTTACTACTTGGAAAGCTGAGGCGTCAATTTTCCTTGTCATCATCAACCTAACCTAGTGCCCTCACTAACCTTGTGGGCTGTATGTAGGTACTAATCAATCCTCCTGTGTTCAGCATTCTTTCCTTGTTCAGTGCAGATTTCTTTCTTCTTTTCTTGCAATCTCTCTGTGTTCCTTTGTCTGTGTCCGTGTTCCTCCTTCCATTGCAGACTCACCTAGTATCAGAGCCTAAGAGAGAGACAAAGCTGATTTCTCGCAAAGGAGAACACCCCAACCAACCAGCCTTGCCACATCAGCATTTTGTTGAAAACGCAACTTATTGCTTGAAGGGCCGAGGCGTCAGTTTTTCTTGTGTCAAGTATCCATTTTGCTGCCCACTCCCTCT
The DNA here is from genome assembly GCF_053477565.2 of Lygodium microphyllum. Classification (NCBI taxonomy): domain Eukaryota; kingdom Viridiplantae; phylum Streptophyta; class Polypodiopsida; order Schizaeales; family Lygodiaceae; genus Lygodium; species Lygodium microphyllum. The sequence goes on along the minus strand of NC_141154.1, from coordinate 66,049,887 downwards.
CCTACTAGAGGCAATATGCTCTCTTAGTCACGCTACACTCTTCTACTACAAACACAGTGTTCCTTGGTCAAGCGACAACTCGCCTCAACAAATGCAAACAATCCTTGTGCAGGCAACACTCTCTCTCCCCCAAGCAGAGACCCTCTACATCGACTTCCTTGTGATCCTATAGCCATTTCCTCCTCTTTCAGGGCTGTCTACAGTCAAAACGCAAATTTCTTGTGGGTGTCTTGCACAATTTTGAAGATGCCTTACAACTAGTTTTGTGGCTTTGATGATACAAATGAGGAGCCTTCTCAACACTCCACCGAACAACGTTGAGATTATCGCAATGACTATCATGTGGATCGTGAAGAACGGAGGTCACCTAGCCTGTTTGTTTAGGAACCCTCTCCTCCCCAATCTCTCCATGTTTCTCAAAAGGCCCATTCTCCTGGCCTCAAAATCCTCTCTATGGCACCCTCCATATTGGTGTCCATACTCCCTTTTTTGCCTAAAGAAGACCGGCTTGATGGTTCAAACGACTCACTTTGGTCCTTTAAGTGAAGTGTATCCTTGATACCTTCGATCTTTGGAAGTTTGTTATCCACCCTATTTCGCATCCAATGGAGGATCTCACCATTGCATCATCGCATGGGAGGAGCTTGCCCCGCTTGTTTTGGAGCATAACGAGCTAAAGAGGGAGCCAATGGATCCACCTCCACTAAAGCTTTTGTTGCAAGTTCCGGAAGGGGGAAGAAGAAAGGGAAGTTAAAGACTAAGCCACACAAGAGTTCTTCAGGCTTTGACTCCAACTTGGAGAAGCCTAAACGCCTATATTATGGGAAGGGGACACATCCAGAGAAGAAATGTTGAAAGAAGTACCCTCACCTTCATCCGGGAGCAAAGGATAGAGCTAACACATCTGCGCCTTCTTTCTCTACTCAAGAAGTTACCCATGAGTCAATGTTCCTTCATATTGTTGACTTGGAGGAGACTTCTTCAATGAGTCAATGTTCCTTCATAAACGTATACAACCAACCAACATAATACATCGACAATGATAGCTTGCTACACCTAGGGGTGCAAGAGAAAAGGGGGGGGATAGAGTAGTAGGGGAGTAGGCAATCATGTGCACCACCAGCTGTGCACAAATGCAGCCTACATCAACTACAAACCTGCACACTATCCAACAAACCATATACGCACAAGTAGGCAGATGTACATATAGCCACACAATGCTATAGAAAGATGCACCCTTAACAAGCTTGTATACAGACAAACACAACACAAACAAGGCAAGCTTCCAAACGTGAAATGTAGCAGACTTGCAGTGATAACCTACAGTGTAACACTTGCTAGGCAGCATACTTATGACGCAGAAACATATATATATATATATATATATATATAGAGAGAGAGAGAGAGAGAGAGTGTGTGTGTGTGTGTGTGTGATGCCTTACAATTTGGTATCCTTCTCATCTTTCAAAAGAGACTAATTCCTTCCAAGCAAAAGTGTTGGCCACTTCCAGGATGCTTGATTGGCCAGATAAAGATTTGCATTAAGACAAATTTACTCAGGTGGCTTGATTGGGGTTGTTGACAGTGAGTGATGTTGTCATTATTTGGCATCACATACACCAATACTTTTGGGTGCCTAGAGGCTATGGCCACATATGGTTCACCTTGCAAGGGCACCATAACTCCATTGCCTGCTCTTTAGCCTGCTTCCCCTTGGTAGGATTGAATGTTTGTGAAACCTGATGACTTTTGAAAAGGGTTGGCTAATCGGATCTACCATAAGTTAGTAGAGGATGAGAGATGGGTTACTGAGAAAGCCAATTAAGTTTGGCGTGCTTGGGATAGCAAAGTGAAGTGGCGGGCCAAATTTCGTCAATTGTGGAGGTCCAAGATTCCTTATCAAGGGAAAGTATTTTTATGGAGATTGCTTATCCAAGGTCTTTCTACTAGGGATGTGCTACATGCCCGCAAGATCTCACATGGTAGATGTATCTTTTGTACTACATGTGATGAGATGCCAAATCATCTCTTGATCTCCTACCCTCTAGCAAGACAGATGTGGAGCTTTGTTTCCGTGTGTGGACCTCGATGACTTGACAACAGACGACTGCCCATTCTTGGGTCCTAGGCAAGATGCTTTCTTTGTCCACTTTGCAATCAAATGCTCCCTGTCTCTTTCATTTTCTTAGATGGACCACTCGCATATTCCGCACACCCATAATACCTTCATTTTTGATTCAGCCTCAGGTATTCATGGTCATGTGGCCCGTGTTCAAGGATTATTGTTATGGTAGATATCTTCCATGGTTTGGCGAACTTGGTCCTTCCTAATGTGGCTGCTCCTCGGCTAGATATTGTTTGATCTACTCCTATTCTGCCACTGCCATGATGTCTATGTGCTAGGTTTTGGTAGCCCTTTGGTTTCACTTGTGAATTGTTAAGATTTTATGGCTGGCAAAAAGGTTTGATGTAAACACTTATTAAATCAATGATTTTTCATGAAAAAAAAGAGAGAGATTGATTGTTGCAAGACAAAGCATAAAACAGACCTTCAGCTTTCTTGGTCACTGTAGCTGAGATTAACGTGTCCTTCATCAACCAAGCAGTGGCAAGCATGGGACCAGGCTTTGAAGACAAGGAGGGAATGGTACATCACACTGATTTGTAGCTAGTTGTTAAATGGGGCCAGCATGCTGACCATGTAGGGCTCTAATGGCTCTTTGTGTCACCACTCAATCAAACAATTCTTAGAATATGGACGGGAGAATTTATTGGAACGGATGCACCAAAAGGTCATGACTAGGATGGCTTTGCATCAGTGGTCCTTAAACAAGATATTTAGCCTTAAATATGACAGTTGATTCTGGATATACCTTCCATTCGGCACAGCATAGTGAGACAAGGAGTTGGCTAGATTGGATCTATGTTATATAAGATAATGTTTTTTTGCCAGAGCTTTTGAAAATGAAAGTTTTGCAGCAATACATTCTATCAGATCACTTTTCCCTACAGTTTGTCATGCTCAAACAGCCAATTAGTACCTCTATGCCATTTATGGACAGGCTATCCTTGCACTTCAATTCCTCCTTTTTGAGTGTAGTTGTCAAGTATGAAAGGTACAATACTGTAGAGTATGATAAAATATGACACTAAATGGCACCTTAAGATGTTATACAGTACGATACGATATTAGTACAAAACCAACAAAAAAAGCCACCTAGAGTATTTTGGAGTAAATATGATAAAATAGATGTTTAAAGTCTATATGGCTCATGCACAATCTGTACTACAACTTACAAGTGTGAAGTACATAGATGGGAGTGTACACACACACACACACACACATCTAGATAAAGACAGAGAGAGAGATGAAATAATATCAAATGATATATCAACATTTGCAAAAGGACCAAAATGAATTGAGAGAAAGAGGCTTGAGAGAAAATCATTGGGCAACATTTGAGTAGGATCCTTGGTAATGGAGACAAGGTCCAAGGCATATGTAATAACCCCATTCCAGAGATGAAAGAAAGACCCCCTTGAACATCATCATAGACATACGTTGGGCCTCCACATCCACAACATTCTCTATCATTTACCTTCATGGAATAAAGCCGTATTGTGTGGGATGCAAGCCCATATGAAGTACAACTTCCAAACATTCTACAATCATTTTGGTGACGATTCCATAGGCCACAAGCATCAACTTACTTGGGTACCACTTAGCCAAAGTTACATAAAATTACTTTTTTAGGAAACATTTTCACCAAACCCTGTTTCCAAGAAGGTAATATTTGCCTTGAAACACACACACATCCATCTATGTGTGTCTATATTTGGTATGTAACATATATGCATCCAACCTATAAAAACAAAGGTCCAAAATGAAGAATATTTGATTGCATTAAACCCTATGCTTGTTCATTCCAAACTTAATCTAGAAGAAGGGGAGTGTCCGAAGAAATATGGGTGTGGAAGAAAGATGTATCTCCTCAAATATGCAGACCAGATTAATCTATCAAAGACATTTTTGGTTTGAGATCACACATCTCCCTAATAATAAACCTTACCTTGCTTTGCCTATCCATCTCATAAATTCCACCCGAATTTGGTCTGAAACTTGTTTATATGTTTTCACCAGTAGTGGAGATAATGGATATGGTAATATGGAAACAAAGGAGACAAGTTCTTCCATAAAATTCAGCTTTACACAGAAACTCCAAAACCATTTACAACGTAACTTTGAAAAGCAGTTCCACTAATGCATCGAACCAAGCTGTTCCAGTATTATAAACAGAAAGTACAGCAGTGCACCATGAGATACTCCAAAACTTGGCGATGGAATGATTCTTCCTCGATTGGTATTGTCCAGGTACCTGCAAGCCAGGGGAAAAAAATGAAAAAGCATGGATACCTCCTTAAATACAAATAGAAAAGTCAGTAAAATTAGAAACAGAAATATGTGAATTACAGTCAGCAACCAAAAACATAGGCATGAGTTAGTAGGCCATACTGATGCACCAAGTTCAAACACGTGTGTCATTTTCTCTAGAGAGACAAACACCACAAAAGCTGAGAAGAATTCAAACACCCACATATTCTTACGACTAGAAGCCTACATCAATCTGTGGATTTATATTCTCCAAACTCTGAATTTGGAAGTTTCTCATTTTGCTAAGTGCATCAATATACAGTCACCTCAATCCAAACAATCACATGCAAGTGTATTTAGGAAATCAAATTGTGGCACAAAAAAGCCTCATCTGATTTCATCACTGCAGAGGTAGAACAGCTAGGGGATCACTGACTGTTCTCGAGTTATTCTGTCGTGTCTTGAAGAGAAGAACATTTAATAGTGATTTGATTATGGTGCACATGATACAGGTGTAATTGAAGATAGGGGAGAGACTTTTGCAATAGCCTTATATATGCCATATAATCTCACTCACGAATGGCAGCCTTAATAGCATAACATGTTCCACAACCCTTAAGAGCATTCAGGCATACAGAGAGATGAAAAAAGAAGAAAAAAATGTTGAATCCCATTGGAAAATGTGAAAAGCAATAAAAACCATGTAGTATCCACAAGTGATAAATGTTTCAAAAGGAAGAACACAAGCATATTAAGCCTTTTAACAAGCCCCAATAAAAAATGATAAGATTGAAAAAGATGAATGAATAACAATAAGATATGGTCATGAGAGCATGCCAAAAGAATTAACATAGTGAGAAGAGAAGATAAAGACAAAATTTGAATTAGAGAGAATGAAGATAAATCCCAAGTTCAATTATGAAATATGAAACCTTGAATATCTTTCGCGTTGAAGGATGATGCATCCTTCCCAACTTGGATTTATCTTTGGAATCAAATATTTCTTCCACGTTGACGGATGATGGAAGGGGTATGTTGCATCCCTGAATGTCTCGATGGGTGCCAATAGCATTGGTCACAATGGTCATTAAACTGAACTTGTGCAAATGCACTAAGGGCACTTTAGAGATCTCGCAGTCGACCCTCTTTAGAGGTCTCAAGGCCCTATAGTACAAGTCATTGAGTGATCACCACTCTTGGACTCATAGTCAATTGGTTGGTGTCTATATACTAGAATAGTGTGGGCCAGTGATATGGGATGCTAGTTCTTGGGATGGTTGTGACCCAATTCGCCACTAGCTCCCAAGCTCAGGGGTGAGCTGTTCAGCTCAATGGCTGGGAGGTGAGTCTAATGTCCATTCCTTCTATGCCATTTGCCATGGGTGCTATTTGTGTCATGCCTCATCTGCAAGTTGAATTGTAGGGGGACGTTTTAGAGTAGCCAAGATCTAGTATAATATCTTACAGAAACAGAAAACCTGGTTCTTAAATATATGAAACCGCATCAGTTTAATTGAAATGGAAAAATAGAAATTAAAAAGAATAATTTACACAACCATTAAAAATTGGCAAGATCTTTGCATGCCCTTAAGAAAGAAAAGGGGATTCAAAAGGACTCGGCTCAATTTGAAGTTGTCTAGATAAGGTTATGCAAACGAGTAGACCCTTAGTGGAACACATCGCCTAGTACTAACCTTTTGTCATAGATAGAGCATAGGCAAAGTGTTGAGCTAAAAATGAATTCTAAACTAATTAGCTCTTTAAAACAACCTCAAAATATGTAAATCACCTAAAGTTTCATTAAACAGTGTGTGATCCTATAGAGTGTCTGTGTCCCATAAGCCAAACCCTAATTTGGGAGAATCCACTCATCTATGTCTCCCTCAACTGGTGCCTACCCTGCTGCTGCCCCTGGTTCCTGCATTTACTGCTGCAGCAGGCCATCACAACGTCCAGCAGGCTAGGGAACCATCACAGTCAGCCTGGAGTTTGTGTATCATCATTTCCATTGTCAAATTATCAATTTCTGCAAAAATAATTCACAGACTATTGATTATTCCCCTTTATATTCAGTAGACAGACAGACTATTGATTTTAAAGGAAGGACAGAACCTCCATTTCGTATTGGCCATGATATCGGAGAAACCAACACAGAGCACAAACCTACATTCTATTCTCCGCCTACTCCAGTGTCATGTACACATGCTTTTACTTCTATATCACTTGTTGTTTCTACTTCCATGCAAGATATTGTAGTAATCGAGGAGGAAATCTTTGGACTATTCATTCAAATTTAAGTCTTGAAGAGCATCAGTATTTGTGTGTAAACACAAGAAAGGAGCATATAAGAAAAAAGCAGACAATCCCCTTCTTTCAATTTTTGTTCAAGTTTTCTTTCTCATAAGCAGCCAAATTTTCATGTATCATCATTTCCATCATCAAATTTTCAATTTCTGCAAAAATAATGCATCTCCATATACATCCATTCCTTCAACTCCACAATTTGCAATCTCACCTATCCCACCCTTCTCTTCCTCTAGATCCACATCTACCTTTACACCATTTATCACATCACCATTCATCATTCCAACTACCCAACCACACACCACACTCGGAGTATCTTCAAACATAGTCACATCCTATCCTTTTAAGTCCTTTACTTTTGCACAACCCGATGGTGGAGATAAACCAGTGGTGGGGGTTTATCCCCAAACCAAGCCATCTCTCCATATACATTAGCCAAGTATGCGTTTTCAGATAATATTCATCTTAATAAGTCCAACTTTACCACTTTGTCCAATCTTATGCAGCATATCTTGGATTTTCCATGGCTTATGGGAATTTGTTCAAGAGTAAGAACCATAGTCTGACCCTTGCTTCTTCTCATATGAGGTAGTTCACTCTTAGAATAGCAAAAGTGCCATAGCTATACTTGTCACGAGGACGTGAAATTTTAATGCTTTGCTTAGAATTTGACTAAAAGTTAGTCAAATGTGCTAATGTGACTTACACATTTGAGATGCAAGTTAATTATTTCAAAATCAAGAACCCACAATCCTGAAGTATTAGTAAGTGCCAAAAGGCAAAGTTGCAAAAAATTATGTTTGACAGAACCTAAGTGGTGCCCGATGTTAGATTTGGACCTAGACCAATTTATTGGTCTCTATTGTCAATGGTAACATTAGAGACTATGCATTAATTAATTATTGGTCAATTGCATTATTTTACTGAACAATAGAACAATTATTAATTTAATTTTCAGAATTAATATTTTCAAAATTAATTTAATAAGTTGGATAACGCTGAAAATGGGATTAAAAGGTTGCCACTTGGCAACACTTGCTCATGCAAGTGGGAAAAGACGTTCTTTTGAGCTAATGGAAGTCTATTCCAGCCATTGTGGGAGAGAAGGAGATGTTTCTTATGTGATTTCAGCCACCAAGGACCATTCCTACAATAGGTGACAACAATTTGGAGCCCTCCAAGAGCAAGTGACAGCAGTCCAAGGTCCTTCTAGTATAGGTGATAGCATATAGAAGAGGCAGCCTTTATGGTGGTCCTAAACTAGGTGATAGCTTCTATGGCTATTTGAGTAGAGCAGTAATACTTTTTGAACATTTCTCACGATAAAACTTTGAAATTTCTCTCTACAACATTCTCTCTCATTCCCAAGCCATTTGAGTTCTCAAAGATGGAGATATTGGAAAATCTCTACTGTAAAACCTAATTTACAGCACAAAGTAGGATTTGACAGCACTTCGAGATGCATGCTCAAAATTGAGGGCCTAGGACTTGAATTCAAGTAGCTAAAATTGAGGAGTTCCATGGAGATTCAAGAGGCCAGCCAACCAATATCAGATTTTGGGCTAAATTTGTCTTTCAAGGTGCAAGGTGAAGGCCAATCCCCGAGCAAACCAAGGGGCAAATTGGTTTGGAGGCTTGCTAGTCTGTTTTGAAAGCAAGAGGCATTTGGATTAGCGAAAGAAATCAAAGGATCTCAATTGCACTCCATTCATTTGCAATAAAAGTTAAAGAAATACCGCAAGAGGTGCCAGTTTTGGAGCCAACATGCTATCTATTGTCCAAGATTAAAGTGGTAACCTTTGCATTTTTAGTTTAGGTGAATTTTACGCTTGTCGTACTTACTCTTAAATCAAGTCATTAACACCCTCTCCGAGGAGGGATGCTGGTTTCAATAGTTGAGTTGATGCAAGGTATGACGCTTGAATTTCGCTCCCAACTCCAGCACTTTGACATTGCATTTAAGCATTGGGTATATCTAGTCAACCGCTACACAGTTCACAATTATACCCGACATATCAACCTTAGCCATGAGCTCCAAGATTTCAAAATCACTCAAAGGGATGTTTTGACTGTCAAGTTGTCTGAATATAAAAAATTGTTCACTTAATTCGCCACAACTAGCCTACCCAACTCAAACAATGATCAAGTCACTTTGTTCATGACCAAGTCGCTAAACAAAAACTTCAATTTTATCCAACAAGTCATCTCACAACCCCAATTACCCATCTTCCATGAGTTTGAATGTCAACTTTTCCGTTTCGCAAGGCTTGATCAATTTCATAAGAAACCCCAATTTTCATAGTCAAAGGGGGACCTTCATTTCCCAAAAGGTAAAGCAAGGTGGTGATAAAAACAACACAAAGATTGAGTTGGATAGTGAGAAGCAAAGTAACTTCCCACCCCCCCCCCCCCCAAATCAAGACCAGGTTGGCAAAATATCCCCGAAAAGAATAGGTACTCTCAATATTACTAATAGACAAGTCATTTTAACAATGAATGTCAATCAAAGGCCAAGGGTAGTCTGCCCAAGACTCAAGCCTAGTTTCCACCTAGGACCTCCAGCACATCAAGTGAGGGTGTTTCTACCCCATCTCCACAACCGAGAGGGTGTCAAAAGACAATGTACCAACGAGACAATACGTTTTGCAGGGAGGAACACGGAGTGAACTCGGCAAACATGGAGAAGAGAAGAGAAGAGAGAAGAAACTCTGATGAATGGAATGATGAAGTTCTAAATCATGGAGTGAATGTGATACAAGGGAACAAGGGTGCCGTAGCATAAGGAAGATGATGAAGACAGCCACGAACCATGAACGGCAATGTCCTCCTGAAGAGGTGTGAGGGCAGTGGAGAGACTGGAGAGAAGAGGCGATGGACTAAATGAATCAGCCATAAAGAATGAGTGAGAGAGTGGCCTATAAATAGGCAAGAGACTGTCTAGGGTGGCACCCGGAGGAAGAGCGCCGACAGTCTAGGGTGGTGTTCCACTGTGAGCGCTAAATCCCTTTTTGAGACTGTCCACTATGAAACCCTAAACGCAAAATGTGAAACCCTAAACGCAAAATGCAGAACGCAAAACTGCGGGTGAAGGGTTTCTCAACACCCCTTCTCAAGCCCAAAAAGAGAAACAATAGAAGAGTGAGCTGGAGATGGAATGCTACATGCTAAAGAATGCTCATGCACCAGGTGCCACTTGGATAGTCTCCCTCATGGGAAAATTGTTCACTTGCCCAAGCGCCCTAGTACAAAGATAATGATAACATGCAATGCATAGGACGAATGTTGGACTTTGTGTGGTGTCGAGAACCATAAGGATACGCCTATACTCAATCTTGGGAGTTGGCTCCGTGCTAACGAAGTGACCAAGGCAAGAAGAAGAGGAGGAAGAAGATGTAGAGGATCCCTAAGATCCAAGATTTCCACGTAAAAGGTAACCTGCAGTAAAGAACAGTAAACAGAGTGAACTGGAGAACCTAAAACTCAACCTCAAGAGAGAAGCCACTAGCTCCATGAATTCATGTAAGAAGGAATACGAAGGCCTAGTCAACCAGGTCGCGCTTGAACCTCCAAGGCCCCGATCTAGGTAGATCCTCGATTTCCTGAGTATCAATAGGTGAGAAGGCACCCCATCCAAGGGTAGAAAAAAAAGGTAAAAGGCCTCCGCCAGGGTGTGCAAAGGATCGAGCAGTGGGTGGGGTGAAATTGGAGGAATAGGAGCCCCCTCTGAAGTCGCAGAAGATGCCACCTCAAAGGGCAAAGAAAGATCATTCCCCTCTAAAATCCCCCTCTTAGGTAGACAGGGAATCCAAAAACTCATGGATCACGGACTCCGAAATGTCTGCGGATGAAGGAAGTGCCGTCGGTCGTGCCAAAGAAGGTATCTAGGGTAATGAAGAACTCCCAGAGGTGGCCTCTCGAACCTAAGTAAGCAAGGGTGAAGGGTGGGGCTCAGGGTGGGCAACAGTCGTTGCTTCTCAATGGAGCAGACTGGGAAGTCGAAGGAGTCGAGTAGCCACTCTCTCTCGAAGGAGCGAACTGAGACAGTATCAAACAATCACTATCTCTCGATTGGAGAGGACTGCAAAACCGCGGGCCATGGTAGCCACTGTACCCGAATATAGGTGGGAGAAAACTGCCGCTGGCATTGCAACGATCTCCAGGAGGTCCTAGCGCTAAACGATCCTCCATGTGCTCGAAAAGACTTAGTGCACATCGGATGCGTCTTATTGCATTGAGCACAGTACTTTGATAGTCGATGCAAAACAATCTCTATAGCCCAAAAAAGAGAGGTGGCACAAGAAGTGCCGGGTGGGAGACACAGATACTCCAAGGGGGGTGGGAAACAAAGGTCGAAGTCTACAAGCATCGGTGGTGTGTCCGATGATGCCATAATAGGAGCACCCAGTGGATTGGTCATCTGTTGGTAAAGAATCCATAGATATTAGTGTGCCTTGCTAAAGAAGAAAGAGGACAGCCACGAACCATGAATTGCAATGTCCGCCTCAAGGGGTGTGAGAATAGTACAAAGCACAAACTGCAATGTCTATCTCAAGGGGTGGGGAGGGTAGTGGAAGGGCTCAAAGTGAAATGTCAGTGGAAGGAGGATGCTACCAACAATAAGAGGTTGCAACCAATAGAAAAATGCAAGGTACATCAATATGGTGGAGCTATCGGGTTGTAGAGAATAGCCACCAGTAGATTGGCTGAGCCGCCAGGTTGCAAAGAACACCAGCCAGCAATCTAACTGAGCCGCTAGTAGTCTAGCTAAGCCACCAACAGCAGGGAGGAGCCGCTAGTAACAGTAGAGAATAGCCGCTAGCAACAGAGAGTAGGTGCTAGAATACCACTAGGTGTAACAGAAGAGCTGCCAGTAATAAATGCAACAAAGGGAAAGTGGAGGCAGCAGTAAAAGCCCTGAACACAGGCTGGAAAACAACGAACGCAGAAGGAAGCAACCACCAATTAGGGTGTTGATGCAGCGGAAGAAGAAGAGAAGTGGATGCCGAACCCGGCACTGATCTTTGCCTTCATTGGAGTGGAGGATCTTTGCTACTATTTGAGCAAATCCAACTCTAATACCATGTCAAAAGACAACGCACGATCCAACTCTAATACCATGTCAAAAGACGACGCACCAGCGAGATAGTAGGGTTTGCGGGGAGGAACACGGAGTGAGCTCGGCAAACACTAAGAAGAGAAGAGAAGAGAGAATAAACTCTGATGAATGGAATAATGAAGATCTGAATCATGAAGCGAATGTGACACGAGGGAGTAAGCGTGCCGTAGCACAAGGAAGATGATGAAGACAGCCATGAACCACAACCGCAATGTCCTCCTAAAGGGGTATGAGGGCAGTGGAGAGGCTAGAGAAAAGAGGTGACGCACTAAATGAATCAACCGTAAAGAATAAGTGACAGAGGCAGTCTGTAAATAGGCAAGAGATTGTCTAGGGTGGCACCCAGCAGGAGGGCGCCGGCTGTCTAGGGCAGTGCCCCACAGTGGGCACCCAACCCCTTTTTGGGATTGTCCATTGTGAAACCCCAAACACAAAATGCAGAACGCAAAACTACGGATAAAGGGTTTCTCAACAGAGGGGGTCATCCTACCCCTAGCAAGGTAGATCTATTGTACACATGCCGGCAAGCCCGTCTCCTGCTATGCTCAATGGGTTATCTAATTGGTTCGCCGATACACTACTACGGATCTTGGTCCTCATGCACTCCTTATCTCCCTTGAGGATCGACTTATTGAGTCTCCTTTTTCTAAGGAGCCCTCTCCATGGAGTGCACAGCCAAAAGCCATTGAGCCCACTTTCCCTACATATACTCCGGTCTAGTGGATCATAGAGCCTTCCTCCAATTCGGATATTGATGACATTGACCAAAGTCCTAGCACACTTCCCACCTATGTATCATTTGATTCTTGAAAGGCACACTCTAGCTTGTATTCTCTCTTTCACTTCACATTTCTACTCTTATTTTCCTATAACTCTAGCATGCCTACCTTTTGGTAGTGGAAAAATCCCAAAACTCAACACACCACACTCACAAGTATCTTCATTAACATTAAGGTATATGTGTTTAATGGTCTTATGTGGTCTCTTTTTGCTTACAACTTGTCTTTTCAAGTTGACACTGATCCCTACATGGTCTATCGTTTTATCAAAGCAAAGACTTGGATCCTTTGACACTCCTTAGTATGCGCCATAGAGTCTCCCCATCCCAAGGGCAAGTTCTTGCCTTCCTTGAGGCGACCTTGGAGGCCATTCATTTCACACATTTCCAACTGGGCATGCATCTCACTCTTTTTCTTTGGGTGCTTCTTTTCCCCATCGACATCAACAACTTGGGAAAAGAGTAGATGCTTATTTCTCCTTCCATCATTTGAAGGTGAGAGGGACAATATTCTTCTATTGGTGCTTAAAGGATCTTGGTTACTCACATCACAGTTTGCATCAACAATTTGCATCTTGATGATCATGGTTGTAAAAGGATGCTTGGGCAATTACACAATCCCCCTACCAAGGCACTCTCCAAGTGACACTATTCTATCGCATTTTTCTTGAGCATGACATTTTGCATTGTCCTTTGCATTACCCCATGCATTTGCATTTTGTTCCTATAAACATGCATCCGTCCATATTTATCCCTTTTCAATCAAAAGTGGTGAACTTTAGATCCATCATATTCACGCGACTGTTATAGTAGTCTCACAGGGAAGTCTCTATGCAACATCCCACACATATCCTCCATACTATCTTCTTTACCGACAACCACGGGTGGATAGAAGCGCTTTCTACTTTGTGATGTATTAGATCTAACCATCCCTTTTCTTTTTTCCCTTGGCACAAATACTTGATAGGATCAAAATAAACCCAAAAGTAAAAACCACAAAAAAAAAAAAACAAAGAAACAGACACAAAAAAAAAAAAAAAAAACTCGAAGTCGTTCAATCACCTTTGTAGGTCCTAGTAGGCCATTGGACACCTGACAAGCACCCTTTCTCCAATGCCTTCACTTCTTTGGGGTAACCCTTTGGGCTCCCAAGTTAAGATAAACATTATCTCTATAGTATTGATAGACCATAGGGCAGCCAACATACATTCTTTGTTTGTCACCCTAGCTGCTTTGGGGTGGGAGGCCTTCCCTTCCTAGTTTCAATTTTTGGCATGACGAGGCTCAGGGAGTATTGAGCTACAAAACGCATTATATACTAATTAGTTCTTTATTACAGCCCCAAAATACGCTTATTGCCAAAGTTTTATTAAATTATCAAATCCTCAAAGAGAGTGTGTTTCCCCCATAAGCCAAACCTTAAGTTGGGAGGATACACTCATCTATAAATAGGAGATAGCTAGTCCACTCAGCCTAATCTCATTTTTCAGGTCTTCCTATTGTTGCCACCTACTTCTCCACTACTGTACCCACCCTCCTCGACAAATGTCTTGATTTGTGGTGATCATCAGAATTCATTTGCACCTACGGCAATCAGCCCATAGCCTTCTAGGCCTTGCATTTGATGCTCGCAGCAGAATTAAGCTTGTTTTCTCCTTCATAAAATCATCGCCATCGGCATTCTCTCTAGATGCTTGTGTTTGCTGCAGCCTGACCTTGTATGGTCTGCCTTTGCAGCATCTTATTGATGCGAGCCCTATCAAGAGCATTCAAACAGCTGGATTTGCTGTCTACAATAGTTGCCTATTTCTCAACTTGCTGCCCGCTCTTCCATGCTGCCATTACATGTTCAGCCTGACCTAAACTCTCCAAATCTGTGTTTGCAACTACTGCAGCTCACATTCGGAGGTTGCTTGCTGCATTTCAGGATCAGTACAAAGTACAACACACTCTCTAGCTTGTAAAGAAAATTACTCATCTACAAAATAAAACACAACTACGACAAAGCACAAATTGACAAAGGAAACAATTAGGGTTAGAGTAACTCAAAGACAATGAATACTGAAGAAGATAATGAATAATTATATTAACGATGCTCAATGCAACAACCACACTATGCAAAGGTGAAATACTAGCCCCCAAACTCCCATGTCTCAAGGACCAGGGTAGAGAGTATGAGTTGGAGAGTGTGTCGTACTCTAATAGATTTTGAAACGTAGCAAATAACCTCCGGAGCTGTCAAGCAGCAGCAAACACAACTCAAGAGAGGCCAAGCAAATCAATGTCTAACAAAGCAATCAGGGACAAAGTCAGCAAAATGATGATGTGGCAGCTGGGTGACAGGCTGGAACAGCAAAACGCGTATCTAGTTGAGTTGTGAAAGTGCTGGTACAGCAAATGCAAGGTCTACTGATGATGTCAACAACTAGCGACAGCAATGAGAGGATAAATGCAGGCTGGAACACAATCTGCAGCAGTAAACACAACTATTCTGGTGATGACAGTAGGCTGGAAACAATTGCCAACAGCAACAAGGGGCTGGACAGCACGTGTCTAATGATGGATAAAAGTGGGCAGCAACTTGAACTGACATATCCTCTCTGAACGAGGTGTGGACAACAGAGAGAAGGCACTTGCGAACTGCAAAACGGAGATTGTGGCTGACTGGTGGGCAGTTTGTCTATTTATAGATGGATGGATCCTCCCAAACTAGGGTTTTGTTTATGGGACACAAACACTTTGTAGGATCGTGTTCCTTTTTACTAATAGTTTTGTAAATTTGAGTTTTGGGGATGTAATTAAGAGCTAAATAAGTTTAGGATGCATTTTTAGCTCAACACCTCCTCTTTTGCCCAAAGCTAGAGCAAAGGACTATCACGATAGCTCATGCCCAATTTTCCTTTTACCCTAGAGTGTGCCACCCAAAGCAACCAAGGCATAGAGCAAAGGGCACTTTTCAATTACCCAATGACCTACCAAGACTACAGAGGGGATGGTTATTTTACCAAGAGAGCCCAAGCGATCACCCTAGATAGGCCAAGGCATCAAAAAAAGGGTGCTCTAGTGGCCTACCAAGACCTAAAAAGGCAAATGGAATCGCAATGGACTTTGCTTTTTCGTTTTTCTTTCCAAGTGCTTTGAATTATAGTTTTCGTCCTATTGAGTAATTTCTACCCCAAAGGGAGAATAAAAGGGATGGTTAAACCCAACACATCACAAAATGGATCACCTAGGGGTGTAGATGATGAAGGAAAGTACAAGTGTTGTGGCAAGAAACACAAGTAATACTCTCTTAGAGGACTACCATGTGAACGGCCACAACTACGGTGGATCTAGAGCCAAACCCTCTCTAACTAAAAAGGGATAAATGCGCAGAGATGCATGTTTACAAGAATAGAATGCTAATGCATGGGGTAATGCCAAGGGCAATACAAATTGTCATACTCATGCAAAACGCTATGCAATGATGCCTGGCAAGGGAATTGTTCATTGATCGCAAGCATCCTTTTTATAATCACAAGCATCCTTCTTATAATCACAATCATCCTAATGATACGGATAATGATACAAAGTATAAAAAATGTATTTGAAGTAATCAAAAACCTATAGACACCAAGAGTAGTCACTGCCGCCTCTCACTATCAGATGGTGGAAGGAGAATCACCCCCCCCCCCCTCACCCCAAGAGGTCGATGTCGATGGGAAAAAGGTGAAGTATCCAACAAAGAAGAGTGAACCACATGTCCAGCTGAAAACTTCTAAAAATAAATGGCCTCTAGGGAAACGTCAAGGAAGGCAAGGACTCGACCTCGCCTTAAGAGGAAAAGACTCCCTATTGGTCTAGAGTGTAGATCCCTATCAAGGAAGTGCAACCAAGGAGTGTCAACCCATCCAAGTCTCCACTCTAATCAATTGGGAGGTCCTGTAAGGGTTAGTGCCAACCTGTAGAATACAAATTAGGAGCCAAAAATACCATATAAGGCCTTAAAACATGTGTACCTCAACTTCAATGAGAGTTGCTTGTAAATGCAATGGGATGGGTTTTGAGATGGCCCCACTACCAAAACATAGGCACATAAAAGAGATAAAATCTACCAATATCTCAAGGGGCGATACCACTTGAACTCTATTTTCAAGTTGTATTTTGCATGATCCTCTTTTGTGAAGGATAGCTAGGATTTATGTATTTTCTCCTACACAACTCTCTCTCCTTCTCCTACCATTTTAAAGAACCTAAATACAAAATATTTTGGTGAGATTATTTTATCAATGAAAAAAATCCCCTATTAACACAAAAAATTTGGCCTTTAAATCCTATTGGGTGCTAGTTTTTGGGTTTGGAAAATCCTATTTGTGTTTGGTGAATTGATTATGATTTTCACTTTGTACCTTTTGTACCTATTCCTTTTGATTTATGCCTAAAGAGTGTCTCCCCAATGCAATACTTCCCAAGATTGCAAAGCATGACTTGTGGATATAGTGATTTTAAAGTATGTGGGTTTTTAGCTATGATATGCTTGTGCACTTATTTGCATACACGATGATATGATACACAACTACTTCTACATCAACCAATTGTTAAAGTAATGGTCATATTCAAATGTTGCATAATGATCCATATCATGTGGATGCATGCCACCATGTGTAATATAGATCATGAAATTGGTTAGGAAATCTTTTTTTTTTTTTTTGCAAGTAGAATGTGGGTGATTATATTACTCAAAAAGCTGATTACAACTAAGTGCTCCTGCTCAACAGACTAGCTGGGATTGAAGCAGAGTCACCAGTACATCATGTATACAAGCCTCTCAAGGCGGTCTAGGGGGGATGGGGGCAAGAAGCCATGGGGTGGGGGGGGGGGGGGGGGGGGGGGGGGGGGGGGGTGGGGCGGGCGGGCGATTATCGCAAAATGGGACTGCCTGCCTGCATCGCAAAGAATAGGCCCTGGCCGCCCTAGGTATGCATGAAGTGACCACGGAGCTCCTGACTCGCCCTGCACCTGATCCCATAGGCCATGGAGGGAATGGATGATGGAGGTCCATAGCTCTGCTAAGGTCGCAAGTGCTGAAAGTCTCTCTCCGCCGAAAGCCACCTGGCATTGCGCCTTCAAAATATGCCATCCAGTAAGACTCCCTATGATCTCCCATATCTCCGAGCAGTCTGCTGTGGGCTCCAGTACCTGGTGGATGGGTAAAGCCTCCAGACCGACCACTGCGCATGACCCTACCTCGATCATGAATATCATGTCTTGTATCCCAGCCTCATACAAAAGGTGACGGCCCTGGCTGAGTGCCTGCCAACAGAAAGCTCCCCATGAGATACACCCAAGGCTAGGCGCTATACATCGAAGGATAAGGCATGCTCCTCTCCACACGAGCTGCGCCTCCTCACAAGACCAAAGGCACTGCTTTGGGATTTCCAAAGGCTGCTATGTGCAACGCTTACAACCTCCCTCCTTCTGCATCTGGGTAAGCCATCTTCCCACCGCCAAGCCTCCATGTGCCACCATCCATAAAAAATACGACACCCTCTTTGGCCTCCAGCTATCCCATAGGCAACGCCAGAAGGTCCGTCGGAAGGGCTGCGTGATGCAAACCTCTGCCTAGTGCTTGCTGCGTGATGGCGCCCAGTCCATATCCTCCTGCATCAGTACATGTCTGCCAATCCTGGCAGTATACTCTAGGAACCTGGGTGGCTTTTTGGCGACCGCAGAGGCCGGCCATAACCACTCCCCTGGATCCCACTCCAGCTCATCAAGTGGTCTATCCTCCCAGATCCAAAGGCGCCACTCCTTGAGCTCCTTCCAGAAAACATAGGGGTCCAACCGCCAAGTCTTCCCCTGAAGACCCACCACCCAAATCCTCCTCCACGAAAGGGTGGCAATCCCCTTATCCTGGTGCCCTTTGTCAAGGGCCAGACGTCCCCCCTCCTGAACGGCGAAGAAGGTCCCTTGGGGGGCGCCACCCACTCTACCTGCCACCTGAAGAATGATGCCTACTAGAGAGAACCTAGCTGCCCATACCTCCCCAGCCTCTATCGGCTCTCGTATCCCGAGGGCAAGCCACTCCGGAGGTATTGTTGCGTCTATCTCTCTTCTCCTCAACTCCACTCCTCTCGTGCAACCTGATACTCGCTGCAGCACCTCCTCATCCGCCATCCTGTACACCTCCCGCCATGTCCTGATGGAACGAGCCGGGCCGACCTCCCACCCAAGCCTCCCACCCAGCCCACTAGATGTGCGGGCGCTCACTTATCTGTGCCCCTTCCCTATCTTTGACCTGGAGATTCCGATCACCAGCTGACGGTCTATTTCCTCCTAGCAACCTGGATGGCTCTGGATTAGGGCCTTACGAAGGCCCTGCCACACGTGGAGTAGGCTCCGTAGGAAACGTGATCTGGGGGGGATGATCTGGGGTGAAGTGAAGATCCATCTCAGGGACGGCCTCCACTCACCACCAAGCCTCGGTTTACAGTCCTGAAGGCCCTCCTGCAGTAAGACCTTTCAGGTCTGCCCACTTGGTGTGAGACTGCGGACAACTAGCTTGCCCAAGAGGGCCATACTCTGATATTCTGGGCTAAAGTGAAGATCCATCTCAGGGACAGCCTCCACTCACCACCAAGCCTCAGTTTACAGTCCTAAAGGCCCTCCTGCAGTAAGACCTTTCAGGTCTGCACACTTGGTGTGAGACTGCGGACAACTAGCTTGCCCAAGAGAGCCATACTCTGATATTCTGGGTCTATGATCCCAAGCCCTCCCTCTGATCGATGTTGTATGATGGTCGCCCACGCCACCTTGGCCCTGGAGTCCCTGGAGCCATCAGACCCAGACCAAAGGAAATTCCGCACTAGGCGGCGAAGCTGCCCTACGCACGATGAGGAAAAGCACCAACACAAGGCGATGTACCAAGCCGTCGCTAGGAGGACCTGGTTTTTAACCACCAGGGCTCGACCGGCTAGTGAGAGGCGAACCGTACTCCAATAGGTCAGTTTCCTCCGAATAGTATCTAGGATAGGAAGAAACTGTTGGGCAGGAGTGATGTTGAGTCCCACCTGGAACCCTAGGTATCAGACGGTCTGCCCTCTACTCACCACTCTAAATTCCAAGTGGACGCCCACTCCGTGCTGGAGTCCAGGTCTATGAGGAAACCAACCGACTTTCGCCAGTTGATTTTCGCACCCACTGCAACGCAGAACACATCAAGAGCCAGCCTCATTCTCTCCAGTATCACCTCATCGTCCTCTATGTAGAGACCTGTGTCATCTGCGTACTCTGAGTCTAATAACTCAGTCTCCTCTCTCACTGGAAGTCAAAGGCCACGTAGTCCGCTCACAAGTGACCTGAGGAAGTGAGACATCGCCTCTGTGAAAAGTAGAAACAGGTATTGGGCCAAGGGACAGCCCTATCGGACCGATCTCTCCAGCCGAAACTCCTCCCCTCACCTTCTGCCTATGAGAACCCAGCTGGTGGCTGATCTGTACACGCCGGAGACCCCGCGAATCCAAGCGTGGGGGAATCCCAACTTCACCATGGTGCCCTCTAGGAAATCCTAGTCCACCCTGTCATAAGCTTTCTCGAAATCCAAAAGTAGTACTACAAATCTCTGCCCACTCTGCTAAGCCCACTCTGTCACCTCAAAGAATGTAAATACATTGTCTACGATACTCCTATCCTGGACAAAGCCTGTCTATGTGTCATGAATGATATCTGGAAGCCTGTCTATGTGTATCTAGAGCGGATGTTGGGGGGTCAAGTGTCAGGAGAACCGGGCAGTGATCGGATAACGTGGTGCCTGCCAACTGTTCAATCTAGCCTACACGAGAGCCTCCCCACTCTCCTACATAAAACTTGTCCAACCGCTCCAGCAAGGCTCCACCTAGCCACCTGTATCCCCGAGAGAAGTCCGACGACCTCTCCCTCCTGTGGAAGGCAGGGTCTTTCCATGCATCACGTGCTCCGACTGCAAGCAAAAAGACCTCCCATGCCTCCTACTCCTCCCCAGCCATGCCCTGGTAGTTTCTTCATCTGCCCTGCTAGTCCTCCAAAGCCTCCAAGTTGTTGAAGTCTCCTCCAACAATCTAGGAGTCCACATCTGGGAGTCCAACTGCAATCTCCACCCAGAACCTGCTGCGTGCCCTAACATCCGTAGGGACATAGACATTGAGGACTCCAATACAAGAGTCCCCAATATCTAATCCGATCCATAGAACCCTTCTTGCCACTATCGTCCCGTGGTCTCATACACAAGTGGTGAGACTCGCACCAATAGAGGTGCATACGCCCCCGCTCCTGCCGCAGGCACCTATGGTATGCTCCCAATAAGTATGAGAGCTGCCCGAAAGTACCTTCCCAACCTGCTAAGCCATGGCGAGGGTGAGCTTGTGCTCCTGCAGAAGCTAGATGTCGATCCGTCCTGCAAGGGCAGGCTGCAACTCCTGCCGAACAATCAGCTTCTTGGAGCCACGTGCCCCACTGTAGTGGAGACTGTTCACATTCCAGGATGCAAGATGTAAGCTCATGGGAAAACCTGTGACTGACCGAAAAGGCATCTGTTCGGTGTGGATGTTGTAGATGAGGAAGAGAGACTGTGAGGCACTCAACTGCGCTTTGCCCCACTGGTCTGAATGGTGAACTCCAGTCCCCCATGGTGGCCCTCGGCCCCACCATAGGGGTGATAGATGCTCCAAGTGGTACTATCAATGCATCTATCAGCCATGCTGAAAAACGCGACTCTGTACACTGGTAGAAGCGGGCCGCCTGTGCCGAGGGCCACTCGATCACGTCCCTTGGTGCTCTCCACTGTGGGGTGGGGGGGGGGGGGGGGGCTCGAAAGATAATGCTCAAGTGCGGAACGTCGGCGCCAGCCCACCAGTTAATGTCCATCATGCAACCTTGCCATTGTTGTGCAAGCAACTCTAATCCTTCATCTCCCATCCACTGGGAGATGTGATCCACCACCTGACTCTTCAAGTCCTCCTCAATCCGTGTAATCGTCCACTCCTCTGAGTAAGATGACCGAAGAAAAAAGGTATAGTTTGGTCCATCCGGTAGTGCTAGTAGGTGGACCTTG
Source organism: Lygodium microphyllum (assembly GCF_053477565.2). NCBI lineage: Eukaryota > Viridiplantae > Streptophyta > Polypodiopsida > Schizaeales > Lygodiaceae > Lygodium > Lygodium microphyllum. Next base: position 66,028,250 of record NC_141154.1, on the reverse strand, counting down.
CCCCTCCTTGACTTATGAACCACGAAGATCCCCACCTCTAGAGGTAGTGGAAACTCTCCACGCTCCACAACTCGCAGGTAGGACCACGAGCCACTGCGGAAGAACTCTTGTGGCAGCAGTTATGCCTGTCTCGAGAAAGTGTGGCGGGTGGCAGGGACAGATGAGCTAGTGGCTGTGTGGGCGGGGGGAGACTGCTGGCGTGCAGAGGAGGTAGGTGTGTGTGGCTCATCGCCTCCTGTGGGAGAAGGGGGGCCGGGTGTGGGGGGGCTCACCTGACCGGGGTGCGGATCAGGGGGGGTGATGGGGGTGAAGAAGATCGAGATATGGGGGGGGGGGGGGGGGCATGTTTTTTAACTGCACACATATCATAGGAATGGATCCGCCAATATTCATAGCATTAACCTTGTGTACTTGAGGCTAGAATAGCCTGATTTGGTTCTCCTTAGCATCTTCGTACTCAGCGCCACTACTAAATCCAAAGCTTTAAAGTATTGAAAAGTTTACAGAGTTTCAAGATTTTCATATGAAAAAAACGTTTTTGAAATATTTCATATGTTTCCAATCTTGTAAAGCAATGTTTAATGCAACTATGTATTGTGTAGAGTGTGGCTAGCTCTCTACTTCACTAAAGTCACCTTGTTGTTCAATCACTAAACCATTTGCTTGGAGTTGGTTTGTAGCTTTAAACCCCAACCTTAGCCTTGACCAAGCTTCTTGAGATCCAAAAGAACAACAGCCATCCCTTAAACCATTCAATTGAGCCCACTCTATATCCTCAAATAACATAAAGATGTACAAGATACCGCTATTGTGGACAAACTATCAAAGTGTAGCAAATGATGCCTTGAAAGAAGAGCCTTAAGAGTGCTAAGTGTGCCCTTATAGGCTACTAACAAGACATATCATTTAGATATATTATATTGGTCCTTGAAAGATACCAAGGCTTTGGCATAAAACCTTGAAGTAAGGGTCTAAATGATTCGCTCAAGCAATTGATGACGCTCTTAGCCTTACAACAAAAGTTGATTTGAGCTTCACTCAAGGCTTGACATTTGGCTTTGCATAGATCATTACATCATTGCACAACGCTATCGTTTCTTGCTTCAGCATGCTTAGTACCTTTGCTAAAGATGCTCATCTGGCTTGTACATACAATGCCTTTGTTTTGCTTAATCAATGCTTTTGGCATTGCTTGTCTCCATGTGTGTGTGTGTGTGTGTGTGTGCGTGTGTGTGTGTGTGCTTTTTGGAAAGCTTCCTTCTTATGTCCCCAAGTTGTGCTTTGACACCTAACACTTAACAATTGGTCCACACTTTAAGAAGTATAACCATCCAAGTTTGAAAGTTATGGCTTCCTTTTTTACCACCTCTTGATGAAGGATAGCTAGCTTCTCCCATAGTGAGGCTTTAGGCTTAATGCCTTCCAAGAACATTGCTTTGCTCAAGGTGCCACTACAAGTATAGGGTTGGCATGAAATTTTTGACGCTGCGATTATACTCTGTATACGACCCAAGCTTCAAAATGAGCTATGGATTGCTGGAGATAATTGTCTGTGGGCTAAGCTAGAAACAGAAAATCAGCTGCCTATTTCTGGCAATAGCAAGACTAAATGTTTGAGGGCTCCAATGTCACTCCTAATGCTTTAAGGTCAAAGCATTTTACAGTAGCTTTTGAAAACCTATATCTTGGCATTGGAATGAGCACTATAGGCTTCAGTCTGGAGTTCTAAAAGATGAGGAATGATCTGATTTGTATGGCCAAGTTTATCTAGATGAAGGTAACGTAGAGGTTGTTGGAGTGTTTGATGACTACAAAGGTAGAGGGAATGCAGTAGGCCCTCATTCCACGTTCAAAGTGAAAGCATGCTAATCATGATCTTAGACATAACAGGGTGCCATGAGAGAATGGAGCCATTAAAAAGAGACTCCATCGATGCAGACCTTAAGTGTTTCTTCATGAACGTGCTAGCCGTTAAATAAGGTTGCATACACCAATTTAGGTTCCCTTTATGGCTTTGAAGGTCATCCCAATCACTTTTCCACCTCCCTAAATAGGAGATCGAACTCCTTGATTCTTTCCGCCTCTTTATGGTCATGCTCAGACTGACTCTCTTTATATGTTACATCACTGTTTACATGCTACTGTGCCTTGAAGGCAAAGTACAAACCTAACCCTGTAGCGGATGTTGAAAACAACAAAGTCAAATTGAAGAGAAGAGGCAACATCATCTTCTCTTCGACGGTGGCTGGAGCAATCTATGCTGCATGTAATATGTTTATATGTCCTTCAGCAAGTGCACTGTTTGAACACCTACAAGGCTGCCACTCTGTCTCTGATGTCTAGCTGTACATCAGGATCACATGGTCTACAGGAAGTACAGCTGAGGAAGCTGTGGTGGCTACATTGGAGGCCCTTGAGGAAGAGGAACCAGCTCCTGTCTGAAAAATCCAGCTTCCTTCTTCATTTTGCTGTTGTGTGTGTTCTCGTAATCCATAAGGCTCCAAGCCTTGCTGGTCCAGTGATGTCACTCAAGGGGGAGGGGAGAATTGAGGAGGAAAGGGCAGAGTCAGACAGGAGGGGATCAAGGAGGAGAGGGTGGCCACTGCTTGATACAGGGCTGCCAATGTGGGGGGTGTGGAAACCATTGAGGGCTGGCAGACTGAGTGGTAATACAAGAGGAGGAAAAACACAGTCAAAGGAAAGCAACTGAGAAGGTGGCAGCTAGGAGGGGGGGAGAGAGCAGCTGACAGGAGTGGTCAGCAGGTTCCAGGCAGGAGCTGGCAGGTGGCACAGGAGGCAGGGAAGGCCGGAATGGTAGATGGCGGGAGGTCATGTATCACTGAACCGCACAAGGGCTGGTGTCACAGCTTCAAGGACCATGGTCACTAGGTTGAACCTGAAGTTCTATTGAATCATAATGCAATCTAGCTAGCCAATATGATATCCTTGCATTCTGAACAGCCCAGCCACATCTCTTCCACAACCAAAACACAAACAAATCCCCGTCCATCCTGATGTCAGCAAAGGGAGTCCAAGAACAAGGGAATAGCAAAACACTTAACAAAGCTGTGTTCATCTTGATGTCGGCATAGGGAGTCCAAGAACAAGGGAATAGTAAAACTCCAATAAACAGTGAGAAAGGCAGACAAGATTCGAAGGTGCTTTTCAGACTCTGTGGAAAGTATGGGTAGGAGCGCTCAAGAGTAGGTCAGTAAGGTGAATTAGCAGGTCATATATAGGATTCAAAATCACTGCAGGTTGGCTGCACATTATAAGCAGCAGAATGCAAAGACCAAAGACTTACTCTTCCCTTGATTTCTGTGCCTTCTGATGCTTAGGTTCTTCAGAAGAAGGTTGACTCCGCTTACTTCTTCCAGTCCAGCTGTTAACTCCATTCTATAATTAGCATTTGACAAATGATTATCATGTAACTGCAAAAGCCATGAGGTTTGGACAACTGGAATGTGTTAAAAAACTAAAACCTGAAGAGCTTGATTAGCAGATGACACGGTTGCTGCTGTATTTAACTTGTCTCCAAATAAAAGGCTACCTAAGATTTCTGATAGGTCTAGAACCTGCAGAATAATAACAGAATTTTAGATCATCCCAAACTCAAAAAAATCCATTTACTATGTTATGTTAGATTCTCAATGGTCAACCCTGGTCAAGCCTTCAGCACAAAGAAAAGAAAGTTCTATATCTTCAAAGGGAAAATCTTGAGAGCTTAATTCCAATTATATAGACTTTGCTGCCACACATTTGGATATATTGAGAAGGAAAGTCTGTCTGATGCCAGTACATTATGAAGTTACACTCAATCTATATTGAAGCAAACCCTTACATCTATTCATTGCCAAGGTAACTTCACATAAACCTTTTATAATTAATCACTTCCTCAAGCTGTATCTTTCTATTTGAATGGCTCATTGTAACTCATAAACATTAGATAATTGACAGAGCAATATGTACCACTATATAAAGAGGCATCTTATTGTGTGAAAGCATACGATGTGCCATTTCTATCAAAATGCAATTCTTTCTGTCAGTCACACCGTTTTGTCGGTGTGTGTAAGGTGTACTACATTGATGTGTAATGCCCCTTCAACCAAAAAGGATCTCAACTCTGTTAGATTTATTTATCCCCGTGTGTGAACCCACATTATTGTGTGTAAAAGTGTGTGTTTAGGTGTGAACACCTTTTACACCACTTAGCATTAAATAAGGGTCAAAGGGTTAGCTATAGAGCCTAGACTATATCTTTAGGCCCTATCACTTATACTTTCATCAACAACTATCACTATCAATCTATCTTTCAGTTTGTGTGTGCTTGCAAGAGTCCTCTCTCTCTCTCTCTCTCTCTCTCTCTCTCTCTCTCTCTCTCTCTCCATGGAGTTCCATCCGCCATAGCCTACTAATCACACACACGGGCTCCATACCCAACAATGGTATTAGAGCAGGTTCAAGTGTCATCTCAGCCTGTTGTGCTGGCTGCTCTGATCTACTGCTGGCCTCTGTCCTTTTCGCTGCCCATGCCACAAGAAAAAGGTCTGCAGCCCATGACTGAAGAAGAAGAAGAGGAGGAGGAGGAGGAGGGGGCAGTGCTGTGTTCAAAATTTTAACATTTTTAAAAACTTGAATTTAAAAATTAAATTATATAAAAATGTGTGATCAAAATTAGACAATGGCCATGTTCATGCATGTGCTAAGACCTTTCCATCACTTACTAAATAATTGTCTGGGATACTCTACCCAGATTTAATCCAAAATGAGTTGTATTTCTTTCTATTCCATCCGATTCACCAAGGAGCTATGTTTCAAGGGGGATTCTAGCCACTTTGCATATGCCCTCTAAGTTGATCCCGAAAGCTTTACCCGTATATTTGGCCTCTAATCATGTGCCCGGTGCCTTTGAGCCACACTGGCTTTTTATCAACCTCTAAGCCATACACAGGCATCTCTGAACCATGTCTTACAATAGGTCCCTAAGCTTGTTGGTAGACCATGTCATGACCTACCTTGAGTTGTATCTCTCTCACTTATGTATCTCCCTTTTCAAAATCATTGTACCAAATTAGACACAATCTCTTCGAGGTACAACCTTCCCTTTTCCTTTTTCATATGTTTCGTGTCATGCATTTGGTCACCCATGACCTGAAGGGGGTTTGTTAGATTTATTTATCCAACTGTGTGAACACACATTATTGAGTGTAAAAGTGTGTGTTTAGGTATAAACACCTTTTACACTACTTAGAATTAAATAAGGGTCAAAGGGCTAGTTGCAGACCCTACTCCTCTCTCTCTCTCTCTCTCTCTCTCTCTCTCTCTCTCTCTCCATGAAGTTCCATTTGCCAGACACACGAGCTACATATCCAACAAAATTTGGTGACATGTATTCCCCTCCTTGATCTGTATGGAGTGTAATCAACTTGCATCCACTACCATTTTCAGCCAAGGCCAAGAAGGTTTTTAAGCATGCAAATACTTCTAATTTGTGTCTCAAAACATATGCCCATCAATGCGAAGTGTTGTCGTCAATGAAGGTAACATAGCACAAGTCTCCTTCGATGGATTTGACATGCATGGGTCGACAAACATCACTATGCACAAGCTGTAATTTCAGATCAACATGCATAGATTCACCATTGGGAAATGAAGGATGATGCATTTTTCCAAGCACGTAACTCTCACATACATTATGGGTAGATGCTTTTAATGGAGGGAGATCAAGCACCATATTTTTGCTTCTGAAGCGAAGCAACCTACCATAATTAAGATGACCAAACCAAGCATGCCATAACTCCGTGTCATCCATAATGCTAGCATCAACTTGTAATGCATCCTTTGATGCTCTCCTCTCATATAAATCAAGATAATAGAGGCCAATGTACAATGTATCAATGACAACGAGGGCATCCCCATCACTACAATCATAGACACTGCATCGATCCTTGTGGAATTTAACCATAAAACCAACACATGCAATGGCTGAAATTGAAAACACTTTTTCTTTATGCCAAGCAAATATAACACATTTTCTAGTATGATAGTTTTTCCATCTACTGCAATAATGGGAATCTATCAAATGCCTTGGACCACGTACAAAGTATCATTTGCGTGTACAATTGATTCCTCCTTTTGTACATTTTCATATGATACAAACAAGTCATGAAAGGATGTTATGTGCTTAGAGGCATTGTTGTCAAAACACCATGTAGAGTTGTTTATAACCACTAATAAGCCATGTGTATTTGAAGAAGGATCATATAAACAACGCACAACAAAAGCATAAAACTTACCAATGTCCAAATTTGCTGAATGTGTCGTTGTATCCTTGCACTTGTTGAATTTTAAACAGCACTCGTGCCCAATCCTTTTTCTACATATCTCAATAATATGCCCTTTTTTTCTACAATAATTGCATCTCTTTTTCTTAGCACCCTCATCCGTAGTCCTCGAAGAATCTGTGGAAGAAACAAATTTGCCTTTACCTTTTCAGTTTGATGTTTGCCATGACTTTCCTTTGTTCCCATGGCTGATTGCAAATGCTTGATTTTCCATACTTATGTTAGAGTGATTCACATGTGATTGCTCTTCTTGCAATAAGTTATAATAATAACACCAATGCATCAAATGTGTATGCATCAATATCTCCTTTTGCAAATAAGCGAAGTGTAGTGGTGAAACTCTGGTAAGTATCAAGTCGGCCAACCAAGATTGTAGAAACAAGAGAGACATCAAGAATTATTTCATAAATATTTGCAAGCTGCTCCATTATGTCCTTGACACATGTAATGTATGCATCCACTAAATCACCCTATGTCATGTGCTCCATCTCAAGTTGTTTGCACAAATGGTCTACACAAGCATCATTGCACACAACAAAGCTTGCTTATCCCAAGCATCCTTGGCTGTTGTGCAAGACCAAAATTGTGGGATCCACTAGTGATATCATGCCCATCCCATCTCAATTGATCCGCAGTGGGAGATGCAACAAAGGCTAAAGAGAAAGATCCACTAGTGATAGTGGATAAACTAGATGAACCTATAGCATTTTGTATAGTGCAACTTGCAAGCCAAACCTCTGAACGAGATACATAACCTTTAAGTTGATTGGCAACTAAAACATGCTTCATCATGTATGCCCACATCAAATAATTGGTGCCATCCAATTTATAAAAGTCTCTAAACACATTTAGCAAATCGTTTTGACTTGTCGTTGCTTGCTACATACAACTAATTTTTCATAATAACTGTCATTAGGACATGTATTTCTAAAACCTCACTTAACATGTGGATTAATTTCTAATCACATGATTCAGTAAATGTTACACATGTGAGGTGCACCTAGGGTTAAAGTAAATTTACGAGTCCGTGACCCGAACAAATCACGGGATGTCAAAGGCAAAACTTGCTATAAGTTATGCCGCACATGTACTTGGTGGTATTTGGTACCTGATGTTGGCCTAGGTCATCCATTTGGCCATAAGTGTCAGTTGGTGACACTAGAGAAGTGGCGTATAATGGCACCTAACGCCAATCTAATGGTCAAAGATGACACAAAGACACTCGGGAAAGGAAGTTGCTGAGCCAATTTAATTATTGGCTAGTCACATTATTTTTCACGGCACCAAAATAATTATTAGATTAATTTTCAGTATTTAAAGACTGAAAATTAATATTTAATTATAAAAAAAGTTGAAAAAACCATTTGGGAAGGCTACCACTTGTGAAAAATGCCCATGCAAGACTGAAAAACGTCTTTAGAGACTGGAGAGAAGTATTTTTATAAATTCAGCCAGCAAGAGAGAGAGAGAGGAGGCTGTTGGTCTGATTTGCAGCCACTGGAGGACCTTCTAAGGCTACCAAGGGCAAGAGAAAACCAATCAACAGCAAGAGGCAACATCTACAGGCTGTCGAGACAACGCAACAGCTGTAAATGACTGATTTTCTTCAATTCTTTGCATCTACAAGCTGTTGTGGCAGGACAACAGCTGCATTTGAATGATTTTCAGTCATTCTTTGCGACAAAACTCTGAATTTTCTCTCTCTACAGCTTTCCCTCTCATCTCCTAGCCATTTCATAGTCTTGTTCCGAAGATCTCAGCATTTGAATCCTTGGAGGCTGAGAAGTTACAAATTTCTTTGGTGTAAACCCTAATTTATAGCAAAAATTAGGGTTTAGCAACAGCCTTGGGAAGCGTACCAAAAATTAGGGGTAAATCGGAAAGACTTGCTAGTGATTCATCACAGCAAGGGGAGTTGGAATACCGAAAGGGATTGGGAGAATCCCATTGTAATTCAACTTATTCTTCAATAAAGCTAAAGAAATACCGAAAGGGGTGCCAATTTTGGGGCCAATCGGGTGTACCTTGTCCAAGATCAGTAGGTAAATTTATATTTGCAGATTTGCATTTATTGTTTGTTGTTGTAATTAAGTTGTAATCAGGGATTTACCACCCTATCCGAGGAGGAAGGTTGGTTTCAATAACTGTTGCAAAATGTGTACCTATAGATACAATAGTATGAAAAAGCAAAGGTGGCCAAAAAACTTACAATTCTTTGCACAATTGATTATGGCAAAAAAAAATTTGCACCTGAAAATGCTCCAATGTCCACGAATATTAGTGTAGAAGGTATAATTGTCCTCTAAGGTCAATGGATTTCAAAAAGTTTCACAAAAAACCCAATTTTTTTACATGAAATTGGGCAATTTTGGTACGCTGAGGAGAGGATCCAATTCTGGTGAATTATGGGGGTTTTGAATAAAAGCTCCATTTTTTTTAATGAAATTGAGAGAAAATTAAAGTCAGCTGCAAAAATCCCCAAATTTTCTGCATGTTAAGAGGGCTACACATGAACAAGAGTTTATTTATGGGGCTAATGCTGATTAAGGCTGGGGGGCATGAATATTTTAATGATATTCACTATCGGTCTGAATTTGGCCAACGAAACACATCTGCAAGCTATTGGCTTGTAGCATGGGTTGTCAACTGATGAGATGATGATTGTCGACTGATGGGATGATAGCTGTTGGGCTGAATTGTTGGGCAGTGATACATATGGACTGGCACAAACAAGTCGGCTATAGAGCTGAATCACCAAGCAAGGACAGGCGCAAACAGGTGGGCTATTGGTGTGGGACTGCCAAGCAAGGACATGCTGAATCACCAAGCAAGGACATGCTGTGATGAACAGTTTTGACCTTGAGATCCTAGCCATGCTGTCAAGACAGACGACGAGTACAAGGCTATCTGAACAGGGCAGACTGGTCGAATTGATGCAGGCTGCACATACAAATGCAAGGCAGGTGATTAGCTGGCTGCTGATGAACAGGCTGATGATAAAGTCAACACAAACAGAGCAGCACTTTGTAAGCAGCAGCAGAAGCCAAGGTCAAGGCTCAACGGCAGCCGAGGTGGCAGTGGCCGATTAGAGGCATGGCTCTAATACCACCGTTATGTTGGGATTCAGCCACGCGCGCGCACTCACAGTGAAGTGAACAACAAGAGAGAAGAGAGTGCTAGAATGTGGCATCCGCTATGTAAGAATGATAATGAAAGTACAATCACTGAGGTACTAAGTACCTCACCCACTAACAAGTGTTCACATGGGAAAAAAGCACTTCTCCAGCTAGAAGGTAAAAAGGGCCCATGGATAAGGGAGCATTCACACCAAAACTACGGAGGAACACGATAAGTGTAACAATGACAAGGTAACCTTGAGGCTTTATGGGATCTACAAGAGAAGACTAATTCGACCATTGCTCACTACTTCTACCTTGATCACATTGCCTTTGATGGAGAGTGATACAGCCATTGCTCACTACTCCTACCATGATCACATTGCCACGAGGTTAAGTTTAAAAAATAATAGACATATCATCTATTAACAGATCAAATTTTGATGACAATTTGATTTTGTATGCAATATGTTAAATTTTATAGCTTATTGTGTGCATGTGCATCAACGTGTACAATTAGGTCGGGTTTCAATGCTAAAGAAGGTTGGGAAAGATTGCCCCACATACACATGACCATCATCAAGGACCTTGCATACTTCTCTATTGGAGGAGAAACGCAAAGTTGGGCAAGCTACAAAGATCATCTTTTAGAGATCATGACGATGCTTTTGGCAAGGAATGGAGTCACCTTCTTTGCAAATGGATGGAGTGGCAATTGTAGGAGATTCATTCATGGGATTAAGGCATACTCTCATTATAAGATCTCATCGCACGATGCATCAAGCTAAGGTAAGCGTGCCAATATACTTGCCCATGAGTGGACAAACAACATTAAGATAGATGGGTGTAGAATGGGTGGCATTTGTGGTAGATGGTGAATTGTTGGTGCTATAGTTAAGGGGCATTACCACCACATTACAAATTGTTTTTGCATGCCTTACTAGTTGAATCATCTCATAAAGGATATCAGCAAGCTTTCACAAATAGAGTCAATTAGCAAGCTTTCACAAATAGAGTCAATTATTTGCTAAGCCAATGAGATGGTAAGATTTCTCTTCAACCATCAGTTTTTTTGCCATGAGTTCTTCAAGAAGAACTAAAAGATTCAAGTAGTTGGAAGTCCAATACTCGCTTTGCTTTCAATCTCTTGATATTCGTCATTTAGGGACTATAATGGTGTAGTGAGGCAAGTCTCCATGGGTGATGAATTCAAGGGCTCCCATTTGGCTTCTACTTTTAAAAGAATCTCATCCTTAGGCCCACCTAAAGACATGGGCTTTTGGGATGACGTGAATGGGTTGATACCATGGTTCAACCATTATACATTTATTGCACCTTGTAGATGCTATGCAGCCACATCTTGGCTAGGATGATTAAGAGCCTACACAAGTTGGTGCCAAATGAGGATCAATATGACAAGATTTGCACCTTATGTGTAACATTCTGGTATGCCCATGCACCTCCTTTGTGAGCTATGTCGAGCAAGGTAAAAGGATTAGATTCACATGCAATTGCATTCATGTTGGACCTTGAGTTTGAAGATTGTGGACAAGTGAATGGAAGGGAGGTCAATGATGACTAGAGGCACATCTTGGAGCACATGGTACCTAGTGTTGACATTAGATGCTTAGTACAGGATGAGCTTCAGCCTACATTACTTTTTTTTACTCATTTGGTGATTGTAATGCACAATTGGACAAGTTCATTTAGGGGTTGGGGGGTGCCTTGTGGTGGGAGGATTCTAGATCAAATGGCCCTAAGCTTTAGCAATTATTCTAAGCCATGTCATTAGCTCCTCTTGTTTGAAGCAATTGTGGATCTCTTACACTCACATTGCCTCCAATAACAAGAGCCACCTTGGTGTGTATAAAGCGAGTGATCTTATCTTCATTGGTACAAACTTGTGTATGCTTTGCAAAGTGTGACTGTAAAGGAAGCCAATCCCCTTAATCAAAGATTGAACAAGAGGAGAAGCATACAGAAGGGCATGTCCAAGATCCAAGGGAGGGAATTGAGGGGCCATTAGAGGAGAGCAAAGATGAGGTGCGAAATGAGGATGCTATCGAGGACATCTTGGAGGAGCCCAACATCCCTTGATCCTTGAGTTAATGCCATGTGATCGAGGTGAGCAACATGTTCTATAGCCTATGCTCATAGCCTAATATCAATGACTTTTTCCAAGCACCACCTCAAAAAACATGATATCTTATACTCTACATATCACATCATTAAAATGAAAATCCTATGCTTGATGGTGTTCTAATTAAAAGCCATTAGATTCATACACATACAACATCATTCTCCAAGATGGTGTACAAATAAGTTGTGAAATGCAGGTCATTAAGAAGACACATTAGATTGTTAATCTGTGCACATGTAGGGGTTACTGAGGTGCTAATGCTCAAGCAGGTGAAGTGGGCAATACAAGATATGCAAAGCAATGGTAGAGTCAGGTGTAAATCCCATCAAATAATCCACTGCATTAGATCCATACACACAAGAGGGCCATAAACTCTATGAAGCAAAGAGAAGGCTGCAGAGACAAAAAATCCTTAAAATCCTTCATTTAAAAATATGAAAGACAAGGACTTACTAGAAGTACAAGGCTCAAGACAAAGACTAATCATTACTATGTGTAAAGGGCAATTGTTTTTAAAGCACTTGATGAATTTCATTTGAAGCATCCAAATTCTATGGCCCAATGTACATAACCTGCCCCTCAATGGACACACTTGATTCAAAAAAATTTAATAGCATATCAACTCTTGAATTTCCCTTCACAAACTTCAGGCATACCTCAATCCATTCGGCCTGAAACTCGAAAAAAGGAGCACGATACAACTTCACACGATAGTTTCTTGTGCACACTGCTAGCAAACATCTGCACATTGCAGAAACACATCATAGGAAAATTTAGCAAACATAGCAAACTAGTTAGTAACTTAAGACTGTCCGGCAGCATCCTGAATGTACTCAGAAAAAACAGACTAACCCTCATGGCTCATGTTTCATGCAGCGGACAAATAGGCTCAAGCTATAGGATCCCTTATAAATGCAAAAGCTGTGAATGGGAAAAAGAAGACATGTAATGTGGCACAGCAAACAGGAGTATGCAATCTCAGAATGCATTTCATAGTTCTTTTGTTGAATAAATCTCTGATTATGAAGGCTACTGAATCCCAGCTACTTAAAAAGACCAGCCCACATTTAGAGGCCTATGGAAAAAACTGCAATTAAATCGATGGTTGGTCTTCATCTAAAAGCAGTCATCAAACTGCAGAAAACCTGATATAGAGGCACCAAGCATTGGTAAATTGATGTGTCCTGTGAAAAATAATAACACAGGAGAACCCACTATTGTAGTACGTACCCTAGTGATAACCAACACACAAGAAACATCAGTCTCATATTCGCAAAGAATCAGAGACATTTTTAAGACAGAACGTGGCAGGATCAAAAACCTAAAACCAAGCAATGTGGACAACCGCTGAAGCTCTCATTCACGACTCAGAACATTCACAGCAAATATGCAATCATCTTAGAACATAGCACCCACAACTACTTTTTACCCCCGCTTTTCATCAATGCACCAATGTACAAATAACATAGTCCTCAAAGCAAGGATCATCCAAAAAAATTTCAAACATGGTAAAACACATCCAAGTGACAAATCTAAAAGCAGCAGCTATCAAATAGGAATTGCTGCAATGAGCATCTAAACAACTTTTTGGGCATCAAAAGACTGGCCTCCAAGGAATGCATGATCCCTTTCTTTCCATATTCCATTTGACTTTCTGTAATTTGATTAGAGAAAGGTTTGAGTTTCCTGAAATCAGTAATTAACAAAAGGTGACCAGTGGAATGTCCCATGACAATGGCGACAGGAGCAAGGACCATGAATCCCCTCAAGATAGGCACTCTTTGCATACTTTTGAGTTATCTAATGCAAGAAATATATCAGGCCGACAAGCAACAAACGTAATCATGGGCATGCAACTCATTCTCATGTAATTCAACAGGTTCAAGACAAACGGGAAGCAGATGTTTCCCAAGTTCACCCACTCACTTCTGTGAAAAAGACAAAAGTTGAAAGCCCACAATGAAAGCATATGCACACACAAACAATGAAGCAGTCAAGCCTATCTAATACCATCTCATGGCAACCACACGGCACAACACAACAGCTCAAAAGGAGCAATTGAGAGAGAGAGAGAGAGAGAGAGAGAGAGAGAGAGAGGTGTGCAAGAGCACAACAGCCAAGTGAGCAACAGTTGGAACATGCTCTGGGTGATATGAAAGTGCAAGACAGTGCATCTTGATATGTAGGCAACATGGCCTGAGACTCCAGACCATTACAGAAGGGAGGTATAGGCAAGCATTTGACCTTCAATGACACAGGTAATGAGACATTTTCTCCTCACTCCTTTCTTAAGCACAAGCTGCTAGCAGCCTTTCAGCAACAATATCTAAGCCCTGTTTTGACAAAACCTTTCTTCAACTAGTCTCTGCCAGCGCCCCCCCCCCCCCCAAAAGGGGCCGGTTATTCCCAAACAAAAAGGAAAATGCAAGCCATATCTTCCAAGTCAAGACCTAAATTACCCACCATATAGGGCATGCAGTGCAAAAAGGTATAAAATTAACAAATCCCTAAGGATTCTTGGAGGAAAAAGGCTAGACCCTCGAGCCTTTTTAGAGCTAATTTATAGCTTGTAGAACTTCACATCACCGATACATAATACATTGCAACCTATAGGAAAAGCATACCCTCCATTTGACGCCAAACCTTGAGGAGACCAATCCAAGCTACGCACAACACCACGTCCATCTCTTGAGAGACAAACAGGGAGCAAACACTGTGCTTTTATATCTGCTGTGAAACAGTATGATGATTAATAAGAGAAATGATTGGTCATACATAGTTTGTTATCAACTTGATATAGGATTTGAATGATGATACAAACACAAAAGCATTTCCTTACACGGAACTCATTAATAACTTGCATGTTAAAACGAGTGGACATGTAAAGGAAAACAATGTACAATGTATTTCATTATGGACAACTTATAACTTAACAGAATAAGTACTCCATCCATTTCTATTTATTGATTTCTAGAGTATCCTAGAAAATAAATAGTAGAGATGTCTTACAGCTTTTTATTAACCCACACTTCCTTGAATGGCATGCATGTCAATCGATTCCCAAAATAAATTCCACAATTTGAAGTATCCAAATTAATCATGAGACACACAAACTTCCAAAAGTATATTCATTAAAAAGGTTGCCTTAGCTTTGAGCCCAAACACCCTACATTATCAGACCCCAAACTCCAAAATGTGAAGTCTCAAGTTGATTGTAAGACTGGCAGCCTCCTAAGTTCACGGATCAAAAGAGTTGCATTGGCTTGGACCCTAAAACACCCTAAATTTTTGCACTGCAAAATAGAAGGGTCTTATGTAAGATATTACAGCACCATAACCCAGGTCCAGATCATGAGGTCTCTTTGGTTGGCACATTTAGCAACTTGGAACTTCGAAACCTTGCCACTATCTTATCTCTGCAAAAGAGAACTTGGTAAACTCCCATTTTTGGTTCCCCAGAGACCCACACCCTTAGCAAATAAGTGACCCCCCCTTTTTTTTCTTTTTCCAAAATCAGAGCCTTTCTGCATGCTAATCCTCAAAATGGCAAGCTCTGCTCTTGAATCCTTTGATTTGCATCTGATAACTCATAACTTCAAAGTTCTCCACTACCCTTTATAGTATTGAAAACAGCAGGATACAAATGAAAATCATCAACCTGTTCTATTTCGCAACAGCATGAAGGATACGTCTTCAGAAAGGCTATAGTCTGGAAATTTAAAATCGTCTAAACAGCTAACATAACAATATTATCGCACAGAAAATAAGGTTTCTCCCCCATAGCAGACAGATATGTTTCTAAGAGGCTCTGGACACAACAAAGTTTACCATTGGGCCTATTTGGCAGTACTCAACAATGAAGACCATTAAAACAAACCTTGATTTCAAATACAGCTTTTCCACTCAAGATCTCATTAAGAGTTTATTTCCACATGATACAAGTTAGCATCGTTGTTATTCAACATTCTTAGATCCTTAGATGTTACACTCTAGCACGTATGCAGCCTTTACTCTATGCTGCAAAATACATTCATAAATAAACTTAAAACAGCCCAACTTTTTACTTACCCGTCATCCACCAAACTTTGGCTCCTCTTGAAGAGCCTAGTACAGTGGGATATTGCAGCTCCACCAAATCACTCACAAGAGAAAGAAGTTGTATCATGCCACTAGCTAGAAGCTCCAATCTATAGACCCTGTCTTCCACTGGTTGTATTGTGCAGCAATCAAAACTTCCCATGCAAACTAGAGGACTATTTGAGGCCTGGCAAGGTCATTCCTGTATTCACCAAATTTGACATTGGCTGCTGGCCTCTTGAATCTCCCTAAAATTCTTTAATTTCAGCTATAAGAATTCAAGCCCTAGGCCCTGAATTCTGAGCACGCATCCTGAGGTGGCTGTCAAACCCTAATTTTTGTTGTAAATGAGAGTTTACAGTAGAGATTAATCCAAATCTCCACCTCTCATGACTAAAATTTTTCAAAATTCTATCGCAAGAATGTGGAAAAAATCAGTTACTACCCTGTCTAAACAACCATGAAAGTTGTCTGCACTGATGGAACACATCGAATACAATGTTGTTTGGCAAAAGCAGCATTCAAACTACCTTATTTTCCAACATTTTTCAAAAGAATAACTTATTTTTCAAACTATTAGTTCTAAAAATTAATTTAATAATTATTCTAGTGTCTAGAAAAATACTTTCACTAGCCAATGATTAAGTTTGCTAGGCCACTTGCATGGGAAGGTTTTGCCAAGTGGCACCTTTTTTATCCCATTTTCCAACATTTTTCAAAAGAATAAATTAATTTTTAGAATATTAATTTTGAAAATTATTTTAATAATTATTCTAGTGCTTTGAAAAAAAATTCCACCGACCAATAATTAAATTGGCTAGGGCAATTTGTCTTCCAAGTATCCTTGAGTGATTATTAACCCTTAGACTTGCGTTAAATAATTAATTAATGCTTAGTCTCTAATGTCACCACTAACCTTAGTGGCCAATAAATTGGCCTAGGCCGAAATCTGACACTGGGTAGCACCTAGTACCTATCAAACATAGCTTATTACAACTTCGTCTTTGGCACCAACTAATATATCACGGTCCTAGGTTCCGCATTGTGAAATAATTAACTTGCACCTCACATGTGCAAGTCACATTATCACATTTGATTAACTTTTAATCAAATGCTACGCACAGCAATAAAATTTCACATCCTTGTAACACAATTTGTACTCAGATTGTTATACTATCAAGGGGCAAATTGTGCCCGATCATTAGTGACAGCCCATTGTATTGAATTTGAAGAGAGATCAGCCTATATGTCATTCTACTTCAAAAAGAGGGATGGAGATTGGAAACACCATGTTGGCTGCCTACATCCCATGCCTTTGTACACTCTTATACTTTGGTATATGAATTACGTTTTCGGAGTTTATTATCTTTTGAGTTCATGTGTTTTTGTTCTTTTGTTCATTTTTCTACATTTATAGAAGCTCTTATCTTTTTGCTTCCATTGCTCCACATCATTCTAGCATTAGGTTGGTTGAGTTACTTGCCAAGTTTGCCACCATTGGCTTACTCAAGTTAGATGATAATCAAGTCATTTTATTCTTAAACAAGCTACCAACCATTTACTTCCATTTTATGCAGCAAAGAATTTCATTGTCCCACTTGCCAACCTTCTATGAGTTCAAATAGCAACTGATGCATTACAATCAGCTACATGACCAAATCTAGTGAAAACCTCCTCTTCCTCATTGTTATCTTCCACTTCTACAAAAAAGAAATCTAGAGGCGGCAACGGCTCTCAAAAATGGAAGTCAAGTCCTAAAAGGGGAGACTCCCCTTCTTTAGACAAAACTAAAAATACTAAACCAACTTGGTAGAATATTCCGAACAATTACAAATATTGTACTCATTACCAACGTAGGGGTTATGTAAACGAGGAGTGTAGTTCCAATGCCCAAGGCAATCCCCCTAGATCTTCTACCCTCAGCCCTCAAGCACGCCCATGCACAATACTCGCCATGGGTAGCCGAGATGGGGTCATGACTCCTACTCCAACACTTGTTCCCATTGTTCCTACTCCTCCTGATGCCCACTTGGCAAAACTTAATTTAATAAGCTGGGAATGTTAGAAAATGGAATTAGTAGGGTGCCACTTAGCAAAACTTGCCCATGCAAGTGGGAAAAACGTTTTTAGGGACTAGTGGAGTCTATTCCAACCATTGTGAGAGAGAATGAGGTTGTTAGAGATCAAGGAGAGGCCATTAATGTGATTTGCAGCCACTATGGACTACACTATGATGCTCCAAATCACCTAGTAAGTGCAAGTGTAGTTTTGGGCAGATTACGTTGACTTACACTATTGTGCATAGTCACATGGAATGGCCATTTTTGGGTCCCCTGTCCCCCTTCCCTATTTATAATTCATGTTTCATGCATATTGCATGCGACTATATAGTCACATGGAATGGCAATTCATGGCCCTCTCCGTTCCCATTTTCCATTCCATGTGACTATGATTGTGTGTCTTGACCCTAGACTTGACAATTCCAAATTACACAATATCTATAAATTTCCTCCTAATAGCTTGGGGCCCCTACTCAAGAACCTTTCGCAAGCTCTGTCAAACTCATAACACGTTGCAAACAGTCCTACAGCAAGTGATAGCAATTTGGAGTCTTCCAAGAGCAAGTGATAGCAGCCCAAGGTCTTTATGGTCCAAATGATAGTATACAGGAGGAGGCAACAGTCTTTCTGGTGGTCCTAAGCTGTAGGCGACAACATCCATGGCTATTTGGGCAGGGCAGCAATAGTTTTTCAAGATTTCCTGCAATGAAACTCTGAAATTTCTCTCTCTATAGCATTCTCTCTCATCCCCTAGCCATCTCTCAAGTTATCTTAGCATTTTTCAGAAGTTTAAGCCATTAGAGGAAGAGATTTCAATCAATCTCTGTTGTAAACCCTAATTTACAGCAAAAATTAGGATTTTGACAACCGCCTTGGTATGTGTGCTCAAAATTGAGGGCCTAGGACTTGAATTCCAACAGTCGAAATTGAGGAATTTCAAAGAGATTCAAGGAGACCAACCGGCCAATATCAAATTTAGGACTGAATTTGTCTTTCAAGGAGCAAGGTGAAAGCCAATCCCCAAGCAAACCAAGGGGAAAATTGGTTTAGACACTTACTGGTTAGTTTTGACAACAAGAGGCACTTAGATTAGCGGAGGAGATCGGAGGATCTCAATTGTACCGCTTCCATTTGCAATATAAGATAAAGAAATACCACAAGGGGTGCCAATTTTGGGGCCAGCCGGGTATTCAATGTCCAAGATTAAAGTAGTAAAGTGTGCATTTTCAATTTATGTGAATGTTATGCTTGCTTTAATTAGTATTTAATCAAGTTACCACCCTATACAAGGACGAAGGCTGGTTTCAACATGCCCCTTATTCCATTAACCCTTGAATGCACTGTGTATATATATTGGGAATTCGGGACACATGAAAATGTATAATTACACATTACTCCAAATGAAAACCCATATGCATATTTGCCATTGAGCAAAGTATGTTAAGCTTTCATTGCTTACCCAAGATCTCAAGCAACTATCAAAGTGCAGCGAATGTGGAATACTAAAAGACAACAAATACAAGAGAATAGGGAGAGAGAAAAGAGACAGTAGAACACAAAGATCTAGAGTAAACAAATGCTGAAATGAAGAAGGCGGATATACAAATGGGCTGTCGAAGTATCTCCACAAGCCAATCTCTCTTTCCACCTAAAAATAACAAGTGTGGTTGGCTGGCTGAAGGCATAACTAAAAATAGGCCAATAAAATGGCCAGGTTGGCCAGCTAAATCTCGCCAACCAGCTGCTGAAAGTAGCCGACTGCACATAAAATAAGCAGAAAATCTGCAATCTGCCACATGGCGCTGCCGCCTGCCCACTAAATATCCAATCTACCCAAAAAAGTGCATGCACCTAGTTACTATTGGAAAATGCCCAAACTAACAAGAAATGTATAATTGTGCCCAAGAGAACTAACTATACAAATGTAGCTTGGCAATGCCAGTTCAAGGGATGAATAAATCTCTAACACCCCCTCTCAGTTCCTAGACAAGGCATAAGGCTTAGGGATATGTAGACTGGAGTGTTGTTGAAGAACAACTTGAGAAAGCAGTTTCGTAAACAAATCAGCAAAATTGTCCTCTATCTTGCAATATACCACATCAATTGTCTCATCCAAGATCTTCTCCCGCATGAAATAGTACTATATCTCAATGTGCTTCGACCTAGCATGAAACACAAGGTTTCATGCCAAAGCAATGCAGCTCTCATTGTTGCAATGCAGTGTAGTAGGACTTGGCTAAGGACAACCAAGCTTTGCTAACAATCACCGAAGCCACATTGTCTCACATGTGGTAGAAGACACCGCTTCGTACTCTACCTCTGTAGAAGAAAGGGCAACTGTGGGCTGCTTCTTGCTACTCCACAAGATAACACCTGCACCCAAAGTAAAGCAATAGCTTGTCGTTGACCTCCTATTGTCAACATCTCCGGCCCAATTTGAATCCATCTAGCCTCTAAGAACCAAAGCTGAATCTCGAGCACCTACTAGATAATGAATACCAAGATAGGTCCCCCTCAAGAACCACAAAATCCTCATAGCAGCCTACCAATGAACTAGCTTGGGTCCACTCATGAACCAAGGAACCCTACAAACAAACCTACATGAAAACACAAATCAATCAAAGTGTTAAGAAGCTATATCAACCACCCAATAAACTGCCACTAGTGGATAGCATCCACCACCAATGAGTCGGCATGGACCGTAGCCTTCCAATTCAAATCCATAGCAACAAAAATAGCCTTACAAGGCCCCATCTCACGCATAGTGAAAAGCTCCTATAGATACCACTATTGGGGGATAAAAATCCCCCTCGAAGTCTACCAAATCTCATGACCTAGAAAGAAGTGGAGAAGGCCTATATCCATCATCTGGAACATCTTGTGTAGTGTCTCCTTTGTCTGCTTGACCTTCTAGGCATGGTCACCTACCAGCATGAGATCATCTACATAAAGCACAAACAACTGTTAGATATACTCAATGCCCCACCCTCATAAGGTGCCATCAATGACCCATGGTGCTCTAAGTTGTAAGGCCCATATTATGAGGAGAAGCCATGTGTGAGCACCGACATTGGGTGGATCCTGACTTGTATGTCAAATAAGGTCTATGTGACCGCATGGCAAAAGGGTGACCTTTGTGGATCTAGCATTTGGGTTAGATAGAGTAGTTATGCCGGTAGCAACTGGAGGCACAATTAATCGAGTTGTGAGGTGTGGGGGTTATTCAGGGCCCCTATTTTGGGGTCCAAAGTGGCCCTTGGCTAGGGGGGTCTCAAGGAGGCTAGCAACCCCCCTAATGGGGGTCTGAGGGCAGTGGCCCCTGCCCGACAGTAAAGGGAATATTCCCTAGCCAACTAGGGAAGGTTTATAATATAGTCAGACATGCCGACCAAAATACCTTCTCGAGCTATAAAAGGAATACCCCTCTAAAGCCATCATCAATCTATCTTTCACCCATTTAGAGTTCTTCCAACTACTCCAAAGCTCGTTGCCTATCATCTGTCTAGATTGCCATCTAAGCTTCACAATGAAAGTGCACAAGTGGACAAAGCCATCTTTGTATCTATTCATTTGAAATTAGAGCAGCCTCTATTATTCTCGTATTTGTTGTGTGTTCTCTACTCCTTGCTCAGATTTTGTCCGCTATGCCGTGTAATTTCTACAACAACATGTGCAAGGAGATGTGGACATACAACTGGGGATTAGAACAAGAACACAAGTATCCTAACTTCCCTTGGAGAAATGAGTTGATCTTTTCAGTCCAAGCATGTGGAGCTTATTTGAAGTTGTAAAGGGCCTTCTTCAACATGTATACACCTTGGCATTGGATGAGAAAAATCCAATGGCTACTCAACATAGATCTCCTCCTTCAAATCTCCATTAAGAAACACAAACTTCACATCAAGCTAATAAACTAGTCATCTTCTATGGCTAGCTAAGGCCCTAACGGTAGCCATCCAAGCTATAGGTGCAAGAGATCATGGAAATCCCCCCTAGTCGGTGCAAAGCCCTTTGCAATGAGGCCCACCTTATGCTTATCCAAAGTACTATCACTATGATACTTGTTCTTAAAGACCCATTTGACTCCAATCCCTCTCCTATGAGCGGACCGACACACGGAGGCTAGAGCCCTTTGCAATGAGCCCCACCTTATGCTTATCCAAAGTACCATCACTATGATACTTGGCCTTAAAGACCCATTTGACTCTAATCACCTTCCTATGACCGGACTGAGACACAAGATCCAAAGTGTCATTCCGCTCAATCGCATCCAATTCCTACTCCATAGCCTTCTTCCAATGCTGGGACTGTAAAGCTTCATTCACAGAGGTGAGCTTTGTATCTTGCATGGCACAAGACATCGAACAATAGTTAACGCAAACAAGCTTGGTGTGTAAAGAAAACTATGGAGTAGGTGCTAGGGTTGGCATTGAGGAAACACAGTGTACAACCACAACAGAAATACAACAGTACAGACACAGACATGTGAAACTCAAAACTCGAACACAAAAACAAACATAAGCAGAAGGGGAGAGAGAGAGAGAGAGAGAGAGAGAGAGAGAGAGAGAGAACATACCTTTGAAGTGAATGAATATTGTAAATGAATGTAAGAGTGTGCAAGGTGTCCAAGGGCAGAACACTAGTATCAGAGAGTAATGTCCACCAGATATGGATCTTGAGTGTTGTAACCACCAATTGGAGATGAGAAAGCACATCATCAACTGTCAATGAAGTGAAACACAGTCCTCATATGCCAAGAAGTAGATCAGGCTCCAAAACGCAGCAATAGAACACCGCAATAGAACGCCTCAACAAAATGCTATAGTAGAACACAGTAGTGGAACACCATAGTAAAGCATAATAGTAGAATGCAATAGTAGAATGCCACAGTAAATGCAGCAATAGAATGGTCGCTAAGTAGCAAGCGGCAACATGGAAGAAGCCATCAGGTAGCTAGAGGAGTAGATGACGTGATGGCAACAGTCACAAAGAATGGACTGTCACACGGTGGGAGATTGATGGCTAAAATCTAAACACAAGGGTGAGAAACTTCCATAGAAGAGATAATCATTGAATGGGGGCAGCCTGACTATTTCTAAATGTGGATGGATCCCCCAAATTAAGATTTCACAAAAACTCTCTCAAATTGCACACCATTTTAGGTTTTTCATTAAATAAGCATGTTTTGGGGCTATTTAAGAGGCTAATCAGAATGGAATGCATTTTTTGGCTCAACACCTCCTCTTAGACCCAAAACAAGGTTAGAAAGAAAGGCCAAGGCATCCCACCCTAAAGTAGCTAGGGCATCGAACAAAGGGTGCACGAAGACTGCTTGTTGATCCTACCAAGACTAGGAGGCGATGGTTATCTTACCAAGGAGTCCAAGTAGTCACCCCAGGGAGGACAAGGCATCGGACAAAGGGTGCTCATCAACTACCCAGTGGCCTACCAAGTCTTGCAAAAGTGAATGGAACCACGATGAACTTTTTCTTTCCTCTCTTTTTTTTGAAGGTGTTTGCACAGATGGTTTGCAGCTGATTAAATAACTATACCATATGGGAGAATAAGAAGGGATGGTTAGGTCCAACCCTTCACAAAACAAACCAACTACCCATCCACTAAAAGGTTGTCAATGACAAGGGAAGGGCCATGAAGTAATGGTAGTGGAGTGTACAAATCGCCAGTGGAAATCGCTTAGGATCTGTCTAGTGGTGCTCTACACAATGAGGATCCTATTGTTAGCAATTGTGTGTCTTGTATGGTCATCTCTTCCGTATGAGCCTCAGTCTGACTCCTGAGTCAAATGAGGACATTCGCAGCTCTAACATTGTATTTGTTTGTTATTTTATGTGTTTTAGAAACTTTAGCTGGAGGGCACATTAGTGTACTTTTGGCTATTTTTTAGGGGTTTGAACACATTTAGGGTTTTCCCTATTTTTCATCTGTATAGGGGGCCTTCCCTCCCACTTTCAATATCCATTATCCATCATTGATCCTTCATGATGAGCCATCCCTCCTCATTCTCTCATCTCCCTGCTACCGTTTGGCGCCCACAATGACACATAGAGCTGCATGTTGGGGTTGACTGTTTTAGCCTTGTACCTTCAGCCATTGAAGTCACATTGTTCCTTCTCTCTCCTGGGTTCTCTTTGTCTCCTCCTCTCCATGTTCAGTTTCCTCTTTCCATTGCACAATCTCACATGGCATCAGAGCCATGCGTGGGAGCCGGAGATCTCAAAGAGGAGCATGCTATCTGCGACAAAACTTGCCTGGCGTCATTCCCACATGCGGCAAACCTTGGATTTGGAGACAAACTGGGCAGGGCGACCTATATCCAACCCTTTTTTAGGCTTCTTTTACCAAGGTTGATTTATGTTTTGCTCTTGGGTGGGCCTTACCAAGCTAGACGACACCGTTATCACACCTGGACAGCGTCAAACAAGTTGGGCAGCCATTCTATTGGCTGGGCATCACCAAAACAAACCTACGTTTTTTGCAGGCAGCCCCCAACACACGTGCTACAGAACCAAGCCTTGCATTACCTGCCCCTTTGTGCAAGCTGCCCCTAGATTTTTGCATTTTGTGCAAGTAGGTCATCGGTCCTCCTAGGCAGTACATTTACAAGCTAGACGGCACCTATTCTCTACTAGGCGACCTATTTACAGACGGACAAATTTCTTTCTTTGATGCATTCTGATACTGGATTGCAAGCCCACATTAGGGCAGATTTGTGTGTATTGCAGGGACTTGATTTCTGAGCACTCCTGGTCCTTTACCAACCCCTGGATTGGCTGTGTTTCGATGTTGAAGCCTTGTTTTCCTTTGCATTTACTAGTCCCTCTCTCTGCCCGGCATTATGTGTTCCCTTCGCCATCAGATAATCCCTGTCTACCTTACCCCAATCAGTCTTCTTTTGTACCATAGCCCAACAAACCTCAATTATCCCGAGGACACCTCTTATTGTTCACCTTTATTCCAGTGGCAACATCTTCTTTGGTTTCTTGCAAATATTTCTTGAAGAACATCTATGGCCGACGCATACGCTATGGGAGATTGTGTGGTTCAAGATCATTCACCATCTTATTACTCTTTCCCATTATATTCTTCCAAGGCTTCTAGTCCTCAATTGGCATTGATGGCATCTCCTAAGCAGGTGTCACTCCTATTCTCTCTCTCTCCGCATCCAACAAGCTAGATGGGACAAACTATTCTCTATGGTCATGCTACATGGAGTGTCTCCTTGATGATTGTGAACTTTGGGATTTTGTAGCAATTCCTATAACCCGACCTACCGTGGATCCTCGTGATGGTGTGACCGCGGGTTTGGCAGCTTCATGGGATCGGTCAAATGCCAAAGCCCCCTCTTCCCTCCTTTTGAGTTGTCAAATTCTGTGCTCATGCATGTTAGACATCTCTCCACCCTACTAAGATTTGGAGGAGATTTGCATCTCCCTTTCGATTCAAGCATTTGGGCATCGATTATCTCTTGAGTTGAAGCTAAGACAACATTTTGGCATAAATTCCCCTATGATGCGGGATCATATCCACATGATGGAGGACATTTGGGATGAGCTTTCGTTCCTTGGTACAAACATTTCTTTGGAGGACCTAGCTGTGACACTTCTCTCACATCTCCTGACACCGACATATGATGTGTTTTACACCAATCTTCTCACTTCTCATAGCTAGGAGACACTCACTTGGGAGGAGCTAGTTCCATTGGTGCTTGAGCAAGATGCATGTCACAGTGAGACGGAATCTTGCAAAGCCCGTGCAGATGACCGTGCTGATGCCGTTTTATCTACAAGTACAAGACAAGCCATGCAAAAGAAAGCGAAGAGGAAGATGTTGGAGTCATCTTCCTACTCTGAGACAACTTTTGTGGGGAAATGTAGAGAATATCCCACGTGTCCTCATTGTGGAAAGACTTGGCACCCTAAGAAGAAGTGCTGAAGGACATACCCTCACCTTTGTCTAGCAACGAAAGGTGGATCTACATTGAAGCCTTTGTCTATCTCCACTTCGTCACCCGCTATTTCCACTGAGTCAGTGTTTTATCATGTGGAGGAGCCTTCTTCGATTGTCTCCACTTTTGAGCAACCTTGGCTCTTTGATAGTGATGCATCGAGACCTATGACTCCCCGAGGTGATTTGTTACAAGATCTCCATTCGTTAAGAGGGTATTGTCACTGCTCATGACATTTCTTCGATGCCTATTAATGGTGTTGGCATCTTGCCTCTATTGTCTGAGTGTCCATCAAGGTCCATTTCTAAGGCCCTATATGTTCCTAACTTACGCTTCCCTCTCCTCTAAATTTATGGCCTTCCTAGACTCCAAACCCATGTTGTCTTCACCAACCCCGCCATCTTTGTTGAGGATTCTTCTACAAGAGCCACTTTTATGACAAGTTGGCAAGAGAGAGGGGTATCTATGCTCCATTCTCCTTTCCTTGTGCAAGGCCCCTCGAGGCAACTTTCCCTTACCACACCTATTCCCACTTGTGCATCATCTATTCCACAAGTTCCATCCCATCCCCCACCATCTCCTCTAGTGGTTTCCTCATACCTCTCATCCCTTTTAGAGGGGGACGATATTGGTGATGCAGCTATGGATTTCGTGGCCCTTTGTGTTTCAGAGGGGGTTTCCTAGGATCGTGAGAAGTTTCTTTAAGATTTCCACTCTACTTTGGGCCTTTTTTTTTATGCAACTACCCCTTTTCTTCGTCCTCGAGACACCATTCTCTACCACTTGGCCCTTGGTCCCTGGTGTTTCTATGCAACTTATGGCACCTTCAATAGCTCCTTGCTATCATCTCATAGTTGGGTTAGAGGCTTGGTTCACTCATCCCTCACTGGAGTTTTTTGGAGTAATCCATTCAAGGCCTCTCTATTTTCATTGCCCTTTGGTGGCCTTCTATTGGATCAGAGTTTTATGTGGAGAGGCGGTCTTGCTCCTTGGCTGGCTTTCTTCCTCGACAGACTACAACGACATTGGCACTCTTCATGGCACCCTCGGATCCACATGTCCTTTGGCTTTCCATCACATCCAAGGTCTGAGAGGGGGAATTAGCAATCATGTGTGTCTTTTGTGGCCATCTTCTACCTGTGAGCCTCACTCTAAATCAAACGAGGACATTACGAGTTCTAATGTTATATTTGCCTATCATTTTATGTGTTTTAGACACTTTAGATGGAGGGTACGTTAATACATTTCTTTTTGTGTAATTTTGGCTATTTTTTAGGGGTTTGATCACATTTAGGATTTTCCCTCTTCTTCACCTATATATAGGGGATATAGGGGCCTACCCTCCCACTTTGATTATCTATTATCCATCATTGATTCTTTGTGATCAGCCAATCTTCTCATTCTCTCATCTTCCTTCTACCGCCTAGTACCCACACTAACATGTAGAGCTGCGTGTTGGGGCTAACTGTTGCAACCTTGTACCTTCAGCCATTGCAATCACATTGCTCCTTCTCTCTCCTGTGTTCTCTCCATGTTCACTTTCCTCTTTCTGTTGCGCACTCTCACAGTTACATGCTGTGAAATGCTCATGCAACAGGTGCCACTTAGACAATGTCCCTCATGGGGAAATTGTTCACTTGCCCAAGCACCCTTTACCAAGATGATGAAATCATGCAATGCAAAAGAAGGTATAACAAGGGGGAAAGGCCAATGTTAAAGAGAAATCCCGAGACCTGTAGAATACCAAGAATGATAGCAACACTCTCTTAAACTTGGGAAGAGGAGTTGAATGTCAATCTTCGTGTGGTGTTGAAAACCATGATATGAGGAAGCATCCCAACTGGAAGAACAACATAGAGGTCACTACCATGACAACATCAAGAGAAATGTTGCACGATCCATCTCGAGAGGGAAAGCCTCCATGCTAGTAGAAGAGCAAAACTCCTAGGATAATGAAACCATGAATGAAGTGGCACACATTCCAAGTCTCTAGCCTAAGTAGAACTAGTGCAAATCTCCATATTAGCCCTACACTAAAAACAAAACCCTACAAAAGAGATGAAAATCTACAAGCACAGAGGTCAATAGTGAGACCCTAAAAAAAAACAAAACCAAACCGAAATGAAAAGATAACTGAATGAACAATGCAATGATGCAAATGGGTATGTTTTGTGAGTAAATATAGCAAAAAACTTAAGAATGAAAATCTAAGGAAAAAATCTTATAGGCCCAACTCAATAGCCTAAAGAACTACGAGTGAGAAGATTAAGTGAATCGAAGGATGTGGCCACCATCACATATGCCCATTAGCAGGTCTTGCCAATGAAACACCTAACGAGATGCTAAGGTAGTCCTAGATGGAGATGGATGTGAAGTGAATGTGGGAAGTGCAATGGGATCCAGACTCACAAACCAATCAGTCAACCCCTTAGTAGTAGAGAAGAATGGTTGCTGAGGTTGTTCATGTGCCACATGTTCAATAGTTGTTGGAGCCAAAGGAGCAAATGGGGCAGCAACGAGAGGGCATAGCCCCACTAGACTGTCCAATAGGAGTGGAGACAATTGCAACGGTCTACTGAGTTTTCTTAGGAGGAAGGCCCTGGGCCTTGGTACGACACTCTTCGTCCACATAGCCTGATCTTTGGCAGTGTGTACAAAACCTATTTTTCTTAGGGAGTTATTGCCAAATGATTTTTGTTTCTTTTGTTCCATCAAAAGAAGGGGAATTGCCCTTGGTTTGGCTTGCCTTCACATCTTACGAGTTCTTGCCATTGTTGGCTTTACCTTGTGAAAGAGATGCAACCAACCCCCTCTCCGAATAAGTATGTGTGGAGGATTTTTTGTGGACCTAATCATACAGCCTTGCGTAACGCAAGAACTAGCACTCAAACTCGAAGAAGGTCAACAATCTAGGTAGTGAGATAATGTGCTAGATAAGTGAAAGTATTTTTTGGGCAACTTATTCAAGAAGAACATGACCTGATTTGTCATCCGACTTCAAGAAGCTAGTAGTTTCAAGCTCCACAAGTAACTCCCAATATTTGGCCAACTTGACTTTCAGATCCTCCCCTTTCTTAATGGAAAACTCCTAAAGCTCAAAATCGAGATTGATACATTAACTGCAATCTCTTGCCGCGTAGCGGTCAATGAGATGACTCCAATGCTCTGATGCGAGGGGAAAATGTTGTAACTGGAAGTGGAACACATTAAGCAAACCCTGCATTAACTTAACATTGGTTGTGGCATTGCGAGCTCTCCATTGACGTATGTGATCAGGGTGAGCTAATTGAGGGTCCGGCATAAACTCTAGACTAACAACAAGGTCCAAAATTCCTTGTGATTCAAGCACTTGTTGCATGAAGTATGACCAAGTGGTGAAATTCAACCCATTAAAACAAGTTTTATACATAAAGGCACTCTTGGTCATTGCAACAATAGTAGTAGTACTTGGATAGGATGGATAGGGTGGGTAGGGGGAGAATGAAGTACACTTGGGAGTGGGTGCCAAAGTGGCCACCATACATACAGAAAGTGTGCACAGTGGATCCAAAGTGTGCATGGGATGACTAGGCATGGGTATGGTCGCCACATAAGTGCCCCATAGTGGAGGGATAGGGACATATGGAGTAGAGGATAGGAATCCCTACATAGAAGTAACCCATGGAAAGTGTGATGATGCACCATAAGCAAAGGATGGAAATCCATGCATCTCAGAAGCCGAAGGACGTGTGTGACTGGGGATATTGAGGGGCTATGCCTATCATAGGATGCACAAGTCAAAGGATGTGTGTAACTGGGGGTAACCATGCCTGATGCACAAGTCAAAGGATGTATGTGACTAGGAGTAGTGAGGAGGATGCCTATCACAACCGTCCCAGTGGAAAACGATGTACTCACTTGCGGAACGATGGAAGGAACTGTGTTAAAGGATGGCACTCCTGGTAACAAAGCCCCGTGATAGTAGGTACTAAGTGGCTTGAGGGTAAGTGGATGATACTGTATCAAATAGTGGCATTCCCTGTAACAATGCACCGTGATGTAAAGTGGTAGGAAAATGTATGAAATGGAGAATGAAAATGTACTAGGAGTAGAAACAGAGGTTCTAGTATGGGGGATGGGGTTATGGAGTGTAATCCAAGGTATTGGAATGAAGAGGAGAGAAAATCCAAGCGTGGGATAGAAGAGAGTGGGATGGGAGAAATTTGAGAAGAGTGTCTTACATGCTCAAATGAAACAAAAGATATGGACATACCTCATGAAGGATGACTGCTTCAACAGCCCTCTCTATTGAACTTTACATACAAAAAATCATCCGAAGTCTGCATATCAAAAGAAAAAACAAGAGAGGATTTTGATTCATACAACTCAAAGGGGTTGTAGGAACCTAACACTAGGCCTAGCTAAGATAAAGAAGATAGGACACCAATCATCCCAAATGTCATATATCCTACATGATCGACAAGGTGACCTAGCTCACCAACCAATCCAAATGGAGTAGCAAAGCTAGTAGGACGGTAACCATACGTGATGCGCAAGTACTCTTCAAACTCCTATGTCATGAGACTAAAATTTGAAACAGGAGAAAACAAAGAAGGTGAAAGTGGGGTGTCGTCATTCTCGTCAAGTCCATAATGCCTCCTCAATAAAACGCAACAATAGAATGGTCACCAAGAAACAGGCGGTAGAATGGAAGAAGTCACCAAGTAACTGGAGGAGTAGATGAGATGATGGTAGCAGTCGCGAAGGTTGATAGACTACCACATGGTGGGAGACTAATGGTTGAAATCTAGACACAAGGGTGAGAAACCTACACAGAAGAGATAATCACTAGGAGGCAGCTTGTATATTTATAGATGTGGATGGACCCTCCCAAATTAGGGTTTCGTAGAAACTCTCTCGAACCACACACTATTTTAGGACTTGTTATTAAATAACCATGTTTTTGGGCTATTTAAGAGGCTAATGAGCATGTAATGAAGTTTTTAGCTCAACATGGTGGAGTGTGTATAGTTTCTCTAAGATTGCCACGAGTCATCCTTTGGCTGCCACTTCTCAAGAACTCCCTCAATCCCTAAATCACAGTGTATCACATGCCCAATGAGGAGGAGGTTGATACTCCCCTCGCCGCTCTGCCTTTGCCAAATCTCTAGCATGTCCGTCGAGGTTGGTGCAATGGATGAATCCAATGGTGAAGCAATCTTCTCATCCACAAATGGTGGAGCCTCAATACGCAAAGGCTCTAAAGGCATTGGATCAGGATATCCAACTATCACCTGGATCTCCAAGGACAAGATGTTCAACATCCCTCTTTGTGACTCGAAACTCCACGAACCAACATCTTGGCTCATGTATACCTCCCGTTAAACAAGAACATGTATCCCTAGGATTGCGAGCTATAACCCACAAACACCTATTGTTTGAAAGCAGGCTCAGACTTATCCCTCTTTTTCTTCAGGATGTGAACATAAGCATCACATCCAAAGACCCTAAAATAAGACACATCCAACTTTTGACCAAAATAAGCCTCAAAAGGTGTCATACCAACCATGGCCGATGTAAGGAAGCGATTATGGATGTGGACAACGGTGGCCATTGCTTCTACCAATAGACATTGATGTGACAGCTGATGTCCCATCATAGTCGGCGCCATCTTGATCACACTACAATTCTTCTACTCCAATAAGCCATTCTCTTGAGGTGTGTTTGTGTTGGCTAACTCCTAATGTATGCCACGATCTACACAAAACCGAGCCAACTCGTTGGAGACAAACTCCCCTCCCTTGTTAAAACACAAGGTCCTGAAACTAGACTTGTTCTCCTCAAAAATCAACCAGCCCTTAAAATATGAGAATGCTTTTGACTTCAGCTCCAAGAAATATACCTATGTCATCCTACTAAAATCATCAACAATTAGCATCACGAATAAACTCCCTTAAAGGGATTCCGTCCTCATCAATCCACGTAAGTCCGTCGAAACAAGCTCCAAGGGCTCCTTTGCTCTACGCAAAGCCTTGCCAGTGTTGGCTTTATTTATCATCGTATGTGAACACACATTATTGTGTGTAAAAGTGCATGTTTAGGGTATAAACACCTTTTACATTAAATAAGGGTCAAAGGATTAGCTACACAACTCAACCTACGTATTCAAACTCTAGCACTTATACTTTCATCACACATCTCTCCCTTATTATTATCAATCTATCTATTCAGTTTGTGTAGTTGCAAGAGCTCTCTCTCTCTCTCTCTCTCTCTCTCTCTCTCTCTCTCTCTCTCTCTCTCTCTCTCTCTCTCTCTCTCCCCAACACGTCACTTCTATAAGTTGGCACTACACAAAGAGGGAGATATCAATCACAGCTCACGATTTCTTCCAGTCGGTGACCATATACACAACACCCACAAACAGAGGGGTGACAGTCCAAAGAGCCAAAGAAATCAAAGCAGCACGCTGCCCGTGGACACAAGGATACCAAACAAATGCTACATCAAAGAGAGATGAGGGAGATCCGCCAATGACATGAGCAACAGCTAAGAGAGTTGATGGCCCAGTCTGGATGCTACCCTCATAGTATTTCATCCGAGATATATGATATGCTCTATCCACCAATTCTAACTGGATGGAACTAGATATAGGGATATCATTCAAAAACGCCTAGACATGTACTACCTCATCCTTCCATTGTATCCCCATATGAGCACTATTTTGTTTTGTACATCACCTTTGTTTTTTTCCATAGTAAATCATTGGCCATCTTTTAGCATGTCACATTTTGATATCTAGTGATGACCAGCATTCTTCATGGTTGCCATAGCTACTACTCACACGTGAGCTCCATACCCAATATCTAGAAATAGCATCTCTATGTTGCTTGCCACAAATGCAAGATACACGTGGCAAGTGGCTCATCCCAATCTCTCGCAATCCACGCACAAGCTAACGACAAGCTGCCTTCCAAAGGTACTTGTAGTTAAGGAGGCCAAACCAAGCATGCCATAGCTCAATCCAAGTTTGAGAAAAAAGAAGAAAAGAAGAAATGGCTAATGAAGGTTGCATCTCGTGACTCCATCATTCTCATGGCCTACACAAAAAACCTATCGAGAAGCTCCATCAAGAACTAGAAAGGAGTCCTTATCAAACTTTGTTGAAAGACCAAGAGCACAAATCTTGCTCACTGAAAGAAAATGATATCCCAAGCCCAACACATAGAGAACTTCTGATGTGTGGGCACCTAAGAAGACTGCTAGGGTTTGCACTGAGGACACACAGAGGGTACGACCACGACAGAAACACAAAGACACAGACACACACACAGAGGGCAAAACTCAAACCCTAAATGCAAAACTCAAACACAAAAACTTAAACATAAACAGAAGAAGGGAGAGAGAGCACATAACTCTGAAGTGAATGAATGTTGTAAATGAATGTAAGAGTGTACAGTGTGCTCAAGGGCAGAGCAATGTCGCAGTGTGACATCCACCGAAGACGGATCCCAAGTCTATGACCACCAGTCGGAGTGTAGGAGTGCTAAATAGTGAATGGCAGCATACTGGTCACCAAAGCGCAGCAATCTGGAGGCTAGAAACTGGTAAACGCAGCAGTGTACCATAGATCGAGGGTTGGAAACTGTGCACAATCTGCTGTAAACAGCGGGCTGAAACAGAGTCTGAGAGTGTCAGGGCTTGCAATGCTGAAAACGCAGGCTGGCTGACCCTAGAGATGATGGACAGCAGGCTGAACATTCTTGGACAATTTGGAGCAATCGCTAGCAGCGGAGAGCTGTCGCCTACAGCAATGGACAGGCTGAAGATGATGTGGCTGCAGTCGATGATGGCTGGACAGCAGATGGAGGCGGGCTGCAGGCTGGAAACTGGGCACCAACAGCAGCAGAGGGTGTGTGGGCTGGTGTAACCTGCAAAACAAAGATGATTGCTAAATGGGGGCAGCCTATCTATTTATAGATATGGAAGGGCGCCCCAAAAATTAGGATTCCCAGTAAACTTTCTCGAACTGCTCCCCGTTTTAGGGTTTCCACTGAACTCTCTCGAACCGCTCTCCATTTTAGGGTTTTACTCTAAAAGAGCATTTTTAGTGTGTTTTGGGGCTGTTTCAGAGGCTGATCAGCAAGTAATGCATATTTTAGCTCAACATCCCCTCTCAGGCGGAAAACAGAGCCGAAAGGTCAGGCTAACCATGAGGATGTTTATGTACCCCAAGGCGTCCCACCCCAAAGCAGCCAAGGCATCGGACAAAGGGTGCACGTCGGCTGCCCAGTGGCCTACCAAGACTACAGAGGCGATGGTTACCTTACCAAGGAAATCCAAGTAGTCATCCCAGAGAGGGCAAGGCATCAAACAAAGGGTGCACGTCGACTGCCCAGTGGCCTACCAAATCCTACAAAGGCGGATGGAACCACATTGAACTTTGTGTGTTTTTTTTTTTAATAAGTGTGGTAAATTTTATGGGATGCGGCCAATTGAGTAATAGTGACCCAGAAGGGAGTAGGGAGGGTACACCCAACACATCACAAAACAATACAAGCTAACCCATCCACTCAGGGTGTCGATGACGAGGAAAAATAGGTGATGAGGCATCCATGGGATGAATGATGGTGGTGTGGTAACAACAGCCGCCAGCAATGTCCCTCATGGGGAAATTTTTCACTTGTCCAAGCGCCCTAGTACAAAGATGAGGAAATCATGCAATGCAAAGGGTAAGATACAATAGGGGGGAGAAGCCGATGTCGAAGACAAAGTGCTGAAGCCTATAGAATACAAAGAAGGGTAGGAACCCCTCTCAACCTAGATGTAGATGCCGAAGAAGGAAGAGGAGACTGATGTCGGTCTTCGTGTGGTGCCGAGAATCATAAGGAATGAAGAGGAGGAGGAAGCATCCCAGCTAGAAGAGCTAGGTAGAAGTCACCGCCATGATAGCATCAAGAGAGATGCTGCACGATCCACCTCGGGAGGGAAAGCCTCCATGCTGGTAGAAGAGCAAAACTCCAAGGATGATGAAACCATGAAGGAACGGCGCGCATCCCAAGTCTCCAGCCCAAGTAGGCCTCGGCAAACCTGCATGTTAGCCCTACACTGAAAACAAAACCTGCAAAGGAGATCAAAGTTTGCAATCACAGAGGTCGGTAGTGAGATGCTCCAAAAACTAAACTAAACTAAAATGAAAAGCTAACTAAAGGAACAAGTGCAAAGATGCAAATGTGTATATGTGTGTAAGTAAATGCAGCGGAAGACTTAAAATGTAGAGATAAAAATCCTATGAGCCCAACTCGAAGAGTGCGAAAAATGAATACTAGACTAACCTAGGATATCCAAAAGGACCTAGAGACATGCTAGCCTAAGAAGGTAGCCACCATCGCGTATGTCTTGTAGCAAGGCTCTGCCAAGGAAACGCCTGACGAGGTGGGGAGGAAGGTGAGATAGATGCATGAAGTGCAACAGGAACGGTACCTACAGACCAATCAGCCAATCCTTCAGGAGTAGAGAAGGATGGCCACTGAGGCTGTCCGTGTGCCACATGTCCAGCAGTCGCTGTGGGGGCAAGAGGAGCACATGGGGCAACAGCGGAAGGCGTAGCCCCACTGGACTATGAAGTCGCAGCAGTCTACTGAGGCTTTTTAGATGGAAGACCTTAGGCCTTGGAGCGACACTCCTCGTCCATATGGCTTGCTCTCTGGCAGTGTGTGCAAAACCGGTTTTTCTTAGGAAGTTGTTGCCAGAGAAGTCTTGATTCTTTGGTTCCATCTGAGGAAGAGGAGTCACCCTTTGATTGGCTTGCCTTCGCATCTAGCGAGTTCTTGTCACTAGTGGTTTTCCCTCTCGAAGAAGAAGCAACTAGCCCCCTCTGCTCTGAATAAGGCTGTGATGAGAATTTCTTGTGGACTTGATCGTGCAGCCTTACGTAACACAAGAACTGACACTCAAACTCGTAGAAGGTTGGCAATCGAGGTTGGGAGATGATGTGTTGAATGAAATTGAAATATTTGGCGGGCAACTTATTCGAGAAGAATGTAACCTGATCATCATCTGACTTTGGAGAGCCAGTAGTAGCGAACTCAGCAAGTAACCACCTATAGTCAGCCAACTTAACTTTCAGATCATCCCCTTCCTTAAGAGAGAACTCTTGAAGCTCAAAGTCGAGCATAGCGGTCGAGAAGGTGACTCCAACGCTCTGACGCGACCAGGAAGTGCTGCAACTAAGAGTGAAACTCAGGAAGCAATCCTTGCATCAGCTCAACATTGGCTGTAGCATTGCGAGCTCTCCATTGACAGATGTAATCAAGGTGAGCTAGTCGAAGGTCCAACATAGGCTCTAGACCAATGACGAGGTCCCAAAGACCCTGAGACTCAAGCACTTGTTGCATGAAATTCAACCAACTAGTGTAATTTGACCCGTTAAAACGTGTCTTATCTGTGAAGGCATTCTTGGCCGTTGCAACAAGAGTGGTAGTGCTCGGAGATGGATAGTGTGAAAAAGTATAGTGGGGGTAGGATGGGGGAGTGGAGTACACTTGGAAATGGGCCCTAGAGTGCCCACCAGGCATGCGGATAGTGTGCAAGGTGGATCAATAGGTAGGGATGGGCTGACTAGGCATGGGCATGGTAGCCACATGAGAAACCCAAGGAGGTGGGATGGGAACACAGGGAGTAGAAAATGGGAATCCCTACGTAGGTGTAACCCTAGGAGAGTGTGAAGACGCACCATAAGCTGAGGATGGAAACCCCTGCGTATGAGTGGTCATGGGAGATGTGAAGCTGGGGATAGTGAGGGGGATGCCCATCACACTCGACCCAGGAGTGATGGGTGTGCTCATTTGCTGAAAGGTGAGAGGCACTGTGTTAAAGGGTGGCATTCCCCCTAACAAAGTACCATAGTGCAAAGAGAGAGAGAATGGGGTGGACAAGGAAAAGGTGCTAGGAGTGAGATGTGTGTGTAATATGCTCAAATGAAACAGAAGCTGTAGATGTACCTAAATTTCGTCTGCTTCGTGAGCCCCCTCTATTGAAGTTCACATACGCAAAGCCATCCGGATCCAGTACCTCAAAAGAAGAAACAGGTGAGGGTTTTGATTCATGAAACACAAAAGAATTGTACAAACCTGACATTGAACCTGGCCGAGATGATGAAGATGGATCGCCATACGTTCCGAATGCCAAATGTCCTCCATGATCGGAGAGGCAGCCAACCTCACCAACCGGTCCGAATGTGGTAGCAAAACTAGGAGGGGGGGTGTAAACATCACGATTCACCGTACTTGTTGCGATAGTACTCCTCAAAGTCCTCCTCTGTCATGTTAGTGAAATCTGGTAAAGGTGGAGTGTCGTCCTCCTCACCGAGTCCATAATGCCGTCTCAGGGCCTCCAATGATGGAGAAGCCTGATAAGACATCATAGGAACTGGAGAAGAAGGTGTCTGGGACATTGTAATTCGGGTACGAGTCGTATTGTGTGCCTCGCACAAAGACTAGCTCTCCACAATATCTGAAGGATACTCTTTACAAGAGTACCGGCTCCGATACCATGTTAAGAAGACTGCTAGGGTTTGCACTAAGGGCACACAGAGTGTACGACCACGACAGAAACACAAAGACACAAACACAGACACAGAGGGCAAAACTCAAACACTAAACGCAAAACCAAAACTCAAACCCTAAATGCAAAACTCAAAACTCAAACACAAATAGAAGAAGGGAGAGAGAGAACACAACTCTAAAGTGAATGAATGTTGTAAATGAATGTAAGAGTGTACAATGTGCTCAAGGGCTCTCTTTGAAAAAATGGCTCTTCTACCCGTCACGTCGCCGTGCCCCCGCCCATCTGATCGTCGTGCCCCGCCCTGCCATCTAATCGTCGTGCCCCGCCGATACAACGCCATTGCTAGCGACACCCCCCCTCGCCATCAACAGGAACAGCACCACTCTCCTCATCATCACCTGCGTCCCATGCCTCTCACCTTCTCCAGGGCCCCCATCGCCAACTCCCTGCGTGCCGCCTACGCCCGCCTTGCCCCCCCAGCGCCCGCCCTGCCTCGTTCTCCTTTACCTACCCGCCCCCCTGCACCTGTCCGGCCTGTCCGCCGCTCCCCCCCCCTATCTTTTTTCTCCTCTCCAACCCCCCGCCCCCCGCGTGCTGTCTTGCCGGGAGGCCTGGCCCTTTGTCAGGCTGCCACACCACCGCCATCAAAAACAGAAATCCCCCCTTCGCCATCGACACCCCCCCTCCCCCCTCTAGTTGCTCACTCCCCCTGCAACAACTCCCCATCCAGTAGCATAGCAACGTGATAGATAGGTTTTCCCAGAAGGAACGCGCAATGGAAACCTATGGTCAGACGCCGGTGCACTCAGGGAGTGCCCCCCAGGCAAACACCATGCACGTAGTCCTCTCTGAGGAGCAGCTCTCAGCCATCCGAGCTAAAGAGTTGGAGCTAATGGAAACAGCGATTTATGGTCAAGTAGTAGGACATTCCCCAGCCACGGCCCAGCTTCGGGACTGGCGCTTCACTCCACGCTGCGCATCGGCACAGCGCAGATCATGGAGGCAGTCCTATGGCCAAGGGACCTTCATGGTCTGCCTCAGCTTGGCAAACGTAGCTCACGAGCTACACGCCAATTCACCATATGCATCCACGAAGGGGGTCATACACATGGTCCCTTGGTACAGTGGCTTTGTTGTGGAGGCGTTTGCACTCCACAACAGGTTTCTTCGGCACCCGGTCAACCTTCTTTTCCCCGGTCTAGCGATTGAGTATCGCCAATTGGTGGAAGACTTTGGACGGCTCTTCGGCACTGTCCTTCCCCCGCCCTTCGCGGATGCAATGACAGCTGCAAGAGTCCCAAAGGTACGGGTGGCAGTGAAAGAGGTCAAGAATATCCCACAGTTCCTAGAGATTGAGGCAGGCGAGCACTCCTTTAGGCAACAGGTCATTGTGACTGGGCAACCAGGGCAGTCCTTGCGCTGCCACGACTTTGGGCATTAGGCAACAGTTTGTACGCGTTTTGCAGCCAAGGCGGCTCCGCCAACAGGTCCGCAGGTGAACGCTGACGGTTTCACACGGGTCCAGAGACGACAAAGAGGGAGACGGCAAGGGGTGGTACAGCCAACTCCTCAGACCTAGCCGCGTCAACAGGGTGTTAGCGGGCGAGCGACCCCCTCTCGGCAGAGCACTCCACAGCCCCCCCTATCCACCCCACCCGACAGGACCGCATCCCCCCACATTCTCCACATGCGCCACAGACTGCCTCGCCTAAGTTCCCACATGCCCCTCACCCATCCCCCCCCACATCCCATGCCCCCCATGCGCCACAGACTGTCTTGCCTGAGTTCCCACATGCCCCTCACCCACCCCCCCCACATCCCATGCCCCCCCTCCCTCCACTGACCTTGGCCTACAGCCCCCCCTTGCCAGGGCCACCACCCCCCTCCCCCACATCCGCCATGCATCTCTAGCCATCCCACCATCTCCCGATCCTCTTCCCTCCCCATCACCCCACCTACCAAGCACCCCCCCTGATCCGCACCCACGTCAGGTGAGCCCCCCTAGACCCACCCCCCCCCCTCCCTCCCACAGGAGGTGATGAGCCACACACACCGACCTCCTCTGCAGACCAGCAGTCTTCCCCCTCCCACACAGCCACCAGTTCATCCGCCCCTGCAACCCACCACACTTTCCCGAGACAGGCACAACTGTTGCCACAAGAGTTCTTCCGCAGTGGCCCATGATCCTACCTGCAAGTTGCGGAGCGCGGAGAGTTCCCACTACCTCTAGAGGTGGGGATCTTCGTGGTTCGTAAGTCAAGGAGGGGCAAGGTCCACCTACTAGCACCACCGGATGGACCAAACTACGCCTTTTTTCTTCAATCATCTTACTCAAAGGAGTGGACAACTACACAAATTGAGGAGAAGTTGAAGAGTCAGGTGGCGGATCACATCTCCCAGTGGATGGGAGATGAAGGATTAACATTGTTTGCACAACAGTGGCCAGGTTGCATGATGGACATAAACTGGTGGGCTGGCGCTGACATCCCGCACTTCAACATTATCTTTCGAGCCCCCCCACAGTGCAGACCGCCGAGGGACGTGATCGAGTGGCCCCCGGCACAGGCGGCCCGCTTCTACCAGTGTACAGAGTCACGATTTTCAGCATGGCTGATAGATGCATTGATAGTACCACCTGGAGCATCTATCACCCCTATGGTCTGGCTGAAGGTCACCATGGGGGTTTGGAGTTCACCATCCAAACCGGCAACAAAGCGCACTTGCATGCCTCACAGTCTCTCCTCCTCATCTACAACATCCGCACTGAACAGATGCTTGTTCGGTCAGTCATAGGTTTCCCCATGAGCTTACATCTTGCATCCTGGAATGTGAACAGTCTCCACTACAGTGGGGCACGTGGCTCCAGGAAGCTAATTGTTCGGCAGGAGTTACAGCCTGCCCTTGCCGGACGGATCAACATCTTGCTTCGGCAGGAGCATAAGCTCACCCTCGCCTATGCTCATCAGGTTGGGAAGGTACTTCCGGGCACCTCGCACACTTAGGGCCGTTACACACTGGTCTGTGGCCGCCCAAGCATACCTAATCCGGCCAATAAGAAGGCCGGATTTCGAAAAGTGGGCGCCCCCCACTTACACACTGGGGGCGCCCGGCACGTTGCCTTCTCTCTGTCTTCAATGCTCCCCTCGCCCCCTTTCTGCATTCCGCAGGGCGGGGGAGCTCCCCCGTCCTATTCCATCCTCGCCTCTCTTGCCGATTGTGATTGGCCGCTCCTCTGTTGGCCTATGGTGGGCTCCAGGACAGAGAGAGGGCTTCCCGTTGCCCTAGTTCCCGTTGCTGCAGCAGCCCGTTCCCGTTGCACGTTTCCATTGCTGCAGCCCGTTTGGCTCCACCTTCTGTGATGATCTCTCTGGCTGCCATGCTCATCAGAGCTCTGTTTTCTGCCCACATGAGTGGGCTCCAGGTAGGTGCACCCTGTGGCCGTTGACACACAGGGAGCCGTTGATACACAGGAGCTTCCCTGTGTTGCCCGTTTCACCACATGCATAAATGTACACATCGTGAAGGTTCATCTCTCTGTGTTTTTCTGGATTCATCATCCCTCTCTTCGCATGAAAATGTACACATCGTGAAGGTGGGAAGGCATATCTCATGATGATGCATCCAGCCAGGTCTCTCTCTCTTGCAGAAACCAGTTCAGGGTTTAATCATGGCCAATTGCTTGCATGTAATTTAACCAGTTCAGGGTTTAATCATGGCCAATTTCTTGCATGTAATTTGTAGGCTTCACAGGTGATTCGCAAGCTTCAACCGAGGGTTTTATCATATCTCTGGCTCGGAGGCAGAGGTCTTTATCAGATCAGAACTTCACAGCATTCACAGGTATGCTCTCTCTCTCTCTCTCTCTCTCTCTCTCTCTCTCTCTCTCTCTCTCTCTCTCTCTCTCTCTCTGATTGCCCTGGTAATGTTTTCACAGGTGATTCTATTGACCTTGACTGACCAGTTTGCAGCATTAACTTTAGGTGTGGTTTTTTCTCCAAAAAGGAAGAAGATATCATGCATTTGTTTTGGGAATGTACCCATTTTAGAATGACATTAGAAGAAGTTTGAGAAAGTCATGTTTACATTAAGGTTTCACAATTTATTACTTGTAAGTAGGCAATTTTGGGGGGGAGAGAGAGCTCATAATAGAGAAAGCATTGTACTTATAGGCTATGATAAGAGCATTAGTTATAAGGAGGGTATGATATATAAAAAATAAAACAAGGCACAAGGAATCTGTAGATTGTGTAAGTCGGATGTTGAAAATGCCTTTGACCCTTGTCTTTTTAGAAGTGATATCCATTTAGTCTATAAGATAGCACTTAGGGCTTTTGAGAAAATATGAACTACCTTGAAGGCTGAAGACATCTTTACACACATAATGTTTTGTAACACTCGAGAAGTAGAACTTAAGATTTGAACTTACATACCTTCAGCACTCAACCCATACTCAAACCACTAGGCTATAACCCCATTGGCTCTCTTGTCCTTGAGAACCACTAGGTCACAACCCCATTTACAATCAATCCTTTCTTAGCAGTATTTCATCGTTGCGATGAATCCTTTCTTAGTTCCGCTATATATGTTTGGCATCTATTACAGGTTGACAATGGCTAAAACTTCTTGTCTATACAT
The DNA here is from genome assembly GCF_053477565.2 of Lygodium microphyllum. Classification (NCBI taxonomy): domain Eukaryota; kingdom Viridiplantae; phylum Streptophyta; class Polypodiopsida; order Schizaeales; family Lygodiaceae; genus Lygodium; species Lygodium microphyllum. The sequence continues at coordinate 65,986,368 of NC_141154.1, read as the reverse complement.
ACATCCCATCATTTTGTTTGAATCAATGTATATGTATAACATTTCCTTTTCTTTATTATTCTTTAACCATATTGTTTGATATATGTTCATCATTGCAATGAATCCTTTCTTAGTTCCGCTATATATGTTTGGTATCTATTACAAGTTGACAATGGCTAAAACTTCTTGTCTATACATACATCCCATCATTTTGTTTGAATCAATGTATCTGTATAACATTTCCTTTTCTTTATTGTTCTTTAACCATATTGTTTGATATATGTTCATCGTTGCAACGAATCCTTTCTTAATTCCGCTATATATGTTTGGCATCTATTACAGGTTGACAATGGCTAAAACTTCTTGTCTATACATACATCCCATCATTTTGTTTGAATCAATGTATATGTATAACATTTCCTTTTCTTTATTGTTCTTTAACCATATTGTTTGGTATATGTTCATCGTTGCAACGAATCCTTTCTTAGTTCCGCTATATATGTTTGGCATCTATAACAGGTTGACAATGGCTAAAACTTATTGTCTATACATATATCCCATCATTTTGTTTGAATCAATGTATCTGTACAACATTTCCTTTTTTTTATTGTTCTTTAACCATATTGTTTGATATATATTCATCATTGCAATGAATCCTTTCATAGTTCCGCTATATATGTTTGGCATCTATTACAGGTTGACAATGGCTAAAACTTATTATCTATACATACATCCCATCATTTTGTTTGAATCAATGTATCTATATAACAATTCCTTTTCTTTATTGTTTTTTAACCATATTGTTTTCTAATTGTAAGATAAATTGCAATGTAATTGGAGTTATCCTATAGTTGTCACCTTACAATCAATTATTAAAATGTAAATAAAAAAAATGGAGTACATTATGTAAAGAACAATAAACTTGTTTGTCCATTCACATAGTATAAATGATGAATCAATTTTCATGCGTAAGGTGGATGATTGGAATGGATTCTCAAGAGAGCACTCCCATGGAGGAGTTTCACCAGTTCGTGTCTCAAATGAGCCAAGATGCAATATGCAATAATGACTTCATGTACTTTTCGAGCCAAAGTGTGGGTGTTCCAAACCACATGCCAAGCCACACTGCCATTGGCAATATCCCTGTAAATGTGTTTCCAAACCGCCCTCCTTTGATCAATCCCCGTCCTCCTCAATTCGTACCTTTCCAACAACCAAGACAATTAGGTATAGAGAGACCCACAACAGTACACAATAATGTAATTCTTCGTCCAGTTGCACATAGTCCTCAACATGGTCTCTCAGCACCACGACAACAAGAACCACAAGCAATAAGTTCTTGTGATGCCAACCAAGACTCGTGAAGAGGTTGACTTGGTTCAAGCTCAAGAACCAATGGTTCCATCTTCCGAGAATGCCACCAAACAACGTCCACGACGAACATCATCGGAGTCTGATGCTCCTAAACCTCCTAAACCAAAGAGGGCGCGGAAAGAAAAGAATCAAAATGACGGTCTTGAGACACAAGATCATACAATAGCCACAAAAAAACCGTTTGCGCAATGGAAGGATGCATGGACAGTACAAGTCATTCACATCCGAGGATCCATGAGTGTGGAGTTCTCAAAGCCACCGAAGCAAGGAGTGGATATATGGTCCAAGGTTGCCACCCAGCTAGCATCGCTATTTCCAGAGTTTGACAAAGATGGTGAGGCATGCAGAAAACGTTGGGGACGCGTTTATGAGTCATATAGAAAGGATAAGGCCCACGATGCCATATCAGGCAATGATCGCAGAATCATTTGTCAGTGGTATGATATTGTGGATGAATATATGTGGAATCGTGCCAATGTTGTTAGCGATGCACATGCCTCGTCTGTTGGTGGGTTGTCTTCGTCAGAAGACAACAATACATCAGTCTCCAACGATCAGGGTGACCACACCCAAGAAGACATTGGCTCCAATGAGCCTTCGAAGATCGTGCATGATCAAACAACCAACCAAGGAGCACGCAATAAAAAGGGTAGAAAGATAGAGGAGTCTCTCAGTGACATGGCTAGCACCTCCCGATCAATGTTAGCCAACCAAAAATCAAACCTAGAGGAAAAAAAAACATTTGAAGAGCGCAAGCTCGTTATGATGGATACACTTGCCTCCTCGGTATCTGGTCTATTAGATATAATCAAAAGTCTTAAAAAGGAATGATGAATTCAACTGTAGATGAATTTGGAACTTTTAAAAAAACAAGTTTTTTATTCTACTTTTACATCTCTCTTCAAGTGTCTCATAAAGTTTCGTCTAATCTTTTGACAGGTGAATGGACGGCGAAAGTCTTTTGATAATGTGTGTCATCGGTGTTGTAGTCCCTGTCATAGCAATGTTTCAACTTTTGTTGAGTGATTTGGATGACGAGGACAATGACAGTATGCTATTGCATACTTTGATGGAGTGCATGGCTCGAGGTTACGTTGCACGCCAAGCCAGAATAGGTCAGCGAAGGCACGATCGACGGTCATGTCGGGCCTATCCAAGACCACAAACTTTTATGAAGCAGGGGCTTATGGGGAGTTATACAAACCGAATGTTTAAAAGCAGGTTACGAGTTAGCAAGAGTACATTTGAATATCTCGTCGCGAAATTAGCACCACAAATGCGACGCAAGAATACGAACTATAGAAGGGCAGTACCTGTGGAGAAGCAGGTCTGTGTGGCTCTGCATCGCTTGGCAAGCGGCTCAAGTTCGGGACTAGTAGCCGATTTGTACGGAGTCTCAACTTCGTTTACACAACTGGCTGTTTTGGACTTTTGCGATGCACTGGGTGCTTCTGGGTTGCATAGTATGTATGTAAAGTGGCCTTCCCCATAACAAATGCAAAAATATGCTGGTGCATTTCAAGCCCTTCGAGGCATACCGTATGTTATTGGTGTAGTAGATGGTAGTCAGATACCCATAATTGCCCAAGGGAGAACCACGAAGATTATTTTAATAGGAAGGGCTTCCACTCTATTATTCTACAGATAAGCGTGGCAGCCAATTGTGTTGTTTGGGACTATGACATTGGCTGGGCAGGTTCTATGCACGATTGGAATGTTTTTCAACGTTCAGACCTAGGAAAACGATGCACAAACAAAGCTCTGGGACAATACTGTCTACTAGGCGATTGTGCTTATCCTGCACGCTTTTGGATGCTTCCTCCTTTCAAGGGTAGTAAGGATGGGCTATCTCCGGAACGTTATTATTGGAATTACATACAATCAAGTACTCGTATGCCAAAGGGCATTTGGCATCCTTAAAGCGCGATTTCGTATATTGTTAAAGAGATGTGACATGCTTTTACAAAATGTCCCAAAGATAGTGGCGGCATGCATTGTTCTACATAATATATACATTGTGCATGGAGATGGTTTTGATGATGCATGGATACATGAAGCGACAGCAGAACTTGATAGAGAAAGTAATGCGGCTCATCAAGACATGGACCAGCAAAATAGTTTGAGGAATGGATTAGCAGAGGTTGCTATGCTAACTAACACAGGTACCACACAAGCAATACAAAAAGCTCAAGCAACGGAGCCAACACAAGAGGCAATCCATCTTGGGGGGGCATCTCGAAGAGATAACATTGCTCGAGCCATGTATCAAGAGAGGGAGAGCGCAAATGTGAGAACAATATTTGGTGATTCTGACTCTGCGGAGGAGATGGACGACGAAGACAATGGTGAGTAAACACAATCACATCCAAGTAAGTAATTTTCAGCCCATACTGTTAAGCACAATCACATCCAAGTAAGTAATTTTCAGCCATCCTTGCATGATTTTTTTAAGTTTTCAGTCATCCTTGCATCTCCAGCGTATGTGGAAAGGTGGAAAGAGGGGTGGTGTGCTAAAAAAATTTCCCTCTTTCCAGCTTTCCGCAGAGAGCTCGGTAGAGCCATGCCTCAACAATATGGCGAAGGGGTTCAACTCCCCTGCTCTCTTGGAAGTGAGTGAGCTTCCAAAAGCATGAATAGTAGTCACCATAGAAACAAATATATTGGCGAAGAAAGCAACGACGCAATAAGGTCATAATCTTGGAGTTCTTTGGTAGGAAAAACTTCAGATTCATGCTTTTAGTTTTATTGGTGACTTTTTTTAAAGGTTTATTAGTCGGTTTAAAGTGTTTAATCAAGTATTCTAAAAATAATTATTATGAGAATGATGATCAACATCCGTAGTGTCCCTTCATTCACATGCGATTCAGGAAGTGTCCAATGGTAGGTGGTGGCCGGTGTGTAAACTATTGTGGATGGAAGATGGACGGACACTTATGGATAACGAAAAGTGTCCACTGCCCAGTGTGTAAGCAGGTGGCGGACAAGTGACCGCCCAAGTCAACTTTTCCTGTGCCCACAAACTAGGCACAGATTGGGCGGGCAATGGTGGTGTGTAACCACCCTTACTAGGAGCACGCCATAAGTGCCCACGACAAGAGTGGAGGCGTATGCACCTCTATTGGCCCGAGTCTCACCTCTTGTGTACGAGACCATGGGACAATAGTGGCAGGAAGGGTTCTATGGATTAGACTGGATATTGGGGACTCGTGTATTGGAGTCCTCAATGTCTATGCCCCTACGGATGTTAGGACACGCAGCAGGTTCTGGGTGGAGATTGCAGTTGGACTCCCAGAGGTGGACTCCTGGATTGTTGGAGGAAACTTCAACAACCTGGAGGCTTTGAAGGACCACCACGGCACAGGAAGAAACTACCAAGGCATGGCTGGGGAGGAGCAAGAGGCATGGGAGGTCTTTTTGCTTGCAATCGGAGCACGTGATGCCTGGAAAGACCCTACCTTCCATAGGAGGGAGAGGTCGTTGGACTTCTCCTGGTGATACAAGCGGCTAGGTGGAGCCTTGCTGGAGCGGTTGGACAGGTTTTATGTGGGAGAGTAGGGAGGCTCTCGTGGAGGCCAGATTGAGCAGTTGGCAGGCACCACGTTATCCGATCACTGCCCGGTTCTCCTGACACTTGACCCCCTAACATCCGCCCTAGATACACGATCCTGTAGGATCCCTGACTCGATCTATAGGAGGGAGGAGGTGTCAAGACAGTTAGAGCAGATTTGGACCAGAAAGTGGGACAAGAGGGACCGGATAGCAAAGGAGGTTGCAGAGGTCCTAGCCGAGTCAAGCAGAATCTGCCAAGAGGCAGCCATACATGCCAGGCAGCAGTGTTGGGAGGAGAAGAGAGCACTCTGGTGAGACCTTGCAGCCACGCAGAGATTATTGCAAGAGGCACCAGGGCACCCCACCCTCCACGCACAGGAGGTGCACGCGCGTGCAACCATTGCTGGCCTAGAGGACAGGCGCTCTGAGTTCTCTTTCCGTACCTCAACAGTCTTCTCCCCAAAGGGGGAGACCGGTTGGAGCTTTCCCAGTGGAGACCGATCACCTTATTGTCAGTGGCCTATAAGGCACTAGCAAAGATGATTGGTAGGCGATTACGCCCCCTGCTTCCAGATATCATGCATGACACACAGACAGGCTTTGTCCAGGATAGGAGCATCCTAAACAATGTATTTATATTCTTTGAGGCGACAAAGTGGGCTCAACACAGTGGGCAGAGACTGGCAGTATTACTCTTGGATTTCGAGAAAGCTTATGGCAGGGTGGACTGGAATTTCCCAGAGGGCACCATGGTGAAGTTGGGATTTCCCCAGGCTTGGATTCGTGGGGTCTCCGGCCTGTACAAATCGGCCACCAGCAGGGTTCTTATCGGTGGAAAGCAAGGGGAGGAGTTTCGGCTGGAGAGATCGGTCCGACGGGGCTGTCCCCTGGCCCCATACCTGTTCTTGCTCTTCATAGAGGCGATGTCTCACTTCCTCAGGTCACCTGTGAGCGGATTACGCGCCCTTTGACTTCCAATGAGAGAGGAGACTGAGTTGTTAGACTTAGAGTACGCAGACGACACAGGCCTCTACCTAGAGGACGATGAGGTGATGCTGGAGAGAATAAGGCTCGCTCTTGATGTGTTCTGCGTAGCAGCGAGAGCGAAAATCAACTGGCGAAAGTCAGTTGGTTTCCTCACAGACCCAAACTCCAGCACGGAGTGAGGCGTCCACCTGGGATTTAGATGGGTGAGCAGAGGGCAGACCATCCGATACCTAGGGTTTCAGGTGGGACTCGACATCACTCCTATCCAGAAGTTTCTTCTTGTCCTTGATTCTATTCGGAGGAAACTAGCCTACTAGAGCACGGTTCGCCTCTCACTAGCCGGTCGAGCCCTGGTGGTTAACCATGTCCTCCTAGCGACAGCCTAGTACATCGCCTCGTGTTGGTGCTTCTCCTCATCATGCGTAGGGCAGCTTCCTCGCCTAGTGAGGAATTTCCTTTGGTCTAGGTTTGATGGCTCCAGGGCCAAGGTGGCATAGGCAACCATCATATGACCGATCAGAGGGAGGGCTTGGGATCATAGACCCACAGTATCAGAGTATGGCCCTCTTGGGCAAGCTAGTTGTCCGCGGTCTCACACCAAGCGGGCAGACCTGGAAGGTCTTACTGCAGGAGGGCCTTCAGGATTGTAAACCAAGGCCTAGCGGTGAGTGGAGGCCGTCCCTAAGTTGGATCTTCACGTCAACCCAGATCACCCCCCCAGATCACCTTTTCTTCGGAGCCTACTCCGTGTGTGGCAGGGCCTCCGTAAGGCCCTAATCCAGAGCCCCCTAGGTTGCCAAGAGGAAATAGACCGTCAGCCAGTGATCTGAAACCTCCAGGTCAAAGATCGGGAAGGGGCACAGATAGGTGAGCGCCCCCACATCCGATGGGCTAGGTGGGAGGCCCACCCGGCTTGTTCCATCAGGACATGGCGGGAGGTGTATAGGATGGTGGACGAGGAGGTGCTGCAGCGAGTATCACGTTGCACGAGAGGAGTGGAGTTGAGGAGAAGAGAGATAGACATAGCAATACCTCTGCAGTGCCTTGTCCCCCCCGATACGAGGGCCGATAGAGCCCGGGGAGGTACGGGCAGCTAGGTTCTCTCCAGCATGCATCCCCCTTCAAGTGGCAGGTAGAGTGGGTGGCACCCCCCAAGGGACCTTCGCCGTTCAGGAGGGGGGACGTCTAGCCCTTGACAGAGGGCATCAGGATGAGGGGATTGCCACCCTTTCGTGGAGGAGGATTCAGGTGGTGGGTCTTCAGGGGAAGACTTGGCGACTGGACCCCTATGTTTTCTAGAAGGAGCTCAAGGAGTGGCGCCTTTGGATCTCGGAGGGCAAACCACTTGATGACTTGGAGTGGGATCCAGGAGAGTGGCTATGGCCGGCCTTTGCGGTCCCCAAAAAGCCACCCAGGTTCCTAGAGTATACTGCCAGGATTGGCAGACATGTACTGATGCAGGAGGATATGGACTGGGTGTCGTCACATAGCAGGCACTGGGTGGAGCACAGCATCACGGAGCCCTTCTGACGGACCTTCTGGTGCCGCCTATGGGATAGCTGGAGGCCGAGGAGGGTGTCATATTTTTTATGACTGGTGGCACATGGAGGCTTGGCGGTGGGAAGCTGGCTTGCCCAGATGCAAAAGGAGGGAGGTTGTAAGCGTTGCACACAGCAGCCTCTAGAAACCCCAAAGCACTGCCTTTGGTCTTGTGAGGAGGCCCAGCTCGTGTGGAGAGGAGCATGCCGTATCCTTCAACGTATAGCGCCCAGCCTTAGGTGTATCTCATGGGGAGCTTTCTATTGGCAAGCATTCAGCCAAGGCCGTCACCTTTTGTATGAGGTCGGGATGCAGGACACGATATTCATGATCGAGGCAGGGGCATGCACAGCGGTCGGTCTGGAGGCTCTACCCATCCGCCAGGTACTGGAGCCCACAGCAGACCGCTCGAAGGTATGGGAGATCATAGGGAGTCTTACTAGATGGCATATTTGGAAGGCGCGATGCCAGGTGGCTTTCGGCAAAGAGAGACTTTCGGCACTTGCGACCTTGGCAGAGCTATGGACCTCCATTATCCATTCCCTCAGAGCCAATGGGATCAGGTGCAGGGCGAGTCCAAGGCTCGTCAGGAGCTCCGTGGTCTCTTCATGCCTACCTAGGGCGGGCAGGGTCTGTTCTTTGTGATGCAGGAAGGCAGCCCCATTTGGCGATATACCCCCTCCCCATGGCTTCTTGCCCCCATTCCCCCTAGACCGCCTTGAGAGGCTTGTATACATGATGTGCTGGTGACTCTTCTTCAGCTCCAGCTAGTTTGTTGAGCATAAGCACTCTGTTGTAATCAGCTTTTTGAGTAATATAATCAGCCACATTTTACTTGTAAAAAAAAAGGACAGAGCAACGTTGGAGTGTGTCGTCCACCGAAGACGGATCCCAAGTCTGTGACCACCAGTTGGAGTGTAGGAGTGCTAAATAGTGAATGGCAGCAAGCTGGTCACCAAAACGCAGCAGTCTGGAGGCTGGAAACTGGTAAACGCAGCAGTGTACCACCGATCGGGGGCTGGAAACTGTGCACAGTCTACTGTAAACAACAGGCTGAAACACTGTCTGAGAGTGTCAAGGCCTGCAATGCTGAAAACGCAGGCTGGCTGAACCTGGAGATGATGGACAGCAGGCTGAACAGCAGTCTGGGACAGTTTGGAGCAATCACCAGCAGCTGAGAGCTATCGCCTACAGCAATGGACAGGCTGAAGATGATGTGGCTGCAGTCGATGATGGCTGGACAACAGATGGAGGCGGGCTGCAGGCTGGAAACTGAGCGCCAACAGCAGCCGAGGGTATGTGGGCTGGTGTAACCTGCAAAACAAGGATGATTGCTGAATGGGGACAGCCTGTCTATTTATAGATGTGGAAGGGCGCCCCAAAAATTAGGGTTCCCACTAAACTTTCTCGAACCGCTCCCCATTTTAGGGTTTCCACTGAACTCTCTCGAACCGCTCTCCGTTTTAGGGTTTTACTCTAAAATAGCATTTTTAGTGTGTTTTGGGGCTATTTAAGAGGCTAATCAGCAAGTAATGCATATTTTAGCTCAACACCTTGCCCATCCAGAATCAACTGCATATCACCTTCACCTTTGATAGGGACAGAAAAGCTATCACCTATGAGAATTTTCCCATGCATCAGACACATAGGCAATACGATCTGAAGGAGGAGTCATGTGGTAGAAAGCGCCACTATCCACAATTCACTCACAAGACTAGAAGGCCAATATCACTTGTTAGTGGCCATTGGAGAAGCATCCTCAATTACCTCCAAATAAAGGCCACCGATGAAGGAGTAGCCACCACTCCTGAGTCCTTTATAGTGTCCTTCTTGTGCTTCTCAAGGCAATCCTTCTTCCAATGACCTATCTTGCCACAAATGGGACAAGTAGGCTCCTTGGCTTTTAGTCTTCTTCTTCTTCTTCTTCTTTCACTTCTGTAGGGAAGACTACCTATCAACACCTCTGACTTGGGGGCATTCTGCCCTGTGAGTTATTCCTCTTGGTCTGAGACCATCGAAACCAACTCCTCCCACTTAACGGTATCTATCCACCCTAAAGCAATCAAGGCAGAGAAGAAGACACTAAATCGAAGTAGTAACTATGAAGGAAGAGTTATTGCCATCTCCTCCAAGGTAATCCTTCCCTACATTCTGGACCTGCATCTACAATTGACAAAGCTTGTTGACATGCTCCCACATAGAATAAAACTTGTTAGGACTTAAAGTCTACATCTAAACCTCCAAAGACACCTGCTTTATAATGGTCATCCGATTCTACATTTGATCCAACTCTTGTCATATCTCTCAAGCCACAATTAAGTACTTGATGTGGACAATAACAGCTAGAGTGTAAGAGAGAAAGAGGAAAGAGCAGATGTTGGCATTCAGTTTATCCCAATGTGCCTATACCTAAAGCAACTCACCTTTCTCATCAACAAAAAGCTTAGAGGGATCACGAGCTATAGGACGGTCTATAGCCTCGATCACGAGCTCCACCAAATTATAGGACTCCAAGATGGCAAGCATCATTACCCACCAAAACAGCCCTTTTACGCTGCTCTAATATCATGTCAAAGTGCAATAAATGCAGAAGCGTATGGACAAGAGTTGTTGGGTGTAAAGTCCCTTCATCTTCGTGTATAAAGTTATACGAGCGTAAACACACTCTTATTTGTAGCCTAATATATAAATACACTTTACTCTTTGTGTACCGGTACAATCTAGTACACTCATCTTGGGATTCTCTCACTCTCACACTCAACATGCTGCTCCACTTTTGACTCACACTCCCATTGCACACTCATCCCTACAAACTAGTATCAAACCAATGGCTAAGGTGTGCGTGCTTCCCAAGGTCTGTGGAGATTGGTTTCAACTCACGCACACGAAGAGAATAGTAGGTTGTTACTTCTGCAAGCAAGGGACAACTCACATGTGTACAAGCAACAATGTTTTCAGTAGGCAACAGCTCAACGACAACTCCTTGACCAGGTAACAAACAAGTGATAGCTGACGTGACTAGGCGGCAATCAATTTCGACCAGCGGAACAACAAGCAACATCTCACAACACGTCATGCTAATCGCTGCAAGTCACATCTGCAAGTTTTAGGCCAAATTCGTCTTTTTTCTTAAATTAGCAAGCAGGTCCCCCCTACTCACTAACAAGGGTTCGTGCCTGTAAGCACAGGTCACACATTTGTGTCCGAAAATTTGGGGCTTTTCCCAAATTTGGTGTTGTTCATGCATAACAGTGACATTTGACCTGGAAATTGCAAAAAATTGTGCACATTGGCTTTGAAATTTTTGGGGCTTTTCATGTATCAGTGAAATTTTGCTTGGCTACCCTAGCCTCAATTACTAACAGTGGCGCACACTTGGACCTGAGAAATTTGGGGCTTTTGCAAAATTTTGTGAAAAGAGGAAAGAGTCGAGCAGACACTGTCTCTCAAAGGAGTGGACTAACGAGGAGACGATATCAAACAATCACTGTTTCTCAATGGAGCAGACTGCAAAATTGCTGGCCGTGGTAGCCACTGTACCTGAAAATAGGTGGGAGAAGATTGCCACTAGCATTGCAATGATCTCCAAGAGGTCATAGCGCCAATCGATCCTCCATGTGCTCGAAAGGACTTAGTGCATATCGGATGTGTCTTATTGCCTTGAGCATAGTGCTCTGATAGCCAATGCAGAACAATCTCTGTGGCCCAAAAAGGAGAGGTGGCACAAGGAGTGCCTGGTCGAAGATGCATATACTCCAAGGGGGTGGGGAGCAAAGGTTGAAGTCGGCAATCATTGGTGGTGTGTCCGGTGATGCCACAGTAGGAGCACCCAATAGTCTGGTCATCTGTTGGTAAAGAAACCATGGGTACTAGTGTGCCTTGCTAAAGAAGGAAGAGGTCAACCACGAACCATGAATTGCAATGTCCGCTTGAAGGGCTAGGAGGACAGTGAAAGGGCTAGAAGTGAGCTGCCAGTGGAAGGAGGATGCGACTAGCAATAAGAGGTTGCAACCAATAGAAAAACGCGGGTGAGGAGAAAGTGAGGAGAAAGTGAGGAGAGGGAAAGACTAAAAACGCAGGAAAAAACCAACAGTAGCAGTCAACATGCTAAAATCAGCTCCGAACAGTGTGTGATAGGCTAGAAACAAGTGTCAAACTGTTGTAGACAGCAATGGCCAGCTTGGACCACGATGTCCCCCGCGTCCGGGGTGTGGACAGCAAGCTGAAATACCTGAAATCTGCAAAAACGAGATTGTTTTCTGAATGGAGAGTAATCAGCAATAATCGCTCTGCTGTAAACAGCCGCAAACTGCGGATGGAAAGCTGGAAACAGGCGCCAGACTATAGATGGCAGCAAGGGACAACTGAGACTGTGATGTCCTCCACAAAAGGGGTGTGGGCAACAAGCTGAAAACACTTGAAACCTGCAAAAACGAGTTTTTGATGCAACGGAAGAAAAAGAGAAGTGGATGTCGACAAATCCGCCACCAATCTTTGCCGTCGCTGGAGTGGAGGATCTTTGCCACTCGAGACAGTAGGGTTTGCAGGGAGGAAGACGGAGTGAACTCGACAAACATGGAGAAGAGAAGAGAGAAGAGAAGAAACTCTGGTAAATGGAATGATGAAGTTCTCAATCATGGAGTGAATATGATACAAGGAAACAAGGGTGCCATAGCACAAGGAAGATGATGAAGACAGCCACGAACCACGAACCGCAATGACCTCCTGAAGGGGTGTGAGAGTAGTGGAGAGGCTAGAGAGAAGAGGTGACGGACTGAATGAATCCGCCATAACGAATGAATGAGAGAGTAGCCTATAAATAGGCACAGTCAGTCTAGGGTGGCGCCCCTTTTTGGGACTACAAACCCTAAACGCAAAACGCAAAAATGCAAAAACACAGAAACACAAGTGAAGGGTGAAGGGTTTCTCAACAAAGGATACACTAGAGTTGCAAGGATTCTGTGATTCAGACATGGCAGGAGATCTTGACACTAGGAAATCTACCAATGGGTATGTCTTCACTTTGGCTAGTGAGGCTATCTCTTGGTGTTTAAGGTTGCAAAAAATGGTGGCACTAAGTACTACAGAGGCTGAATGTATTTCAGCCACAAAAGCTTCTAAGGAAGCTATTTGGCTTGGTTGTCTGCTCAAAGATTTTGGTCTTTCTTCACGTATTCGAGTGCTTGGTTGTGATTGCCAGAGTGCAATATGTCTAGCTAAGAATGCCATGTTTCATGCACGTACCAAACACATAGATAATCGGTACCACTTCATTTGAAACGTCTTGGATGATGGTCTTGTCGCACCAACTAAGGTCAAAACCCAAGATAAACCTATAGATGTTCTTACTAAGAGTCTTACAAAGGCTCAACATGAGCATTGCATCCTGGGAGTTGGTTAGCTTAAAGGTACTACTTCGCGCCTTTAACTGAGAGGTTGTTGGGTGTAAACTCCCTTCATCTCCATGTATAAAGTTATACAGGTGTGAACATACCCTTATTTGTACCCTAACATATAAATACATTTTATTATTTGTGTACTAGTACAATCTGGTACACTCATCTTGGGATTCTCTCACTCTCACACTCAACACTGCTGCTCCACTTCTAACTCACAGTCCCATAGCGCACTCATCCCTACAAGAGTGAAAGACAATGAACATGAGAGAAGAGAGAGAGAGAAAAGAGAGTAGAATGCAAAAATCTGCAGTAAATGAATGCTGACATGAAGAAAGCAGATATACAAACGGGCTGTCAACGTATCTCCGTGAGCCAATCTCTCTCTCCACCTGAAAATGACAAGTGAGGTGGGCTGGCTGAAGGCTGCCAATAAATAGCTAAAAATAGGCCAATAAAATGACCAGGTCCACCAGCTAAATCTGGCCGACCAGCTGCTGAAAACAGCTGACTGCACATAAAATAAGCACAAAATCTGCAATCTACCACATGGCACTCCCTGCCCACTGCATGTCTGATCTGCCAGGAAAAGTGCTTGCATCTGGTAACTACTGGACAATGCCCAATCTGACAGGAAATGCATAACTCTGCCCGAGCAAACTAACTGTACAACTGTAGCCTGACACTACCCATCCAAGGGATGAATAAATCTCTAACAGCAGCTACAACACTCCTTTTAGAAGTCACCCTCATCTATCCCATCATACTTCCACATTGCGCCAAGGTGACATCTTGGGCAGCTCAAAAAAAGATATCCATCCCCTCAGCAAGCTTGGTAGGCCCAGGAGCAATCTCAAGTGACAACCTTGGACCAATGACTTGGTCTCTTTGGGGTAGCACCTTTTGGGTCAGGAATAGAGCCTTCTTTTCACTCTCTTCGATCACCCTTTTGGGGCCAGAGTGAGGGTGTTGAGCTACCTAAAATTGGGATTTAATTCGTCATTTTTTTGGATTTTTTGGCTCTTAAATCAGCCCTGAACAGCAATGTTCAATTCAGTCAACAATTGAAACTTTTCAATAGATCAATTGGCTCAAAATGTTCTATAAAAGAGGTACTCAGTTGCTATGCCACTTTCATCTCTCATCCTTCATCTTCACCCCCATCAATGCTGGCTCCCCTCCATCACTCTCCTCATCATTACCATCATCTTCATCACTGACATTACCCTAGGCTGCTACGTTTGGTGTTCTCAGCTCCTCGACATCCTTCATCACTGACATTGGTGATTTGTTGAACTTGGGATCCATTCTCAAACAATGACATTCCAATAATTCTCCCTCAGCCTGCTCCCATGAGAGATGTTGGCTCTTGGAACAGCCTCCACTCCTTGAGCACACTTGGTTGTATTTCTCCCTTTCATTCATTAATTTGTTACAGCATTCATTCAGAGATCCCTATGTGTTGGTTGTGTTTGTACACTGTTTTGCAAATCCTTGTGCATCCTCATGCTACATCCCTCCCTCTCCAACATGGCATGACATGCATTTTCCCTCACAAGACACTTAAAATACATTGTGCAGCATCTCTGCCTGTATTGTGATCATTAACAAACTCCTCAACTCTATGTAATATATGTTCATTGTGCAAAATCACTATGTACCATCATATTTAATTACAGAGTATAACAACACCTTACTCAAAGCACTCACAGACTACACATAAAATTTGACCCAAAAACTGTCTACCGTGGCAACTTTTCAATATTAGAACCAAAGAAGAACCATTCCTTACTTTGCATCATATGCTTTAGAGTGACTAAACTTAACCCCCTCTCCCACAAGAAAAAATGGCATGAAGCTCTATCAATTCTGGCAAATCAAAACCTGCAACCAAAGCTGATTAGTTAACTAACCTTGAGGGCGTACACATCCAACATGTAATGGTTGCTCTGTAGAAGCACCGATGAAATTACGAGGGCCATCAATAAAAGCTGGGTTCTGCATATTAAACAGAAATTGGTTCAAAGAAAAAACTTTTATGCTGTAAGAACGAACAAAACATGCCAATTTTTTTGTAAAACTCAGTGCTGCAGAAGCACCAGTTTGCAAGTGCATCAGAATATATTGAGTGAGTTATTGAAATAATTGCATAAATACTTCAAATTGCCACATCACCTATACTAGATTCAGTGTTCTGTCATTAACACTGGCCACTCTACTGGGTTAGAGAAAGTTAATCCAAATATTTTCACTATTTTAACATGTAAATTACATGCGAAACTCTAGGTGATACAGGTAGGTATGATGAGCCGTCAGCTTTCCTTTGCTTGAATGGAAAAGAAACTGTACCAAAGTTTTTCATTTCTTTATTGGTGAATTCTAGTGACATCATCTCAATGGCGTGCATCATTAAGCTATGAATATAATACAAAGTCAGTGGTGTACATCATTAAGCTATAAATATAATACAAGGTTATGAATATAATATCATTGAGCTATGAATATAATACAAAAAGCCCTAAGATAAAAATATAGCATAGGCATGTTAAGCCACTAAAATTAAGCCATGCATCAATTCTTAAACAATTTACAGTGCATTAATGCCCATTTTATTCTCCCTAAAACAATCCCAAAAAGTAATTAAATGCTAATTACCAAAAATGAAAGGCTTTACTTTCAAACAGTAGGAAAAATGCCCAAGAATCCTCTGTAAAAAGAGCATCTCATGGGCATCCAGTCCATCCCTGGTCATTCTCAAACAGCCAACCTACTCGACATGCTGCCCGCACCCCCTAGAGATCATCACCGGCTCATCTAGAGGTCTTTCCAGCATGCTACAATGTTCACCCCAATTGCTACCTATAAGCTGGCATTTCAAATTCAGCATGCATATGTGCTGAATTTCCACAGAATATGACATCTCTACTCATAAAAACCTTGCCTATGGAAGGGTTATACAGCCTAACCTTTTGCTTTCATATCATACCCAACAAAATGCATTTTACTACCTTGTCATCAAGCTTTCCACAAAGCTCTTTGGATACATGTGCATGTGCAACACAGCCGAAAACATAAAAATAATCCACACTAGGATTCTTGTCATACCATGCCTCATACGATGCAATTGTCTTCAATGATTTTGTAGGAGCATGATTCAAAACATGATTTGCACACATAAGACCTTCAAGCCAAAATCTATGAAGTAGCCCCTTGCTCTTCAACATGCATATCTAGCAATTTTCATAAGAATGCAATTCTTGTGTTCCACTACTTCATTTTGTTGAGGGGTCATCCTCATTGGAGACCAATGTGCAATGCCATTGTCCAACAAATAAGCCTCAAAGGCTTTAGAAATGTACTCCCCCCTCTATCTATACAAAGAGTGTGCACTTTCAAACCGATTTCAATTTCCAACTTGGCAACCAAATGTTCATCTGATTTGGCCTTCGAGCCGTACACCCAAGTGTACCTAGAGTAGTCATCAATAAATGTGACAAAATAAGATGACCCCCAAGAGCCCACAACTCTGCATAGGACTACATACATCATTGTGTGTAAGCTATAATTTCAACAGCTAGAACCAAACCCAAGTGTGGGAAGCCTTTGGATGACCACAGTGGCAACTGGAAATGATGAGAAATGAGTGGGCAGCAATAGAAGGAGGAGTTGGCAGCCACATGATGATGAATTGGGGATAGACTAGGATAACTTGCAAAACAAGGGATGAAGCAAGTGGCTGGGTAGCCTTCTATTCATAGATGTGGATTCCTCCCAAAGTTTGGATATTTGCTTGTGGAACACAAAAACTTTGATAATTTTTTAGTTTTGGGGCTGTTTTCATGAGCTAATAAAGGTTTAACAAGAAAGATTCCTTTGTATCCTTAACACCAAATTCTAGTATTTTGCAACACTCTAGAGCTTTGATAGAACAACTAGATCAAAAAGTCCTCAAAAAGATTGATTGTTGTCACTTTCATCCCTAATTACCCACACATCAAAGCCAGCTATCCTACCATTCTGTCAGAGTGCAGCGGTGCGGAAGCGGACTGAGAGAGAGAGAACGCAGAGAGAGAAGGGAGAGAAAGAGACAGTGTACACTGAAGATCTGCTGTATAAAGAATGCTGAATACAAAGATATACACAGGCGCAGTGCGCTGGACTGCGTGTCTCCACCTCGACGATGCGACCTGCTGTCCACCTCGAAGTCTGCTGCAGTCTGCACTGTCTGCTGTCTGAAATCTGCGAACAGAGACAGAGATCTGCACGGCACCGGTCTGTAATCTGCGACAGAGAATGATAGGCAGACTGCTGAAAAACGTCAGCAATAAATAGGCGAAAAACTGCCTGGAATGGGGCTCAAAACTGGGGTGCAGCCTGGTAAAAGTGGCTGCAGGCAGTCGGACTGCCACGTGGCAGTCCGACTGCACAGTCCGACTGTGCAGCAGTGCTGCTGGTCCGACTGCTGCAGCTGGACAGGCTATGATCTCTGACACCCCCTCTCAGAGCCTGGACAGGGCAGAAGCCTGAGGGATCTGGAATGTTGCCGAAGTAGAGCCTGAGGAAGCGCCTTCGTAAACAAATCCGCAAGATTATCCTCCGTCTTGCAATACTCCACAGTGATGGTCTCATCCAAAAGCTTTTCTCGGATGAAGTGGTACTGGATCTCAATGTGCTTCGTCCGGGCATGAAAAACAGGGTTCCTTGCCAAGGCAATGCAACTCTCATTGTCACATCGCAGCAATGTAGGACGAGTCTAGGGGCACCCAAGCTCCTCCAACAGTCTCCGAAGCCACACAACCTCGCATGTGGTGGAAGACGCGGCCCGATACTCCGCCTCAGTAGACGAAAGGGCTACCGTGGGCTGCTTCTGGCTACTCCAAGAAATAACACCTGCACCCAAAGTAAAACAGTAACCTGTTGTAGACCGCCTGTGGTCCACGTCACCGGCCCAATCCGAGTCGCTCCAACCTGCAAGTACAAGATCTGACCCATCTGTCCCTGCGGGGTAATGAATCCCCAAATCAGATGTCCCCCTCAGATACCGAAGTATCCTCTGAGCAGCCTGCCAATGCACCGTCTTAGGTTCACTCATGAACCCTGCCAAGAGCCCAACAGCAAAACATAGATCAACCCTGGTGTTGAGAAGCCAAATCAAAGACCCTATCAACTGTCGATAGCGGGAAGCATCCGCCAAAGGAGAAGCTGAGTGGGAAGTGGCCTTCCAGTTCGGATCCATAGGAGTAGAGAGGGCCCGACAATCTTCCATCTCAAAAGACACCAAGAGCTCCTGTACATATCTCTGTTGGGAGAGAAAAATCCCCCTCTGAGACTGAAAAATCTCATGTCCTAAAAAGAAATGGAGTAGCCCCAAATCCGTCATCTCGAACGTCCGATGTAAAGCTGACTTTGTCTCCTGGACCTGCTGTGCATCATCACCTGTGACAATCAAATCATCAACATATAATACAAACAGCACACAACCTTCCCCGGAAGTGTGAACATACAGCTGCGGATCGGCCTTGGACCGCCGATATCCCAACTGAGTCTGGAGGAACGAATCAATCTTCTCGTTCCAAGCTCGCGGGGCCTGCTTGAGACCATACAGGGCCTTCTTCAACCTGTAGACTTTCCCGTCCGAAGAACCAAAGCCAGAAGGCTGCTCAACGTAGATCTCCTCCTTCAAATCACCATTCAGGAAGGCCGACTTCACATCCAGCTGATAAACAGGCCATCTCCTATGGCCAGCCAAAGCAAGAACAGCTCTAATGGTTGCCATACGAGCTGTAGGGGCAAAGGTGTCATGACAGTCAATCCCTGGGCGCTGGGCAAAACCCTTAGCAACAAGGCGAGCCTTGTGCTTATCCAAAGTACCATCACTGAGATATTTGGTCTCGAAGACCCACTTGACTCCAATCACCTTCTTCTTCGGGGGGCGTGGCACAAGTGATCAAGTGCCATTCCTCTCAATAGCCTCCAACTCAGCTTCCATAGCTTTCTTCCATGGGGCGGACTGTAAAGCCTCCTTCACGGAGGTGGGCTCTCGATCCTGCATAACTCGGGACATCAAACAATAATTGGAGCACACAAGCTCCGAAGAATGCGCCTGGTGCCTCCGTGACCGCCGCGGACCATCCTGCGGTCCCCACTCCTCAGGAACCCCCTCGATCCCTGAATCACGGAGTGTGTCACGGGCCCAGCGAGGAGGAGGCCGAACCTCCCCTCGTCGTTCTCCATCAGTAGAAGACTCTGGAATGTCCACCGGTGGTAACTCCTCAGAAGGATCCGGTGGAACAGTAGACTCTGTGTCAGAAACAGAATCATAATCAAACGGCACAGGCTCCAGTGGAACTGTAGAAGGAGCCAAACTCTCCCCTGGATCTCCAAGAACGGGATGCTCCTCACCCGTTGAAGAAGCCGGAACCTCCACAAACCGCACATCACGGCTAGTATATACATCCCGCTTGACGGGATCATAGAGTCGGTAGCCTTGGGACTGGGAGCTGTAGCCAACAAATACCTGTTTGCGGGAAGCCGCTTCGAATTTGTCACGGTGAGCTTTGGGAATGTGAACATAGGCATCACACCCAAAGACCCGAAAGTAAGAAACATCTGGCTTCGACCCAAAATACGCCTCAAATGGAGTCATCCCTTCCACGGCCGAAGTAGAAGATCGATTAAGAATGTGGACTGCAGTAGCCACAGCCTCGGCCCACAGAACCTGGGGGGTCTGTCGGTGCTCCATCATGGTGCGCGCCATCTCGATCACACTGCGGTTCTTCCGTTCGAGAATACCATTTTCTTGTGGAGTATTCGTATTGGCAAACTCCTGGTGAATTCCTCTATCTGCACAAAACCGAGCAAATTCATTAGAGACAAATTCACCTCCCTTGTCGGATCGCAAGGTCTTCAACTTCCGGCCTGATCGGTTCTCCTCAAAGAGAAGCCAATCCTTGAAGTGCGAGAAAGCTTCTGATTTTAGTGCCAAAAAGTAGGCCCATGTCATCCTGCTATAGTCATCCACGATCAGCATGAAGTACGAGCTCCCACGCAGGGACTCATTCCTCATAGGGCCACATAGATCCGTAGATACTAACTCCATCGGTGAAGTAGACCGCCGCGAAGCGGTGTGGGGAATGGCATCCCTATGCTGCTTCCCCCTTATGCAGGAGACACATGGCTGCTGGCTCACCACTATATCCGGCAACCCTCGAACAAGCTGTCCCCGTGACGCCTTCCGAAGATAGTCATAGTTCAGGTGACCAAACCTAGCATGCCATAATTCAGACTGTGACTGTGAGGTAAGAAGAAGAGTGGAGAGGGCAATGGAAGACTTCAGTTTGTAAATGCCGTTCTCCTCATATCCAGATGATAGAACCTTCCTCGATTCACGATCAAGGACTCGCACTGTAGAACTGTCAAACTCCACCAGAAGACCAAGAGAACAAATCTTATGGACTGAAAGGAGATGGTACCCCAAGCCTGGTACATGCAAAACCTCTGAAGTATGGGTGCCACCTCGTCCATCCGGAATAAGCTGCATCTTACCCCGACCTGCAATAGAAACTAAAGAGCTGTCTCCAATGAGAGCCTGCCCACGCGAAGTTCGCAGCTGGGCAACACCATCTGATGAAGGAGTCATGTGCCGTGAGGCACCACTATCAATAATCCACTCTCGAGATTGGGAAGCCGCCATCGCAGCATCAGAAGCATTCGGTGAAGCGTCCTCAATGACAACTAGATGTAGAAATGCAGCTGATGAGGGTGCAGCCACCGCTCCAGAATCCTTGGTTTCCTTCTTCTTGGTGTCCTTCGAGTCTTTGTCAAGGCAATCCTTCTTCCAATGGCCAGTCTTTCCACAAATATGGCATGTGGAGTCTTTGTCCTTGTCCTTCTTGGACTTGTTATCCCCCTTCTTCTTCTTTTGGTCCTTCCCCTTCTTCTGAGAGGCTTGACCTGTCAACGCCTCCGTCTTGGAAGCATTCTGTCCCTTTAACTGTTCCTCTTGGTCCAAGACCATAGAAACCAACTCCTCCCACCGAAGAGTAGACTCTCGCCCCGAAGCAATAAGGGCAGAGTAAAATGTACCGAATCGTGGCGGCAACTGGGACAAGAGTGTAATCGCCATGTCTTCGGAGGAGATCGGCTTCCCCGCATTCTGAACCTGCATCTGTAGCTGCCTTAGCTTGTTAATGTGTTCCCTTAGCGAAGAAGACTTATTGACGGACAAGGTCTGCATCTGAACCTCCAAAGAAACCCTCTTCATCAGGGTCATCCGATTGTACATTTGATCAAGCTCCAGCCATATCTCACGAGCCACCGTCAAGTGCTCGATGTGAGCGATCACGGCTGTAGTGCATGATAGAAAGAGAAAGGATCGAATCCTGGCATTCAGTTTGTCCCAATGAGACTGGGCCCTGGCCAACTCCGCACGAGCATCGGAAGAGAGTTTGGACTCATCTCTTACCGAAGGCCGGTCAATATCTTCCTGTACCAACTCCGCCAAATCATAGGACTCCAGAATGGCCAACATCATAACGCGCCAAATGCGGTAGTTGTCGCCGTCGAGCTTCTGATCTGTAGGAAGAGCCGGTAGGACAGGCACCTTCCGGTCCATAATCGCCTGGAACTCCAGGTCCATCTCTGTAGACATCTTCACCTGCAATGCCTTCTCAAACGCAAAAGCAGCCCCCTCTAACTGAGTAGACTCAGCCTGCTAAGGCTCTTCAGCGTCCCGAAGCTTCTTCACCCGCCGGAGGCGATGAAAAAGCAAAACCTGCACTTTTAAATTGAAAACTCAAACTTTCTCCGCGTCAAACAGCAGTAAACAGCAGCAAATCCACCACCTGTACTCCTTTCCTGTGCGCCCACACTCGTTTCAGCCTTGTTCCAAGGCGCAGCCCTCCTGTCTGCCCTTAAACGCAAAAAACGCAAATTTGTGTCGCGATGGAAACTCCACTTCAGGTTGATTCTGCGCTCAGTCAGCCCTCAAACACTGCTCTGATACCATGTCAGAGTGCAGCGGTGCGGAAGCGTAGGACTGAGAGAGAGAGAACGCAGAGAGAGAAGGGAGAGAAAGAGACAGTGTACACTGAAGATCTGCTGTATAAAGAATGCTGAATACAAAGATATACACGGGCGCAGTGCGCTGGACTGCATGTCTCCACCTCGACGATGCGACCTACTGTCCACCTCGAAGTCAGCTGTAGTCTGCACTGTCTGCTGTCTGAAATCTGCGAACAGAGACAGAGATCTGCACGGCACCGGTCTGTAATCTGCGACAGAGAATGATAGGCAGACTGCTGAAAAACGTCAGCAATAAATAAGCGAAAAACTGCCTGGAATGGGGCTCAAAACTGGGGCGCAGCCTGGTAAAAGTGGCTGCAGGCAGTCGGACTGCCACGTGGCAGTCCGACTGCACAGTCCGACTGTGCAGCAGTGCTGCTGGTCCGACTGCTGCAGCTGGACAGGCTATGATCTCTGACACATTCCCTGTTGCCTTGTTCATCATTGCGAGCAAGTATCATCTCTCTCATCATCATCATCATCATCATGCCATCTTTGGCTGGCTGCTGCCCTATTACTCCTATGCCTCCAAGGCTATCATCAATTGTCCTTAGCCACTTTCTAGCCATCATTAGCCTTCTACAGTTGTCACCTACTTCAAACCTACTACATTTTCATGATCTATTGAAAGGTGAGAAGGATCGAAGCTTGCACGCAAACTATGGCGGGAGAGCAAGAGCAAGAAAAGAGAGAGACAAGAAATGGGAACTCCAACAGTCACAATGTGTGACCGGGCCTTCCTTTATTCAAACTGTCACTAAAAGAATAAAGAATAAAGTGACATGACGGGCGCCCGCCACCTGCAGTGTGCAGTGGCGGGTACTGTCAGTGTAGTAATATACGGGGCGGCACAGCGGAGGCGCCTTTACCCCCAACAACCTCCCACTTAAAGGCGAATCTGCCCTAGTGAGAGAGAAAAGAAAAAAGAAAAGACTGTACAAATGTACATAGGTACAAGGGATGAGGAAAGGCGACATCTCATCCAACGCCCATCAACCTCCTGAGGAAGGCAAAGCGCTCAGTAGTGAGGCTCTTCGTGAGTAGATCTGCAAGATTCTCGTCAGTGGAGATCTTGACAAGGTCAACAGACTTGTCCTCCACGACACCACGTATGAAGTGATACCTCACCTCAATGTGTTTTGTCTTCGCATGGAAGACCGGATTCTTAGCCAACTGAATGGCACTCATAGAATCTGAATGCAGTGTAGGTATAGCATCAATCCCAAGGTCAGCAACTAGAAGGCCTAACCATATGGCCTCCTTGCAAGCCTCAGTGGCTGCAACATACTCGGCCTCAGTGGTAGACAAAGCCGTACACTTCTGAACCCTGGACATCCAAGAGACAGCCCCTCCAGCATAGGTGAATACATAGCCAGAAGTGGACTTCCTACTATCTGCATGTCCTGCATAATCGGAGTCAATGTACCCCACGACCCCTGTATCCTGGCTGCCATAGCAAATACACATATCTGTTGTGCCCTTCAGGTACCTCATGATACCCTTCACGGCATCCCAATGTCTGCTGCCAGGTGTAGCCATATAGCGTGCCACAACACCAACTGCATGCGCAATATCTGGATGAGTGGCTATCATGGCATACATCAAACTGCCCACGGCTGAAGCATAAGGGATCTTGGCCATCTCGGCCCTCTGCTCATCTGTCTGCGGACAATTGGCCTGTGATACCTTCACATAAGAAGGTAATGGACAGC
Organism: Lygodium microphyllum; assembly: GCF_053477565.2. Lineage (NCBI taxonomy): Eukaryota > Viridiplantae > Streptophyta > Polypodiopsida > Schizaeales > Lygodiaceae > Lygodium > Lygodium microphyllum. The sequence continues at coordinate 65,962,769 of NC_141154.1, read as the reverse complement.
CAATAAGCTTTACGTCCTGCATGCGGAAGCGCTCAAGGATTTTATGAATGTACTCCCGCTGTGAGAGATACAAAAGCCCCTGATGCCTATCGCGCTTAATGCGCATCCCAAGTATATGTGAGGCCTATCCCAAATCCTTCATCTCAAAGCTCTTCTTCAACTGAGATTTAAGAGCATCTAGCTCATCATGAGCTTTCCCTGCTATCAGCATATCATCAACATAGAGTACCAAGATAAGCAAACTGCCATCACGGGCTTTCTTCTGTAAAGACACGGATCCATAGCACTCCTGCTGTAGCCCTGTGACTGCATAAAGGCATCAAACTTATGATACCATTCCCTAGGTGTCTGTTTCAAGCCATACAAGCTCTTCTTCAACTTGCACACTAGGTGCTCCCTGCCAGGTTCTGCAAAGCCCTTAGGCTGATCCATATAAATCTCATCATGCAAGTCCCCATGTAGAAAAGCCGTCTTGACATCCATCTGATATAGATCTAAGTCAAGCTGTGCAACCAAAGCCAAGACTAAGCGCAGGGTGGTCATCTTAACCACAGGAGAGAAGACCTCATCAAAGTCCACACCATGTTCCTGCTTAAAACCCTTTGCTACCAATCTAGCCTTGTATGCCGGCTTGGGGTGTCCAAGGGTACTTTTCAGCTTGTACACCCACTTGCATGGCAAAGCCTTCTTGCCCTTAGGCAAGGCAACTAAATCCCAAGTCTCATTCTTATGCAGGGAGTCTATCTCAGACTGCATAGCCCTCTCCTAGGAGTGACTGTCACCCTGCGCATAGCCTCATCATAAGTGAAAGGCTCTCCTGCATCTGTAACCAAAACATAATGCATAGAGGGCTGAAATCTGTCAGGTGGGCGTCTGTCTCTAGCAGACCGTCTCACTGCAGGCTCTACTGCCTGTCTAACTGCCTGTCCAACACCCTGGCCCTGTGGAGGAACTGCTGCAGGCTGTACTACTGGCTGTGCTGGAGCTCTAGGCTCCTCCTGAAAGATCACTCTACGGATCTCAACCACCTTCTCAGGCTGCCTGTGCATCTTGTCTTCATGGAAGACGACATCATGGCTGCGTAGTATTTTCCGCGCCTCCGGATCCCATAGGCGATAGCCTATCTCTCCTGACTCACCATAGCCAAGAAATATGCATTTAATGCTCTTTGGATCCAATTTACTCCTCTTGTCCTTGGGCACATGGCAGAATGCCTCACATCCAAAGACACGGAGATGCGCATAAGAGGGTGGCTTACCAGCCCAAACTTCCTCTGCAACCTGGAAATCCAATCCACTGGAAGGCGATCGGTTTATGACATGCACTGCCGTACTAACTGCCTCAGCCCAAAAACTCTGGGGTAGGCCTGCATGGCTAAGCATAGAGCGCACACGCTCCTGAATAGTCCTATTCATGCGCTCAGCCAAACCATTCTGGGGTGGGGTGTAAGGGGCGGTCAACTGACGCTTAATACCCCTGTCATCACAAAACTGCTCAAAAGCACGTGAGACATATTCTCCCCCATTATCTGTCCTAGGGCATTTCAGCCTATATCCAGTCCGGTTCTCAACAAGAGCAAGCCATCTCTGAAAAACTGCCAAGACATCGGACTTCTGCTTTATGGGATAAGCCCACACTTTCCTAGAAAAATCATCAATGAAGGTAACGAAGTACTTCGCGCCACCCATAGACATGCAAGGCATAGGCCCACAAACATCGGAATGCACCAATGCCAAGGGCTCACTCATGCGTGGCCTACCCGATTTCTTATGCGTAAACCTATTCTGCTTATCATAAAGACAATGATCACATGAGTCAAAACATGCATAATCCAAAGGCGGAAGATACTACAAAACTAGATAACATTTTCATTCCCTTCAAAGACATGTGCCCTAAACGAGCATGCCAAAGTGATACATGTGGGATAGAACCCACTGCCAAAACATGGTCAACTGAGGACCCAGATACAACAAGAGGATAGAGGCTGCCAGACTTGGCGCCTCTAGCAAGCACAAGTATACCTTTGGTGATCTTCCAGGCAGAATCCCCAAAACAGACATGAAACCCTGCATCATCCAACTGTCCTGCAAACATAAGACTGCGCGTAAGCGCAGGTACATGACGTACATCCCTGAGCAAAAAGGAACTGCCAGTGGAAAACTGCAACTGAATATCTCCACAGCCCACAATATCAAGAGACCTGTCATCTCCAAGTCTGACTGATCCAGATACAGTACGGTAAGAGTGAAACCACTCACGGTAAGGCGTCACATGGAAGGACGCACCTGAATCCAATAACCAGCACTGTGCATACATACTAGGTGTCTCAGTCCAGTGTGAAGCATCAGAAGAACTAGCTGCAAGTATAAACTCATCACCACCATCGGACTCCTCAGTCTGCGTGACATTAATTTCCTCAATCTTGACGCTGGACTTCGCAGGTACTATGCTGCGATCAGAAGACTTCTCCTGCACTTTATCTTTCCCCTTATCCTTGCGCTTCTCATTGCGCAACTCATGACACTGTGGTCTAATATGGCCCTTTTTCCCACAATGATGATAAGTGACATTTGCATTGTGCCCACGCGACTTGCCACGAGATTTAGACCGACCCTTCTGCGAGTCACGACCTCGGCCATTACCACGGTCATACCTGTCATTCCTGCCTCTAACTGTCAAAGCATGACTACCACGAGAGGCATCCAAGTTTTTGCGATTCACCTCTTCCTGAAGAAGAGCACTCTCAACATCTGCCAATTTTAGAGTCGCACTAGAGGCACAAAGAGCAGTGCGGAATACATCCCATGACTCATTCAGAGTCCCAAGCAAGAAAAGAGGAGTTACTTCCTCTCCAAAGGTGATATCCTGCGAAGTCAGGTTCTTCAATATAGCATGGAACTGGCTCAAGTGAGTAGACATAGTCGCATTATCCTTCATGCGCAGATCCATAAGCTGCTTCAACCAATACATCTGACTCGCCGGACTTTTCTTATCATAAAGATTCTTGATCTTATTCCATAGATCCCATGCACTCTGTGCTTCCTCAAATACATTATAATGTACCTGTTCAGTGAGAGACAATACAATCGTGGACTTGCATAGCTCATCAAGTTCAAGCCAGTCGTCATTGTCCATAGTTTCAGGCTGCTCCCCACTCAACCAAAGTGGCTTAATCTGAGATTTCTGCACCAAGACCTGCCAAATTTGACTCTTCCAATAAGAGTAGTTGGTACCATCCAACTTTGTAATGTTAAAGATGGCACTATCATGCGAAGATGACGCCATTATGCAGGCTGAAAATGCCCAAACAGTCCAAAAACCGCTTGCTGTTTTACTGCAGAAACTGCCCAAAAATGACCAAAACGGGGTCCAAAGGGCGAGCAAAGTGTGCCAAAAGTTGCTGCCCACTTAATACTAGGTGCGGTACACCAAATCAGGATATTTCAGCATGAAAAGTACACCTCAGTCCACCAATAACTGCTTGCTGTAATAAATTGCAGGTATTCAATCTAGAGAGCAAACTGTCCCAAAATAGGATCCAATGTCAAGCAAACAATGCTAGGTCCAAAGCCGGTATGAAACGGACATAAGCAAGGCCAATGACAGTGAAAAGAACATGAGCTCAACACCGAAGCATGTCAAAATAACATCTGCCAGTGAAAGACACACCCCCAGACACTCTAGGCAAAGTGTTCCTGTAACTGCCAAAACCTGACACAAATAGGTGTTTGCTCAAAGAGAAAGATCCAAATATAAGACTCAGCTCATAAGCATCCTGTGAACCAAGAGTACATCAATGCATATCCATAAAGATCGGAGTATGATCCCAAAGTCTCAATGCGTATGTAGCTGCTCAAGACATAAACTGCTCCAAATACATGTAAGTGCTCCAATAGCATGCAACTGTCAAAGGTCAAGCAAGCATGTAAAATGCTCCCACTGGCACAAAAGGCGTACAAAGCGAGCTCAGAAGCTCAAACAACCCAAGAGAAAGCACCAGTGATAAGTGACCCTGTCAATGCATCAAGCGCATCCAAGAGAGCATGACATACATGAAGCACCGGTCGTATTAACCATGAAGCAATACATAAGCCCAAATAAGCTCTCGGTCAACTCAATGACATCCAAATAGCAACCAAGATCAGTGATCAAGTAAGCCGGGAATGCTCAAATATATCCAAATCCAAGCTCCAAATGTCGGTATGGCATACACGAACCAAATAGCATATGTCACGAACCAAAGCATGTAATGCAAAAGCCTAACTATCAAGCAGAGACGTGAGGCATAGGCGGTCCACGAGCATGCCAAGTCGGTCCAAATGCCAGTGAAGACGGAGCTAATGCGAAGCTCAAAAGCATCCCATAATCTTATACATATGCTCCAAGCCGTCCCCAAATGTCAGAGACATCATGCCAAAGCTCAAAGCATACATCCGGTAATCGGTAGGTAAGTGCCAAAGCCTGTAAAGTACCTTCAGCCCACTGTTATTCCAGCATGTATTTACTGTTCTAAACAGTAGATTTCAGCCCAAAATTCAAGCCAAAATCATGGTCAAACCAAATGCATACATCCCCAATACATCCGGGTAGGAAGTAGACCGCATACGGGCATCAAATAAGGTAACCAGAGTAGAGTATAAGCATCAAATGCCAATGCCAAGTGTGGCTGCCCTGTTTCCAACACTGTATAACAGTAAATAACAGTCCCAAATCAGCCAATATTTCAAGCCAAAATCATGGCATAATCATGTGCATACATTCCCAAGGCACTAGGCATCATGTAGACCGCATACGGGCATCAAATAGCACAACCGGAATGGAGTATAAGCAACAAATGCTAATGCCAATGGTGCTGCCCTGTTTTCAGCCTGTTATAACAGTTTATGACAGTTCCAAATCTGAAGAAATCAGCCCCGAATGATCAAGACCAATGCCCAAAGCTTGAATGACATCAAACATGAAGTCTATAGCCCTCTTGATCAAGGTAGAGAGTAAGAAGCAATAGCCAAGTGTGGAGCTGAAGTAGATGAGTGCTCACAGCCTAGAAAAAAATGATGCAATCTGCCCTGTTGGTGCTGAACTTGCTGCTGCTCCACATGGGCTGAAAAGGGGGTAATGGGGGGCTCAAGAAGGGCCTATCAAAGGCCTATGACAAGCCTCTTTGAGCCTTGATAGGTGTAAGGCACAATATGAGGGGAATAAGCTTCAAGGGTTTGAAGCCATGGCTGCCCTTGCTGTTTGCAACCTGTAGACTGAAATAAAACCCTGAAAGAATGATCAAATACCTCAGTATCAATGCCTTGAAGGTGCCTCAATAGGCTGGGAAGGTGCTCGGGAAGCCGGGGAGTGACGGGAGCTCAGGGAGATTGGATATGGCTGCCGGGATGGAGACCCAATGCGTGAAGCGAGTCGATGCAAAGGTCGGGAAGCACCGAGTCGAGCTCAAGCAAGAGAATGCCAAGCTCTGATACCAGTTGAAAGGTGAGAAGGATCGAAGCTTGCACATGAGCTATGGCGGGAGAGCAAGAGCAAGAAAAGAGAGAGACAAAAAATGGGAACTCCAACAGTCACAATGTGTGACCGGGCCTTCCTTTATTCAAACTGTCACTAAAAGAATAAAGAATAAAGTGACGTGACGGGCGCCCGCCACCTGCAGTGTGCAGTGGCGGGTACTATCAGTGTAGTAATACACGGGGCGGCACAGCGGAGGCGCCTTTACCCCCAACATCTATGTCCGTTGCCTATATTGCTTCTTCACTTGCAATTTGTTTTGAGTTCACTGTGTCAATCATCTTCATACACTCTTTGTGTTTTCCATCCAAACCCTAGTGGATCATCACATGGTATAAAAACCATTGCTCCTTAAAAGAGTATTGAGACTTTTGTTGTCCTGTGTGATGACATGCTTGATCTATTGCCTTCGTCTTTTGGGTTGGGACCTTGTAGGTCCAACTCAAAGCCTATTTCTCATTCCCTCTAATCACCTTTTCAAGCCTAAGAGAGGGTGTTCAAACACCTACAAATTACCACAAATTTATCCTATTTTTCAGGTATTGTTTAGCTCTAAAAACTATTGCAAAAACCAATATTTTGTTAAATAAAGCATTCTAAAACTTTGGTAGCACAGCCAGCTCTAAAAGCTTTATTAAAGCAAATCATTGGTCATTGCCAGTTTCATCCCTCATTATCCATGCATGAATGCCAACTATCCTACCACTACTTGCTTTATCATTTCCAGCACGCATGTGCGCACACACGCACACACACACTCTCTCTCTCTCTCTCTCTCTCTCTCTCTGAGGAAGAAGAGCAGCAGCTGTCATCAAGGAGTTCCGCATTCACACCCAGCTTTCCTGAAAATAAATGTACCTTCTAATGAGATTTAGCTACCCTCTATTTTTGTAATGAACTCGATGTTCACTAAAGCTCTTATGAGTCATAAGAGTTTAGAATTCATTCTGTTTTAGTTATTTTTCTCCTCTTTCTTTTTATGTGCCTTCATGGCACTATTACCTAGACTGGAATGTAATGAATCATTTGATATGTCCTATAGGTCAATTTTGGGCTCCAAAGGGCGTTAATAGAGCGCTCTCTCTCTCTCTCTCTCTCTCTCTCTCGTATAATAGTGCCTTAAAACAGCCACATGGGTAATTATATTAATTTCAAAGACTATCCAAGATTCACATGACTACTAATTATCAACCAACGTGGCTAAAGAAATGGCAGCATGCTGTTAGGTGAATGCTCAATTACACACATGCACACACACACACAATGAACAGCGAACAGCAAGAGAGGAGAGGGTGACTATTGTCCCAAGATCAACCAAAGGGCATTTGAGCCATACACATTCCAATGTAGCTATAAAGTTTGCCCTATATTCAGCCTCACACCTAGATGTGGCCACTGTACTCTTACTTGGCCAAGAGATGCAAGAGTCGCCAAGCATGAAACAATTAACACTAGTGGACACTAGCGTGCCAAAACAACCACCAACCCAATCACTATCCGTAAATACATGCCAGCAAAGAGAACCGCCTCCAAGGTAGAAGAGGCCCAATGATTGAATCCATGTATTTTCTCATATCATGCCCTAGGTGCCTATTTCAAACCATACAAAGCCTTATACAATCGGCACACCTTACCATTTAACCCTTTCTAGATAAATCCAGAAGATTGAGTGGCATAAATCTCCTCATGTAAATCACCATTCAAAATGGGCAATCAAAGCAATAACACGATGAATGATAGTCATATGTGAAGTGGGTACAAACATCTCATCATACTCAATCCCACGCTATTAGGCATACCTTTGGCAACAAAACGTGCCTTATAGTGATCAATGCTACCATCAAAATAGTGTTTTAGTTTATAAACCCACTTTGTGCCTATTTTACACTTTCCAAGCGCTAAGATGTAACTGTGAAAATATGCTAGGGTTTGCACTGAGAAAACAAAACATGTACAACCAAGATTGAAACACAAAGACTTAGACAGAGACAGGCAAAACTTAAACCCTAAACCCAAAACGTAAAACCCAAAACACCAAAACTCAAAACTCAAACACTAAGAGAAGAAACTCTGAAGTGAATGAACGTTGTAAATAAATCTAAGAGTATATAGAATACCCAAGGGCAAAGCAATCCAATATTGAAAACTGACGTCCACCGGGGATGGATCCCAAGTGTTGTTGCCACCAATCGGAGTATCGAAGTGCGAGAAACACCAAACGTTGGTCACCAAAGTGTCAAGGAATCGAAGTGACAATAGGAGAGGTGTTTGTTGATGTAGACAGCCTACCAGACAACAAAACGCAGGTAGTGCAGTAGCAGTCGCCTATGGGAGAGATGGCAACAGCCTGCTACCTAGCACTAGATTCTAAAAACACAGGCGGATTAGGTGCTATGATGACGCAGCAGATGGAGACTGAAACCAACCTTTCTCCTCGGATAGGGTGGTAAATCCCTAATTACAACTTAATTACAGCAGCAAACAACAAATGCGATGCCTGACCTTGAACAAGGCTCAAACCATGGACAGCAAGCTGAAAATGTTGTTGTTGGGCAAGATACACGGCCTTTAGGGCATAAGGAAGCTGATGACCAGCAAAGTGAAGAGGAATTTCATGACCAGTTCAAGAATCACATGAGGACAGTAGCAAATCTCTTTGCTGAATTGGCAAAGGATCCTCAATTTACCCGATTTTTGAATGCTCCAAAGAAGGACAACAAAGGCAAGAAGAAGAAGACGTACTCTATACCTTAGGACTCTCTTCTCGATGGGCTGCTAAGACATGTCCTACAAGTGGACAAGGAGACATGTTACACAAGCCTAGACTTTGTGGAGTGCAACAACTTTAATAACCTCAAGAGTCTCTTCATTAAGAGATTCTTTGAGGTTGGATACTCCAATAATATCATAGTGCGGCTGATGAACGTTAAGTAGAGGAACAAAGAAGACGTCAGGGACTATGTTACCCACGTGAAAAGTCTCTTTAAGAGAATCTTGACTAACAAACGACCCACTAAGAGAGTGGTGTCCATAGTCTTCACCATCAATGGAATTCATAGCAAGGAACTCTACAAGGCTGGGGAGCCATTCTCTCTCTCTCTCTCTCTCTCTCTCTCTCTCTCTCTCTCTCTCTCTAGACCGCATACGAGAATGTATAGCACAAATCCCTATGGTATGCAGCAACCAATGCATGTAGTGCAAGGCCCAATGTATTCGGGTATGGCTGGAAATATGCAAAACCCTATGTATGGCAACATTGGCTTGATGCCTGGGACACAAAGTAGCATATTTGGTATTGCATCTGCACCCTCAAATGCTTATGGGACTCAAGGAATGAATGTTGGTCATGCAAATGCTCCATTTCGCGTTGCTTTTGATGTGAATTCAGCAAATGCACCCTTTTTGCAACAGCCAGTGTATGACAACTTGACACCCAAAGGGGCAGCAAAAGACTATGATGAGGGTGGAAAAGGAGTGAATTTTGAGTCCTTCAGCGGTGTACAAGATAGGCTGAAAGCTTTGACTTTCATTCAGCAATTTGATGCACCCTATTCAGGGAGAAACTTCACGGAGTCCTCAAAGATTCGAAAGGCAGCCACTTTCTTGAAAGGGAATGCATTACAATGGTTGTCCACTCTTTTGATGCAAGGTAGAGCACCGTCAACGCGGGTACAATTCAAGCAAATGTTTGCATCGAATTAGTTGACGAGTACCTTTGAGGTGGACATCATGACAGCTTGAAATAAGGTGGATGCTAAGGAATGTAAGAATTTGGAGCAATATAATAAGAAGTTTTGGGATGCATTGCTTCCTATTACTTCTTATCGCCCCGTACCCCTTCATGAGCAAGTGGAAAAATATGTTTGTGGGCTGCCCAAAGGAATCAAGGATTTTTGTATTAAATCCACCGTGTCTAACATGTTTCATCTTATAGAGACTGCTACTACAGCCGATGCTTTGCTGCGTGGGAAGGATTCGGGCTTCCTAGAGAGTGGGGAGAAGCCGAATAAAAAGTCTGTTTAAGGCTAAGAAAAGGAGCAGATCTGAATATCAGCCTGAAAAGAGGCCAAAACAACAAAGAAAGGGCTTGAAAACATTGGCACAACGTAGGGAATTGATGGCTGCAAATAAATGTTTTATTTATGAGCAGGAGGGTCACATTGCAAGGGGCTGTCCCAATAGACAGCAAGCTGGAAAATCAGAAAATCAGGGAGATTCTAAAGGAAAGAAGCCTAAAACATCAATGGTATAGGTGCCCGATGTTGTTAGTGATCAGCCCAATGATGATGCTACTGAGTTGTGCAGAGCATGGTGCAAAATTAGGGATCAATATGCATTCATTTTCTTTGATAATGGTGCACGAGCCAACTTCATCTCTATTGACATGGCCGCCCGTCTAGGCATCAGAGAGGATGAGATAGGACCCATGAGGGAAGTTGGAATGGCATGTAAAGGCCATGCAGAGCCTATCACACCGCTCATTGGAAAGCTTCAGTTGCACATACAAGGATATATGGACGGTGAAGAGTTCTTCATTGCTCCATTTGAGAGTTGTGATGTATTGCTTGGTATGCTGTGGTGTCACCGTATGCATGCAGTGATTGATTCTCGTGCAAAAAAGATCACTATTCAGCATAAGGGAAAGGTACTCACACTTGATGTAAAGTTGAAAGGTGAATCTATCCCTATTGTATCTGCAGGTGCCATTTCTAAAGTAATGAAAAAACATCTTTCAGTATACTCGGTTTTTACTAAGGATAAAGATGATAGTGAGAATGTTGGGAACATATCAATTGCATGTCATTTCTAAAAATGTATAATGATTGCTTCTCTCAGTCACTTCCAGGGCAGCTACCGCCTGAAAGGCCAGAAGATCATGGCATAGATCTTATTCCTGGAAGTAGCCCACCTAATAAGCCACCCAACAGAGTCAGTGGAACCCAACAAGAGGAGATTATGACTCAGGTAAATGAGCTATTAGAAAAAGGATTGATTCAGCCCAGCTCATCTCCTTTTTATTCTCCAGTGCTTTTGGTGCAACAAAAGGATGGTTCATGGCGTATGTGCATTGATTATCGTGCTTTAAACAAGATCACAATAAAGAATCACTTTCTGATTCCTCGGATTGATGATGTTATGGATAGATTGCAACGGGCAACTGTAAACGCCCCGAACAACGTAGTATGCTTAACAATTATGATATTTGCTTGTTTTCGAGATTTAATAGAAAAGAGAATGAACACTTAAAGTTGAAAATGAAAATTACTCACAAAATTACAGCCATAAAAATGTAAAAGTAATGGAGACAAGATTGAGGGTTGAAGATGGGCAACCGCCCCCGAAGGAATGTATTTCTCCTCAACCCAAGTCCCTTAGGGAAGAGCTCAGTTACAATCAACCTGAGAGTGAAAAGAAGTAATTCTCACTCTCACAAGATCATGCAAAGATGTACAAACACACATGCATTATCTATTATGCAATGATAAGAACTAATTTCTTTACAGTATGAGAGAAGAAAAAGGGGAATTCAGCCTTTCTCCATCGTTGATCAGCAGTACAGAGATAGAGCTTGCTTCTTGTAGCTAAAATGGAAGAAAGAGCTCAAGAAGGAGGTGCTGTAATGAATTTACATGCTTGCTGTCTTGTAAAACAGCAGTGATAGAAGAGGGAATATGGAGGAATTTGATAATGGAGAAGTGGGGGATGATGATGGGGATGGATGGGGACAGTTTCTGGCTATCTGTGGGTGCTGTACATGAGTTTACAGTAAAGAAAAATGATGCTCAATGAAGAAAAACGAGCTCTTATTTATAGGAAAGGGGAGAGCTAGTACAAAAGGGGAAAGTGGAGTAGCACAAGACAAGTGTCCAGCCACATGTCATGAGATGTAACAAGTGGTGGGACACTTGGAAACTTGTGTGACAAGTGTCTTGACACTTGTCTCTTCTTTATGGCCTTCCTTTTTGGGTCGAATACTGTCAAGAATAGAAACAACCAAATTTAGTAAGCACAGTCAGAGTACAGAACTTACTATTTTTAGAATGACATCCCTATTTTTTAGGACTAGCATTTTTAAGCTAATTCGAGGCTCCTAAAATTTAGGGACCTCCTAAAATTTAGGAATCTCCTAGAATTTAGGGACCCCCCCAATATGGGTATCATATGAAAGCTTTTTCCGTGTACATCGCAAAAATGGTATCCGAATCTTCATGTGACTTTCCTATGCAAAGAAATGTGCATTTCAAGCTTTCAGCCCACACATGCACATTATACAAGCATTTCATGATCATGCCATCTTGTTGATTGTAATTGTCTGTTCTGGTGGATCTAGCCCACACTTCAAGGCATCAATCCTTTCTGTGTGTGAGTCTAACCCTGATATGCGTGAGTTCTAGTCACAGGCGCCCAATCGGGTCATATAGGTGGAAGTGTGAACTATCTTTTCTCTAACCCACCGTGTGGGTCCATCATAACCTGTGACCACTCATCAGTGGCCAGCTCCAATGCACTTTTCTTTATATCTAATTAGTGCAAAGGAAATAAATTTAATAAATCATTATATAGATAAATTAATGAAAAAGGATACAAATTCTGTTTCTATAGAGTTGTGACAACCCTCTGGCTTTTATTCAGCTGTCCTCAGCTGAAAATCTTCTTGATATTGTTGTAGAATATTTGGGTAATCCTTCATGAATTTTTCATCTACCCACTGTGCATCTGTGGTGGGTAGATTCTTGAATTTTAGCAAGAATTTTCGTGTCACAAGGCCACTTCTCGTGGTTCGATCCTTGAGAAACAAAATCTTTTCAGGTTCCAAGAGTTGCTCTGTTTCTTCAACTTCTTGGGGATCTTCAGTAATGGGTTCCTTTGGTTCTGATCCTATGTAAGGTTTTAGCAAACTTACATGAAAAGCATTGTGTATTTTCCAATGAGTAGGAAGCTCAAGTCGATAAAAAACTTCATTTATTTTCTCAATCACTTTGAAGGGTCCAAAGTATCTACTGGAGAGCTTTGGAAAAGATGAATTTTGACCAGAACTTTGTTTGAGCCTGCTTTTATCAAACTTTAGCAAGACATATTGACCTTTTTCAAAAGCCAAAGGTCTTCTTCGTTTATCTGCTTGCTTCTTTTGTCGCTCTTGCGCAACTTTGATAGTGGCTCGAACTTGATCCATTGTTGTTTTTAAATCTGAAGCAAACTCATAAGCAGCAAAAATCTTATCTTTAGTGCGAATAATTGGAGGAGAAATCACTTTACCCTGTACTATTTCATTTGGAGCTTTCCCTGTGGATGAGTGCACTGTATTGTTGTAAGCAAACTCCAATAATGGAAGATATTTCTCCCATTGTGACTTATGTTCACTAACATAAGCTTTCAACATATCCAAAAGAGTGAGATTCATCACCTCTGTTTGGCCGTCAGTTTGAGGATGAAAAGCTGAGGAGAACTTTAAAGTGGTTCCCAAATTCTCAAATAAAGCACGCCAAAAGTTACTTGTGAATTTGGAGTCTCTATTTGAAATGATCTCAGAAGGCATACCATGTAATCTGAAGATATGTTGAATGAAAAGTCTTGCAGCTTGTGCGGATTTCAATGTTTTATGACATGGAATAAAATGTGATTGTTTGCTGAATCTATCAATTATGACCCAAATCATATCATGACCTTGAGGTGTTCTTGGAATACCTAAGATGAAATCCATTGTGATAGATTCCCATAGATCTTTGGGCACTGGAAGAGGTTGCAACAATCCTGGAATCTTCTGCCTATCATATTTGGATTTTTGGCATACCAGACAAGCCTCAAGGAAGTTATGTGTATCTTTTCGTAATGTTGGCCAATAAAAGTAGCGCTCAATTGCACTTAGAGTGGCTGCCCTCCCTCTATGCCCTGCATAAGGGGGTTCATGACTTTCTTTAAGCACCTTTTGTCGAACAGGAAGAGTGACACAAAGGCGATTGTTCATGAGAAGGTAACCATCTTTGATGGAATAATCTGGATGAGAACCTCCTTGCTGTAAATTTAACCAAATTGCTGCAAAATCAGTATCTTCATCATAAGTATTCTTCATCGTTTAAAAATCTTCATGATGAGCCACTGTAATAGTTGCAATGCGAGGCACTCTAGAAAGTGCATCAGCAACTACATTTTGTTTCCCTGGAGTGTACATAATTTGAAAATGAAACATAGACAAGAAATTTTCCCATCTTGCATGTTTCTCCTGCAAATGCTTTTGAGTCTTGAAATACTTCAAGCTTTGATGATCGGTTTTAATAAGGAATTCATTGCCTAAAAGATAATGTTTCCATATCTTTAAAGCATGAACCACTGCTAAGAGCTCCTTTTCATAAATGTCATACCTTTTCTCCACATCATTTAGACGGCAGCTTTCAAAGGCTACGGCATGGCCTTCTTGATTTAGCACTGCACCAATACAATCACCGCAAGCATCTGCTTCCACCACAAATGGTTTTACCAGATCTGGAATGATAAGAACAGGTCCAGAAGTAAGAGCTGTTTTCAGCCTTGTGAAGACTGCCTTCTCTTTTTCCTTCCATTGGAAAGAGATCTTCTTCTTTGTAAGGTCATGAAGTGGAGAAGCCATATGTGCAAAATGCTTGATGAAGCGGCGGTAATAAGAACATAAGCCAAGAAACGATCGCACTTCATGTACATCACGAAGATGAGGCCATTCTTGGATTATCCTGATCTTTTCAGGATCCATCTGAATCCCTTCAAAAGAGATGACATGCCCAAGGTAATTTATTTTATGCATGAAAAATTCACTCTTTTTACCATTTACCAAGAGTTGATTTTGTTGTAATAATTGTAGAACAATTTCCAAGTGTTGATGATGCTCCTCTTCATTCTTGCTAAAGACAAGAATATCATCAAAGAAAGTACCGACATATTGTCGATGCTCTCTAAAGATGCGCTCCATCATTCGATTAAAGGTGGCTGGTGCATTGGTTAATCCGAAAGGAACCACCAAGAATTCATAAAGACCGTATGAAGTGTGGAAAGCAGTTTTGTATACATCTTGTGGTATTACCCTAATTTGATGATAACCACTCTTTAAATCAATGCGGCTGAAAACCTTTGAGCCTCCTAGACAATCCAAAATGTCGTCAATTCTGGGAATAGGAAACCGATTCTTCACGGTGATTTTGTTGAGGGCTCGATAATCAATGCACATCCTGAATGTGCCATCTTTCTTTTGAACAAGAAGAACCGGTGAACAAAATGGTGAGCTACTTGGCCTAATTAGCCCACGGTTGAGTAGGTCTTCGACTTGCTTTCTGATTTCTTCTTGTTGAGGACGGCTCACACGGTATGGTGCTATATTAGGAGGAGAACTGCCCGGGATAATATCAATATGATGGTCTTCTGAGCTTTCTGGGGGAAGCTGATAAGGAAGATCTTCCAAAAAACAATCTTTATACTTTTCCAAGAGCTGAAGTTGCTCTTGGTTTTCAGCATTCATATTATCTTTTACATCAGTGACATAAAGCAGACAACATTGAACACAATCCTTAATTGCTCTAGAGACTTGCATATGGCTTACCATAGGTATGGTGTCTCCAGAAACTCCAGCTTGGATCTCGTACTTCTTGCCTTTGTTGGTGAGTTCTACCTTCTTTTTCTGAGAGAAGATGGTTGAATCTATTCTATGATTCCAGGGCATGCCAAGAATCACATCGCAACCATCAAGGTCTCCGATACAGAAGGTATCTTCGTCACTGTAGCCTTGAATTTGAAACTTGAGCTTGCCAATGTAGGGTATCACAGTCTTCATTGTGTCACCTTCATCAACATTTAAAGCTTGGCGAACTTCTTACGGAGTGTCCATCTCTTCATTCTTTAATCCAAGCTCTTTAGCTAATTGCAAGGAAATAATATTTTCATTCGCCCCAAGATCTATCAAGAATAGTGATTGCTTACCTTGCAACTGTCCCCAAGCTTTTAATAATTTGCGCGTCTCTGAAGTGTGAGTTGTGTTTGCAACTACATCACTGATAGCATTGATTTTCACTGGCAACTTAGGCTTGTTGTCAGAAACCTTGCTTTGTCCCTTGTTTGGACATTGCTTCGCTATGTGGCCTGTTTGTCCACATTTAAAGCACTTCCCTTCTTTCATGAAGCGTTGCTTTTCTTCTTCGGAAAATTGCTTTGCTTGTGGGTATAGATTGGAGCGAAATTGAGGAGCATTAGGAGGTGCATAGGGCTTCATCTTCTTTTGATTTGATGGCTGCTTTTGCCACTGTTTTTGTCCTTCATTTGGGGCTGAATACTCCTCATCATCAGCTACTCTCTTCTTATCATTCTTTTGGAATGATTTGTTGCCATTGTGCTCCATTTCCCATGTCTCAGCATGGTCAATGAGTTCCCTGAGACTAGAACAATGATAATGATTAAGAGCAGTACGAAGTTTAAAATACAAACCTCCTTGAAACTTCCTAAGCTTTTCCGAACTGCTGATCTTCTTGAAATGTTGGACCTTCAAAAGTAGCTCCCAAAATCTCTTGGTATAGTCACCAAGTGACTCATTTTTCCTTTGCCAAAGCCGATCCCATTCCATTTTTACATCTCTTTTGAAATGAACAGGAAGAAATTGGCTTTGTATCAAGCGAACAAAGGACCGCCATGATTTTGGGGCAGCATGATCATATTCCAACCCCGTCCACCAAGTATGGGCTAAGTCGGTTAAATGTAAAGCTGCAAACTTAATCTTTTCTTTTTCTTTATACTTGTCACGACCATACAAAATTTGAAATTGACGAATAAACTTCAGAAGAAGATCAGGATTTCGGAAACCATCATACATACTGAACTTGATATTCTTTTCAAGTTGAGATAGTGACTTAGTCTTCTTCTTCTTCTTATGCCTTCGTCCATGCTCGAATATTGAGGTTGAAGATGATGAAGTGCTTGATGGGGATGAAGATGGAGACGAGGGTGAAGAATGTCAACGCCTTTGA
This sequence comes from Lygodium microphyllum, assembly GCF_053477565.2. Classification (NCBI taxonomy): domain Eukaryota; kingdom Viridiplantae; phylum Streptophyta; class Polypodiopsida; order Schizaeales; family Lygodiaceae; genus Lygodium; species Lygodium microphyllum. The sequence goes on along the minus strand of NC_141154.1, from coordinate 65,946,279 downwards.
CGATGATGAGGTCTTCCACGAGAAGGGTGTGACTCTTCATTACTAGAAGAGGATCCATCAGAATAGGCGCCAGATGACTTTGAAGAAGAGGATGAGCTTCGACGCGATCTCTTTCTTTGTCTTGAAGTAGAATGGGACTGCCCCTTAGAAGTAGTTGGACTTCTTGATCGGCTCCTTTCATTGGTATAGCTTTGTCTCCTTGAAGTAGATGGGCTTCTTTCCTTGAATTCTTTGGGATTCTCAACTTTTTCTAGTTTGAGAAGTTGCTTACGAATTTGCTGATTCTCCTCTCTAAGACTTTGAATGGCTTGAAGGATAGCACTCGATTGATCCATTGAGACTAAAGAAAAAAAAATATGCTCATGCACTCAATGCAAGGACTGAAAACAAACAAACTTATAGTTGTAAGCACTACCAGTGTTGGGGGTGAGGACCGAGCCAAAGCTCTGATACCACTCTAAACGCCCCGAACAACGTAGTATGCTTAACAATTATGATATTTGCTTGTTTTCGAGATTTAATAGAAAAGAGAATGAACACTTAAAGCTGAAAATGAAAATTACTCACAAAATTACAGCCATAAAAATGTAAAAGTAATGGAGACAAGATTGAGGGTTGAAGATGGGCAACCCCCCCCGAAGGAATGTATTTCTGCTCAACCCAAGTCCCTTAGGGAAGAGCTCAGTTACAATCAACCTGAGAGTGAGAAGAAGTAATTCTCACTCTCACAAGATCATGCAAAGATGTACAAACACACATGCATTATCTATTATGCAATGATAAGAACTGATTTCTTTACAGTATGAGAGAAGAAAAAGGGGAATTCAGCCTTTCTCCATCGTTGATCAGCAGTACAGAGATAGAGCTTGCTTCTTGTAGCTAAAATGGAAGAAAGAGCTCAAGAAGGAGGTGCTGTAATGAATTTATAGGCTTGCTGTCTTGTAAAACAGCAGTGACAGAAGAGAGAATATGGAGGAATTTGATAATGGAGAAGTGGGGGATGATGATGGGGATGGATGGGGACAGTTTCTGGCTATCTGTGGGTGCTGTACATGAGTTTACAGCAAAGAAAAATGATGCTCAATGAAGAAAAACGAGCTCTTATTTATAGGAGAGGGGAGAGCTAGTACAAAAGGGGAAAGTGGAGTAGCACAAGACAAGTGTCCAGCCACATGTCATGAGATGTGACAAGTGGTGGGACACTTGGAAACTTGTGTGACAAGTGTCTTGACACTTGTCTCTTCTTTATGGCCTTCCTTTTTGGGTCGAATACTGTCAAGAATAGAAACAACCAAATTTAGTAAGCACAGTCAGAGTACAGAACTTACTATTTTTAGAATGACATCCCTATTTTTTAGGACTAGCATTTTTAGGCTAATTCGAGGCTCCTAAAATTTAGGGACCTCCTAAAATTTAGGGATCTCCTAGAATTTAGGGACCCCCCCAATATGGGTATCATATGAAAGCTTTTTCCGTGTATATCGCAAAAATGGTATCCGAATCTTCATGTGACTTTCCTATGCAAAGAAATGTGCATTTCAAGCTTTCAGCCCACACATGCACATTATACAAGCATTTCATGATCATGCCATCTTGTTGATTGTAATTGTCTGTTCTGGTGGATCTAGCCCACACTTCAAGGCATCAATCCTTTCTGTGTGCGAGTCTAACCCTGATATGCGTGAGTTCTAGTCACAGGCGCCCAATCGGGTCATATAGGTGGAAGTGTGAACTATCTTTTCTCTAACCCACCGTGTGGGTCCACCATAACCTGTGACCACTCATCAGTGGCCAGCTCCAATGCACTTTTCTTTATATCTAATTAGTGCAAAGGAAATAAATTTAATAAATCATTATATAGATAAATTAATGAAAAAGGATACAAATTCTGTTTCTATAGAGTTGTGACAGCAAGCATATTTAGCCATATAGATTTGAAAAGTGGGTATCATCAGATACGCATTAGACCAGAAGATGTGCCTAAGACAGCTTTTAGGACATCTTTTGGATTACATGAGTTTCTTGTTATGCCTTTTGGACTTACGAATGCTCCTACCACTTTTAATCGGATGATGGATCGTATCTTCAGGCCACATAGAGAATTTACGGACACTTTCTTTAATGTACATGATTGTCTATTCAAAGAACGAGGCAAAGCATAGAAAACACTTGGATATGGTATTCAATAAACTGCGTGACCATAGGCTGGTTATCAATGACAAGAAAAGTGAATTCTTCTTGCATGAAATCCACTTTTTGGGGCATATTGTATCGGCTAATGGTATTCGCATGGACCCTGCAAAGGCTGAAGCAATACGATCATGGCCGCCTTTGAGGAATGTGCGTAAGATCCGCAGCTTCTGTTCTTACTACAAGAAGTATGTACCCAGGTTTGCTGAAGTTGCATCTCCATTGCATGCCTTGCAGAAGAAGGGTGTGCCATTTAGATGGACAGCAGTGGAAATTTGAGCATTTGAAAAGTTGAAGGAAAAGGTAACTTCAGATCCTGTGCTTGTGTTGCCCAATCTAAGGAAGTCATTCATAGTTTAATGTAATGCATGTGGTAACAGCATTGGGGTTATTCTAATGCAGAACGGCCGAGTTGTGGCTTATGAGAGCCAAATTCTCCACGGTGCAGAAAAGAATTTGCAAGTCTATGAGAAAGAGCTCTCGGCTCTAATTCATGCACTATCTACGAGGAAACATTATTTGTTGAGGGCTGATTTTACAGTGCAGACAGATCATCAAACTTTGAGGTACTTTCTGACGCAGAGAAAGTTGTCAGAGAAGCATATGAGATGGGCAAATTTTCTCTCTATGTTTCATTTTCAGATTATACATATTGATGGTAAAAAGAATGTTGTGGCTGATGCACTGTCACATAAGCCACAAATTTCAGCTGTCAGCATGGTTTATCACACTGAGTTGGATGCCATGAAAGAGCAATATGTTGTTGATTTGGACTTTGCTAATGTTTATGATCAGCTTTGCAATGGCCAAAGGCATGAACACTTTGTGCTAAGATGGATTTCTGCTGATGCATGGACGACTAAGTGTCACAAAGCAGTTAAGGCCTAGAGTTATAACTGAAAGTCATGTTCCTCCGTACGCAGGACACAGAGGTATTGAGGCCACGGTCAAGGCAGTGGAGCATTTCTTTTATTGGCTAGCCCTGAGGCATGATGTAGAATAGTTTGTTAAGACATGCATCATATGCCAGAAGGTAAAGCACGATAGGCAAAAGTTGTCAGGTTTATTGCAGCCCTTGTCAATTCCAGATCGGCCTTGGCACAGAATTGCAATGGACTTTATTTTTGAGCTTCCTAAGATACCTACAAGTAATGATGGGATTTGGACTATCATTTGCAAGTTTAGTAAACAAGCCCATTTCATTCCGGTGAGGAAGAAAATAAAGGTTGATCATATGGCACGATTGTTTTTGCAGCACATCTTTAAATATCATGGTATGTCAGAGTCAATCATTAGTGATCAAGACCCCCGGATGACCAGTTTATTTTGGAGGGGCTTGTTTGACATATATGGGTACCACGCTGAAATTCTCATCATCCTTCCATCCACAGATAACTGGTCAATCTGAGGAAGCAAATTCCACAATATTAGATCTTTTAAGGTGCTATGTTTCAGACCACAAGATAGTAACGGGTGGAAGGATGACGAAGCAAATTCCACAGTGTTAGATCTTTAAGGTGCTATGTTTCAGACCACAAGACAGTGGGAGAGCAATGTTTGCCCTTGGTTGAGTTTGCTTACAACAACACGGTGCATAGTTCTACGGGCAAAGCTCCATTTGAGGTGATTGAGGGTGGCAAGAAGGATGGGATTTGGACTATCATTTGCAAGTTTAGCAAACAAGCCCATTTCATTCTGGTGAGGAAGAAAATAAAGGTTGATCATATGGCACAACTGTTTTTGCAGCACATCTTTAAATATCATGGTATGCCAGAGTCGATCATTAGTGATCAAGACCCCCGGATGACCAATTTATTTTGGAAGGGCTTGTTTGAGATATATGGGTACCACGCTGAAATTCTCATCATCCTTCCATCCACAAACAATAAGCAAATTCCACAGTGTTGGATCTTTTAAGGTGCTATGTTTCAGACCACAAGACACAGTGACGGGTGGAAGGATGATGAAGCAAATTCCACAAGGTAAGATCTTTTAAGGTGCTATGTTTCAGACCACAAGACACAGTGGGAGAGCACTATTTGCCCTCGGTTGAGTTTGCTTACAACAACACGGTGCATAGTTCTACGGACAAAGCTCCATTTGAGGTGGTTGAGGGTAGCAAGAAGGTACCACCTATTCTGCAAACTAAGGATAAGATCTTTGAGGTTGATCGTTATGTGGAAAACTTGGATGTAGCCTATGCAAAGATAAAATATGCACTTCAGAGATCGCAAGAAAAGCAAAAGAGGACAACTGATCAAGATAGACGTGCTTTGCAATTTGCAGAGGGTGATTATGTATTGTTGCGTTTTAAAAAGGCAAGGCTGAAAAAGATGAAAGAAAGAGAAAGATACTATGGGCCCTTCCAGGTATTGGAGAAGATCAACGATGTGGCATATCGGCTGAAATTACCTCCACATTGGCGGATACATAATGCCTTTCACGTTTGTGGCATATCAGTTTGTTGAGGCCTTTTCATGATGATGTGCCAAAGGATATGTCTCCTGAAATTCAGCCTGAGGTTGAGGAGCTAGATGAGATTTTGGTACCTGAGCAAATTTTGGCACATAAGGAAAGAAAGGTCAAAGAGAAAGTTTCCACGAGATACTTGGTGAAATTTCAGAATTATTCACCAATGGATGCCAAATGGAGGAAGAGGATGACTTAGCAGACCATCCTCAATTGTTGCAGCTTTACCTAGATGCCTTTCAGTTAGAGCCGACTTTAGTTCTCGTCCGTCAAGTTCAGCAAAGCAAGGGTCTGGAGTATTGCCTGATGCTCAAGGGGGAGGTAGCACTTCCCCTCCTCCACTTATGGACAGCTCTCATATGTAATGGATCTCTGATGTATTCAACATGCATCCAAGGTATTGCACTGACAGTATGTTTGCCATGAGATCACTACTTAGTATACTAGTCACTGTGAGATGTATGCAGATGAGTATGAGTTTCACCCGGGCACTGGAACTATACTTTTGCATTAGCTTTTGAACAATTTAGCATGAACTTTGCCTCAATTTTGAGACAAAAATTTTGATCAGTTTCAGCTCAATTTTTTATGATCTTGAGAACCGTTTATGGTCACTTTTTGAATCAATTTTTGCACTGATTGCTGGTTAGTTTTTGCAATGAGTTTGTAATCAGTTTGGGGTCACATTTGCAACAGTTTGTGATCAGTTCTCAGATCAAGAAGTGATCAACTTATGATCAAATTATGCTCAATTTTCAATGGTTTACATCTAGTTCCATGGACAACATGATATGTTATGATGCCATTGATGTTTTAGCCATGGTTTATGCTTGGTTATGCTATGCTATGGTTTGGTCTTGCCAGATGAGGTGAGCTCATGAGAAATAGACATTCACATGATAATTTGGCAATGTTTTTGAATTCTTTGTGGGTCTTATGTTATGTTATGTTGGCTGGTAACTTTTAGCATATATTGGACATATGGAATGGTTAAACAGCAATGCGCAATGTTGTGTTGACTATAATGCCCTATGGAAATTCCAATATAGTACTTTGCCTTTGATGCATTTGGCAGCGCAATCGAGGACAATTGCAAAGATTTCAAGGGGGAGGGCTGTCATGAGGACATGTATTTTTGAAATCTCACTTAACATGTGGATTAATCTTTAATCACATGATTAAGTAACTCATACACATGTGAGGTGCAACTAGGGTTAAAGTAAATTGCTCTTACCAGAACACCGCGAGCTTGGCTTGCTTTCTTGAGCTCCTTACCACGAACAAGGCTCTGATACCATGTTAAGGTTGTGGGAGAGAAGGAAGGAGTCTCACTTGTAGCTTTCTTGCTTGCACAATGGGGGAATACACACAAAGGTAGAGGCTGAAAACAATTTTCCTCTTCTTAGTTGTGTAAGCCAAAAAGAACTCAAGTAAAAGGAAATAGAAGAACCCTATATATGGGTCTCAAACCAAACTAAACTCAACTAACTAAGGTGGCATACTAGCTGAGCCACGAAACACAAGTGTAATGAAATGAGGATGAGAGGGAAGAGGAGAAAGAGAGAGGAATGTGCAAGTGAAGGAGATTGTATATAGGCATTCACTCAATTGCAATACTACGATATGTGTAAATAAAACACGTGTAAAATATCTAGGGAAGGGTGGAGTATAGAAACATGCATGCATGTGAATGTGTATGTGCATAGGGGATTGAGTAACAATGAGGTAATATTGTTGTCCCGATATTAACTATTTGAACAAAGTAAAAAACAATCGATATCGCACATTATTGTAATGAGTGTAATAAATTGTTTGATATCCTATCCTCTTGTAGTAAATCCACACAATAATTCTCAATTAAAAGTAGTGAAAACATGTGAGCCCGGGACCCGAAGAAATCACGGGATGTCAAAGGCAAAACTTGCTATAAGTTATGCCGCACAGGTACTTGGTGGTATCTCGTGCAAGTTGTTGGCCTAGGTCATCCATTTGGCCATAAGTATCAATTGGTGACACTAGAGAAGTGGCGTTTAATAGTACCTAATGCCAATCTGATGGTCAAAGATGGCGCAGAGACACTCGAGAATGAAAGTTGCCTAGCCAATTTAATTATTGGTCAGTTTGATTATTTTTCAAGACATCGAAATAATTTTTAGATTAATTTTTACTATTTTAAGGCTGAATATTAATATTCAATTATGAAAAATGCTGAAAACCCCATTTGGAAAGGCTACCACTTGTGAAAAATACCCATACAAGACTTAAAAACGTCTTCAGAGACTAGAGAGATGCATTTCTATAAATTCAGCCTGCAAGAGAGAGGGAGGGGAGGCTGCTGGTCTAATTTGCAGCCATTGGAGGACCTTCTGAGGCAGCCAAGGGGAAAAGAAGACCAATCAACAACAAGAGACAGCATCTACAAGTTGTTGAGACAGGGCAGCAATAGTAAATGACTAATTTTCTTCAGTTCTTTGCATCTACATGTTGTTGTGGCAGGGCAGCAACTAACCTTGACTGATTTTCAATCATTCTTCGCAACAAAACTCTGAATTTTCTCTCTCTATAGCTTTCCCTCTCATCTCCCAGCCATTTCACGGTCTTGCTCTGAAGATCTCAACATTTGGACCCTTGGAGGCTGAGAAATTCCAAATTTCTCTGCTATAAACCCTAATTTACAGCAAAAATTAGGGTTTAACAGCAGCCTTGGGAAGCGTGCTAAAAATTGAAAGCTCCAAGACTTGGATTCAACAAGGCTGAAGGTGAATTTCAGCTGAATTCAAGTGGAGGACTAGCCAGCCATTGAATTTGGGGCATTTCCATCATTTATGAAGTGGGTGAAGGCCAATTGAGTGACCGAATCAAGGGGCAAAATAGATTGAAGACTTGTTGGTCGCTTTGAACAGCAAGGGGAGTTGAAATACCGAAAGGGATTGGGAGAATCCCATTGTAAGTCAACTTTTTCTTCAATAAAGCTAAAAAAACACCGAAAGGGGCGCCAAATTTGGGGCCAATCGGGTGTGCATTGTCTAAGATCAGTAGGTAAATTTGTATTTTCAGATTTGCATTTATTGTTTGTTGTTGTAATTAAGTTGTAATCAGGGATTTACCACCCTATCCGAAAAGGAAGGTTGGTTTCATGGTTCCGTAAAGATTGAAAATTAATCTAATAATTATTTCGGTGTCTAACTAGCCAATAATTAAATTGGCTAGGCAACTTCCATGAAACCAGCCTCCCTCCCGTGGATGGGTGGTAAATCCCTGATTACAACTAAATTATAGCAGCAAACAATTAATGCAAGTCTGAAAATACAAATTTACCTACTAATCTTGGAAGGAAGGCTGGTTTCATGGTTTCATTGCCGGGACAGAGTTGTTTCCACAATGTTAAATCTTTTGAGGTGCTATGTTTCAGACCACAAGACACAATGGGAGCAATATTTGCCCTTTTTTGCTTTTCTTGCAATCTCTGAAGTGCATATTTTATCTTTGCATAGGCTACATCCAAGTTTTCCACATAACGATCAGTCTCAAAGATCTTATCCTTAGTTTGCAGAATAGGTGGTATCTTCTTGCCACCCTCAACCACCTCAAATGGAGATTTGCCCTATAGAACTATGCACTGTGTAATGCTGAGATCTTCTAAGCAAGGCTGTGAAATGGCTGGGAGATGAGAGGGAAAGCTGTAGAGAGTGAAAATTCAGAGTTTTGTCTCGAAGAATGACTGAAAATCAATCAAGTGCAACTATTGCCTTGCCACAACAACATGTAGATGCAAAGAACTGAAGAAAATTAGTCATTTACTGCTACTGCCCTACCTCAACAGCCTGTAGATGTTGTCTCCTGCTGTTGATTGGTCTCCTTTTGCCCCTGGCTACCTCAGAAGATCCTCCAATGGCTGCAAATCAGACCAGCAGCCTCCCCTCCCTCTCTCTTACAGGCTGAATTTATAGAAATGCCTCTCTCCAACCTCTAAAGACGTTTTTTAGTCCTGCATGGGCATTTTTCACAAGTGGCAACCTTCCCAAATGGTTTTTCCAATATTTTTCATAATTAAATATTAATTTTTGGCCTTAAAATACTGAAAATTAATCTAAATTTTATTTCGATGCCTTGAAAAATAATCTGACTGGCCAATAATTAAAATGGCTAGGCAACTTTCATTCCCGAGTGTCTCTGCGCTATCTTTGACCATCAGATTGACATTAGGTACCATTAAACGTCACTTCTCTAGTGTCACCAATTGACACTTATGGCCAAATGGATAACCTAGGCCAAAAACTGACACCAGATACCACCAAGTACCTGTGCGGCAGAACTTATAGCAACTTTTGTCTTTGATATCCCGTGATTTCTTCGGGTTCTGGACTCGTAAATTTACTTTAACTCTAGTTGCTCCTCACATGTGCATCATTTACTTAATCATGTGATTAAAATATAATCCACATGTTAAGTGAGGTTTTAAAAATACATGCCGCCTAGGGCTGGATAGTGATGGGCTACAAGTGGTAGGTGGCTGATGGCTGAAATCTGTACAATAGAGTGAGAAACCTGCACAAAAGGATGAGACTGAATGGTTTTGGGGGACCACTAAAACGCTCTCGAACCGCGTATCAAATTTGTGTTTTTCATTAATTAAGTGTGTTTTGGGATTGCTTAAAAATATTAATCAGCTATAAAGCGTGTGTAAGCTTAGCACCCCCTCTCATGCCTAAAAGGGAAGGCTGGCAATATTTACCCCAATTCATCCCACCCCAAAGCAGCCAGGGCATTAAACAAAGGATGCACATCAACTGCTCAATGGCTTACCAAGACTACAAAGGCGATGTTTATCTTACCAAGGGAGTCCAACTAGTCACTCCAAAGAGGTCAAGGCATCAGACAAAGAGTACTTGTCGGCTGTCTAGTGGCCCAGCAAGCCCTATAAAGGCGGATGGAACCACATTGAACTTTTTTTTTTGTGGGGGGATTATAAAAAGTTAATTTTAGGGGTGGCTACCGATTAAGTAACAATGACCCAAAAGATGGGAGTAGGGATGATACACCCAACACATCACAAAACAATACAAGTTTACCCAACCACTCAAGGATATCGATGATAAAAGAAAGGTGATGAAATATCATGTGAAGAATGGTGGTGTAATCCGCTGATGGAAACAGCTTAGGATCCATCCAATGGTGCTCTTCACAATGGGATGCATAGTATGCTACATACTGAGGAATGCTCATTGTGGAAGTGCTACTTGGACAATGTCCCTCATGGAAAAATTATTCACTTGCCCAAGCGCCCTAGTACAAGGATGATGAATTCATTTGGAAGGGCCATAAGAAACCTGATTACAGGTATTACAAGAAGGAACAAGAGAGAAAGAAGAAAGCAAGAGATAAAAAGGAGGAGGATAAGACAGATGCATCTTAGGCAGCCAAAGGCAAGGAAAAGGTCAATGTAGCCTCTAGTGTGGTCATAGAGGAGCTTTCGGATACAGAGGCTGATGTATTATGTGTAGCTGATCATGATGCCCTTGTATGTCACAGCAGGATATGCAAATTATCAAGGCTGAAGTAATTGATGCACTTTTGTCAGTTGATGATGGTGTCACTCAAACTTGGATTATAAACTCTAGTGCCTCTTTCCATGCAACTCCTTGCTTTGAGTGTTTTGTTATGTTCAATGCAGGTAGTTATGAAAAGGTATATCTTGGAAATAACCATGCTTGCAGCATTGATGGGATTGGCACTATACACTTGTCTTTAGACAAGTGTTGTCTTTAGACAATGGACAAGAGCTTGTGTTGAAAGATGTTAGAAATGTGTCGAAATGTGTCTGGCATTAAAAAGAGTTTACTATCTGTTGATCAGCTTGACTTGCATGGTTACACTACACTGTTTGGTGGTGGATTGTGGAAAGTAAAAAAGGGTTCCATGCTGATTGCAAAAGAAACCAAGAAGGACACTTTGTATTGTTTGCATTGTAAAGCCTTGAATGCCAAGTTTCTTGCAATTGCTGAAATTTGCAGTCACTTGGAGTTATGGCACAAGAGACTAGGCCATATGAGCCAGAAAGGACTTGATGTCCTTACCTCTATAAAGAGGGTTGATGGAAAAGGCTCTGAACTTGACTTTTGTAACGAGTGTCAGTTTGAAAAGCAAATACAAATTTCCTTTTACTCTGGTGTCTCTCGTAAGTCCAATGTCTTGGACTTAGTGCATTTTGATGTATGTAGTATGCCCATGAAATCGTTGGTTGGTGTTGCATATTTTGTCTCCTTTATAGATGATTGTTCCAAAAAGATTTGGGTATACCTGTTGAAAAAGAAAAGTAAAGAGTTTGTTATTTTTAAAACTTTTCATGCATTTGTGACCACTCGGACAGGTAGAAAGCTGAAATGCTTGAGAACTGATAATGGGGATAAGTTCACATCAACTGAATTCAAGTCCTTTTGTGACTTGCATGGAATTAAGAGGGAGCTTACAGCCCCTTACAGCCCTTCTTCAAATGGGGTGGCTGAAAGATATAATAAGACTTTATGTAAAAGATGCAAAGTCGAAGCGAAAGCAGATAGAGAAAGAGAGCTGAGAGCTAACACATTAATCGAGGAGTTCAATGACATAGAGCTGACATGAAACATGGCATCCTTAGCCAGGCATGCAGCACTCTGGCTATCACATCTAAGTACGAGTGTTTCGGTGGGCAACCCAAAATCCTTAACCAAACAACCAAGCCAAACTGCTTCTTTTGAAGCTTCAGTGGTGGCTGAGATATATTCAACCTCAGTGGTGGTAGAGAGTGCTACTATTTTTTGCAATCTAGAGCACCAAGAAACCGCCCCACCCATCAAGGTAAAGATATACCTGCTAGTAGACTTGCCAGTATCCAAGTCACCTGCCATGGCTGCATCACAATATCCCTACAGATCTAACATACCCTTGCCATAGCAAATACATTTTCTTTATGTACTCTTAAGGTACCATAAGATACATTTCACTACTTCCCAATGTGCTTTGCCAAGATTTGACATGAACTTGCTTACAACTCCCACTGCATAAGCAATGTCAGGTCTAGTAACAACCATAGCATACATGAGTGAACCACAAGCTGAAGCATAAGAAACACCCTTCATAGTATTGGCTGCCTTATCATCTTTTGGGCAATCTACTTTGCTAAACTTAAGATAGGGTGAAAAAGGTACACCAAGAGGCTTAGCATCAGCCATAGAAAAACGATCAAGTACTCTGATGTACTTTTCTTGTGAGAGAAATAAGAGTTGCTCTCTATCTCCTGTTACACGCATGTCCAAAATATGTTCAGCTGGACCCAAATCTTTCATAGAAAAGGCTAAATTCAGCTGCCTTTTCAATGCATTAATCTGGCTTTTATACTGACCAGCAATAAGCATATCATCCACATAAAGCACAAGTATAATAAGGCTTCCATCATTAGCCTTCTTAATATATTAGCAGTGATCTGTACTACTCCTTTTAAAATATGTGAGAGTATGAAGGCATCAAACTTTTTATACCATTGTCTAGGAGCCTGTTTCAAACCATACAAGCTTATCTTAAGCTTACATACCAAATGCTCCTTTCCATGTATAACAAAGCCTTCGGGCTGTTTCATATACAACTCTTCATCCAGATCACCATGCAAAAATGCAATTCTGACACCCATCTGATCAAGTTCAAGATCCATAGATGCTACAATGGCAAATAACACTCGAATTGTGGTCATTTTGACAACAGGAGAGAACACTTCGTGAAAATCAATGCCCTCCTTTTGTGTATAGCCCTTAGTCACAAGTCTGGCTTTGTATTTGGGTTTGCCATCCACACATTTGATTTTATAGACCCATTCATTAGGAATGGCTTTTCTATCCTTGGGCAATGTAACCAAATCCCAAGTATCATTCTGATACAATGACTTCATTTCTTCCTGCATAGCAAGCTCCCATTTTTTCTTTAACTCACATGATAAGGCCTCTTTATACGTAAGAGACTCACCTTCATCTGTGAGCAAAATGCAGTCCAAAGAAGGATCTATAGGTCTTCTAACACGTGTAAACCTTCTTATCCAATAATCTGTGTTATCAGGTAATGGATCCACATCCAAGGGAATGTCAATGACCTCGTTGTTTGGCTACTGAACTGCATGTCCAGGTTGCTGTAATTCAATTTCAGGCTGCTGTAATTCATTTTCAGCATGCTGATTTTGGTGCTCGAGCAGATGTTCAGCATCCCCTTACTGCCCATTTTCATCTGGCTCAATAATGATACGCTAATTGTCATAATCGGCATTAAAAGGAGCTGAAATTTCAATGGTTGATGGCTGTTCAAGTAACTGATCATGCTGAAATTTAACTTTCTTTTTATTTGAGTCATTAGATGTGACATTTTTCAGCAGCTTTGACTCATTGAATACCACATCCTAGCTACGTAGCACCATTTTTATGCTTGGAACCCAAACTCGATAGCCCATTTCACCTTCATCTCCATAACCCATGAAGATGCCTCTATGAGATTTCATGTCAAGTTTGGTTCTGCTATCAACACGTACATGTACATAGCATTTGCAGCCAAAGACTCTCAAGTGGTCATATGAAGCAGGTTTGCTAGACCAAACCTCTTCAAGGATGCCACTTTCAAGTGCACGATATAGAGATCGGTTGCAAATATACACCGTAGTTTTACATGCCTCTCCCTAAAACAATTGCAAGAGATTAGCTGTGGACAGCATGCACCGGATCTTCTCACATAACGTGCGATTCATTCGCTTAGCCACACCATTAGATGTTGGGTTGTAAGGAGCTATAAGCTCTCGTTTAATCCCATTGTCATTACAAAACTTATTGAATTCTTTAGACACATACTCTCCCCCATTATCTGTTCTTATGCATTTTAACTTTAAGGCTTTTTTAGTATTAACCAATGCATGAAACCTTTTAAAAGCATCCAATGCCTCACTTTTCTACTTAAGCAAGTAGACCCATAGCTTCCTAGAATGGCCATCAATAAAAGACAAAAAATAACGGGAACCACTATGAGTTTTTATTGGCATGCAAACATTAGAATGGACTAAATCCAAGATACATGCCTTCCTAGAGGCTCCATGAGAGTAGAGACTCTTTACATGTTTACCAGAAACACAATCATCACAAAAGTCAAGCTTTGAGCTTTTCACATCAACTCTTCCAAGTAAAGAGAGTACCTGAAACCCTTTTGGCTCATATGTCCAAGACGCTTGTGCCATAACTCCATGTGTGACTGTACTTCAACAACTCCAACAAACTTTCCAGGAAGTACCTTGCAGTAGAGATAATACAAAGTCCCCTTTTTACTACCTCTAGTGACTAGCATAGACCCTTTCTGTATTTTCCACATAACACCCCCAAAAGTAGTGAAGTAACCTTTGTTGTCTAGCTGCCCAACAGAAAACAAGCTCTTCTTGATGCCAGGAACATACCTAACATCATGAAAAATCAATTCTTAACCATTCTCTAGAGCCAGGTGTATGGTGCCTATTCCTTCAATATCACATGCATGATTGTTGCCCAGGTAGACTTTTCCAAGATTACCTTCTGTATAAGTAGAAAAACACTCCAGAGATGGAGTTACATAAAAAGAAGCACCGCTATCAACAATCCACGATTGTGACAAACCATCATGAGCTAACAACAAAGCATCTATCACATTTGTTTTAGTGATATACATGTCCTCCACTGTCATAACAAGCGGATCTAAAAATGCAACCAGCAAATCAGCATCTTTATCATCTTCTATTTCCTCAATAACAACACTAGATACCACATTTGCTTTTTCTATCTCTTTAGGGGTAGAGCTGTCATCCTTGTCATTCTTTTTGTCTTTTGCATTAGCCTGCTTCTTACGTTCTTGTTCTCTTTTAAAGTACCTGCAAAATCGAGCTTTTTATGCCCTTTGTGACCACATTGATAGCAAGTTACATCTTGCTGTTTTTCCTTGCTTTTGTTGCGATTTTTGTTTTTATTAGCAGCATTATACCTTTTTTCAGGTCTTCCTCTTACATCGTAGGCTGATCCACTGTTTTCCCCACTTGCCTTGCGTCCAATCTCTTCATTCAGAATAGAACCACGCACACCATCAAATGTCAAGTTGGGGTTATTGCTCAATGACACAACCAATGCTTCCCATGAATCGGGCAAGGTCATAAGCAAGAAGATAGCCCTCAATTTAGGATCAAAAGCTAGCAAACCTGAATCCTGTAATTGACTCAAAATACCTGTGAAAGCATTCAAATGCTCTAAGGCAGATTTGGACGAGATGTATCTGATTGACAGGAGTTGTATTCTCATAAGTAGCCTTGAGCTTCTTCCAAACTATATAGGCAGTATCAAGCCGCTTTATATCAACCAAGATATCATCTGTGACGGCCATTTTAATGTAAGTAATGGCCTTTTTATTCATTTTAGCCCAATCGTCATCTAACAAAGCAACAGGCTTATGTTCTTCTAAAGCATCATCACAATCCTTTAGAAAGAGTATGCCCTACATTCGATCTTTCCAAAGATCAAAACAATTTCTGTCAAATTTACGAATCTCAAAGAGATTCTGTGTCAAATGTAGATGCACTGCCAACCATCTTCAGCAATACACAACTGCAATAAAGGGCTGAATGCTTTCAGCCAATAGCAAGGTTTCTAAATTGTACCAACAAGTACACACTCTTGTACTTCCAAGGTGTCCAAGAAGCAAGCGTTTAGCTGCAAATTTCAGTCTCGGTACTGATTACAACATACGCACGAAACAAATCTGATACATTTGCATTAAGGATAACTCCCACTTCAATAATACATCACCAAAATCCCCAAATGCTGTATTTACCACTATTTCACTGCATAATGAGTATTCAGCAATACATGTACCAAGAGAAGCTGCCCTTTTTCAACATTTGAAGCATCCAATACTCAAAAGACTCCCACTCAACAATGAATTTGCTGCAAATTTCATTGTCCAGTCTCAAAACGACTCAAAAATACATCACCAATGTGAAAAGCCCCAAAATTTCTGCGATGAATCTGCTCCAATTGCATAAATACATCTTCCCAAGCATCAAGTATGGGCTAATGTTGCAGAAATTTCACGATTTCTGCAAAAGCCCCAAATTTTGGGATCCAAGAGTGCACAATTTTCAAGAAATTGGCTCAACCATGCAAAATTTTCACTTGCATTTGAGAATCCCCAAAATTTCTGAGGCCTGTGCACTCAATGTCTACAATTTATGGTTCAGGAGTCACTAGAATATGTGTCAAGCACCAAATTTGGGAAAAGCCCCAAATTTTAAGAGGGAAACTTGCAAAGACACAAAGAATAAAAGAATGTATTTATACCTAGGGTATGGTACACTTACACCTATTAGGGTGGATTCACATGTGTGAAGTAATATATACATGGGACAAAAGAGTGCAGTGCATGTTTTCCACTGCTAATTTTCCTCATGAATTTTGGGGAGAGGCACTCAAAACGGTGGTTCACATTTGCAATCACTCTCCAAACAAGTCCTTAAATAATGGCATCCTTGAGGAGGTTCGGTCTGGCAAATCGGCCTCATATGACCATTTACGCATATTTGACTGTGATGCTTTTGTGCATGTTTGAGATGAGCTGAGGAACAAACTTGACCCAAAATCCACCAAAGGCATCTTCATGGGCTATGGTGATGAGGGTGAATTTGGCTACAATGTGTGGTTACCAAATTATTCGCAGCCGTAATATTGTGTTTAATGAGGAAAATTTGTTGAAAGGTACTTTAGCCTCAAATGAAGATATGAAAAAGGTCAAATTTCAGAGTTTGCAACCAACTATTACTTCAGAAAATGAGCCACATGGTGCTGTACCACAGGCTGAAACTGATGATCAGCCGGTTATTTTCGAGCCAGATGATGATGGACAGCAAATAGGAGCACAAGGAGGTCATGGACAACAAGATAGGCTTGCTGATTATGAAATTGCAGGTGCTGGTAATGAAAATGAAGGTGCTGCACAGCATGAACAGCATGCTGAAAATGGCTTACAGCAGCCAATAAATGCTGAAAATAACATACCTCTAGATATAGACCCAATTCTTGAAAATATTGATCATTGGGTACGCAAGTCTACACATGTTAGAAGGCAACCACATAGGTTTGACCCCTCCTTGCATTACCTGATGTTTACAGATGAGGGTGAGCCTCTTACATACAAAGAGGCCAAGTCATGTGAATTTAGCAATAACTAGAAGCTAGCTATGCAGGAAGAGATTAAATCTCTATATGCAAATGATACTTGGAATCTTGTGTCATTGCCCAAAGGAAGGAAGCCTCTTCCAAACAAATGGGTTTACAAAGTAAAGACAATTGGTGGGAAACCCAAGTACAAGGCAAGATTGGTTGCTAAAGGGTATATGCACAGAAGAAAGGGATTGACTTCCAAGAGGTCTTCTCACCTGTTGTGAAGATGACCACTCTATGTGTGCTTTTTGCTCTCACTGATGTATTGAACTTAGAGCTGTACCTAATGGATGTAAAAACAGCTTTCTTGCATGGTGACATTGATGAGGAAATTTACATGAAACAGCCTGAGGGATTTGTAGTTCCTGGAAAAGAGCAAATGGTGTGTTAAACTAAAACGCAGCTGGTATGGGCTGAAGCAAGCACCACGGCAATGATACAAAAAGCTTGACACTTTTATGCTATCTCATGAGTTTACACGTAGCCATGCAAATCATTGCTTGTATATGAAAAAGGATACAGATGGCAGCCCCATCATACTTGTTTTGTATGTGGATGATATGTTGCTAGTTGGGAAAAGGAAGACTAGCTAGGATGCTCTCAAAAATCAGCTGAAACCAACTTTCTTCATCAAAGATTTGGGGAATGCAGAGCATATTTTGGGCATGAGGATTCACAGAGATAGAATACAAAAATTGTTGTTTTTATCTCAAGAAAAGTACATTGAAAATGTACTGGGCAAATTTAACATGGTTGAAGCTAAGGCTTTTGAGGTACCCTTACCTCCTTACCTTAAGCCTAGTAAAGCCAACAGCCCAAAAGATGATGTGGAAGCAAATGCTATGAAGGGATTCCCTTATGCGAATCTCTCTTCGAACCGCACATCTCAGCTTGTGTAGACATCCCGCTTGACGAGATCAAACAAGCGATAACCTTGGGACTGGGAACTGTAGCCAACAAAGACTTGTCATCGAGAAGTTGCCTCAAACTTGTCATGCTACGTCTTCGGGATGTGCACATAGGCGTCACACCCAAAGATACTAAAATAAGAGACATCAGGCTTAGTCCCAAAGTAAGCCTCAAAAGGTGTCATCCTGTCAATGGCCAAAGTGGGAGATCGATAGGTGTAGGGACCGGTTAGGCACGAAGATCGAGACAAACTGTCCTACACGCACTAAGAGAAAGAGAGAGTGAGAGAGAGTGAGAGAAAGTGAGAGAGAGCAGAGTAGAGAGTGAACACGTTTTCAGATACAATGACGATAGTGTACCTTTAGATTTTTAGATAGATATATATGTGTAAGTACAAGTGCTAAGGGTGTATTAACACCTGAGCACATTTAAAAGGCACCAGGCCTTTATTCCCAACAACCTCCCACATAAAGGCAATGTGCCTTAAGAGGAGAAAAGAATCAGCTAAGTCTAGACATGTACAAAGCTGAAATACATATATCTATCCAACTCCCATCATCTCGACAATGAGCAAACCGCTCTGCTGGAAGATCCTTCGTGAGAAGGTCTGCAGGGTTATCATCTGTATGCACTTTGACAAGCTCAATGCTTTTGCTATCAAGTACATCTCTAATGAAAAGATACTTCACCTGTATGTACTTTGTCTTTGCATGAAAGACAAGATTCCGTGCTAGCATGATAGCACTCTGACTATCACAATGGAGAACAGGTAACTCTGTGATGCCAAGCTCTCCCACCAGATGTAAAAGCCATAAAGCCTCCTTGCATGCCTCAGTAGCAACCACATACTCTGCCTTTGTAGTAAACAATGCAACACACTTTTGTAGCCTGGATATCCAAGAGATTGCTCCTCCTGTGAAAGTAAACACACACCCAGAAGTGGACTTCCTACAATCCGCATGACCAGCATAGTCTACATCCGTAAAGCCAACAACAGATGCCTTCTGCTTTCCAAAGTAAATGCACAACTCCTTTGTGCCTTTGAGGTATCTCATAATACCTTTCACTACATCCCAATGCTTCTTGCTAAGAGTTGCCATGTATTTGCTAACCACTCCCACTGCAAAGGCAATGTCACGACGTGTAGCAACCATAGCATACATCAAACTGCCAACAGCTAAAGCATATGGTATCTTGGCCATTTCAGCCTTCTCATCATCAGATGTAGAGCTGTCCTCTGCACTAAGTTTCACATATGGAGGCAATGAAACCCCAATTGTTTTTCCCCCCTCCATATTAAAAGGCTACAAAACTTTGGAGATATACTCCTACTGAGATAGATAGAGTAAGCCTTTCGATCTATCTCTGAGTATTTGCATGCCAAGAATGTGATTTGCATCACCAAGATCCTTCATGTCAAAGCTGCCATGAAGACTTTGCTTCAATGAATCCAAGGCATGAGTATCCATGTCAGCAATCAGCATATCATCAACATACAAAACCAAGATAATCAGGCTGCTATCTGCTGCCTTCTTGGTGTACAAGCAATGATCCACTTGACTTCTATGAAAGCTTTGGGACTGCATGAATGTATCAAACTTATGATACCATTCTCTTGGTACTTGTTTCAGCCCATGCAAACTCCTTTTGAGTTTACATATCATTTTTTCCTTCCCTTGTTCAACCAACCCTTCAGGCTGCTGCATATATATGTCTTCATGCAGATCACCATGTAAAAACGCAGTCTTTACATCCATCTGTATGAGCTCCATATCCTCAACTGCAACCAAGCCCAAAATGATTCTCAATATAGTCATCTTGACTACATAAAAGAAAATCACATCAAAGTCAATTCCATGCTTCTGCTTGTACCCCTTTGCAACCAATTTTTCTTTGTACTTTCGTAAGGAACCAGAAGTGACCATCTTGTAAACCCATTTGCATTGAAGGGTTTTCTATCCTTTAAGCAACTATACCAAGTCCCAAGTGTCATTTTTTTCAAGAGATTCCATCTCTGACAGCATGGCTTTATACCATTTCTTGTTGTCCTGTCTGTCCATTTCTTCCCTGAAGCAAGACGGTTCACCACAATCTGTCAACATGACATAATCAACCACATTAATTGCACCAGGAACAAACCTATTAGATTGTCTAGTCGCCCTGGACAATCTCCAGACCCAATGGTCATTGTTTGCTGGCTGTTCCTGCAAATTTCCATTTTCAACATGCTGTCCTGGCATTTCAGCCTGCAAATCAACATTAACAGCTTGTTGTCCTGGCTGTTCCTGCACATGTAATGGCTCATTTTCATGGGCAATAGCTAGCTGATCATTTCCAGCATCATTTCCTGCATTTACAAGTTCATTTACAGCAGGTATTTGCTGATGTACAGCGGGCACATTTTGCTGTCCAAAAGGTATTTCTTCCTGGAATACAACCCTACGAACCTCCTTAGTCTTTTTGGGCTGTTTGTGCATGTGATCTTCCCGGAAGATAACGTCATTGCTGCATACTACTTTCCTTTTCTCGGGATCCAATAATCTATACCCCATTTCACCCTCCTCACCATATCCTAGGAAAATGCATTTACAGGACTTTGGCTTCAGTTTGCTACATTTTTCTTTACGAATGTGCAAAAAAGCCTCGCAGCCAAACACTTTCAGATGAGCATATGAAGGTGGCTTGCCCGACCACGCTTCTTGGAGAACTCTCCACCGCAAAGACCTGTTTGGTGACCGATTAATCAAGTGAACGGCTGTCATAACAGCCTCTGCCCAAAAACCATGGGGTAATGCAACATGAGACAGCATCATACAGACCTTATCTTGTATGGTCCGATTCATACACTCTGCAACTCCATTTTGGGGTGGATTATGAGCGGAAGTGAGCTCCCTCTTTATCCCTTTGTTGTCACAAAATGCTTGAAAGGCTTTTGACACATATTCTCCACCATTGTCAGAGCAAAGACACTTAAGTGTGTTATCTGTCTGATTTTCAGCCAATGCCAAGAATTTTTAAACTTGTTAAGCACTTCATCTTGGTACAAATAGGGTAAACCCATACTTTCTGTGTAGCATCATCGACAAATGTGACAATATTTCTTCCCCCCTAATGCCAATCCTGGCATTTGACTACATCCAAATGTACTAACTCTAGAGGAGAAGATTTCAAAGAAAGAGACTTTTTATGTGATGTCTGTGCATATTTGCCATAAATGAAATGATAACAATGCTCAAAATCAGCATAACGAAGACAATGCAAGTAACCCAAACGAGAAAGCACTTTCATTCTTGTTTGACTCATGGTCCCAACCCGCCATGCCACAAAGAAACGCTTGGCTGCTCGGTCACGGCAACAACATGATCACGCACACTAAATACATGAAGCGGATACAAAGTATCACTCTTGCAACCTCTGGCAATAACCCTAGATCCCTTACAGATTTTTCATTTTCCATCACCAAAGGTGGTATGAAAACCATCATCTTCTAGCTGCCCTGTGCTAATCAAGCTCTTCTTAAGCTGAGGTACATGCCGTACATGTTGAAGTATAAAGACAAAGCCATACTGAAGCAATGACTGCACACTGCCAATACCTGCAATCTTACATGCATAGTTGTCCCCAAGATGGACAACACCATGTCGACCCCCTGTATAGGCGGAAAACCACTCACGATAAGGGGTAACATGAAAGTAAGCACCCGAATCAAGAATCCAAGTATGCATGTCATCATCTATATCTACAAGTAAAGCATGTGCATCAAAGTGTGAAGAGACAAAGAGTACATCACTCCCACTGTCACTGTCATGAGTGACTATATTCACCTCTTCAATTTTTACACTGCTCTTCTTAGGCTGACTGTCCTTCTTCTCTTCCTTGCTATCATCTATCTTCTTGCCTTTTCCTTTCTCTTTCTTCCATTTGTAGCAGTCACGTTTAAAGTGACCCTTCTTGGCACAATGATGGCATTCAACATCTTTGCCACGTGATTTACTGCGTCCCTTGCCATCATATTTGCCCTTTTGATGTGATCTACCTCTAGTATACAAAGCAGTGAAAGACTTACGGGATGCATTATTCTGTTGATTCATCTCTTCCATAAGTAGAGCACTCTCTACATCAACATACAAAAGGATACATTAGAATTGCTCATAGCAGTCCTGAATGTATCCCAACTCTGTGGTAGAGTGCAAAGCAAGAAAGTAGCCTTCAATTCCTCATCAATCATGAACTTCAAGGCAACCAGCTAGCTGAAAATGGAGTTAAACTCACTCAAGTGAGTAGGCATTGTTGTACCCTCTTTCATACGCAAATCCATAAGTTTTTTGCCAATACACTTTGCTTGCAGCACTTTTTTGTGCATACAGTTCTTCCAATCTAGTCCATATAGCATATGTAGAATCCAAACCTTCAATGTTGAAGAGCAAGGCATCAGAATAGCTCTATGGTTGAGCGTGCAAGCTCATTTAACTCATCCCAATCGTCCTAATCCATGTCCGCGGGCTTTGCCCCTTTGGTTTTGATCGGCTTTGCCTGCTTCTTTTGTAACAGGATATTGTAGCACTGCTTTTGCAAAACTGCAAAGTTATGTGCACCTTCAAGCTTCTTTATGCAGGCCAAATTGTCGCCCAATTGACCAAGGTACAAACAAGTACCAATCAGCAATAAATGACCACACAAAAGCACAGATTTCAGATCTGTAATTAAATTTTCAGGAGCACCAAACCATGTGCTACAGCATTATTCAACTGATTACAGCTGTTCCAAGGGCATGTGCATCACATTACATGAGGAATCCCAACATTTCAGCTGCAATTTCTGTTGTACATGTACCCATGGGCATAAAATTTGACACGAACGGTCAAAAGCCCCAAATTTTTGTGCTCAGAACATCAAACACACATCCGCATTTTCTTTGTCATGCATAGAACAGTCCAATTTTGCCAAAATAGAGCAATTTTAGCAAAACCCCCAAATTATACCAAGTGTTGATGTCCAAATTGCGTGGAATTCAACCTGCATGTACATAAAATGACCAAATGCTGCACAAAATTTGCCCAAACTGCAAAAGCCCCAAATTGCATGGGGTCCAATGTGCATCAATGTCGAGAAATTGGGTAAATTTCAGCCCAATTTGCGCATGTACATTAAAAGCCCCAAATCTCGGGGACAAAATGTCACAAATTCCTGCAATTTTTTAGACAAATTTGTTTGTCCTGCATCACATTCCTCAAATCTGGGAAAAGCCCCAAATTTTCTGGCCAAAATATGCACAAATCTGAATTTTGTGCTTAGGTGCGCAAACCTTGGTTAGAAGGGAGAGGACTTTTCAAAAAAAAAAAAGGAAAAAAGGAATAGATGACGGGTCCCTTGACCCGTCAGTCGAGTGCCATGAGCCCCACTACCGGTTCTGTCCGTGCTGGTCACGCTCGTCGCCCGTGCAGCCCAGCACCCTGTCCCTGTTTTGCGTGAGCCTGCCGTCGTGTCACGCAGCAGCAGCCTCCTCGTTCGTCAGCAATGCAGCCGTCAACTCGTCTGCAGCATCGCCTGGTGTTTGTCAGCGCTGCAGCCCGTCGCACGCCTGGTCCACGCCTGCTGCAGTCGCCTGCTACAGTACAGTCGACTGCTGCTCCCGCTACCCACTGCCTGCACGTCATGTCTGCTGGAGACGCTCGTCAGCTGGTTGCCAGTCCGCCACACTCTCCTCGCTGGAGCCTGGCCCTGTCGCCTGTGACTAGCGATATGATGCCTGCAGCTCACGCCTGCGACTCTCCTGCTCGCCTTTGAGCTGTCTCGACAGCGCACTGGTTTTCTGCCTCAGCCTGAAGATCATCTGCAGCACCTTACGCTCTGATACCAGTTTGTAGGGACTGGTTAGGCATGGAAATCGAGACAGATTGTCCTACGCGCAGTGAGAGACAGAGAATAAGAGAGAGCAAAGTAGAGGGTGAACACGTTTTCATGTACAATGACGATAGTGTACCTTTAGGTTTTTAGATAGATATATATGTGTAAGTACAAGTGCTAAGGGTGTGTTCACACCCGAGCACATTTAAAAGGCACAAGGCCTTTATTCCCAACATGAGGATGTGAACTGTCGTAGCCACTAGCTCTGCCCACAGAAACTGAGGTGTCTGTGGATGCTCCATCATGGTGCGCACCATCTCGATCACACTTCGGTTCTTCCACTCCAAAATGCCATTCTCTTGAGGAGTGTTGGTATTCGCAAACTCCTGGTGAATGCCCCTATCTGCACAAAAACAAGCAAACTCATTAGAAACAAATTCACCACCCTTATCTCCGGCCCAATCGGTTCTCCTCAAAGAGAAGCCAATCCTTGAAGTGGGAGAAAGCCTCCGACTTCAACGTCAAGTAGGCCCATGTCATCCTGCTATAGTCATCTACAATCAACATGAAGTACAAGCTACCCTTCAGGGACTCATTCTTCATTGGGCCACAAAGATCCATAGATACAAGCTCCATAGATGAAGTAGACCGCCCTCAAAGCTTTGTTGGGAATTGCATCCCTATGCTACTTCCCACGAATGCAGGAGACACATGGCTGCTGGCTCACCACTATGTCTGCCAAACCTCGAACAAGCGATCCATGTGACGCCTTCCAAAGGAATTCATAGTTTAGGTGGCCAAACCGAGCATGCCATAGCTCGGACTATGTCTGAGAGGTAAGAAAAAGAGAAGTAAGAGCGGAAGAAGACTTCAATTTGTAGATGTCATTCTCCTCATACCTTGAATAGAGAACCTTCCTCGATCCACAATCAAGAACACGAACAGCATCACTATCAAACTCCACCAAGAGACCAAGAGAACAAATCTTATGTACCAAAAGTAAATGATACACTAAACCTGGCACATGCAACACCTCGAAAGTGTGGGTACCACCACGTCCATTTGGAATCAGCTGCATCTCACCCCGTGCAGCAATAGGCACAGAAGAGATCTCCTATGAGTATCTGCCCACGCAATGGTCGCAAATGGGTAACACCTACCATTGAAGGAGTCATGTGCCGTGAGACACCACTGTCCATGATTCACTCTCGAGCCTGGGAAGCTGTCACCACAACATCAGAAGTCTTCGATGTGGGGTTCTCAATGACCGCTAAGTGTAGAAAAACAGTTGATGAGGATGCAACCACCGCTCCATAATCCTTCGTGTCCTTCTTCTTGTCCTTGTCGAGGCAATCCTTCTTCCAATGGCCGGTCTTACCACAAATATGGCATGTTGATTCTTTCTCTTTCTCCTACTTGAATTTGTCGTCCTCCTTCTTCTTCTTTTGGCCCTTCCCCTTCTTCTGAGAGGCTTGACCGACCAATGCCTCCGATTTGGAAGTATAATGTCCCTTCAATTGTTCCTCTTGGTCCAAGACCACAGGAACCAACTCTTCCCATCGAAGAGTCCACTCCCGCCCCAAAGCAATAAGAGCGGAATAAAAGGTACCAAATGGTGGCAGCAACTAGGACAATAAAGTGATCGCCATGTCTTCAAAGGAAATGGGCTTCCCCACATTTTGAACCTGCATCTAAAGCTGCCGAAGCTTGTTGATGTATTCCCTAATCCAAGAAGACTTATTTACGGACAAGGTCTGCACCTGCACCTCCAAAGAAACCCTCTTCATAAGGGTCATCCGGTTGTACATCTAGTCAAGTTCCACCCATATCCATCGAGCCACCATCAAGTACTCTATATGGGCTATCACGGCTGTTGTACAAGACAAAGAAAAAAACGAATCCTAGCATTTAGTTTGTCCCAATGAGACTGGGCTTTGGTCAACTCCACACAAGCACTGGAAGAGAGTTTAGACTCATCTCTCACCGAGGGCCAGTTGATCTCCATCACATGCTCCGCCAAATCATGACTTGATCTGATGGAAGAGCCGGTAAGACAGGGACCTTCCGGTCCATGATCGCCTGGAACTCCATATCAGTCTCAGTAGACATCTTCACCTGCAATGCCTACACAAATGCAAAAGAAACCCCCTCTAACTATGTAAAGGCAGCCTGCTAGGGCTATTGTCTCTGCGTCTCGTACCTTCTTGAATCACCAAAGACCATGAAAATGTAAAATCTGCACTTGAAGGCAAAAACATAGCCTTCTTCCTTCTCTAACAACAAAAAAAGACAGTAGCTTTAGCAAATCTTCTTTTTTTTCGCACGCCCACACTCACCTCAGCCTTGTTCTAATGCACAGCCCACCTGCTCACACTTAAACGCTGAAAACGCAACCTTGTGTCACACTAAAAACTCCTCTTCAGTTAGATCCACCCCAGGTTAGTGCTTCAATGCTATGATACCATGTCGAAGTGAAGCAATGCAGAAGCGAATGACCATAACAAAGAGTGAACGGAGAGAGAAGAGAGAGAAAAAGAGAGTGAAACGCAAAAAATCTGCAGTGAAGAATGTTATATAAAAATGCAGAATTATACACGGGTGCAGAGAGAATATTTGCGTATGTCTCTACCTTAAGGACCTTGATCTCCATCAGCCCGAGTGCTGTCTCCATCACCAACAAGCTAAAATCTATCAGATACAAGTGATCATAACTGCTAGAAACTCAGCCTTTAAAATGCTGAAAAGAATGCCTCATAAAATGCCAAAATAGGCAAAATGCAGCCGACTACAGACGAGGACAGTCCAACTGCTACCACGTGGCACTGTTGACGTGGCAAGGAGCTAACTCTTAAGAGGTGGTTGATGGTTGAAATCTGCACGGTAGAGTGAGAAACCTACACAAAAGGATGAGGTGAAGGGTGTCCCAAAAAATTAGGGTTTTGGGAAACCACTGAAACTCTCTCGAACCGTATACCAAATTTGCATTTTTCATTAATTAAGCGTGTTTTGGGGCTGTTTAAAAATGCAAATCGGCTATAAAGCATGTGTTAGCTCAACAATAATAACCAAAGTTGTATCATCATTGCCAAAAATACAATGTTCCATGTGCACACCAAACATATAGAGATTCAATAGAACTATATGTGTGATTTGATCAAAAATGGGATAATCGAGTTGGTTATTATTTTTCTTTGGGTTCAAGAATTTTCTCTTGGATTAGCAAGAAGCAATGAACAATGGCATTGTCTTCTCCCAAGGCAGAATATATGCCAAATTATTTTGCTATATGTGAAGCCATACGATTAAGAAGGATGCTATGGCACATGGAAGCGCAAGATGAAGAGCAAATTGTGCTAAGATGTAATTATGAAGATATGCTAGGGTTTGCACAGAGAAAACATAGAATATAGAAACACGACTAAAACACAATAACTCAAACAGCAATGCAATAAACGCAAACCCTAAATGCAAAACACAAGATGCAAAACACAAACAAAAAAAAAAAAAAAACTGAAACACAAATAAAAAAGGAAACAGAACTTTAAAGGGAATGAATCAATGTTGTAAATGAATGAGAAAATGTACAAAATGCTCAAGGGCAAAGTTGCCCAACAACCACTAGCACTCATGGAACCAAGCTCAGGGAGGTAGTGATGTCTCATCTACCAAAAATGGATCCCGAGTGTAATAACCACTAGTTAGAGTAGAGGCTGATGAAGAAAAGTGCTAAAAACACAAAAGTGACATGTTGTAGATGCAAATGCAAATTAGACCAATGCCAGAAATGGAAGACAACACACTAAAAATCAGAGCATACCAATCTTTGGGACTAGAACTGGTAAACATAGCAATGTAACCACCTGAAAATGATAGCAACTGATCCCGACAATTGTGGGAGACTAGGCGACAGGTATACACCATTGTAGTAGCAGTCGTTGGGAGCTGGACAATCAATGGGAGAGGGGTTATGGCCGAAACCTACAAGACATGGATTGGCTATTTATAGATATAGAAGGATCCTCCCAAACTAAGGTTTTGCTTAGGAAACACAAACTCTCTAGGATTGCACACCATTTTAATGAGACTTTTTGTACTTTACATTTTGGGGCTGTTTTAAAGAGCTACTCGGATTGTAATGCATTTTTAGCTCAACAATAACAACCAAAGTTACATTGCCATTTTCAAAAATACAATGTTTCAAGTGTACACCAAATATATAAAGATTCAATATAGAACTATATGCATAATTTAGAATGGGATAGAGTTGATCTAGTGTCCAAAAAAAGAGAATGAAGCAAATATCTTGACCCAAGCCTTTTACAAAGGATCTACTTTGAGTTCATTTTCAGAGACTTAACCCGCATAAGATGCCATCAATGATCCATGGTGCTCAAAGTTATAAAGCCCCCATCATGAGAAGAAGCCATGTGTGAGCTCGAACATTTGTTGATTAAATCTTAACTTGTATGTCAGATGAGTCTATGTGACCGTATGGCAAAAAGGCGACCTTTCTAGGTCTAGCCTTTAGGTTAGATAGAGTAGTTAAGTAAGTAGGAAGTTGAAGCACATACATTGAGTTGCGAGATGTGCGAGTTATTGGAGACTCCTCTTTTGGGTCCTAGGGGCCAAGAAAAGAAATCCTTGATTGAGGGGTCCCATTGGCCCCCTAGCAGGAATCTGACCTGACCACTTTCATGGGCTATAAAAAGAAGACCCCCTAGAAACCATGATCTATCTATCTTTCACACGATCTGAGTTCGTTTAGCTAGCCTTAAAATCTTTACCCAGAATCTATCTAGATCACCATCTAAGCTTCAAAGAGAAAGCATACAAGCGGACAGCGCCATCATTGTGTCACTTTGTTTGCAAGTAAATACATCTTAGTTTTTCTTGAATTAATTGTGTACTCTCTATTGAGGGTGCGAGATATGCTCAATAACCCACCCTCATAAGATACCATCGATGATCCATGATGCTCAAAGTTGTAAAGCCCCCATCATGAGAATAAGCCATATGTGAGCTGGAACATTTATTGGACCTTAACTTGTGTATCAAATGAGATCTATGTGAATGGATAGTAAAAAGGTAACCTTTCTAGGTCTAGTCTTTAGGTTAGATAAAGTAGTTAAGCAAGTAGGAACTTAAAACACATGCATCGAGCTGCGAGGTGTGATAGTTATTAGAGAGCCCTATTTTCAATTCCAAGGGCCAAGGAAAGGAACCCTTGGTTATAGGGGACCCTAGCAAGGATTCTGAGGTAACACCTCTAGGCACATAGTAAAAGGAATATTCCCTCATCAATAAGCAAAGGTTAATACTATGGCATGTCAATCAAGCAGACCTAACTACTTTCATGGAGTGTAAAAAAGAAACTCTCTCAAAACCATGATCTATCTATCTATCTTTCACCCAATCAAAGTTCATTCAACTAGCCTTAAGATCTTCACCTAGAATCTAGCTAGATCGCTATCTAAGCTTCAAGAGAAAGCCCACAAGTGGAGAAGGCCATCATTGCATCGCCTTGTTTGCAATTAAGTATATCTTAGTTCTTCTCTAATTCATTGCGTACTCTCTATTCTTTACTCAATTGATATTTATTGTGCACTATGTAAATTCTTACACTAAGTTGATGAAATTCCACCAAGTCCAAATGCTTGTTTGTCTTTGCATTCACAGCAACACATTCTGCATTTCTATTCTCTTTTTCTTTTTCATTTCTCTCTCAAATCAATCATCTAATGTAAGCTTGGTTTTATAAAGAATCATCCTTGTATCAGCAACGATGAATCCACACTTTCCATTCTCTAAACAATGACTTAAGGGCTTAGGACTATCGGATTGGAAAAGCTATATTAACAGAACGTAAAGGACTGTAATATCTACCATTAGACACATCAAGCTCCATCATTTGGACATGCTGCTTGTTAGTGCCTTCGAGTGATTCATCTACCTGTTACAGTAAATAGTTGAAAAGAAAACCAGCAGAACGGTGTGCAAAGGAAGCCATCCAAAGCACAATATTTCATTTTTTCGTTCTTCTCTTTTTCTTACTCTTTCCCTTTGGAGAGATGGTATAATGTATTTTATCCCCCTATTTCTTCTTCTTTAAAGATAGGGTAACAGGATTCCACAGAGCTTACGAGAATAGTGACGATGTTAGAGGTGGCAACGGCAAGGAGGTTGTCGTCGGACCACTTGACAGCATCAGGGTAGGCGGGGCTTCCAATCAAAGGCGTACAAAAAGCAGGGGCGGAAGCGTCTTCGTCCTCTTCTTCTCCTTCTTCTTCTTCTTCTCCTCCCCCTTCCCCTTCTTCTTCTTCTTCGACTCCCTCCGGGTATTCATCTCTGTCTCCGGCGTCATCTACGTCTGCAGTTTCGTCGTCTGCTTCGTTTTCTCGAGCTCGTATGAGAGCATTTACGTGAATTACCTGCACAGAGGACTGCTGATGCGATGGCCGACGACGAGCGCTGGTCTTTTGCTTTTGCTGACGGTCAGTGCTGGCCTTTTCTCGCCGTGGTGGCATCGTCCCGACGCTCGATGCAGGATTCGAACCTGCGAACCTACATCCCCTCGCTCTAACCTCATCAGCTCTCTCGCTCTATCTAACCTCCGAAAGTTACTTTTACATTTGTTTTATGTTTCGGATTCTATGGAGTGTCCGTTGAGAGGGTCTGAGGCCAAGGCTTGGTTCGGATGAACTAAGGCTGGTTACAAACCAAGTGATGGTGGCCAAGCCCTATCTAGAGTGTGGGCATGCATTTTTTGAAATTGGGCGCTAACAGGAGCGTCATACCTTTACATATCAAATAGACATAGTTTGTAAAAAAATAAAAAATTAAAAAATTATAAATCTTTAATTGGTTGCAAATGCAAAAAGTGCACCTTGGTCCACCACTTTACAAAGTGAGTAGAGGAGACTCCCCATTCAAAAGTGGGCAAGGAGTTCACTTGTTTAACAAGTAAACAATAGTTCACGTCCTCTCCAATGTGTAAAGGATTGCGAATGCCCAACCCTTAAATAAGTGCTTTGATTGATTAAAGCTTACAAAATGGGCATCTGTCATTTGGTGTGTAACCAACCTAATTGAGAGTGAAAAATGCAAGAGCGTCGTGCCAATTTGTTTTGCTATGATTGGTCCCATATTTTCTCCGCAACAATGAGTGGATTTGGGTTAGGGATCTCCCCCACCCAACACTTGTACCTGCAAGTTCGGGAGGTGCTCAAGCATGAAAGACCTCCCAAACCGAAGCAATTTTGAATTAAGAAAGGTGGAAAGTGACAAGTGGTGGAAATGCAGCTCATGGTTGCTCTCTCTTGGCCGACTCTTTCCTCTCTCTCTCTCTCTCTCTCTCTCTCTCTCTCTCTCTCTCTCTAGCTGAGCAGGCGGAGGAAGTCGTGCACCTTCATTGGGCAGCAAGGATGCGCAGGGTCATCGCAAGGCCATTGGGCTGCCTAGCCACCATCAAGGCCACTGGCAAGGCCGCCATCAGGTTTGGTCAGGTTGCCATTATCGTTGGGCGTCGTGGTCAAGCCACATGGGCCGTCGTAGAGCCATAGAGCAGGAGCTATCGTCGGCCCACCCAAGAGCTACCATTAATCCCCTAGGACCCGCCTAGGTCCATCATTGTAGGGCAACAAGGCCACATGGCCGCAGGGGTCACCACCCTAGCCGCCCAAGAGTGTGTGTGTGTGTGTGTGTGTGTGTGTGTGTGTAGGTGAGAGAGGAAGAGGCAGAGAGGGAGAGGTAGTGAGAGAGAGATGGAGTGTGTGTTAGTGTGAGTGAGGTGAGAGAGGGGGAGAGTGTGTGTGGGTGTGTGAGAGAGGGGGTGGTGAGAGGTTAGAGAGAGAGAGAGGGAGGGGTTAGTGAGAGAGTGTATGTGAGGTGGATAGAGAGAGGGGGATTGGTAAGAGAGAGAGGGAGGGAGGGAGGGAGAGTGTGTCTGAGAGGTGGTAAGAAGGAGAGGGGTTGGTTGGCGAGGTTAGAGAGGGAGAGGGAGAGAGGGTAGGTAAGTTGGAGAAAGAGAGAGAGGGTTAGTGAGAGTGTGTGTGAGAGGTGGAGAGAAAGGGGGAGCTTGATAAGAGAGAGAGAGGGAGTGTGTGTGTGTGGGAGGTGGTGAGAGGTTAGAGAGAGAGGGAGAGGGAGAGGTAGGTGGGTTGGAGGGAGAGGGATTGGTTAGCAAGATTGAGTACGTGTGTGTGTGTATGGGCGAGGTTTGATATTTATTAAATTTAATTTATTTGTAAATATTTGATATATTGCTTTATTTAATATTTAGTTTATTGATGGTACAATTTAATTTATTGGTGTTTTGGTTGTGTATTTGTAGGCAAATGGGTTTGTGAGAGGGAGAGAGGGGGGCGATGAGAGGTTAGAGAGGGAGAGGGAGAGAGGTTCATTATAGAGAGAGAGAGAGCAGGTAGGTTAGTTGGAGAGAGAGAGATAGAGGGTGGATTAGTGAGTGTGTATGCTCTTATCATCTCCCTCTCTCTCTCTGTTAGTAGCAGCAAGGGAGCACGAGAGTAGCAGCAGCAATTGCATAGGGAGGATAATAGCAGTAGCACACCTCCCTCCCTCCCTCCCTCTCTCTCTCTCTCTCTCTCTCTCTCCGCCACTTGTGGTCCACCTAGGAGCCATCCACGAGCCCACTTGTGAGCCAGCATGCTTTGAGTTGAGTGAGTGGGGAGAAAGATGTGCACCTTTGTCGAGGAGGGCCATGCAGGGTTGCTACAAGGCCATCGAGCTGCCTAGGAGCCACCATCATTGTTGGTGTCGAGCCATCATCATCGAGCATCATGGTCGAGCTAGGTGCCATCATACGGTGGCAGGGCCACCGGCCCAAGAGCGTGTGATCTGCCCATAGGAGCCACCTAGGGCCGTCCTCATAGGGCAGCAAGGTTTTAGGGCTATAAGGGTCGTCGTTTGGCCTGTCGCCACCACCGCCAAAGTCACTACCGAGGTCACCACTAAGATCACTACCCTAGCCACCCGAGAGAGAGAGAAAGAGAGAGAGAGAGAGGATTATCGTGGGCCACACAAGAGCTGCCAAGAGAGAATGTGTGGGTGAGGTGAGAGAGAGAGAGAGAGAGAGAGAGAGAGAGAGAGAGAGAGAGGGTGTATGTGTGTGTGTATGAATGAGAGAGGATGTATGTGTGTGTGTGTGTGTACGAGAGTGAGTGGGAGAGAGCGAGTATGTGAGAGAGAGGGAGGTGGAGAGAGATGGAGGGAGAGTGAGAGAGGTGGAGAGAGAGACTCTGTGTGTGTGTGTGTGAGCGAGTGGGAGAGAGTATGTGTGAGGTGTAAGAGAGAGAGTGTGTGTGTGTGGTGGGGAGAGAGGGAGAGTGTGTATGTGTGTGTATGTCTGAGAGGTGGTGAGAGAAGGGGGTAGGTTGGTTGGAGAGAGAGAGGTTTATTGGAGAGAGGAAGAGGGGTTGGTTAGGGAGGGAGAGAGAGTGTGGGTGAGATTTGTTATTAATTTATATTGATTTATTTGTTAATATTTGACTTTTTTTAATCTTTAGTTTGTTGTTTGGTACGGTTTAATTTATTGATGTTTTGGTTATGTGTTTGTAGGTTGATGGGTTTTGCTTGTGAGGATTGTTTTTGTTTGCAAATTTTGACAGCTATTATCAAAGTTAGTGATCTCTCTCTCTCTCTCTCTCTCTCTCTCTCTCTCTCTCTCTCTCTCTCTCTCTCTCTCTCTCTCTCTCTCTATGGTTGTAATTTTGTTTTGTTCTATTTTTTTGTTTATTTATTGTTGGTTTTGTATGTGTGTGTGTGTGTGTGTTTTGTTTATGTAAGTGTCGATTGGGTTTGTTGGCATGTTAGTAGGTTGGTTATCTTATGTTGGTTACATTAGTTGGTTGATTAGGTAGAGAGAGAGAGAGAGTGTGTGTGTGTGTGTGTGTAGGTTAGTTAGTTAGTTAGTTGGAAGATTAGTTATGTTAGTAAGTTAGTTGGTTAGTTAGGTAGAGAGAGAAAGAGAGAGAGAGAGAGAGAGAGAGAATGGTTAGCACGTACTTCTTCTTCCTCTTCCTCTTCTCTCACCTCTCCCTCTCTCTCCCCTCCTCTTTGTCTTTTTCTTCTCCTTCTCTTTCTTTTTCTTTTTTTTTTCTTATTATTCTCTCTCTCTCTCTTTCTCTCTCTTCTTCCTCTCTCTCTCTCTCTCTCTCTCTCTCTCTCTCTCTCTCTCTCTCTCTCTCTCTCTCTCTTCTTCCTCTCTCTCTCTCTCTCTTCCTACTTGTCTTTCTCTCCCTTCTCACCCCTCCTTAGTGAGATAGAGTAGGTTCATTATGTTGGTTATGTTAGTTACTTAGTGAGCTAGTTAGTTAGGCAGGAGAAAGAGAGAATGGTTTGTATATCTCTCAAGGTTAACATATGCTTTTTATCCAATATGGAGGCTTCTGCAACAAACAAGAATGTGTTCGTAGAAAATGTTGTGCACAAAATGAAATAGGCCATAAGGAAGAAGGCAATTCATCACATGCTTAAGCATATTAGAGGGCACAATAGTTTTGGTGGTTTCTTAAGGGCCATTCATCTCTTCGATGGGATTGAAAAGCAAGTGAAGACATTGTCTCGGCATAAAAAAAGCTTTGATTTCTCTTGGTGAGAACATTGGTGATTGTTTGCATAGCATCGAGAGAATATTGGAAGTGAAGTATACGAATGTAACCTTGTTGATGGAGTAACAATGCAAGGCGAGTTAGAGGAGATTAGGAGTTATATAGGTGACATTTATGAACACATCCAGAAAAATTCGTGTCTACATGTTGGGTCTTCGGATGATCAAAAAGAGAAGCTGAAAGACATTATTAATAATACAACCCGTATAGAGTATGGAATGCGTGAGTTAATTGCCCACAAGAATTAGAACTTGGTGACACAAGAGAACATTGCTCCTGATGTGCAACTTACTTATTTGAAAGATTATCCTAATAGATTTTCTGCAATGTTAACGCAAATAAATCCCCGCGTAGGCTCATCACCATCGTTTGCTTGATATATGTAGTCTTTGCATGACATCTAAAATGAGTTTTTAAGGAAAATCCCCATTTTCAAGCACATTGTTTAACTCTTGCAAATTATAAAACTATTTTAAAGCCATTTTAATAGTCCATTCTTCCCTTTGTCTCTCTCTTGATTTTGCTGATGTTGTGACTTGACCACTTTCAAAAGGTTGTAGGCTATGTTATTGTGATTGAATTCTAAAAAAGGGGACTACCACATTCTCATACTTTGCTAATTTTAGAGAATTCTTTTAAACCTTCTAAAGTATGTCACTATGATAGAATGGTTTGTGCTAAGTTGCGTGATAGAGTTAAGTTTCTAGTCTTATTTGAGACAATTTCAAAATGCAACATTCATGGCCCTTGCAAACAATTGAACCCCAAGAGTCCTTGCGTGGAAAAAGGGTAAATGTACTAAAGACTACCCTCGAAAATTAGTGGACATGACAATGGTTGATAGTTCTAGCCATCATATCTATAGAAAGGCGAGATTATGGAAATACGGTGATCATAAATGGTAATGTTATTGGTAATTAGTGGGTTGTTCCGTATAATTCTTTATTGAGTAAGAAGTATAATGCACACATAAATGTGGAGGTGTGCTCAATAGTGGTGATTGTTAAGTATTTGTATAAGTATATATATAAGGGGCATGACCATCCAACGACCAAGTTTTCTACTAGGGTCGATTTAGTACAAAATGGTGGTAATGTTTATGAGGTGGACGAGATCTAGAGTTATTTGGATGCATGATATGTTTTTGCCTCCGAGGCATGTTGACGGATCTATGATTATCCATTGCAAAATAAAAAGCCTGATATATAGCAGTTGCAGGTGCACTTGCCAGGTGAGAACTATGTGGTGTTTTGAGATGCAAATAATATATCGAGTGTTGTGCAAAATGAAGACATTGAGAAAAATACTCTTACTAAATGGTTTGTATGTAATCACATTCATTTGGAGACTACAATTGTCCACTATCAAGACTTTCCAATATATTGGATGTGGAATGCATGATATAAGATGTGGATAAAGAGGAAGCGTAAGAATACATGTGGTCATATGTATTTTGTGGCACCTACCTATGGTGAGCTTTATTATTTCTGCATGCTTTTTTAATAGGGTGTCAAGAGTGTACTTCTTTTGAAGATATGCATATTGTTGACAATGTGGTCTATGATTCTTTTAGGGATGCTTGCGTTGCAAGGGGTATGTTGGAGAGTGATGATGAGTATGTTATGTGCTTGAAAGTAGTTGCCTTCGGTAAACTGGTGCTCAACTTTGTATTTTTTTTTGTTATAATTTTGGTATTTTGTGAGCCACAAAGGGTTGGCCAGTCATGGTAAAGATTTTTGGTGCCAATTGTAGAGGAATTCATGTATAGATTGCAACTACAACACTTGTATACCTCTCTTGGCATTCTATAGCATGAGGCGTCTAACATGGCTTTGTTACATCTCCAAGACCTTTTACTCCATACAGGGCGGCGAAGACTCTGTGATTTTGATGGGTTGCCACAACCTCATCAGTCAGACTCTCAACTGCGTGATAACCCCCTTTTGCAAGATGACTATGCATACAACGCATCGAAACAGTGTAGCGTTTCTGAATTTATGGAGGTAATGTTGAATGACGGGGAGAGAATTGCCTTTGGTACAATTATTGATGATGCTGATGCAAATATTGAGGGTGTATTCTTATTGGATTTCCTCGATGGGTCAAGAAAGACTTTCATGTATAACTGCTTGCTTGTGAGGGTGCGCAGTGGTGGTCGTATAATGTTGGCAGCAGCGTCGTGTAGCATTGATGCCGTTCTCTTATTGGATGCTCATACAACTCACACATGGTTTAAAATCCTAGTAAACTTGAATAGTCGATCCACTTGTAACATTCTTGTTCAAAGCGACCTTGCTTAGTTGTTGAGACAATCGAGCCTTATTTTATGGGATGAGGCTCCTATGACCCATCAATATGCCTTTATAGTAATTGATAAAACTTTGAGAGATGTTATGAACTGTGATATGCCATTTGGTGGAAATATTGTTTTATTTGGAGGGGATTTTAGGTAAAACTTGCCAGTTGTGGTGAAGGGAACACATGAGGATATTGTTAATGCTGCACTGTGTTACTTAGATTTGTGGCTTTATATGTGAAGGTGTTAAGGCTGTCTAGGAATATGCGAGTGTTAGCATCTAGTAATGTGGTAGACAATGGGTTAATTTGTTTGATTCAAGGGATAGGGGATGGAGTGGGCATATCCAAAAACTATGATAAATTGTGTGTTCCACTTGGCATGGTGTTAAATGGACACTCTATTGAAACCTTGATGAGTAGTGTATATAGTGATGTGTCCAGTGTGGGTGACTATACAACATATTTCAATGAGCAAGCTATACTTGCATCATGGAATACGGAGGTGGCTACTTTCAATGAATATGCATTGCAGTTGATGCCATGGGAGGCTAGGCAATATTATCGTGCAAACTTGATTGCAGAGACAGATGACTCATTTTTGTACTCTGTTGAGTATTTGAACACATTAGATCTTGGGGGTGGATTTCCTCCTCATTTATTATTGCTAAAGGTAAATACATATGTTATTCTTCTTGGAAACCTAAACCAAGGAAGGGGTTTGTGTAATGGTATATAGTTGATATGTAAGGCCTTCAATAGAAATGTGATAGATTCTAAGATAATAATAGGGGAAAATGTGGGTGAACCAATTTTTATTCCTAGGATTACTTTTATTTTCAATGTTGCACAGCTACCATTTACTATGAAACATAGGCAGTTTTCCATTCAATTGGCATTTACTATGATGATCAACAACTTGCAAGGGTAGACTCTACCAATTGTTGGGCTTTATCTAAAAGCCCCAATATTTACGCATGGTCAGTTGTATGTTGCATTTTCAAGGGTAAAATCTTCACATTGTGTGAAAGTCCTATTGTGGGCAACAAGGATGGGGACATGACCATAGACATTGTGTACAATGATGTATTTCGGAAGGTGTAGTGATGTGCATTGCTTTTTTGCAAGGCTGTAGCTATTGTCGATTGTGTAGGGTCATTGATTTGGCATATGTATGAATTGCTCTTTATGCAATGTTTAATTAGCATATACTCTTTTAAAAGTTATTTTTTATATTTTAATATTTATTCGACTTTTGTAGATGCCTACCTAGAGTGGGGCTATTACCCATCTTAAGGAGCTATAGTGCACATTGTGTACAATAATGAGCAATGATATCATAATAAGGACACTTGCAAGAGTTATTGAGTGTTTACATAATGATGTCAATATAGACATTAAGCTCCCAGTTTTTATTGAGGTTATACATTGTGGATATATGCAATGTTTTGGGGTGCATATGTATAAGGTTGACCACATGAAGAGGTTTCAACGCTCTCACATTGATAAGATACAGAGGCATTGGTCGAAGTATGGTTTCAAGGATTTTGGTTGTTTTATGATACTGCATCAACATCTGTCGATACCTATTGAATGGTTCACAAGTATTTGGCAAGGTATTATTATTTTGGGAGTGAAATGGTCTTTGTTAGTTGTTCTAAATACTTATGTTGAGATTTTGTTCAAATGTAGGTGCTACAAAGAGAGGTAGAACTATCACATTCCCCGTGCGATTGCCATAAAAAACTGTGGAATTAATCCTTGCTTCTCCTTCGCATGTTTTGCTCAAGGATGGCGATTTTACCAATGATTCCTCAAAGAAGCGGAAGCTTTGTTTCTATTAGGAACCTCTAAAGTGGTACTTTTTTTTGTTGGCATTGGCATTTACTTGTCATACTTGGAAATAGTTGAGCATGTGTGGACAGAAAATAGGATGTCTTAAACTTGGCCTTCGTGGGATGCTAATGGAAAGTAGGATGTCTTATACCTTCCCTTCATGTCATGGCTGGTAGAAAGAGGCTAATGATAATGGCGTTGAGCTCTACTTCACCTATGGATGCCCTACTTAGAGATAAAAACGATTTGTGCTTAGAGAAAGTCCTTTTGTGTTGCTTGGTCTTTATTTCAATTGTGATCCATTTTTTAGTATAACATTGCTATTCCTAAGTATCACACAAAGAAAGCATGTGATTTCTTGCCTTCCTGTAAGGGTGAAGGTTTATTACACAAAGAAAGCATGTGATTTCTTGCCTTCGTGTAAGGACTATGCATAGAATAGATTGTTTGTATTGAGAGAGAGAGAGAGAGAGAGAGAGAGAGAGAGAGAGAGAGAGAGAGAGAGAGAGAGAGAGAGAGAGAGAGAGAGAGAGAGAGAGAGAGAGAGAGAGAGAGAGAGAGAGAGAGAGAGAGAGAGAGAGAGAGAGAGAGAGAGAGAGATGGGGGGAAGAGAGAGGGAAGGGAAAAATATTTGGGACGCACAAAGAGAGGGAGAGAGAGAAATGAAACAATTGAGAAACGGAGAGGGGAAAAAGGGGAGAGAAAAAGGAGAAATAGATTATTGAGTGAAGTTATTGTGCGGTAGCACGACAACTTTGCTTAATGCTTCACGGCATCTTTGCACTATCACGTGGAGCTGTCATGAAGCGGTCTAGTGTTTTGTGCACACAAAGCACGTGCGGGATGCTAGTGTTCATTACAAAAAGTGAAGCACAACAGATAAGACCCAAACCATGGCTAATCATCCACAAGCCTTAAGCCTTAAGCTAGTGGACCAAACTCCTTTTGATGTTGAAATAAGGGTATCCTATGTGTAAAGTAATCAGCAAACACATTTCGCACTACCCTAGCTGTGCAAGGTAGAGTATAACCAGTTTGAGCAAAATCTTGAGAAATATTCCCAAATGTGTTTGTCTCCTCCGCATTGCATACCCTATGGCCCTTGAATCATGATAATTTGTTATGTGTGAAATTATATTTGTGTTTGTTGGTTATTCAGACTTTATCATTGACTTTCTCACTTTATCATTACTAGCCACCCAACACACTTGTCAATTGACTCAATATCTTGATCCTTTACACTTTTTTAATGCACCTACACACTTAGCTTCAGTTTCTATGGAGTGTCCCCTGATAGGGTCTAAGGGAACACTTAACTAGCTTGAGGAATATCCCCCAAAATGTGCTCATCTCCTACACATTTCATATGTATGGCCCATAAATGGTATTTATATTCACTAGTTATCCAAACTTTATCATTGACTTTGGCCATTATTAGGCACTCAACACCCTTGTTAATCGATTGAACATCTTGGTCCTTTTTATAGCAATATTTACCCTCGTGACCAACTAGGTAGGGCTATAGAACAAGCCTTTCTACATTATTCCTTTTCACTTACTCTAACCAAGCCAAGCAGTTTCAATTTCTATGCAATGTCCCTAAGAGGGTCTTAGCAAACTCCATACATGTAAAACATCATGTAAAAGTGCATGTCTCCTACACACTACACCACCCGTGTCACCTAAATTTCGACAATGCATCATGCTTGAAATGATATTGTATTAATGGATTATCTAGGACTTATATCATGGACCTTGTCATTATTACTAGGTGCCCAACATTGCTATCAACATTTATTCCTTCTCCAAACAACATTTATCTTAGTGACTCAACCACATAGACCTATAATATACACCCTTTTACATAATTTCCTTTTTCCCAAATGTGCCTCGCTAATTGAAAATGGAACCTATGACCTTTGGTTCATCACATTAATTTGTTTTTTGGGCTTACCTCTTATAAATGAGCCAAGCGAGGAAGATAAAACACTACCCTATGGCCTCTGAAATGTGACCATATGTTATACATAAGACAATATTGTATTGACTAGATATACGAGGCATATATCATGGACATATCATTATTGGGCATCTAATGCCCATGACAATTCTTATGAATAATGTATCGATTAAATATATGGGATGCATGTAATAGAGGTGTCATTACTAGGCTTCCAATGCCCTTAATAATTCATTCAATGCTTTATTCCTTTTACAATAACATTTACCCTAGTGACCAACCAAGAGTAGTTATCATCATTCCTTTTTCCAAAGTTGCATTGTTGCTTGCCAAAAAGAATGAGATCCATGACCTTGGGTTAATTACACCTTCCACTTTAACCTATGAAGTTGGTCGCTTTTACGTTTTACATGGCCTCGGAAGGTTGGTTTTAGTCCCCCTATAGAAATATATAAGGTAGGAGATCGTGTGCCAGAAGAGACCAAAGGTTATCCTCATTTTGTATGGGCCATGTTATTCTATTGGTTATGGTGGTCATGTTTTTTAATAATATATTTGTATATGAAACAATGAGAGTATGAACATAAAAAAATGTTGGACGGGGGGACCTTGGCATAACGTTACTTGCGCAAATGTTAGTATGCTATTTTGAAGACTTATCTTTTCAACTCAAAACTCTTAAACATGCCAATATTTCTTTTCCATGAGATTTTCTTTTCCTTCTTCATTATACTTTGTTTATATTCATCTAGATGAGTATTTTAAGCATTTTTCAAGATTCAAAATTGAGAGCCTATCACATGGAGTCATGATAGACAATAATTCTTTATATATATATATATATATATATATACTTGTTTAAACACTATGGATCTAGTTATATTCACATGACCATCCCTCTACCAATCGGACCGCTTATTGTTTCAAGCGTTCCAAGCCAAGCACTAACAGCTACCTCTCACATAGTCGACGCGCCATCCATATCTATGGGTGTAGTGAGCTTACCTCCATGCCGATCGAGTTATCTCCTCTCTCACGCACTCTAGTAGCTCCACGATCCAAGTGCAAGCTTCAAGCAAGCTCCATCCTCAAGCTCCACGCTCTAAGCTCCATCACCGTGAGCAAGAGAAGAGAAGAGAAGAGAAGAGAAGAGAAGAGAAGAGAAGAAGAGAGGAGAAGATGGAGAGCTTCTCCTCCCCGGTCCCTCACCCTCACACACTCACTCCCTCACACTCTCACACTCCCTCTCTCAAGCACAAGCTCAAGCAAGCAAGCAAGAAGAAGAAGAAGAAGAAGAAGAGGAGATCCACTTTTGGCCACACACAAGAATGAGCTTCTCATTCACTTTTCAACTTTATATACAAAATCCTAAATCCCTTTTGGGTGGTCATTCCCTTATCCCCTTTTTTATATGGTCAGCCGTGGCCTAGGTCCTTTTTCCCATTGTCCTTCTATCTTCCTAGCTTCCTTTCCACCGCCTGTCTACATTTACAAATTGCACGGGTGAGAGCCCGGTGCTCCTTAAATTAAATCATGATGCGCTTGTGCTCTTTTACAAAAGTATTGACTTGCGCTTTTCCTTGTGCGCCTTTTTCTTCCATTTCACTTTTCCTTGGCCTTTTTCTTCTGCTTTAGCTTTTCCAAATTTTCCACCTTGTTCGTCTGACGGTTAACATTACCCCCCTCCTAGACGAGTGCCAGTTCCATGGCACTCATCGTCGTAGGTAGCAGACTTTGGCCTGCACAGAAGGCATGGGTGGCAAGGACGTCTGTGGTTGCCATGGAGGAGTGTTGGTAGTGGTGGGGAGGAAGGTCGTTGGGGGCACGTTGGTGGGCTAGGTGGTTGGTGGTAGGGCTATTGGAGTTGGTGGTAGGGCTGTTCTTTGTGGGGATTGCACTGATGGAGTACAAGTGGCGGTTTGTTGGCGATTTTGCACATGATTATTCTTGGCGGGCTTACAGGATGATAAAGGATAGGAATTCAGAGTTGAGTGTTGATGAAGAGCGAATGACACTTTCGTTGGAGTCTTCAATACTTGCAATTGAAAACCTCTCATAGGTGGTCTCTCCCTAGGGGCAGTGTTAGTGTTCTCTATCGTGCACAAGACATAGTTTAATTAGTTTGGGAGACAGGTTGAACTCTAAGCAAGCTGAGAGTATTGTCGTGCACTTAAGGACCCAAACTGTGTATATATTTTGGTGCAGATATTATGTGAGTGCTCATGCATACTTAGATATTACGTAGTTAGAGATCGCGGGCTGGTTTCTCATAACGATGTGTGGATGAAGCAAAGTTGTCCATGTTGAGAAGAAGTACACGTGAAGGGGTATGCGACATCCTTTGCATTGTGACTACATGACGTAACATAATTGAACACATGGACACTGCACTATCCGTAGCTGGTAGTTGTTGGACCTGCATGATGAGGACAATGTACTTTTCATAGCCATTCGTGCAGGGCTTACCACAGTTGATTGCAATGGAATTAAGGCAAGTGCAAGAGGGAATCGTGTGAATGGGTCAGGTAACATGTCTAACCATAGGCGAGATAAGCTCCCTAGGTATGTCCTGCCCTTGATGTGCCCTAAACAATTGTGGGTGATGCTAAGGGGCTAGGGGACTAGGGACGGGGAGCCAGCCGACCAAGGTCACTGGACGCACCTAATTTGAGGACCCCTAGGTGCTGTGCTGTGATCGTGGGTGCTTGTTATCTTTTTGTTTTTTTTTTTCCTTTTCTCTTGTCTTTTTTTTCCTTTTTTTTGTTTGGTTTTGTTTCTTTTTCTTATGCTTTTTTCTTTCTTTTTTTATTTCTTTCTCTTTTTTTTTTTTGACTTGCATGAGTACAACCATTGCAATTCTTGTTGTTGTAGCTTGATGTTGGATTTTGCTCCGAATAGACATGGTCTGAACACAATGTCTTGTGTGGCCTTTTTGCCCTTGTTAGCTAGATCGGCCCATTGATGTTCTAGGGTCTCTGTTTCTCTCTGTTCGGATATGGGCTTTTGGTTGCTCTTTTGCAAAAGTGAGAATCCATGCTTGTGTAAAGCCATCACTACACTAGGGTCTAATTTGGAGGATTGTCACGGCGCGCGTTTTCTCTCCAACCTACTAGGGGGAGGTGCGGAGGGGGCAGAGCCCCCTCTGCGGGGGTCCCGGGGGGGGGCAGTCTCCCTCGGCCCGTAGGGCCATTACGGTAAACACCATGCGCAATTTGGAGTACCAAATTTTAGCCCAGTGATGAATCTGTGATGTGCCTTTAGCTTTACTTAGCCTTTAGGGTCAATCTCGAGGTTTAGATGCGTCAAAACTTGTGTTCTAGATGCCTGTTCGATTTTGATAGTTTTTTGTCAGATTCTCACATGTTCGATTTTCAGAAGTCCGATTATCAAAATTGGATGTCCAATTTTGGGTTGGTCCAATTGGCCCAGAGGTCCGATTTTGGTCACATTTGATTTATGGAATCGGACCTCCGATTTTGACAGGCGTTCGATTCTGATTGGTCCGATTCCTTGTGTCCAATTTCCAGGGTCTGAGTGTCCGATTTTCAAAATCAGACGGTCGAGTGTCCAATCAAACATGCAAAGGTGGTCCAATTCTAGGGCTGGTCCCATTCTGGGACTAGTCCGATTTTGGGACAAGTTC
Source organism: Lygodium microphyllum (assembly GCF_053477565.2). NCBI lineage: Eukaryota > Viridiplantae > Streptophyta > Polypodiopsida > Schizaeales > Lygodiaceae > Lygodium > Lygodium microphyllum. The sequence continues at coordinate 65,902,269 of NC_141154.1, read as the reverse complement.
GATTTTCGGAGAGGTTTGATTTTTGGAGAGGTCAGATTCTGGGACTCGGAAGGCCTGGTCCGACGGTGCAAACGACAGCTCGTGAGTTGCATGCAATGCCTCTAGGTCAACATCTACTCTACCGAATCATCCAACACCTTCCAGATAGGTACAAATCACTACAAGGAAATGCCTGCCTGGAATCATTGTGGTGCTTGAATCAAACGGCACTCCAAGGATCTGTGCCCCTATTTCCCTGTTTCAGCCTGTTATATAGTAACAAAAAACCCTACTGTTTGCTTTTTTTTTTCTTTGTTTTTTCCTACCCTAAATGCATACAAATCTCAAAACAATAATCTACACTACTCCAACATGCTTTTCCAAATCCAAAAAATCAAAAACCTACTTGCTAAGGAGATTTAATACCTCTTCAAACTCCCTCGCTTCCTACCTATCTACCTCAAGCACCGGTTTGGGGAAAACCCTACTTCAATGCTCGATTCAAAGTGCGCAAGCGCTCAAGGCTTGAATCCGTAGGTCCTGGCAATGGAACCAAAATATGGGAGCTTTCGCTCAACTGCCAAGACCCTCGGACTGCTTATTGTTTCAAGAGTTCCAAGCCAAGCACTAATGGCCACCTCTCACATAGCCGACGCACCATCCATATCTACGGGTGTAGTGAGCTTACCTCCATGCCAATCGAGTTACCTCCTCTCCCGTGCACTCTGGTAGCTCCACGATCCAAGTGCAAGCTTCAAGCAAGCTCCATCCTCAAGCTCCATGCTCCAAGCTCCATCGCTTCAAGCAAGAGAAGAGAAGAGAAGAGAAGAGAAGAGAAGAGAAGAGAAGAGAAGAAGAGAGGAGAAGATGGAGAGCTTCTCCTCCCCGGTCCATCACCCTCACACACTCACTCCCTCACACTCTCACACTCCCTCTCTCAAGAACAAGCTCAAGTAAGCAAGAACAAGAAGAATAAGAAGAAGAGGAGATTCACTTTTGGCCAACACAAAAATGAGCTTCTCATTCACTTTTCAACTTTATATACAAAACCCTAAATCCCTTTTGGGCGGTCATCCCCTTATCCCCCTTTTTTACATGGCTGGCCGTGGCCTAGGCCCTTTTCCCCATTGTCATTCTATCTTCCTAGCTTCCTTTCCACCGCCCGTCTACATTTACAAATTGCACGGGTGAGAACCCGACGCTCCTTAAATTAAATCATGATGCACTTGTACTCATTTACAAAAGTATTGACTTGCGCTTTTCCTTGTGCACCTTTTTATTTCGTTTCACTTTTCCTTGGCCTTTTTCTTCTGCTTTAGCTTTTTCAAAATTTCCACCTTGTTCGTCTAATGGTTATGGATGATAAGAAAGGATGATTGCACCTCGTGAAGCGGGTATCACTCATATCCTCTAAGATTTCTAGGCAAAAGGAGGGAAGCATGGTTGCCCTTATCATTAATCTAGTCAAGGCTCTACTATCTATCCCTATGTTGATGTAAAAAAAGAGTGGAGGGAGGTGGGCTTACTCGGCTGTGGGTCTCAGCATTAGTAGGAACTTGATAAGCCTAAGATAATTACAAGTAGTTAAGAAGGCTGGATTTGGGCAAGAAGAAAAATCTGCGAGAAAGCAGTTGATAGATGGGAGGAGATCCTGTAACCTAAAGACTAGGCATTTCTCGGGGCTCCTGGCATTAACATTATATATCTTAGAAAAGTCAAAATCCCCATGAATATTTCGATCATAGTCAACTCCATGCCTACGGAGGTAGGGCATGTAGATGGGGTCATTGCGTTCTTCAGGGAGCGAGCTGTAGAAGGTGGTCCAGGCGTCACAATTGGTATTCCAAATCCTCCTTCGCCACTTCGGCTGTGCCTCGTAGCCTTGGACGGTTTTGGGAACCCTATTTACCTTGTCTTGCCAGTAGTCTTGAAGCTCTTGCCTCCATCTGGTTATTATGAGGCTTCTTTCCTCTATCCACCTGTTTACAAGATTATTAGCCAGATCCTTGATCTTGGCTAGAATACCTAGAGGCAAAGCACGGTCCAGAGAGCATGAATAAGCAAATGAAAGTTCAAACGGCCTCGTCTGGAACTCTTGTTGACGCCATATGACCAATTCCTGAGGCCAATCGATAGGATGGGGATCCCCCCGTAGTGACACAAGCTCTTCAGGGAATTGTCTTGGTAGTGATTGTACTCTGCGTTGGGGGCTTCCTCTATTGGTTCTTGTCTTCTTCTTCTGGCTGCCACAATGCGCTCGGGAATATGGGCATCTTCGGGCTTTTCAGGCGGGAGGTCTGGTAGAGGCAAATTGGGCATTCTTTGTTGCTCTTCTTCAGCATCCTGCTCAAAGTTCGGACCCTCTTTGACATTCAGCTCGACAACTGACGGAACCCTTGTGGTGGTGGTGGGGCTGCTCATGCTCTTCAAACCCAAGTTCCTTAAGCTCAACAGTGGAGAGGCCGACACGGCATAGGTAGTGAAATTACTGCTCTTTTGTGATTCCTGTGCCTGTTGGAAGCTCCCGTTCTTGAAGGCCATACTTTAGTGCTTGAGTGGTTAGTTCTAGCTTCCTTCTTACCTTCTCCAATGAATCATTGCCCTCCACCTGGGTGACATGTAGTACTGTGCTGAGGAAGGCTTGCCTTTGTGTGTTGGCATATACATGAACAGCTTTTGCCCTGGACTCCGCAAGCACTCTCTCGCACTCAGCCATCTGCCAAGCGTTCTGTTAAATCCCTAAGTCTTTCAAAATTGTTTCTTTCCCACTCACTGGCTCTCTTGTCCATCTTCTTCCTTCCCTCCTCCAGCTCACTTGCCAAGGTTATCACAACTTGCTGCTGCTCATTAGTTAAGAACCAGAGTTGGTTCCTTTCCCTAGATTTTCGAGCCAGCTATTCTTCAACAATTTCTTTTGCCTGATTTGCAATGCTGAATCTTTTTTCTGCCTTAGCAAATAGCTCTGACTTTTCTTGCACAAGCTGCTCGTGACTTTGGATCTCTATGAGATACAATCTTTTGTGGGTGAAGGCCATTGCCATGAGGGCCTCTATGTCTCCCTTGGTAATCTCCAATGCATCTTGCAGTCGTTGTGCCTCATTTTGCAACCTTTGTGCTTCTACTGCGGGAACTCCCGGCCTTTCCTATTCTAGGAACTCTATTTTCCTCTCCAATCTGTCTTATTCTTCAAGTTCATACCATAGCCGAAAAGTTATAGCATCTTCTTATTCCTCACTTGGCTCGCCCTCCTGAAATTCTATCTGTTTGTACCTTTCTAGTTCGGCAGTTCTCTATTGCAAGTCAACATACTGCTGCACTAGTAACTTCAAGCTTTGTTGTTCTGCCACCAGGTTTTACTCTTCATCTTCCAGCCTTTGTCTTAGGCGAATCTCATTGTCTTAGCTTCCTTGGTCTTTGCTTCCAACTGATCTTGTAGATTTTTCACTTTCCTTCTTCGGTCGGCTCCTTGCTTTGAAACGTCTAGCCTTAAGGTTGCCGAAGTTTCCTTTTCTTTCTCTAACTCTACCAAGGCTATCTTCTTTTCTTCTTTTGCCTTGTTCGATTGTGCTAGAAGCTCAGCCACATAAGCGTCATAGTCGGCACCAGATGGCACGGGAGTAGGGGCTGTAGTGGTTGATACCTCTAGCTTCTGTCGTTTTGGATCTTGCCTAGACTCAGCATCTGCGGCAGTGGGCCTTTTTGCTTTGGCTTTTGGTACAATTTTGGCCACTTTACTGACAAGTAGCTACATCATGTTTATCAATTGGCCCATGTCTAGAGAGGGCGTGGGTTGCAGGGTGGTTGTGGTTGTGGTGTAGGTTGGTACTGGCACAAAGGAAGAAAGCAGGGGGTGCAGCAGGGACTTGCCCTTGCCTACAACTACTGGGGCCATTTCCACACTACCACTTGCTTTAGCTTCATGGCGGGGACTCAAAGGATCGATCTCTCCTCCCCCATGGGTTTCTTCGACATATCTATGAGTGGCCTCTGCCAACTCAACAAGTTCTTTCATTCTTAGTTCTTTGGCTTCCTCCTCTGCCCTTCTTTGCCTCTCTTCTTCTGTCCTCTTTGATTCTTCTCTAATTTTTTCGAGTTCTTCCTCTTCTTTTTTCCTTTGTTCCTCCTCCACCCTTCTTGACTCTCTTTGAGCCCTCTTCATCTTGGCTCGCTCTTCTTTGCTCAGTCTTTCTTTCTTCTCCTTCTGGCTCTTGTCACTTTTCTTTTGCTCGCGTGGTTTAGCCGCTTGAGTAGGTGGTACCTCCGGCTCTCCTTTGTCGCTTATTGTCCTTTCGCTCGAGCCTTCTTCCTCGCGGTGAGGTGAGCTTTGATGCACAGCTTGCTCTTCACCTACACCAGAATTCTTGATAGCCTCATGGATGATTGCCGTTAGGACACCCCCATATCTGATTGTGGAGGCTTTCAAGGTAGGATTTTTCCTTGCGGATTGTGTAGTAGAAGTAGGAGACTCCCCACTAGCTGATGCTGCGGCTAGAGCCAGGAGCGCGGCTGAACTCTTGATAGTTTTCTACACAAAACCGTTCCAATCCACCTCCTCTAGAACTCTCGTAGTGATGCTCTCTAGTAATGGCACCGCGATTCTTTTCATTAAAGCATTGTATCTCTATCATGAGAAAAGGGCATGGACCATTTTAGCTTGCATCTTTGTTGTGGGGTCTGGAATATCAACCAAACCAATTCCATCCATTGTGTGCACGTCATCTTTTTTGACTCCCATCATGGTATATACATCTCTTCTCGGGCGCCTCTCCTTCTTGGACACAAGCCCCAAGGCTTTCTCGACGATAGCTGCATTAAGGGGCACTTGCACCCTTCTTTCCTGGTCACCAGTCCTTATTGTGACCGTGCCACAACTCCTACCTTCATCAAAGCTCTTTAAAAAGTCAGTGCACATACTGTAATCTACAGTCTGTCTGACCTTTTCCACATACTTTCGGAGGTTGCATTTATCCACCAACTCCTTCACTGTCAGCTCTTCCAGGATGGCATCGTCTAAATTCGGGGTATGTTTGAACATGAACTGGCTAAATCCACGTATCTCAATAGTGATCCCATACTTTGTCAGCTCCTCTTCAGTGAATGGAAGTTTACCCCCCTTTTCTTGTCTTGCCATGGTAGGTGCCTGTCATTACACCATGCCAAAATTAGCGTTATGAATTGACTCATCACTAACAAAAACCCAAGAAAGAATGCATGTGACAATTTGTTGTGCTGCTTCAGAGGTATGAAACTTGGAAATAATTCAAAAGCAACATCTATTTCCTCCTTGCATTTGTTTCTATTTAAATTCAGTTGATCATTTTCATCCATCATTACACATTGCTACATCACTTGGCTCTCACTTTGCTCCGCTCCCCCCCCTTAAGTTTTAAAGGAATCCTTCCTACGATTAGCGAGGGAAGAAGGAGGACTCACATGGACTTTGTGGGGCGAGTTACTTGGCCAACAGCCAAGTATAGAGGTTAGGGTTATATTCAAGCTGGGCATGACGATCAAGTTCACATGGTCGTATGGAAGCTTGGGTGATATAGGTCAAGACATCATGAAAGATGTCCCCGGAGTTGAGGTGGCTAGCAACGTGCAGTTCCTCTTCCGTAAGGAATTGGTCAATGCAAGGTCATCTAAGTTTATGTTGCGTGTAATGGCCAAAACCCTAAATGAAAGAGGTGCCACAAAAGTAGGGCCGTGTTCAATTGTTTTGATTGCCATTCTTTGCTCAGTATTGGTCATGATGCGGTAGCCTTTTTTTTCCCATTGGAGTCACAAGGCATACCACAGTTGTAAGAACGAAGAATCAGAGCTGGCAAGTTGCGTGAGCTCCTCCAGTACTTGTTTAGGTGCAGAGCGAGTAGGCTTGCGGTATGAGGTAATTAGTCTTCTGAGAATGGCTTGCTCCTTTGAGATTTCTCCATTAGCGATTAATTCGACGGCAATTTTGGAAAATTTGACGGTCATAAATTCGTAGCATTCCCAAGTGCATGGCAACGCAAGGGGTTCATCGAGAAGTCCTAGGTCAAGCCTCTCATAGCTCCTAGCGAATGTGGTGAAGGTGTTATCTAACACCTTGATGCATGTCACTATGCCATCTCCCAAGGTCTCAGCAAGATCCTTGGACACTGAAAGGAAAGATCGTCTTTCATACAAAGACCTAAGATCTGCTGGTGGTGATGGTGCAATTGGGATGGACAGTGGTGACTCCATTGATGGCGTCACAAATGGGACTTTGCACTCAGAAGCACTTTGGGATGGTGCAGGGGCTCCAATGGCATAGGAAATGTGCTGCATTCTATCTGAGCAGGCATGGGGGTGCTCAACTCCTCCGACTTGGATAATTTTGGGGCATCTAGCTTTTGGGACCCATATGAGCGTGGACTCCTTGGCCTTGTGAATGGCCTTGGTGAGCTTGGTTCTAGCAGTTTGAGCGTGGGGTGAGATATCACAGCCCTTCTCCCTAGGCTTGGTCATAGGCGTGGTTGTAGGGGTCTCTATCGGTGGCTTTGCAATTGTAGAAGGATCAAGTAACCCTTGCTGAAAGTAGTCACTGTGCGCACATTGTCTATAGCAAGATGGATGCGATCTAGGTTATAGTCCACATTGCAGTTCGTCTACTTTTTAAAAGTGCGACCTAGTAGTGACTTATTACTGGCCCCTTTAGTGTTTGGCAACACATAAAAGAAGAATGGTATACTTTCAGACTCGATAGAGACAGCCACTTTGCATTTCCTAAGAGTAAGTGTTGCCCTCAAATGGGCTGAGTTTAGCTTTTATGGGCTGTAATTTAGGTTCACTAATGCGTGTCCAATGGTCATGAGTCAAGATATAATAGTCGGCACCTTCATCGATCAAGCATCAAAAGAATACGTCTGTTCTGCAGTGACTGTGATTCGTAGGTAGGCGGATGCCACTACTTCTTTATCTTGATCTGTCAGTTTGGTAATAGTGGCCACGCAGAGGTTGACAAGGGCTTCAAGCATAGGTGGCTCATACAACGGATGGGAAGGAGGATAGTACTTTTTCATGCGACTGCCATTGAAAAAGCCTATTCCTTCACCTTCGAGCGTCTCCAATTCAACATTGCTTGTTCTACTAATTGTACGTACTCAGAAAGGTCCTAGTCCTCAAAATTTCATTTTCTATTTGTGACCCTTCATAGAGTATAGTAGAACGAGGTCCCCCTGATCAAAGTTGCGTTGTTTGACATGCTTGTCAAACCACATCTTTTTTTCATGCCTTCTCACAAATCAGAGCGTGGGTGGCTAAGAGTCGAGTCTCCGTGAGATGCTCTAGCTCCACTAAGCGGTTGGTCCAAGCCTCTCTTCCCTCCCAATGCTCATGGGTTGCTATCCTTAAGCTAGGGACAAAGAACTCTAAGGGTAGAATGGCCTTTGTTCCATAAGTCAGCCTAAAGGGCATCTGTCCTACAGCCGTCTTATAAGTTGTACGATAGGCCTACAAGGCCGCCATTAATTTGTTATCCCAGTCACTTCGTGATGTGGATACCACCGTCGTAAGCACATTGACTAGGATTTTATTCGTGGATTCTACTTGGCCATTTGCTTGAGGGTAGTAGGGAGAGGACCTTCTATGAATGATTAGGAAGGTCGAGAACAGGTGGGATATCACTTCATTAATGAAGTGCGTGCCCTGATCACTTACTAGTTCAATTGGACAACCAAAACGTGAAAGGACCTGCTCCCACAAGAATTTTGTAGTGGTTCTAGCGTCGTTCTTCCTAGTGGCTTTTGCCTTTTCCCACTTTGTTAGGTTATCAGTTGCCACAATGATGTAGCGTGCCTGGGAGTACTGTGCCACAGGACTGATAGGTCTAATGAAGTCAATGCCCCATTTTTCAAAGGGCTGTCATGCTATTACAGGGGTCAAATCCATCTTATCCTTGCGCACAGGCACCTTAGTCCTCTGGCACTCATCGCAGGGTTTTACAAATTTAGCAGCATCACGGAATAGGGCGGGCCGCCATAGTTGGGATTGTAGCACCTTACGGGCTGTTGTATCCCCATTAAAGTGTCCTCCAGCTATTCCACCGTGCGCTTCTCTCAATACATCGTGCATCTCATGCTCACACACACATCTACGCAACAAATTGTCTTGTCCTAGGCTATAGAGTTGGCCGGCGAATAGTTGGTATGGCTAGATCTTTAAGATAAGTCTCCTTAGCCTGGCTTTCTCAATAGGTCTCTCAGGTAGACTGTTCTCTAGTACTTGAACTACACCATCGGCCCAATATGGCATCAGATTGGCTCTAAACAAGTCTCTTTCGCTACACAGGCCAAAGAGATGAGTGTTCGGTAGGTCGTCAGGTATGCCTTGTTCAACAGCTTCTCCTATGGGTATGCGGGGCATGTGATTAGCCATGTAGTGCTACTTTTCCTTACATACAACCACAGAGAAATCGAATTCCAACAAGAGAAGTAACCATCTAGCTATGCGACCTGTAGCGCATTGCTTGTTCACGAGATAAAGCAAGGCTTGATAGTCAACGAAAAAGACGAAGGGGGTGGCCAATAGATAATGCCTAAATTTCTTTACAGCAAACACCATGGCTAACCCTTCCCTTTCTGTAGTGGAATAGTTCATCTCCATTTCAGTGAGCTGCCTACTGGCAAAACTCACGGGGTCATCTAGGTTATGCTCACCAAGCTGGCATAGAACAGCTCCAATAGCAAACTTAGAGGCATCTATGTGTACATGAAACGTTACGCTTCAGTCTGGGGCTCGTAAGATTGGTACAGTGGTGAGAGCCTTCTTCAACTCTTTATATGCATGCTGGCATATCTTAGTCCACTCGAATACGATCAACAGCTTGTACAATGGTCTAGCAATCAGTGCGTAATTTAGTACAAAGCATTGATAGTATCCCGTATGGCCTAAGAAACACTGAATGCCCTTGTAGTTAATGGGTGGTGGTAGGTCAATAATGACCCTGACTTTTGAGAAGTCAGTGGTGGCAATGTCGTTCCTTGGCACTATGTGCCCTAGGATACATCTGTGCTTCACCCAGAACTGGCACTTTAAGGGATTCAACGAGAGGTTGTATAACCGACACCGTTCAAAGACAGCTCTCAACTTTTCTAAGTGTTCGGCCCAACTAGAGTGTACACATAAGTCGTCTACGAACACCTCTAGCTGGCGTCTAAGCATATCCTTGAAGATGGTGCACATTAATTATTGAAAGGTCGTAGGCGCATTTATTAGCCCAAAGGGCATAATGATGTAGGTGAATACACCCCACTCCGTGGCGAAGGCAGTCTTGTGCCTGTCGTCAGGGTGCACTTGCACTTGATTATAGCCAGAGAAACCATCCAGGAAGTTGTAGGCTTCTTTGCCTGCTACCCTCTCCAACATGTGCTCGGTATACGGTAAGGGGTAGTTGTCCCTCTTCCTAACGGCATTAACTTTCTTGTAATTCAGGCACGCTCAAATTTTACCATTCTTTTTCATAACGATCACTATAGGTGATACCCAATCCGTGTGCTCAATCTCATATATAAATCCTGCCTTCAGGAGCTTATCGATTTCCTCCTTCACTACATAGGCATGTTTGGGATTCATAGGGTAAGGCCATTACTTTGTTGGCACCGCATCTGGAACCATTGGGATATTATGGGTCACAATCCTAGGATCAACTCCTTTAAGTTCCTCCAAGGACCAGGCAAACACATCGACATACTCTCGTAGGAGAGCAACAAGTTTAGCCTCCTCATCCTTGGTCAAGTCGTCCACAATGAACACAGGTCGAGGCTTCTCACCTTCCCTTGCCAAGTTGACTCCCTTGACCTTGGCGGGTCCTCAATTGGCTCACTGGTTTGCCATTGTCTCTTTGCTCCTAGCAGAATCACCACTTTATCACCCTTCTTAAACTTTGTGAAGCATTTGGGGAGATCATGCGGCTTCTTTTGCCTCTCTCCCTTTGAGTCATGACCGAACCTACCAAAGTTCGAGCATGGCCTAGATCTAGGATCTTGGCACTCGGCTTGGAGGTGGTTATCGCCACAGTGTATACACTGCACATGCGACCGCACAGGTTTCCTCATTTGGTCTTGCAATCGTGCAAGCTCCATTCTCACCTCAGCCAGCTCCTGGCCTTGGTCAATGCTCTTTCCTTATCTTGTATGCTAGAGTTCTCTCTCTCTCTTGAAACTGTTGACCGCTTTGGAGCTCTCTGACTTGTACTATCGACTGGTGTTCCTCATGCTTCGCTCCCTAAGCTGATCGTCCATCCTTATTGCCTCTTCAAAAACTCTAGCTAACATGTCTCAGTGTAGAGTGGAGTTACTAGCTAAAGCCTTGTAGAGCTCCTCGCTTCGAATTCCATTTATAAATACGGTAGACACAGCCTTCTCGTTAGGTCGCTCATTTGCAGGGATCCTCTTGAAGAGGCTACGCACATGAGTGACATAGTCCCTTATATCTTCCTTTTCCCTGTGACTGATATTAATCAACCGGACGATGAGATTGTCAGAGTACCTTGCCTCAGAGAATCTCTTGATAAAGAGGTCTTAAGACGGGCAAAGTTCATGCACTCAGCTGCATCTAGACTAGTGTACCAAATTCTCCCCTTATCACCTAAGCACAAACCGAAAGCTTGAGAGCGTTATGCAAGGTCCGTGAGACCGTTTGCTTTCCAAACTTGTTCAAATTGCTCCACAAAGCTATATGGGTCATTGCTAGGTTCATACTTGTCTAGCTACTTTGCTACAATAGGGATTCTAGATTGCCCCTTTGCCCCTTGCATGACCCCTAATCCCTAGAGTAATGCGGTGGCTAAGGCTGTTGCGCTCTGCTCAGCAGACGTATTGTCCATGAGCCGCTTGGCTACGAGTTCACTCAACGATAAGTCAGCCTCTGCTGCTCGTTCTCTCTCTACATTTGGCCATGCTTTGGCTACACCAGCCAAGGCTAGCACACGCCGGGCCTCGTACATGTCTACATCTTGTTGGAGTTTCCTAGCCTTCTCCTCATGGTTATAGGCAATTATGCCCTCTAGCGCCTTTCTAATTGCCTTTCTTTCCTCTTCTAAGCTTGCTACCACTTCCTCTATTGGTATGCCCTGAACTACCGTCCTAGTCAACAAGTCGTACTCATTGACTAACTCCTGCACTAAGACTGGGAATTCTCCCAAGTCCAGTCAGTCCTCTCCTTGTCCGCCTCGTGATCCTGACATTGCTCCCACTTCCAGCTCCATAAGGTCGTCGATCAATTTGAGTAGCTCCGGCAGCATCCGATCCTCTATATTGTCGCCTTTTGGATCTTCGTGTCCTCTTAAGGTCCTATTGATGGGGCTCTCAGGCAGCCGACTATGTTTTGGGATCTTCTCCTAATAGTGGGTTCCTTGATGTTATTATCTCTCCTGATGAGTTCCTTATTATTGAAAGTAGTTGTCAATCTTATCCACAAGTTGTGCTTCGTGCTTTCTAGTGCTCAATGCGAAAACATGCCTTTTCTTTTCTTGTAGTGCACCTTTGGTGATAAAATCAAAAGTGAGGTGTGGATGCAGGAAATGCTCAATGCAAACTCCACTTTTTCCCTCACGTTCGTAGCCTGATATGGCTCTAAGTGCAGGTTCTGGCTGATCTAAGGTCTTACTGAAAGTCCATGCAATGTTCTCTATTTTGCTTCAAGGTTGGTTACCGAAAGTCAAGTCAAGTTCTAAATTCGATCTGCTCAGTGTCTAGCTGTTTGGGGTGAATCCTTGGTTATCTTGCTTGGTCTCTAGCTTCTAAGGGCTAAATTGGGTTTCCAAGGGGGGTCAGAGATGTGAGTAGGGTGGCCAGGACTGTCAGGCAGGTTCAAAAACCCTCTATTTTAAGTTCTGGTGAAGTGGTCCGATTCTCAGAATCGGATAGGCTGGTTCGATTTTGAGACTCGGACAGGGTGGTCCGATTGTGAAAATCGGATAGTCTGATTTCTACTTTGGTCCGATTTCCCTTGTCAGACAGGGGGGTCCGATTCCTGCGATAGGAGGAGTGGTCCGATTCTGGCGCTAGGACCAATGGTCCGATTCTCACACTAGGAAAAGTGGTCTGATCCTTGGAGTTGGTCCGATTTTGAGACTAGGACACGTGGTCTGATTTTGACACTAGGTCTGATTGCTGGAATCAGATCGGACGGAGTGGTCTGATTCTCACAGTCAGACGATCCGACTCCAGAAATCACGTGGTCTGATTCTGGGAATCGGACCCAGACAACTTGGTCCAATTGCGTAAACGATAGCCCGCGGGTTGCATGCGATGACTCAAGCTCATCGCTTACTCCATGGAATCATCCAGTGACTTCCAGATAGGTGCAAAACACTACAAGGAAATGCCAGACATACCTGGAATCACTGTGGTACTCGAATCGAACGGCACTCCAAGGATCTCCTTGCAACTCTCTCTCTCTCTCTCTCCCTGGCTGTCAAGCTCACTCTCTCTCACAAAGGAGAATGTCAAGTGTGGTCTTTCCTAGTTCCGTGGGCCTCTTATTGCCCCATCCCAGCCTGTTGTAACCTCAGAAGCTAATCCCTCATACTCTTCCAACCAGAAATTTGAATTTGTGTCCCTATTTCCCTGTTTTCAGCAGCAGCAGAAGCCCTTTTGTTTTCCTTCTTTTTCCCATCCTAATTTTGACCTAATGCAACAAAAGTCAAAAATAGAGATAGAGATGGATGGTCCTACTCTAATATTCAACAACAAAACAAATACTTACTTGCTCCAAGGATTAAAACCTCCTAAATCTCCTAACTATCTTGAGTACCGGTTCAGGCTACAAACCCTACTTCTATGCTTGATTCGATGTGCGCAGCGCTCGAGGCTCGATTCCGTCGGTCCCAGCAACGGAACAAAAATGAAGGGGAGCTACGAAGCTCTACCCCGAGATCTATGGACCGCTTATTGATCAAGCATTTCAAGCCGAGTGGCCATGGCTACCTCTCACATAGCTGACGCGCAATGCCTACCTTACGGGTGTAGTGAGCTTACCTTGATGCTCGATCGAGTTCCCTCCTCTCTCTTGCACTCTGGTAGCTCCATGATCCTTGCGGCAAGCTCAAGCAACCTCAAGCCCTCTTCGTCAAGCTCCATCCTCCATAGCCGCGTTAGAAAAGAGAAGAGAAGAGAAGATGAGAAGATGAAGAGAGAATATGGGGAGCTTCTTCTCCAAATCCCTCACTCTCACACACTCACTCCCTCACTCCCTCACTTCCTCAATCCCTCACTCAAGCACAAGTAAGAAGGCAAGAAACAAGAGAAGAAGAAGAAGAAGCTTTGGCCACACACAAGAATGATCTTCTCATTCAATTTTGAACTTTATATACATGCCCTACTTTTTGGGCGGTCATCCCCACTTTTTACATGGCCGGCCATTAGCCTAGGCCCTCTTTTCCTATTTCCCACCGTTCTAACTTATCCCATTCCCAACTAGTGCATACAATTTACACAGGAGTGAGCCTAGCACTCTTTTACAAGGATTCGGGAGCGCTTTCACAATTAATGGTGCGCTTTTACTCTTTTCTTTTCTCGAGGCGACATTGAGGCCTTCTGGAGAGGTCGTCATTCAAAACTTTTAGGGTCTGACTTCCATCAGGAGCACCTTTTCCTTCCTTTGTCACGTGCCCTTTCGGTTATCTCATTTTTCCATTTTCCCACTCCTCTGCTCCGTTTTCCCGCTCCTCTGTGCTGCGGTAAACATCTCTCTCTCTCTCTCTCTCTCTCTCTCCCTTCTTGCCTCTCTCTTCTTCTTTCTCTCTCTCTCTCTTCCTACTTGTCTTTCTCTCCCTTCTCACCCCTCCTTAGTGAGATAGAGTAGGTTCATTATGTTGGTTATGTTAGTTACTTAGTGAGCTAGTTAGTTAGGCAGAGAGAAAGAGAGAATGGTTTGTATATCTCTCAAGGTTAACATATGCTTTTTATCCAATATGGAGACTTTTGCAACAAACAAGAATGTGTTCGTAGAAAATGTTGTGCACAAAATGAAATAGGCCATAAGGAAGAAGGCAATTCATCACGTGCTTAAGCATATTAGAGGGCACGATAGTTCTGGTGGTTTCTTAAGGGCCATTCATCTCTCAAATGGGATTGAAAAGCAAGCGAAGATATTGTCTTGGCATTAAAAAAGCTTCGATTTCTCTTGGTGAGAACATTGGTGATTGTTTGCAGAGCATTGAGAGAATATTGGAAGTGAAGTATATGAAGGTAACCTTGTTGATGGAGTAACAATGCAAGGCGAGTTAGAAGAGATTAGAGGTTATATAGGTGACATTTATGAACATATCCAGAAAAATTCGTGTTTGCGTGTTGGGTCCTCGGATGATCAAGAAGAGAAGTTGAAAGACATTATTAACAATATAACCGGTATAGAGTATGGAATGTGCGAGTTAATTGCCACAAGAATATGAACTTGGTGACACAAGAGAACATTGCTCTTGATGTGCAACTTGCTTATTTGAAAGTTTATCCTAATAGATTTTTGGCAATGTTAACGCAAATAAATCGCCGCGTAGGCTCATCACCATAGTTTGCTTGATACATGTAGTCTTTGCATGACATCTAAAATGAGTTTTTAAGGAAAATCCCCATTTTCAAGCACATTGTTTAACTCTTGTAGATTATAAAACTATTTTAAAGCCATTTCAATAGTCCATTCTTCCCTTTGTCTCTCTCTTGATTTTGCTGATGTTGTGACTTGACCTCTTTGAAAAGGTTGTAGGCTATGTTATTGTGATTGAATTCTAAAAAAGGGGACTACCACATTCTCATACTTTGCTAATTTTAGAGAAGTCTTTTAAACCTTCTAAAGTATGTCACTATGATAGAATGGTTTGTGCTAAGTTGCGTGATAGAGTTAAGTTTCTAGTCTTATTTGAGACAATTTCAAAATGCAACATTCATGGCCCTTGCAAACAATTGAACCCCAAGATTCCTTGTATGGAAAAAGGGTAAATGTACTAAAGACTACCCTCGAAAATTAGTGGACTTGACAATGGTTGATAGTTCTAGCTATCCTATCTATCGAAAGGTGAGATGATGGAAATACGGTGATCATAAATGGTAATGTTATTGGTAATTAGTGGGTTGTTCCGTATAATTCTTTATTGAGTAAGAAGTATAATGCACACATAAATGTGGAGGTGTGCTCAATAGTAGTGATTGTTAAGTATTTGTATAAGTATATATATAAGGGGCATGACCATGCAACGACCAAGTTTTCTACTAGGGTCGATTTAGTACAAAATGGTGGTAATGTTTATGAGGTGAACGAGATCCAGAGTTATTTGGATGCATGATATGTTTCTGCCTCCGAGGCATGTTGCCGGATCTACGATTACCCATCGCATAATGAAAAGCTTGATATATAGCGGTTGCAGGTGCACTTGCGTGGTGAGAACTATGTGGTGTTTTGAGATGCAAATAATATATCGAGTGTTGTGTAAAATGAAGACATTGAAAAAAATACTCTTACTAAATGGTTTGTATATAATCACGTTCATTTGGAGGCTACAACTATCCACTATCAAGTCTTTCCAATGTACTGGATGTGGAATGCATGTTTTAAGATGTGGACAAAGAGGAAGCAAAAGAATACATGTGGTCATATGTATTTTGTGGCACCTACCTATGGTGAGCTTTACTATTTCTAGATGCTTTTAATAGGGTGTCAAGAGTGTACTTCGTTTGAAGATATGCATATTGTTGACAATGTGGTCTGTGATACTTTTAGGGATGCTTGCATTGCAAGGGGTATGTTAGAGAGTGATGATGAGTATGTTATGTGCTTGGAAGTATATGCCTATCGCAAACTGGTTCTCAACTTCGTACTTTTTTTGTTGCAATTTTGGTATTTTGTGAGCCACCTCAGGTTGGCCAGTCATGGGAAAGATTTTTGGTGCCAATGGTAGAGGAATTCATGTATAGATTGTAACTACCACACCTGCATGCCTCTCTTGGCGTTCTATAGCATGAGGCATCTAACATGGCTTTGTTATATCTCCAAGACCTTTTACTCCTCCATACAGGGCAGCAAAGACTTTTTGATTTTGATGGGTTGCCACAACCTCATCAGTCAAACTCTCAACTACGTGATAACCCCCTTTTGCAAGATGACTATGCATACAACACATCGAAATAGTTTAGGGTTTCTGAATTTATGAAGGTAATGTTGAATGACGGGGAGAGAATTGCCTTTGGTACAGTTATGGATGATGTTGATGCAAATATTGGGGGTGTATTCTTTTTGGATTTCCTTGATGGGTCAAGAAAGACTTTCATGTATAACTGCTTGCTTGCAAGGTTTAAATTCCCAGTAGACTTGAATAGTCGATCCACTTGTAACATTCTTGTTCAAAGTGACCTTGCTTAGTTGTTGAGACAATCGAGCCTTATTTTATGGGATGAGGCTCCTATGACCCATCAATATGCCTTTATAGTAGTTGATAAAACATTGAGAGATGTTATGAGCTGTGATATGCCATTTGGTGGAAATATTGTTTTATTTGGAGGGGATTTTAGATAGATCTTGATAGTTGTGGTGAAGGGAACACATGAGGATATTGTTAATGTTGCACTGTGTTACTTACATTTGTGGCTTTATATGTGAAGGTGTTAAGGCTATCTAGGAATATGCGAGTGTTAACATCTAGTAATGTGGTAGACAATGGGTTAATTTGTTTGATTCAAGGGATAGGGGATGGAGTGGGCATATCCAAAAACTATGATAAGTTGTGTGTTCCACTTGGCATGGTGTTAAATGGACACTCTATCGAAACCTTGATGAGTAGTATCTATAGAGATGTGTCTAGTGTGGGTGACTGTACAACGTATTTTAATGAGCAAGCTATACTTGCATCATGGAATACGGAGGTGGCTACTTTCAATGAATATGCATTGCAGTTGATGCCATGGGAGGCTAGGCAATATTATCGTGCAAACTTGATTGCAGAGACAGATGACTCATTTTTGTACTCTGTTGAGTATTTGAACACATTAGATCTTGGGGGTGGATTTCCTCCTCATTTATTATTGCTAAAGGTAAATACATATGTTATTCTTCTTGGAAACCTAAACCGAGGAAGGGGTTTGTGTAATGGTATATAGTTGATATGTAAGGCCTTCAATAGAAATGTGATAGATTCTAAGATAATAATAGGGGAAAATGTGGGTGAACCAATTTTTATTCCTAGGATTACTTTTATTTTCAATGTTGCACAGCTACCATTTACTATGAAACATAGGCAGTTTTCCATTCAATTGGCATTTACTATGATGATCAACAACTTGCAAGGGTAGACTCTACCAATTGTTGGGCTTTATCTAAAAGCCCCAATATTTACGCATGGTCAGTTGTATGTTGCATTTTCAAGGGTAAAATCTTCACATTGTGTGAAAGTCCTATTGTGGGCAACAAGGATGGGGACATGACCATAGACATTGTGTACAATGATGTATTTCGGAAGGTGTAGTGATGTGCATTGCTTTTTTGCAAGGCTGTAGCTATTGTCGATTGTGTAGGGTCATTGATTTGGCATATGTATGAATTGCTCTTTATGCAATGTTTAATTAGCATATACTCTTTTAAAAGTTATTTTTTATATTTTAATATTTATTCGACTTTTGTAGATGCCTACCTAGAGTGGGGCTATTACCCATCTTAAGGAGCTATAGTGCACATTGTGTACAATAATGAGCAATGATATCATAATAAGGACACTTGCAAGAGTTATTGAGTGTTTACATAATGATGTCAATATAGACATTAAGCTCGAGAGGCATTGGTCTAAGTATGGTTTCAAGGATTTTGGTTGTTTTATGATACTGCATCAACATCTGTCAATACCTATTGAATGGTTCACAAGTATTTGGCAAGGTATTATTATTTTGGGAGTGAAATGGTCTTTGTTAGTTGTTCTAGGTACTTATGTTGAGATTTTGTTCAAATGTAGGTGCTACAAAGAGAGGTAGAACTATCACATTCCCTGTGCGATTGCCAGCAAAAATTGTGGAATTAATCCTTGCTTCTCCTTTGCATGTTTTGCTCAAGGATGGCGATTTTACCAATGATTCCTCAAAGAAGCGGAAGCTTTGTTTCTATTAGGAATCTCTAAAGTGGTACTTTTTTTTGTTGGCATCGGCATTTACTTGTTGTACTTAGAAATAGTTGAGCATGTGTGGACAGAAAATATGCATTGTTCTTGGGGACCTTCCGGGATTCACTACGTGAGCATACAGCGACCGATCTGCGTATCAGTGGTATCAGAGCGGTTGGGCAATAACCTTTGACTCAATGAGCTAGTTGGACTAACCACTCTTTCTCCTTGTCATTTAACCAAAAGCATTACTACAACCAATCAACTTTCCTCTAAGCATTCAACTTAGCACCCTAGGCATCTTTCCACTACTTTTGATCTTTGCTATAAATTTCTTTGATAAGTCTATGTTTTTTCTTGACTAGAGCTAGGGGGTCATAAGCATAGAGGCTAAACCAAATACTTATCAAAAGGGAAGAAACCCCATTCATGTTCATCTCATGGGACACCCACTACACAAAATGTATTACCATCTTACATCCTTTCACATGCCTCCAGTGGCACATGTTGAGATGATCCAATGTCTCATGAGTATGGCCCATGGTTGAGACTCCCCAACCCATTTGAATGGCACCAAATCAAACCTATTGGCCTTATCATTAAGCATCTTTAATCCTAAACCTCCATATTGCTTATTAAGTAGTAATGAGAACTTCCCAAATAATTTAGGGGATTTTCTTCCTTTCTCTATGTGACCATAACATGTCCCTAAAGAGCCTCTCAGTAAGAGAGTAGGTCACATTGGCCCATCAAGTCACCTCATCTTTCATCTTATTGTAAAACCAGTCAAACCATTATTTTAAGGTCACCTCCAAACTAACAGGGTATCCCAACTATTGGATTACTTATCCTTTAGGAATGATCCTAAATCCTTACTCCAATAGCCACCCTGATGGGTCTTCCCATCTGAGATAGAGCTTTTCTGTTTTGGTGACATTGATATGAGAGGCTGAGAGATAGGGAATGTCCTCATAAATGCACATCAAGAAATCAATTGTTTGTTTATCATTTGAGATGAGGCTCGCATTACCATAAACAAAGAATTATGTTGCAAATGGTTGTCCCTTCTACAATGGAATGCCTTGAGTTAGGTCTTCTTGCAACTTGTGGTCAATTTTCCAAGGAGAGGATCAAGGGAAAAAGTAAGGGGGTAAGGGCCACCCTTGACTAATCCATCTATTGAGGGGAAAGAGGGATGAGACAAACCCATTAACATACATTAAAGATGACACATTAGAGAATAGCACAACAACCATCCTAATGAGGATTGGGCCAAAGCCAATAGCATGAAGAGTAGAATCACAAAGGACTAGCTAACATGATCATATACTTTATGTTGATTGAGGTTGATCAAGACAAAGTTAGGTTGCATTGACATGGCATTGTCAATTTATATAATTACATTCAATATTTGACCATGGATTTTTCTATTGTAGATAAATCCATGTTGTCTAGGGTGTATCACTCTAGCTAGCATGTACTTAATCATTGTTGCAAGCACCTTTCCCATGAATTTATAGGTAGATGGGAGCATAGTCAATGATCTCTAGTGATTGGGATCTAGTGGTTGGGATGTGATCTATTGACCACCTTAGGTAGAAGTTTAATCAATCCACAATTATATTATTTTAGTAGTACACTCGAGTATCTGACCTAGCTGAGAAGGTCCACTAAATCCTTGGCACAAACTTTCCATATCACCTGGAACAATTTGGCGGGGGTGGGGGGAGCTCATCAAGCCTAGGCACTTTGCCTCACTTCATTAAATAGAGAACTCCCTTCTTCTTCCATGAAGGCCCTTATAAAATTGAGTACCTCCTCCTATGGAATCTTGGCTAATAACCACTAAAGAACTCTGCTAATCCTAAAGGTTAGATTTTCATGTATGCTACATCAAGTATGAGGATGGATTTACAGAACGAAGATATTGAACTACCATACTCATTTGTGTTCCAACTTAATAACAAATAAGTAAGTTTCTATTTCATATTATATCCACTTAGGTGTATATCTGATTTCACTTCCTGATTAATAAAAATTTGTAACATATATTTTTTTAACATATATCAACAAGGAGAGAGAAGAAGACAATGTAAATGCATTTGTA
The DNA here is from genome assembly GCF_053477565.2 of Lygodium microphyllum. NCBI lineage: Eukaryota > Viridiplantae > Streptophyta > Polypodiopsida > Schizaeales > Lygodiaceae > Lygodium > Lygodium microphyllum. Next base: position 65,882,089 of record NC_141154.1, on the reverse strand, counting down.
AGGAATAGTATGTGACAACATTAAGCTTAATTAATAGAAGTCGTCAAGTTTGTTGCACCCATTGCTTATTCGAAATACAGCAAGGAGAGCATTACTATGGATTTATACTTATCTTCCCAGGGCACTACAATTAACAATGGCATTTGGACTAGTATTGCACGCCTAGCAAGCAACTACATAACAATCTAGTATGGAAGAATATAAAGCAAATCACATGGCAAGATTATTCATACATAGCATCTTTATGGCATGCTTCATTTATCATTGGCAAAGATCAACACATGATGAGAGTTTGAAGACTTTTGTAAGAGCAAAGGCATTAAGTGTCAATTGAAGATGCCTCATACACTTGACATAACAATGTTGTGGAATGTAGGAATCGCACCATTGTGGAGATGGCAAGGCGCATGCTAAAAGGCAAGGGATTACCAAACCATTTTTGGGCCAAAGCTATAAATATTATAGTCTACATTCTCAATCAAAGACACACAAAGAATCTCAAGGGAAAAACACCTCACTCATGAGGCTTACATTGGTACGAAACCATCTGTCTCACATTTTAGAACTTTTGGATGTGAATGCTATGCACATGTTCTTGATGAGAAAAGAATCAAGTTAAAACCAAAAAGCAAAAAATGTATCTTCTTGGGTTATAGTGATGAGAAAAAGGCTTACAAATTGTATAACCAAGAGGCAAATAAGATTATAGCAAGTTGTGATGTGTGTTCAAGGAGCAACCGCATATAGTGGAGGAGGAGAAGGCAAGTTCTTTCACTTTATCGTCGAGTGAAGAAGTTGTCCACTATGAACCTCTCCCAAGAGCTACTCCTATTCTTAAGGACGAGGAATAATCATCTTTGGATAATGAAGATAACGTTCACCAATCTGACATTACACCACCAGAAAAGCCATTGCCATGATGGGTGAAGCAGCTATATGACCAAAATAATCCTATGCTCACATATGTTGAGGAGAATGCAGATGGACCAAGGAGGTCTCAAAGAATAGAGAAGCAAAGAAGGGCTTCCACTCACATAGTCAATATGGCCCTGATGGGCTGAGATTATGAGAGAAGTAAAGGTGCCAGCTGACTTGGAAGAAGCACTTGCAGATCCAGCATGGAAAGCAACTATGCAAGCTTAATATGATAGCATAATGAAGAATGACACTTTAGGAGCTAGTGGATCAACCACCAAAGAGAAAGACTATGGGCACCAAGTGGGTTTGGAAGGTCAAGTACAACACTGATAAAACTTTAGAAAAGTATAAAGCTAGATTAGTTACACAAGGATTTTTACAAGTTAAAGGGTTTGATTTTCAAGGTTCATTTGCTCCAATTGCCAAAATGACCATTGTTCACACAGTACTTGTAGTGGCTACCCACAATAAATGGCTAATTTACCAAGTGGATGTTAAATCAACGTTCTTGAATGGTGACCTCAATGAGAAGGTGTACATGGTTCAGCCACCACGGTTTGAAGCCTCCCATTTTGAGAACAAAGTGTGTAAGCTAAAGAAGACGTTATGAGCATGGTACTAGTGGATAGTTAAGTTATTTTTAAGCTTAAGCTTCAAAAGATGTGCCTCAGATGCTAACTTGTATGTCTATAGATTCCCTATTTCATTCTCAACAAGTTTTAGCCATTCTTTAAACTTACCAAAAGCTTGATTCTTATCACGAAAGAACTACACCCACATCTTCCTACTATAATCGTTGATTATCAACATGAAGTAAGAAGATCCTCCTAAGGGTTGTGTAGGCATCTTATCGCACAGGTCAGCATGTACCAACTCTAGAGAAGCATTTATTCTATTCCTGCTTTATTGTGGAAATGCTTTCTCTGTTGCTTGCCCATCATACAATCTTCAGATGGATCCTTCAATTCAATAACTGCAGGTAGGTGAGCAACAATACCTTGCTTATGCATCTCCTTCAAAACTACAAATCCAAAATGTCTAGACCTTTCATGACAAAGCTTACTTGTGCCCACTCCAACAATGGTTATAAGGGCACTTAGCTCATACAAATGGTTCCTCCTTTCTCCTTTGCCAACAACTTTACTAGCATTGTCAAGAATTTCTGCACCTGTCTTGTTGAATCTCACTTCATGACCAAGATCAATTATGGCAGCAACTAATAATAGTTTTCTCCTAATATTTAGAACATACAACACATTTGAAAGTTTTTTGACTTCACCATTTGTAAAAACAAAGGAAATAGTACATGTGCCCATAGCAAGGCATTTTGCATCATTTCCAACTGTCACAATGATGGATCTTTGTAGAAGCTGCATAGAACTATATAGACCTTTCTTGTTGATCATGTGACAAGATGCACCACTATCCAACACCCATGAATTAATGGTATATTCTTCTTGTGCTAAGGAACACGCTTCCTCGATGGTTGCCATGAATAACTCTAGCTCTGCTTCAGTTGTGTTGGCTATCTCCTTCCCCTAACTTTAAAGGATACCATTCTTTTCATCTGCCTTCTTAACATGACAATCTACAATTGTATGTCCTTTCTTCTTGCAACAAAAATACTCTCCTTAAAACTTCTTCTTACCATCCTTTTTCTTTTTGTCACTATCATTTTTGGTGGAGGAGCCATCTTTGCCTTTTGTATTAATAGAGAATACAATATCTCCACTGTTGCTCCCTTGTGAGGTACCTTCTCCAATATACCTGGAGGAGTCCTCTTAGTAGTCGACTGAAGTTCATATCCATGCACCACACCATCCTATCTCCCCATGGGAAACCTTGGACTTAGTTGAACATGGGAATCTTAGTTCTACTTCATAGGGGAAGCATGGACAAGTCACCTCTAACAACAATCTAACGGTTACCTAAGAAAGACCACTTTGTAATCAATCAAAGGCAAGAGTAAGGTTAACATCGCACTTGGTTCAAAGAGAGTGAGAGATGGGGGAGAGTGTAACTCGATCCCCCTACCCGTAAGGTCAAATCTCAACTCTGGCCCCCTAAAACAATGTTAAAATTGGTAACTAATCCTACTGATATTGGGAAAGTTACGATTTAATTAGCTCTATCTAATGTTGGAAAGTTACCCAGCTTATTGGGTCCACCTAGCCATAGGTGTTCAGTCCTTAGGATTGAAGCCTCCCACTTTCCTCGATGGGGTTTGCTTAGTTTTCTAATTAAAAAAGCATACTACCACGTTGTCTGGACATATGAAATCAACTTCCTTTTATTACTCTGTTAAACTAGGTTCATTAAACTTAATCTTTAGCACATAACAAACAATTCGAAAAATCAGATATTTTATTTTATAGTAACATCTAGAATCATCACTCCGCAAAGTGGTACAAAACCATCGCAAAAAGACACTGTGACCTTCCAATCCCTCGAAATTGGGCTGTATGAGATCGCACTGCATCTGCAATCAATAGGGAATTTACTGGCTCAAAGCCGCTCTAAGCTTCCCTGAGCCTTCAAAGCCATCCTACATAATAGGGGCACTTACCACTCATCCCTTTGCCCTCTCAGGTGCTCGACTGATCAAAAACCAAAAACACCTACCTCCCTCGAGTTTTTCCACACTGTGCGGAGTGTTAGGGAGCATTGGATTAGGGATCCCAATGTCTCGAACCACCACAATCCACAACTTGTCTGGCTATGCAAGCCCGAAATCATAAGAGCCATAACTCATCATTCACAAATCCAAAAGCAATCATAACCATAAAACATTTTAAACACAGTTGTCAATGTATGCGATGCATAGAATCTATCCCCTTCATCAATTTCTGTGTTCCTTCCTAAAAAGCATTTGATCATACTAATATGCTTTTACAAGTTTATGTAATTTCTAACTAATCTTGATCCTTTTCTTATGTATTATCCTGATTATTGCCATTTAGCCATCCATCATGATTACGATTTATGACCGCAACCTCAGTTTGTTGTGTAATAACCCATCATTCGAGTTGAATGGATTCGGGGTTAACTTTCGCTTGTGTTTCAGCAACAACTTCACATTGGGGAGTTCTTTGAGGGTGTCCTCGCTCAGCGTCTCGACGTCTCTTGGGAGCCATGGAAGAAGCTTGATTGGTTCGGGCAGCGCTTCTGCATAGGGGTGAAGAGAGAGGAAGAGATTTGGCTTATTGCAGCAGAGCTCCATCGCATCAACAACAATAGAGAGACTTTTGCACGGATTGTTGTGTATTTGTGTGTGTGTTCCCGATGTGACGCTTTAACCCTATTTATATAGCAACCGAGAGGGTAAAGAGAGGATGCTTGCTTTTTAGTGTTTTTTGATGACATCATCGATGATAAAGAGAGAATGCTTTGTTTTAGCGTTTTTGATGACATCAAGGAGGGGGCTTTGTTTTCATAGCACAAAGATAAAAAATGACGAATATTAGTAGGTGTTACTCCAAGGCGGCGACCAAGGCATAGACCTTGGCATCTTAGCCTTGGCATACTTGGCAACATGCTACAAAGGCTTTGTTGGTGCCGTTGGCTGTGCATGAGAAGCTCCCACTAGCTTGTAGAAAAATCTTCCCAGGAGCTGACTCATCCCGGTAGTGTCATCACCCAAGTGCACTTAACTGCCAAGTGACTATCCACTAGGCTAGTTCTTTCTGTTGTTCTATACTACAAACATAGTTTTGATAAGCTAGTCTTGGGAGGGTTTCCCAAGTCTTTCTTCCATGAACTGGTATATAATACCTCATTAATAATAACAATTATCTTCGTAAGTAGAGCCACTTTCATAATTAGAGATGATTTTTAAAAATGTGCATAATAAAGCACTTTTCTTTGGAATGTATATGCACATTGTTTATTAAAATAAACTAAGTAATGGGGACATTACATCCCTTCTTTGGCTTTCAACCTCAACTCCTTCTCCATTAATAATGCAAAAAACTCCTCAAAAGTCAAAGCTTGAGGTTTCACTTGAGTATTAAGGGAAGTTATCAATCCATCAAACTTTGGTGGACAAATCCAAAGACACCTCATCACTAGCTCCTCTCAAGTCTTTTTATCCCATCACTAGCCATATGGTCGCATAGATTCTTAATTCGAGTGATGAATGGTTCAGCCATATCTTCTTTAAAAAACTTCTCCATTGCTAGTTAATTCTCCAGGTTTTAAATCCTTGTTTGATTTCGTGCTTCATACTGACTTCTAAATACAATGTCCATGCTTCTAATGCCTTGGTTGTATGCTGAATCAAAAACACTATCAGAATAGCTTGTAACTAAGGCACACAGTGCATTTGCGTTCCTTCATTTCCAAGTCTGTAGAAGATCTGCATTTGGAGAAATCATCACACTCAAATTTTATGGGTCAAGGATCAATTGTGGTTTTGGGTTAGTCCCTAGCATCGTCTCCAAGAGCACATAAGAGTCAAGGATTGTAGTGGTTTTAAACTTCCACAAAGTATATTTTGTTTCATCTAAGTTGCCTTCGTTGAAGGTTGGTGGATAAATCCTCAGTGTTTGAATAGCTGGTACAACAACATTTCCTCTAGAGCTTCTTTATGATACACCAAAACCGCTTGTGGAAGTCGACATAGCTCCTCCTTGCTATTGAAGCCTTTGCCTCTTGCGTACTCTTCAATCCCTAGAGCCCCCTGGGCTTTGATACCATGTAAAAATTACATAGTGCATTGAATAGAATTTGATCAAGAGATAGAGAAAGAGAGTACACAACAGATAAGAGGAGAATTAAAAATTTCTTTAACTCTAAACAAATTGATACAAAGATTGCTCTGTCCACCTATGCGCTTTCAATGTGAAGCTTAGATGGTGATCTAGATAGAAGATAGGTGAAGAGCTTAAGGCTAGCTAGAATAGATTTGATTGGGTGAAAGGATGGATCGTAAAATGTCTGAAGGGGTCTACCTTTTATAGCCCGTGAAGGGGGGTCATGATGGATGCCCTTCCATATGCACATGTGTATGTTGACCTTCCATGTACACCTCCACTAGTTGGCCAGGGAATATTCCCTACCCCTAGCCAAGAGCTACTTATGCAATAGGGGTCCTTGATAACTTCCTTACCCTGCAAATGGATGCAGTGTGCCTCGAGTTGCCACTAGCTTTAACTACTCTATCTAACCCAAAGGCTAGACCCGGAATGGTCACCATTTGGCCATCCGGTCACATAGACCTCATCCGACATACAAATCAAGCCCACCAATATCTAGGCTCACACATGGCTTCTCCTCATAATGGGGGCCTTACAACTTTGAGCACCATGGATCATTGGTGGCACCTTAAAAGCGTAGGGTATTGAGCATATTTAATAATGTCACCACTAGCAAATGTTAGGAGGTATAGGACATTGGTCAAAAATCTCATATATTTGTGCAAGGCAAGGCTATATATCAATTTTGTTGTTGGCATTTTGAGTATATTCTCAAAAAAGTCTCATGAGAATCATTAGAAAGCTCAGATAAGGGAGCTTAAGCACTTAAGGGTAACTCTTGACTATGGCATCACTTATAATCGAAGATAAACACAAGGTAATACTCACATACTTGGATGATTGTTGCAGTATTCACATCAGTGGCATGGTTGGTATCTACATCAATATACGCTTCCAATTATAATTTACAACTAGACACGTTAGGATCACTTAAATATTATTATTATTTTGTATCTTTCCCTTATCTCTAGTAGTTTATTATTATATAAAAAGAAGAATTAAAACAACTACAACAACAATAATAAGAGGCTTCTCAACGTCCTATCTTGTATGGATTCTCTATGTGTGTGTTATATGTTTCTTTGCAAGAGCTCTCTCTCTCTCTCTCTACCCATGAGGTTGTTAATAGGTTCTTAATATTGTAGTTTACATTCTATATCAAAGCTACACAAAGGCTCTCAAGGGAGAAATATTGTATGAGGTCCTCACTACTAAGCAACTATGTATCTCGAATTTCAAAATCTTGGATGTGAATATTGTGCATATGTCTCAAATGAGAAGAGGAGCAAGTTGCAACCAAAAACCATAAGTATATATCCTTAGGTTATAATGATGAGAAAAAAGGCTTATAAAATTTATGGCTAGAGGCAGAAAACATCATAGCAAGCCATGATATAGTGTTAGGGAGCAGCCACATGCAATGGAGGGAAAGCAAAGCCCTTTTCCTTTATCATCAAGCAAATAAATAGTCCACTATGAACCCACACCAAGAGGTATCCCTACTCTAAAAGAGGAGGAAATATCATCTTTCAATGATGAAGATAAAGTCATTCAACTTTCCATCACAACACCAAAAAATCAATCATTGTGATGGGAAAAGCAACATAACAATTGGAGTAACTTTATAGCTAGGTTGCTAAAGAAAAGGACAAATGGACCAAGGAGGTCTTAGGTAATAGAGGAGCAAATGAAGGCTTTTCCTCACATATTTGATATGGAATTAATGGCTAATATTATGCAAGAAGTAAAAGAGCTCAATCTACAGGGTTTGAGGCACCTGATTTTGAGAAAGTTTGTAAGTTGAGAAAGGCATTGCATGGTTGAAATAAGTCCCTAGAGCATGTAATCAACAAATAGATAGATCTTTCTAAGTTTAAGATTTTGAATATGTGCCTCAGATGCGAACTTGTACATTTTTATGGATTGTGAAAAGTCTATAATGACTTTGCAATATGTGGACAACCTTTTTATTATAGGTGATTAGCCAAATATGATCAATCAAACTCAAAGGGCTTTGCATATTGAGTTTGAAATATAACACTTAGGATGTTTGCCCTATTTATTGGATATTGAAGTCTAGCAAGAGGTAAAAAGTATATTAATTTCTCAATATAAGGATACAAGGAAATCTCAATTACAAGGAGATATCTACATCAAGAGATGTCAATGTGAAATTAACCATTAAGGATATATCTGTAAAAATTACACATCATAGCGAATAAAATTTGAGCAAGAGATAGAGAAAGAGAGTACGCAGCAAATAAGAGGAGAAAAAAAAAATCTTCAACTCCAAACAAGCCCATACAAAAATGGCTTTGTCCACCCATGCGCTTCTAATGTGAAGCCTAGATGGCAATCTAGACAGAAGATAGGTGAAGAGCTTAAGGCTAGTTAGAATAACTTTGATTGGGTGAAAGGATAGATCATGAAAGTTGGGGTAAAAGACCATTGGGCCTGGTTTTGTATAGTGACCGCCCATATTCTTTATTCATATATATATGAGATAGTGCAATAAGGCTGTCATATCATTCTTGATAGCACCTACATTGTGGGTGCTCTTCTCTCGTGCATCTTCCTCTTCTCCTTCTCCATTGCCATTGCATCCCCTTCAATTGGTATCAGAGTGGGTCTTCTGGAGTGTACATGAGGTCCAAGAGCTTGCTTCTTGCTCAGTTTTAGTCATTCACAGGTATAGCAAGGTTTGGAAGAGTAAGGCCAGCCATAGCTTCACTCTTTGGAGCTTGTTTCTACTTCCCCTTGACTTGAGTTGTTGTAGGCTTGTTTCGGCATACTCTAGTTTTCCATAGGGACTTGTCTTGCCTTCTCGCACCCTGGTTTGGTACAAAAACATGATGCTGGAATGATTTAGTATTTTGCACCATTTTTCAGACCTATCTACAGCTTGTGACCATCATTTGAAGCAGCCCCTCATCAATAGGGCATTTGGACATGGCTTCTTGAGCCCCCGGCACTTGATTTCAGCCTTGGCCTTGTTCTTCAAGCTTGGCATTGAGGATTGATGTGATTTACTTTATATTTGGGATTGTTATACACAGTTTACAGGTAGACCACAACAGTGCTACATTAGGATTTTATGTCTGGACCACTTTGGCATTGACATTAGTTGCCTGGTTGGTCCCGAATGCTCCCTGAATTCGAGGGGAATGTATGCCTATGACGTGAGATGCTTTTGAGTTGAATCTACTCAGCCATTGACTATTTTACACAGTCCACAGGTAGCCCAAAATAGGGCAACCCCTTGTCATTACATTTTATGCTTATGGTACATGGTCATTTGAGGCCCAATTATGCTCGGTTGGTGCCTATACATATAGGAAAGTATGCCTATGGTTTGCCTATGCTTTTGAGCTTGTCTTGAGCCATTTTTTTGCTAAGTTTTGGACTATTATTTGCTGCTGGAATAAGCAAGGCTGAAACTATTTGCTTCCAGTTTGGTTATGCATATTGGTTACGGGGTGCTCTCGATTACTTGGCTTGATATCTTAATGCATTTGGATGATACCACATTGATATTTAAGCTCCCAGAATCATATTGAACAAAGATTAGAGCTCAATTTATGGTTTCACTATCATTTTTTATTTGCAGTTAGCATGCTACTTGAGATAGTTCATGTTACATATCACTTGGGTAATCCTTGTATGACCCTCTTTGGGATTTATGTCTGAGGTGGATGCTTTTGGTCTCGGCTATAGGATGGCAGATGTTTGGGCTTTGTCTTGGCCTTCATTACAGTATTCCTTTGACAAGTTTATCCCTTATGTAGCTTGGATGGTATTTGGCATTTTTTGATGCTCCGATGATTTTCTTGGATCTTGGATGTTTGGTGGATGCAGATACATGTTGAGCAGTGATTGCTCCATTCTTCTTTGGAATTTGAATATTGAGCACTCATTGCTCGTTGGTGTTTGGATTTGTTGTGGGATACCTAGTTGATTAGTGGACTTTATAGTGCTTGGGATGCAGTTATGGCTTTCTTGCTCCTTTGTTGTCTAGCTTCTATGCTAGTTGGGCTATTGTTGTCCGTCCATGTTAGAGAGTAGATGCTTTCTATGCTTACTCGTCTATGCGCACGGTCTACTATTGTATACCTTATAGAGCCACTTGTATAGATGATGTTGTATAGGTATTTGGGCTTCTCTTGGAGCTTGACCATTGTAGGATCTTATGCCACTTACCAGTCTTGCAATGACTTGGATGCTACTATGTGGTTTGATGTACTACAAAGTCACGTTTGCCATTATGGTTATGGGCTAATTTCATGGCTAAATATTGTATGCTCTTATGACAGATGTCTTATGTTTTACCGCACTGTGGTTGGTTATGTCATGCAGTTGGCTACAAATCTTCTTCATGTGGGAGATTTTTGCATCCTTGGTTGATGCCTTTATGACCTCCTGTCCGTTGAGGTTTCATGAGCCTTTGCAACATGCTTCTACCACTGATGTACTTGTAGATGATTGTCTTTATGAGCAGGTTCCCTTTGTTGGGACAACCCTCAACTCCTTGAGCTTCATGGATGCTATGGATAGCCCTATTCATGATAACTTGGATTCATTTTCATCTTCTACAGGTACATATGTTGTATGCTTCCATTGTGGAAAGATTGGGCATGTTAACAGAAAATGTTTTAGATAGATTAGAGAGTAGTAGAGATAGAGACAGACTTGACATGAGCAAAGAGTTAGTGATGCAGTAGGTGTTACCACTCTTTCTAGTGGTGAGGTACATGCAATTACCTATGATGATGCAATTGAGCATGTCCACCTATCATCTAGTTTCCCTACAACTTACTTGCTTAATGATCAGTTCTATGTCTTTGATTGGTGGTTGGATTCTTCAGTCTCTTGTCATGTTACTCCTCATAGATCGTGGTTCTCTTCTTATAGGGAGGTTGACAGATGTATTGATTTGGGCCTTGAATAGACTTTTGCTATTGTTGGTACATGGGATATACAGCTAGCTTTGCCTAATGGCACTTCTCTTGTGCTCCATGATGTATTACATGTTCTTATGCTTAGTAAGAGCTTGATGTCTATCCACCAGTTGCATGATGCAGGTTATACTCTGTTTCTCTTTAGGATAAGTCATGGAAGATCTGTCGTGGTTGCTTGATTTTGGCCAGAGGTTCTAGAGATGGTTCTCATTACCCAGTGCATGTCTCGCATGTGGGAGATTTTATGGTTGCAGTTACATGTATACCACATGTATTGTTATGGCATTATCACCTAGGCCATATTCACCACAGAGAGATGGAGCTATTGTCTTGCATGGGCTCCTTGCTACCTCCTTTGTCACATGCAGATCTTGATGCTTGCCCTGATTGTACTTATGGTCCTTGCAGAGCCCCTTTGGCTCAAGGCAATCATGAGATTTTATGGTTCTCATTACCCAGTGCATGTCTCTCATGTGGAAGATTTTATGGTTGTAGTTACGAGGATACCACATGCATTGTTATGGCATTATCACCTAGGCCATATGCACCACAGAGAGATGGAGCTATTGTCTTGTATGGGCTCCTTGCATCCTTTGTCAGATGCAAATCTTGATGCTTGCCCTGATTGTACTTATGGTCCTTGCAAAGCCCCTTTGGCTCATGGCGATCATGAGAGGCATGATCTTATAGATCTTGTCCATTGTGCAGTATATGGACATATGCCTTCCCAGTCACTTGGTGGAGCATCGTACTTTATGACCTTTGTGGATCATGCTACCCACCATGTTTGGGCTTTTTCCTTGGTATGGATTGAGGATGCCGCAATTATGCTTAACAAGTTTATGGATTCTATTGGGTGCAGGCCTAGGTGCTTGAAGATGAATTATGAGAGTCGTGCTATCTCTCTCAGCTTTCAGTCCTATTGTCAATAGTCTAGCATTGATTTCCTATGCCCAGGGTATTACGGGATTGCTCATGGCACGTGCCTGACTCTACAGGCAAAGGTTGCTTCTATGGCTACCATAGATGGGTTATCTTATGGCTTTTGGATTGAGGCCCTTATGACGGCAGACTACTTGCTTAATAGGATGCCATGTCCGAATTTGGATGGTATTACACCACATGAGGCATGGAGTGGCATGAGACCCTCCTATGATTACTTGAGGATGTTTGGCTGCTAGGCATTTGTCTGTATGCTAGATATGCCTATGTCATGCAGATGTATCCTCCTTGGTTATGGGTGACTTTCAGGCTTACAGGTTATGGGATTTGGATGCCTAGTAGGTTATATGCAATTGTCATGCTATCTTTTGTGAGATGCAGACATCTCTCAAGCTTCTTGATGTACATTCAATGTGCTTTATGGTGATGGTACAACCATATGTCAGTCTTCTGCTTTGTTGAGGCGGCATACTATCTTGAGACCTTGTCCGGGATGCTGACCCTTCTTCTATGATTGACTTTCAAGAGTCTGTGTGCTATCACATGTCTCCTATGTGTTGGGGGTAAAGGCGCCTCCGCCTAGCTGTCGGTGTATTACTACACTGACAGTCACCGCCACTGCACACTGCAGGTGGCGGGCGCCCATCACCGTCACTTTATTCTTTATTCTTTTAGTGACAGTTTGAATAAAGGAAGGCCCGGTCACACATTGTGACTGTTGGAGTTCCCATTTCTTGTCTCTCTCTTTCTTGATCTTGCTCTCTTGACATAGCTCTTGAGTGCAAGCTTCGATCCTTTTCGCCTTTCAACTAATATCAGAGCATGGCTTCCAACTCTTGAGCTTGGCTTGTGGCATTCTCAGCTTCCCATCGACTCCCCACTCGCATTGGGTCTCCTTGCCGGTAGCCATAGCTCATTCTCTTGAGCTCCCGTCACTCCTTGGATTCCCAAGTTTCTTCCCGTCCTATTGAGACACCATCAGGGCATTGATATTGAGGTATTTCTTCATTATTTCAGAGAATTATCTTAGTCCACAGGTCTAGGTAAACAGGGTTTTCACAGGTTGTGGGCAGCCATAACTCACACCTCTTGGAGCTTCCTTCACCTGGGTCTTGCTTCTAGCCTATCAAGGCTTGTTGAGGCTTGATATAGGCCTTCTTTGGCCCCCATTTGTGCCCCCTTTGGGCCCCATTGTTGAAACATGGGACAACAGACCCCCCAGTCAACTCACGTTTTTTTTTGTGCCTGTTTCAAAATCTGGCCCAAAAAAATCACTCTTTTTGTCATATCTCGGGCATTCAGAACTTGATTCAGGCAATGCAAGAGTCTAAGTTGGAGTTTTTCCACACTGTGGATGCAATGATGATGTCAGATTTGCCAAATTTTGATGACAGAATATTTTGCAACAGATTTCAGGTCTAAGACAACATGTATTTGTATGCCTATGGCTTATGTGATGCTTCTACTGATGTTGATTGATTGGGGGATTGAAGCTACATGTAATGCTATGATTTTGGCCTGATTGTACGGATGAATACTCTTGGGATGAAGCTATCTTTCATGCTTTGACATATGCCTATTGGTTTTGGATGTATATCTTGGGTTATGCTATGATGTATTGATCATCGACGGACGACTTCGAGCTTGTCATTTGATCCAGATGCTTTTGGAAGCTTAAGCTTATTTCAGCCTGAACTTATTGACATTAGTTTATGCTTGATAGTGGTCAGCGCTTTGACAGTTACATGCTCTTTGGATACATGCTTACTCGACGCCTATTGCTTGATGCATTTGTCTTGGCACAGTGTACCATGTACTTGTTGAGCTTCAGTGCTCTCTGAAGAGTTGGCTTGGATTCTCATTAGCTATTCCAGAATTTTGTATTGGATGTCACTTTGGTTGTCAGAGATATTTATTGGGATGTATGTCTTGCTCATGGATGCTACCTATAGTTGCTTTGTAGCTGTCATGCTCTTGGGATGCTATTGAGGCATTGTCTTGGTTACTTATCTTTGGTACTTTGACTTGGTTTGATTGAGCTGTTGAGCTCATTTATGCGCCTCTTGTGCCAGTGGGAGCATCTTGTATGCTTGACCGACATTGAGCAGGAGGTTTACGCTATTTTGAGCATTTTACAGATACTTGAGACTTTGGGATCTCTTACACTTAAATGATGCATGGTCCATGCACTGATATCTTGGAGTTGCTTTTGACTTGAGCTTGGGCTTTGCACTCTTGTGAGCATACACCTACTGGTGTCAGGTCTTGCCAGTGTTATGTATACTTTGCCCTATTGACCAGGGGTATACCTACTCATTGAGGATGTTTTGGTCACATGTTTGGGTGTTTGATCAGGGTCTCGATGACTGTTTGGTACTGATTTATGCCCGTTTATGGCTGGTCATGTCTTAGTTGTCATTTATTGACTTGGTGAAGTGATTTGGTCAAAAATTGACTCTCATAGTACCCTGCTGTCATTTATTACAGCAAGCATATAACTCCTGATGATGACTGACATGGATTTTTCATGCTGAAATATTCTAAAATGATGTACTTTCACTAGTACTTGGTGGGTAGCAGCTTTGGTTACACTTTTCTCGCCATTTTCTCTCGATTTTGGTGATGTTTTGGTCATTTTCTACAGCCAGTAAACAACAAGCAATTTTGAACTGTCTACAGCCTTCTAGCCTACATTATGGTGAGTTCGTCCATTGATCATGCTATTTTCAACATCACTAAGCTTGATGGTATGAATTACCCTTATTGGAAGAGCCATATTTGGCAGGTGTTGGTGTAGAAATCGCAGATCAAACCATTGAGTTTAAGCGGACATCCGTCTGCAACTATGCCAGATAAGGAATGGCTTGAGCTTAATGAGTTATGCAAGTCCACTATTGTATTATCTCTCACAGAATAGGTTCATTACAATGCGTTTGAGGAAGGACAGAGTGCATGGCAGTTGTGGGATAAAGTCAAGAATCTCTATGACAAGAAAAGTCCAGTGAGTTAGATGTATTGGCTGAAGCAGCTTATGGATCTGCGCATGAAGGAGAATGTGACTATGTTTGCTCACTTGAGCCAGTTCCATGCTATACTCAAGAACTTGACTTCATAGGACATCACTTTTGCAGAGGATGTCACTCCTCTTTTCTTACTTGGTACTCTTAATGAGTCATGGGATGTATTTTACATTGCATTATGTGCCTCTACTACTACCTTGAAATTATCTGATGTTGAGAGTGCTCTTCTGCAGGAAGAGGTTAACCGTAAGAATTTGGATGTCTCTCGTGTGTCGCATGCTATGGTAGTTAGAGGTATGAATTATGCATATGAAAATCATGGCAGTGGCAGTGGCCATGGATGGGATTCTCAGAAATCTCGGTCCAAGTCTCGTGGGAAGTCACGTAGCAAATCCCGTGGCAGGAATGCAGATGTTACTTGTCACCATTGTGGGAAAAAGGGCCATATTACGCCACAATGCCATGAACTGCGCAATGAAAGGCGCAAAGATAAGGGGAAAGACAAAGTGTAGGATAAGTCTTCTAATTGCAGCATAGTGCCTGTAAAGTCCAATGTTAAAATTGAAGAGATCATGTTATGCAGCCTGAGGATATTGATGATGATGATTATATCCTTGCAGCTTCTTCTAGTGCTTCGCAGATGACAGAGATACACTCTATGTATGCACAGTGTTGGCTCTAGGACTCAAGTGCGTCCTTTCATGTGACACCTTGTTGTGTGAGCTTTCGCTCAACTGCCAAGACCCACGGACCGCTTATTGTTTCAAGCGTTCCAAGCGATCTCTAATGGCTATCTCTCACCTAGCCGACACTCCGTCGATCCTACGAGTGTAGTGAGCTTACCTTGATGCTTGATCAAGTACCCTTCTCTCTCTTGCACTTCGGTAGCTCCACGATTCTTGATGCTAGCTCAAGCATCCTCAAGCCTCCTCCATCTCCAAGCTCCATCCTCCATAGCCGCGCACGTAAGAGAAGAGAAGGGAAGGGAAGAGAAGAAGAGAAGAGGAGATGGTGAAGAGCTTTACCCTCTTGATCCCTCACTCCCACACACACTCACTCCCACACACACTCACTCCCTCACACTCTCACACTCCCTCTCTCAAGAGCACACGCAAGCAAGAAGGAGAGAAGAAGAGAGGAAGAAGAAGACTCTTTTTTTCCACACACCAAAAGAATGAGCTTCTCATTCACTTTTCAACTTTATATACAAAACCCTAAATCCTTTTTGGGCGGTCATTCCCTTTTCCCTTTTTTACATGGCCGATCGGAGCCTAGGCCCTTTTTCCCATTTCCCACCATTCCAATTTATCCTATTCCCAACTAATGCATACACTTTCCACAGGAGCGAGCCTGGCGCTCTTTTACAAGGATTCGGGAGCGCTTCCACATTTTAATGGTGCACCTTTTACTCTTTTGTTGTCTTGTGGTGACACTGAAACTTTCTGAGGGTTGTGCTCGAACATTTAAATTTTCCAGGGTCTGGTTACCGGTCAAGCTGCCTTTCTCTACTTTTATCCTGCGCCTTTTTTGCTATTTTCTTTTTTTCATTTTCCGCTCCTCTGTGCTACAGGAAACACGGTAACATTACCCCCTCCTAGCCAAGTGCCAGTCCCATCGCATTGTGGTGGGAAGTAGTGGCTAGTTAGGTCTGCGGCTAGGCGAAATTGGTAGGTGGATGACACCGCTTCCAAGGTGGTTGTGTGAATGAGAGGTGATGGAGTTTAATGACGATAACCAGGAGAGATTTCGGCATGCTTTAGGCTCCATGAAGATGCTTGGCATCTTTCACATAGTTGTGGCATCCGTTATGTAGCCGGTTGTCCCTTGAGCATTAGAAACGCTTGAAGCAATAAGCAATCCCTTAGGAGGATGGTATTGGAGGGATTTACCTTGGAGAAGCCCCCCCCGAACTCTGTGTTGACAAAGATATGGTTTGTCTTCGCATTGAAAATCTTTGTCTTTGATTTGAAGATCTTTGTCTTTGAGTTGAAGGTCTTTGTCTTTGAGTTGAAGCTCTTCAGTACTGTGTTGAAGATCTTCAACTCTGCATTGAAATTCTTAAGGCTTGTGGAATCAATAAGCGATCCGTAGATCTTGAGGCGTTGGGCATGCATCTTTGGAAGATGGGGTTCCAAGATCTATGCCAATGGCAGATTTATCTTGACTTGGTTCAATTATGGTAGCTATTAGGAGGCTGATGGCTAGACACCGGCACACGGAAAAAATCTTGGTCATTAAAGGATGCCGTGGGTGATCCTCTTCAGGGGAGTAGCCAGTTTTTGAAACTTGAACATAACATGCAAGAAAAGTTGTGCACTCCCTAAGGGGTGTGTTTGCCTCTCCATGTAGCGCGTGGTGCCTGTGGCAGTGGAACTAGGAGATGGCTTTAACCTTGGGCAAGCCCTTGGTAATGTCCCACACTTGAGGACCCAGTTCGTGTGGCATTGGAGGTGTGGTGCAAGTCTTAGGGTGACAGGTTTGAAAGTCCTGCCCTTGATGTGCCCTAAGTGTGAAGTGGGGAGGGGGCTAGGGAAAACCCTAGGTATAGTGATTGTGGTTTTTTTTTTGTTTTGGTGAAATGATAGCCAGGCCTAATTGTCTTCATCGGAATGAGGAGGGGAAGGGGGTCGGATAGATTTGCTAAAAAATTGACGACTTTGCATGTAATCTTTCAGATTCATGCGGACATGAAGAGAAGTGGTGGAGAGGAAAGGGTGATTGCACCTAGTGAATTGGTTGTGATTCATATCTTCTAGGAGGGCTGGGCAAAAGAGGGAAGGAGACTAGCCCTCATCATAAGACGAGCCATGGCGCAGTTGTCTATAGCGTTAGGGTCAAAGAATAGGGGAGGTAGGCCATGCTCTTGTGGAGTCGGGTCCTGCTTAAGGAGTAGCCTAAGTAGCCTAAGACAATTATAGGTTGTTACAAAATTGGGGTCAGGACATGATGAGAAATCCACAAGAAAGTGCGTCATAGACTCATCTAGGCTTTTGGCAGTAAAGAGAAGGGCATGCTCGAAGGATACTACAGTGGAGTTATAAATAATAGGGAAGTCGTACCACCCGTGGAGGGTTGCATCAAAATCCACCCCTAATCATCGAGGGTACGCCATGTAGGTAGGGTTGTTCTGCTCGAATGGCAGGGTGTTAGAAAATGCCATCCAGTCGAGCATGCTGATGTCGCATACTCGCCTCCTCCACAGGGGTTGGCTTTTGTAGCCCTGTAGAGTGTGTGGGGCTTCAAAAATTTTATTTTTCCAGTAGTCAGCCGCTTCTGTGCCCTAAGAGGTCGGGGTATTTTCTCGCTCTTCTAGCCATCTTTGCCCCAATCGGCCATTGACCGCGATTACCTCATCCATCACCTCGAGCGGTAGGACCCTCCGCAGACTGTTGGGTAGGAGGAAACTAAAGGTGAATGGATCCTTTCCTTGTTCCTGTATCTCCCACAACACCAGTTCTGCGTGGAATCCCATGGGGAGATCATTAGGGCACGGTGGGAGAGGCGCAGTCGGTATCACTACTGGTTTGGCTCTCAGCTGTTTCCTGGCTTCCTCTACCAGCTTTTTGTGCCTTTCCCTAGAGGTGGCTTTTCTTTCCGCAGATGGGTCCTCTTGTGGTGGCTCTTGAGACTACGGCGAGGGGGGTTGTGGGACTACATCTTCCCTAAATTGATTCATGTCAATTTCCAGTTCTGCTTCCTCCCCCTACCGTTCTGCCTGTGCTGCTTCTTCCTCAAATCCGAGGGCATCGATTTCCTGGGGGGTTAGGCCGGCCAGCAATAGGTATTTTTGTTGCTCATCCAAGCTCAGCCTAACCTCCGTAGGCAAGGGTGGCATTTGCAATCTCGCATGTAAGGCCCTCCGTGCCATGACGAGCTTTCTCTGCATCACCTCCAATGGCTCTCCTTGCACTGCGTGGGTGGCATCCAGGATGGTATCGAGGAAGGCTTGCTATTGAGTGATGAAGGCCACTTGGGTTGCTTCTGCCTTGCTCTCTACTATGATTTTCTCCTTCTCTGCCAGAGCAAGGCGCCACGCCAGTGTCTTCACCCTCTTTTCATTGTGCACAGCCCATTCCTCTACTCTTTTGTTCATTTCTTCCAAGCCCTCTACTTGCCTTAGGGTTAGTATCATAAGTTTCTGCTTGTGGTCTTCCAACTCCCCGACTAGCCTCTCTTGCTATTCTTTTTCAGAGTTTAATAGATCTTTCCTCTTGCCGTTTCTTTATGCCTTGTTTTCTCTCTTCGTCCCTGGCATTCAGCTCAGCTACAAGTGCATTGACTCGAGCACATTTCACAGCAAGCTCCTGGTATTGCACTATCAGGAGCTTATGCTCTCTTTGCATTGTCACTAGCTCCTGTGTCTCGTTTTCGAGCTGTTGTCTCCAGTGCTCCTCCCTCTCATCCTTAGCCTTCATTTCTTGTTTGAGATCTGCGATCTCCCTTTGTTGCATGGCTATCATTCTCATTTTATCCAGCTGGAAGGTGGCCACTGATTCCTTCTCGGCTGCCAACTCAGCCACACGACTATCTTGTGTTCCTCCTTAGCTTTCTCCAATTGGGAGAGTAGCTCGGTGACGTATTCGTCGTAATTAGCCGATGTCGTCATCGTTGTGTGGATGGGCAAGGTTGAGGCTTCTACCTTCTGCCTTTTGGGCTCTTGCCTAGATTCTATATCCGTAGCTAGCCTCTTTTGTCCTATGGCCATGGTTTCTGTGCTCTGTCCCTGGCCCATCTATTTGTTGATGAAGTACTATATCCACGCCACATAGTTTGACACGTCGGCACTAGTCGGGATGCGAGGGGTGATGGTGGTGGGTTCAACGGAAGGCACCAGGAGGGTAGGAATTGGATGAATCGAGGCCTTGCCCTTGCCCTCAGGGATTGGAGGTGGCACAAATTCTGGCACCTGTGTGCTAGACCCTGGCCCTTCTTCTTTGTGCGGGCTCAGGCTCCTCAGTTCATCTGCTCGACTCTGTTGCTCGATGGACCGGCGTGTGGCTTCTGCCAGGTCCTCTTCCTCCTTCCTTTGTAGCTCTTCCTCTTCCTCATCCGCCTTTCTCTTCCTTTCCTCCTTCGATTTTCTCTGCTCTTCCTTCTTTTTCCTTTTTCTTCTTTTTCCTTCCTTTTCTTCTCCTCTGCTTCTTGTTTCGATACCTTCCTTGCTTTCTGTAATTCTTCTTTTTCCTTCTCCTCCTCCTATCTCTTTGTCCTCTCTCTCTCCTTGGCCTCTTTTAGGGACTCTTTCTTTGCCCTTTCCAAGTCTTCTCTCTCCTTCTTTCTGCCTTCGTCATCCTTCTTCTTTCTTTGCATTGTTTTCTTCTTGGGTTTCCTAGTTGTCTTTTTGCTTGTCTGTCCCTCCCCTTCTTCTTCTGTTTTAGTTCTGTCGGTGGACCTATCCTTGTCCTGGTGAGGAGGCAACCTCTCTGGTGTTTCTTCTTCTCCTTCTTCCGCCTCTTGTGCTTCCTTTACTACCTCCTGGATAAGCGCAGTCAAGACACCTCCATACCTGATGAAGGAGGCTGAGGAGGCTTTCTTTCTCTCTGTAACTTTCAAAGCTGGAGATTCTCCTCCTGCTGGTACACTTCCTAGGGCCAATGCTTTGGCTGCTTGATTAATCGTTTTCAACATGTACCCATTCCAATCCACTTCGTCTAGGGTATGGGCTGCTACATTCTCCAGCACCGGTATGCTAATTCGATGCATCAATGAATTGTAACGCAGGTTGGAGAAGAGGACACGTATCAGCTTGGCCTGCATCTTGGCTTCTGCCTCAGGGATATCCTGGATGCTTATGCCATCATTTGTGAGCACATCTTCCTTCTTCATTTTCAGTATGGCATAAACATCCCTTTTTTGTTTCCTCTCCGTCTTTGGTACCAATCCGAAAGCCTTCTCCACTAAGGCTGGATCCAACCGGACCTGTACCTGCTTTGCCTCTTCTCCTCTGCCCACTATTACAATACCACATTCTTGATCCGGGTTTTATGTTCTGAGGAACTCCACGCACTTTAGGTGGTCCGGCTCCTGCGAGAACTTTTTGAGATACTTCATGAGGTTGCATTGTTCCACCACCCTCCTGGCTGCTTCCTCCTTGGTTACCACGACTTCTATATTGTGGATGTTTCGGAATTTGAGCTGGCTGAAGGAGCGGTTCTCTAGATGGATGCGGTATTGCTCCCTTTCCTCATCTGTGAACGGGAGTCGATGGGTGCGGTCTTCCTGCGACATTTTATGCTCCTACTATAAATCGTAACTTTCATTAGTATTTTCCACATGTCAATTTACTGATTGCGGGAAAAAAAAACTCTATGCTTTTTGAATGAATTCCTTAGGAGGCCATATAGATTTTCCTTTTTAGACTTGGAAATTTTGCCCTTTACTTCAAAGTTTTCCTGGCCATTTTCCTACCCGTCCGTTTT
Source organism: Lygodium microphyllum (assembly GCF_053477565.2). Lineage (NCBI taxonomy): Eukaryota > Viridiplantae > Streptophyta > Polypodiopsida > Schizaeales > Lygodiaceae > Lygodium > Lygodium microphyllum. The sequence goes on along the minus strand of NC_141154.1, from coordinate 65,861,081 downwards.
TTCATACTACATGCTTATGCTTTTCACTAGTTTTACTTTAATGTATCCCCTTTGATTCATTTCTTATTTGATTCTTTTCACCTTACCCCCCTTACCCCCTCCCCTTCCACCTTGAAAAGAATCCTTCCTAGGATTGAGGGTTACAAGGTTAAGGCTTTCGGCATGTTAGGGTAGGGGTTACTTGTGAAGGAGCCAAGTATAGAAATTTGGATTGTATTCCAGTTGAGCTGTGCGGTCCAAATCGAAAGGTCGAATTCCCACATGCGTGATATATGTGAGAACATTTGTGAGGAGGTCACCAGAGTCGAAACAGCTAGCAATGTGTAGCTCCTCCTCGATCAACAAGCGATCGAGAAAGGGGCATCCTTTGAGGTGTTCTTCCATGGGTCGGTTTCGAAGAATCGTTAACACTCTATACGAGGTGGGCACGACGTAAGTGGGATCATACTCTGCCGTTTTGATGGCGCAGCATTGCTTGGCGTTGGTCATTATGCGACATCCTTTAACTTCCCATTGCAACCTAAGAGCATACCACTGCCTCAAGAAAGGTGATCCGGTGTCAGCAAGGTGTGATAACTTTGCAATCTCTTGGTCAATGATAACATAAGTGGTTCGTGGATTGTATGACGTGATAAGGTGCTGTTTGATGGCTTGCTCCTGGGAGATCTCGCTTTTGATCAACTCAGTGGCGGAGCAAGAAGCTTTTGCAAATGCGAATTCAAAGGTCTCCCAAGAGCAAGGCATGTTGCGCACTTCCGTTGCAAAGGGTTCCTCCAATAGACCTAAGTCCAAGCAGTCGTAGCTGAGGGCTAGTGGTATGAAGGTGGCATCAAGTCATTTAATGCATTCCACCACGTCATCCCCGGTGTCCTCCGCAAGGTCAACAGCTAGCGCTAGGAAGGGTTTTCATTCGTAGGAGGGCGTAAGGCCGACATGTGGTTGAGGTTTGATAGAACAAGCATTTTTGACAACGAAGATGGGCGGTTGGGAGTTTCCTTGAGCCTGTAGTTAGGCTGTTTGGACTATGGGTGGGTTAGGGTCAGCCCCAACATATGGACTGTTGCATTCAGCTTTGCTTTAGGGAGTCAGATTGACTTGGTTGGGTGATGCCTCCTGTGATAGTGGCTATTACTTGGGTCGATAGGTTTGTGCGATTCTCTTGGGCCGAAGCGTAGATGAGTCGGATGGTTGGAATTTGGAGAGCACTGCGGCCTATGGTTTTGAGGTGTTGTGGGACATGGGCTGATCAAGTTTGAGGGTGGCGTATGAATAGTGCCTTTGGTTGTGGGGACCTTAGGGATCCACAGCCAGGTATTTCCCTCATAGTAGCCTTGCACATGCAAGAGGGCTTTAGGAAACCATCTTTGCTTGATCACGCGGCGCTTTCTGTGATTGCGTCTTGGCCTCCTAGGTTTAGAGTTTTGGGTCTTACGAGGATAGGGGCGTAGACTCCTAGGCGGTTGTTGCGGCTGTTTAGGCACCCATTGGAAGCGAGGCTGTTGGGCCTTAGCTTTGGCTGCTGTGGGTTGTGGTGTATGTAAGTCGGGGAGTGGTAGTTGAGCACTAACCCCCCTTTAGTCTTGCCTGCGGATGTTTCTACCGGTGGCTTTGCGAATGGTGATGGTGTTGCGCAGCCTGTGTTGAAAGCTGTGACAATGCGCATGTTTCCTATTGCTAGGTGGATGCGCTGCGACTCATAATCAACATTGTAGTGAGTCTGCTTTTTGAAGGGTCGCCCCAGCAGTGACTCCGTGCTTGTGTCTATAGCACTTGGCAATACATAGAAAAGCATTGGGGTAGTCTGAGACTCGATAGAAACGATGGCTTTGCACTTGCCGAGAAGTGTGTATGAGTGGGTCCCATACGAGTTTAATTTGGTAGTTGTGGGTTGCAGTAGTGGTTTGCCAAGTTGGATCCAATGACTGCGGGCTAAGACATTGACGTCTACGCCCTCGTCAATCAATGCATTGAAAGTGCATGTTTGCTTGGCAGTGACCGTGATACGGAGGTAAGCGGGTTCCACGGTTTCCTCATCCTCTTTGTTGATTTCAGTGATTGTGGCTGCTCGTACTTTGACTGACGGTTCTAACAATGGTGGCTCATACAAAGGATGAGTGGGAGGGTAGTACTTCTTGACACGACTGCCATTGAAGAAGCCTATTCCCTCACCGTCTAGTGTCTCAAGCTCGACATTGCCGGTTCGGTTGATCGCACGAACCTTGAAGGGTCTGAGACCTCTGAATTTCATTTTTTGCTTATTGCCCTTAACTGAGTAAAGGAGCACTAAGACCCCCTGTTCAAATTCGCGCTGCTTGACATGCTTGTCCAACCAGCTTTTGCGTCGGGCTTTCTCGCAGATAAGCGCGTGGGTGGCTAGAAGACGAGTTTTTGATAGGCGTTCAAGCTCGACCAGGCATTGCATCCATGCCTCCTGCCCGTCCCATCATTCTTAAAGTGCTATTCTCAGACAGGAATGAAGAATTCTAAGGGTAGAATTGCCTCAGTCCCATAGGTCAGCCTAAAGAGGGTTTGGCCGACAGCCATTTTATAAGCTGTGCGGTAGGCCCACAAGGTTGCCATCAACTTGTTGTCCTAGTCGCTGCGTGAGGCTGAGACTACTTTAGTCAGGACATTGATAAGAATCTTGTTAGTTGATTGTGCCTGACCATTCGCTTGAGGGTAGTATGGTGAGGATTTGCGATGGATAATGAGGGAGGTGGATAGGAGGTGTGCTATTACTTCGTTGATGAAGTGTGTGCATTGGTCGTTAACTAGTTCGATGGGGCAGCCGAAGTGCGAGATCACCTGCTTCCATAAGAACTTGACAGTTATCCTAGCGTCATTTTTTTGTATGGTTCTTGCCTCTGCCCATTTTGTGAGGTAATCCGTGGCCACAACGATGTACTTGGCTTGTGAGTACTGCGCCGCAGGACTGATGGGTCCTATGAAGTCGATTCCCCATTTTTCGAAGGGTTGGTGAGCAATAATTGGGGTTAACTCCATTTGATCCTTGCGAATCGGTACTTTTGTCCGTTGGCACTCGTCACAATGCTTGACGAATTGCTTGGCATCGCGGAAAAGCATGGGTCACCATACTTGAGACTGCAGCACCTTTCGCACCGTCGTGTCTCCACTAAAGTGTCCTCCTGCGATGCCACCGTGCACCTCTGAGAGCACATCGTGCATCTCATGATCACACACGCATCTACGCAGCAATCTGTCTTGCCCTAGCCTATAGAGTTGGCCTGTAATCACTTGGAAGGGCTGGATTTTCAGGATCAAGAGCCTAAGTCGGGCTTTTTCTATTGGTCGCTCAGGTAGTCCATGCTCAAGCACTTGGATTATGTCGTCCGCCCAATATGGCGTTAGATCAACCTTAAACAAGTCTCTCTCGCTAGATAGGTGGGTGTCGGGTAACTTGTCAATGATGCCTTGTCCAGCGGCTTCTCCTGTGGGGATGCGCGACATGTGATCAGCCATGTAATAATGTTTTCCCTTTCGTACTACCACAGAGAAGTCGAATTCCAGAAGTAGAAGGCATCATAAAAACCACAGTACTCATAAATGAAAGATATCACCTGGATAGGGCCACAAGAAGCGTCGATGCCGCAACAAAGGCTCCCTCCAGCTCCACGGAATCTGTCAAGCACAGGACTCAAACAAGAAACCATTAAACGCACCTGCACTAAACAGACAACTGGCCCTCTTGGCCTAATGAAATAAAACACTTCACTACAAAACTGAATCGGCCCTCTTGGCCTAACGAAATAAAGCATTAAAAATCGCGCAACACTGGCCCTCTTGGCCTAATGAAATAAAACAAAGTAGCACCTACGCATCCTTCCGTGAAAGAATCCAAATATACAATAATAGGCTCCCTCTCAAGGAGGATTAACAGGCTCGTAGCCCTAAACTAAATGCATAAGGTTATGACCCATCCCTCCTGCATAGATAGCAAGAGGCGTACGCATAATATGTTGTCTAATCAACCTATGGGTCCCAGATAATAATAGTAGATTGGTCTCGGCCACTTGTTGCATCACCCATATCAACCATCATCTGCCATATATGGCATCCTTTGCTAACATACCCCACAAAAGGGTGTGGCCAATAGATAATGCCAGAATTTCTTCACAGCGAACACCATGGCTAATCCCTCCCTTTCTGTTGTCGAGTAGTTCATCTCCATCTCAGTGAGTTGTCTACTAGCAAAGCTCACTGGATAATCTAAGTTGTGCTCACCAAGTTGGCACAACATTGCCCCCACGGCAAACTTAGAAGCATCAATGTGCACATGGAAGGTGATGGTCCAATCTGGGGCTCGTAGAATTGGTGTTGTTGTTAGAGCCTTTTTTAATTCTTTGTATGCTCGTTGGCATGCCTCGGTCCACTCGAAGACAATTAGCAACTTGTACAATGGTCTAGCGATTAGCGCGTAGTTCAGCACAAACCGTAGATAGTATCCTGTATGGCCTAAGAAGCATTAAACTCCCTTGTAATTAATTGGGGGTGGAAGGTCAATAATAACCTTGACCTTCGAGAAGTCAGTGGCAATGCCGTTCTTCGACACCACGTGTCCTAAGATGCATCCATGCTTTACCCAAAACTGACACTTCAAGGGGTTCAAGGAGAGACAATATAAGCGACACTGTTCAAAGACTGCATGGAGTTTGTCTAAGTGTTCGATCCAGGTCGAATGGACACACAGGTCGTCGACAAATACCTCTAACTGCTTGTGAAGCATGTCCTTAAAGATAGTGCACATGAGACGTTGAAAAGTGGCGAGGGCATTGGTCAACCCGAAGGGCATGACTATGTATGCAAAGTCGCCCACTCAATGGCAAAGGCGGTGTTGTGCCTGTCTGCAGGATGCACTTGCACCTGGTTGTACGCTGAGAAGTCATCCAGAAAATTGTAGGCTTCCTTGCCTGCCACCCTCTCAAGCATGTGCTTGGTGTATGGTAATGGATAGTTGTCTCTCTTCGTAGCAGTGTTCACCTTCTTGTAATTGACGCACACTTAGATTTTTACATTCTTCTTCATCACAATGACTATGGGTGATACCCAGTATGTGTGCTCGATTTCGTAAATGAATCTAGCTCTCAACAGCTTGTCAATTTTCTCTTTGACAGCATGAGCGTGTTTTGGATTCATAGGGTATGGTCGCTGCTTGACCGGCATTGCATCCGACGTCATGGGTATGTTGTGAGTCACAACACTCGGATCTACCCCGTGTAGCTCTTCTAAGGACCAGGCAAACACGTCTATATACTCTCGCAAGAGAGCGAAAAGGCTCATTTCTTCTTTGCCCGTCAAATTGTCAGCAATGAGCATTGGTCGGGGTGTTTTCCCTTCCTAGGCTAAGTCTACCTCCTTGACCTTGGCTAGTCCCTTGATTGGTTCGCTCATCTGCCCTTGACGTTTGGCACCTAATAGAACTACTACCCTATCCCCTTTTTTGAGTTTCGTGAAGCGTTTAGGGAGGTTCTGTGGCTTTCGCTGCTCTTCTGTTCGTGTATCCTTGGGTTGATTTGCCTGTTCCTGCCTTAACCATTTGTGCCTCAAGTGGATGGGTAGGTCCCCCTTGGTGCGTCTGGTCATGGGTGGCCTAGGGATCTCTGGATCACTATCCAAACTAACTTCCGATTCAGAGTCAAACCCTCCATCTTCACACTGGAAGAGGTGGTCTCCCCTGGTGGCCACAGTTCAGATGGCGATTCGGTCCTAAGTTATGACGTCGTTCCTGGCTGGGCCAGGCCTACTTGCTCACTGTCTATGGCTCCTACGTGTTCCAACCAAGCGGGATCACATTCCATGTGCATGACTCCTCGCTCTACTCTAAGGGTCTGCCTTTTTTGTGGCTTGGTATTTGATCATATCTGCTCAATTTCCCGTCCTTCAGTGTTGTATTCTATGGTATCTACTTCACCCTTGCTCTTATCACTGAAGGATTGACAGAGTCTTCATATTCGTCGCTAGAATCTTTGTCATCCAACTGCTCGTCATCTCCTAGGGTTAGGTATTTCTCGTGCCATTGGTCAGGAACTAGGGCCCGGTTATACATGAGGTTTAAATCGTGCACCCTGGTCCATCGCCACTTGGATTCCTTTAAGAGATCCTGGAGTGGTTTGAAATTTGCAGCTGGATTGCCAGCTAGCTGGTCCATTAGGTATTCCAGTATCCCCTGGAGTTCCCTTTTGCTGGATGGTACTTGGGAAATGATAGGCTCAGGCTTTCCATGACGGCTTCTTGCTATCATGTAGACTTGTGTAGAGAGTGCTTCGTTGGACTTGCCGATCATTTTGATGGCTTGCTCGTATGCCTCATGATCTAAGAATGGCAAGTCGATTGTAGCGAGAACATGCATCCAATCCCACTCATCCTCTGGGCATGGGATATACTTGTTCAAGGGCCCATAAGACTTCTTGACCTGAGTGTTACCCTTGAGCATAGTAGAGATGGCATCTAGGTCGACTGGTGAGGTCTTCCAAGTGTTCATCTCTATTCTTACAGCATCCATTCTATTGCCAAGGAAGATCAAGCCGTTACCCCAATCTTCGATGACTCTAACGTTGCGCATCCACGGTCGGCCTAATAGGACATCACAGTCCACTCCATTCATGACTATAAAGTCAACAGAGAACTGGACACCTGCGATCTTCACTGACCAATTCTTTAGTACCCCGAATGGCTTCACTCTCATACCGTTTGCTAACATGACATTAAACCTAGTAGTTTCGATAGACGGGTTTCCCCAAGTCTGGAGCACTGCGTGGCTAAGCACACTAACCCCATCTCCTGTGTCTATGATTCCCTTTCTTGTAGTGTTACCTAAGGCTAAGACCGGTAAGACCGTGTGCATCTCAGAGCCTTCCCAAAAGGCGTTGATGTGCAAGGATTTAGGCACGGAGTGCAGCGTCAAACTTGGCAATTGCGTTTCTGCCTCCTAGTCTTGAGGGTCTGCCGTGACAGGCTCTTGTGATCCTTCGACCCACTGCTTAAGATCTTGCCATAGGGTAGGATGCTGCTTAAGTAGATCTCCCAGGCTAAGTGTTATAGGGGTGGTCACCAACGTGGTGAGGAGATCGTTGGATACTTGTCCTTCCCCTAACCTAGATTGTTCGGGCCAATGGGTATGGCTGACCTGAGGCTCGGTCGCGTCAAGGTTTGGTCTTAGCGGCACTACTTGTGGCGCAGTTGCTTCTGCTGACTTAGGTTGAGGCTGTGATATTGGCATGCTTATGCTAGAGAGATCATCGATCTCGTCCTCTATGATGGGCTCAGCATCCTTGAGCTGCTCTTGAGTCTCCTTCACCCAGTCCTTCACCTTTTCTATGGCCTCTAATTATCGCTTCGGATGTGGGTATTCCCCTACCCTAGCGCTTCCCTTTTCGGCCGTTTTAGGGGCTAAAGTCTCTGCCTCTTTGTCTGAAACCTTCTTTCCAGCAGGCAGAGTCGTAGCACTCTCGATTTTCAATGCGACTTTAGCTTTTGATCTCTTCTTCTTTCGCATGTGGCTTTTCTTCCCTATCGAGGTTGTGTCAAGATTGCTAGGTCCTGGTAGAGAGATGCCGGCCTGCTTCGTTTGGGCTCGGGTTATAACCCACAATGGGATAGGTGTGGCCTCCCCATCAAGGTTTTCGACACCAAATACCCCCAATGGGACAGATGGCACGTTGGCTGAGCTAGAGGATGGCTTTCGCTTTGGGAAATCTACGAAAAGATGGGTGATTCCACACTCTACGCACTTTGGTTAGCCTTGTCTCTGTTTTGTTGCTCTTTTTCAGGGCACCGTGATGAGACATGGCCCGAGTGACCGCAAGTCCAACAGGTGACTGGTTCTTGCGTCTGCCCTCCTAGGCCTCTACCTCGTCCTCCTCCTCGTCCCAACGCCATCACCGGCACATGTTGATGATCCATGAGGACTGCATTGCCCTCGTCGTCGTGCGAGACGTAAGGGTATATGTAGGTCTCTTCATCATTCGGCTCCTCCACGTAGTGGATTGGAGTGTCGCTCGGTGGGTGGGTCACATAAGGACCAGGCAGTCTAGGAATGCCTGTAGGATTTATGTAGATTCTAGGGATGGCTGGTTTCATATCGTTAGGCGCAGGAAGAGCCAATGGGGCTCCCCTTCCGAAGAATGGCTACGGCCTGTTCGCTAGATAAGGCTGGCCGTAGGGTTGCGAGTATGGAAGTTTTCTTGGTAATCTACAATGCGCAATATCATGGCCGAACCTACCATAGTTAGCACAAGGTCTTGACCTAGGGTCTTGACACTCGGCCGGCAGGTGGTTTCTGCCATAGTACACGCATTGGACGTGTGGGCGCGTTGGTCGTCTCAACATGTATTGCAACTTTGCTAATTTCATCTTGACCTCAGCCAAGCCCTGGTCTGTCTCGGTGGCCTTCCCCTTGTCTTGGGATGATGGGATTGACCGCTCACTAGAGGCTAATGTTCTCTCAGAGCTTTGCGAGTTGGTCTCCTCGAGATTTGAGCACCTAGAGCCCCGCTCTTTCAGCTGATCATCAACACTGATGGCTTCCTTAAACACTCTAGCTACCGTGTCCCGCTGCAAGCTTGAATTACTTGCCAAAGCCTTATACAACTCCCCATCTCGAATTCCGCTGATGAATACAGTCGAAACTGCTCTGTCAGTCGCTTGCTCGCCTAGAGGGATTCTCTTAAAGAGACTCCTCACATGGGTCACGTAGTCGTGGATGTCCTTCTCTTTCTGCTTGATGTTCATCAAGCGTACTAGCAGGTTATCGGAGTATTCGGGCTCGGCGAATCTCTTGACGAAGAGATCCTTGAGGTAATTAAAGTTGGCTCGCTCTGCAACGTCTAGGGTCGTATACGTCCTACCCTTGTCGCCTAGGCAAAGCCCGAATGCTTGCGAGCATTGAGTTTGGTTGTTGAGGCCATTGGCTTCGTAGACTTGCTCAAACTGCTCAACAAAACTGTATGGGTCATCATGCGGTTGGTACTTATTGAGTTGCTTGGCAACAATCGGTATTTTGGCCTGTTTTTTGAGCCTTGGTTCGCCCCTAGTCCTGCGAGTAGTGATGTAGCTAGTGCGATGGCACTCTACTCTACTGCTGTATTATCGAGTAGCCATTTCATGAGAAGCTCGCTCAACATCAAGTCTCCCTCTAGCGCTCTCTCATGGTCTGTTCAGTTTTGGCCAGCCAAGCTTAGTACTCGCTGCACCTCATGCAGCTCCATGCTTTGCCTTTGGCTCCTAGCCTGCTGATCCCTATTGTACTCGACTATGCTCTGCAATGCTTTGCGGGCTAGCCTTCTCTCCTCTTCTAGATCTGCAATGATTGCGTCCGCCATCCTGCCGCGGTGCTCGTACCGGGCGTGTACGTCATAACTGCTCACTAGTTGCTGAATAGCATCTGGGAATACGTTCAAATCGAGCTCCTCATTAGACCGATGATCTGAGCTCTCTTCTGTCATGGTCGAGTTCTCGCGCTCCACTACGCTGTTGATCAGGTTGAACTGACTTGACAGATCCTCATCGTTGGCACTCCTTGCTTGGTCCTATTCTGCGCTTTGATGGTTTGTCTATGTCTTGGTTCTTTCCTATTGGTGGGTTCCTTGAGTGGTTTATGTGAGTGAGTTCCTTTGGTTATTGAATACAAACCTCAATTTATGGTCACTCGCGGTGAGTGTGTCGTTTCTCGTGCACTTGTGCCCAATCAGACTTTAAGCTTCCTTAAGTGTACTTCAAGTGAGGAAATTCAATGTGGGTGTAGTAAGCAATTCCTCAGTGCCTTACACACTCTCGCTTGTTTCGGCCTGATAGGCTTGTAGATCCATTTTCTGGCCGTTTTGTTAAGGTTTAGGGTTTTCTTGTATGTTGCCTTGTTCGTCCTCAGTCAACCCGGTTTTATAGCTCAGCGGTTCGCGTCTAAGTCCTTGGGTCTCACAACTGTCCACTTCTAGCTGCTAAGTGGCTGCGCACTACAATTTCTCTTATTACGTGTGCCAGAATCAAGTTCTGAGCGCCCGAAGTGTTTCGACGGTTTGCGCTGCTATGTATTTGCCGGGTTAGGTCTAATTCTTGAAAAAATTGACAAAAAGTTACACTTGGACCAACTAGTCCGAATTGTAGGGTTCGAGTGGGTCATTCGGACGGGCCGAAGCACAGGGCCGAGGGATGAATTTCTGGGTTTGACTCGGACGATTTTGATTCGGACGGGCCGAATGGCAATTTCGGACTAGGTGATTCGGATGGGCCGAACGGCGCTTGGGCCGAGGGCCGAATTTGGGATGTGGCCGAGTGCCAAATTTGAGACTCAGACGGGTCACTCGGACGGGCCGAGGCCGGATATGCCACCTTGCAAAAAGTTTTGATTCGGATGGACGAATGGGTTGACTCAGAAAGTTGCCTTGGACGGTCCGAGGGCCTGGTTCGAGGGCCGACTAGGTTGGCCGAGTGACAAGGGCCGAGGGCCGATTCAAGGACTCAGCCCAGGAAAGGCTACTCGAATGGGCCGAATGTGGCGTGCATAACCCATGCGAATACGATTTCGATCGTTTCACCAAATGTAGGCTGACGCCATGGCCATGCACTTCCAGATCCTATCTAAGGAAGTAGAGGGAGAGATTCGTATACCCGAACGGGCCGGTAAGTGCATCGGTGATGCGATCGAATTGATACGGGTTGGAGCTCTCTATCTCTCTCTCTCTCTCTCTCTCTCAATGAAGTGGCACAAATGAGCTCTCCCTTGGCCTCCTGGCTCTTATATGCCTTCCCAAGTGTGGCGTTGATGCCCCCACTCACTCACTTGCCGATCTTAGGCATCACTAGCAAGCATTTTACCCATTTTGCACGATTTTTGCCATGTTTTGAAACAATAAACCCTACCCTTCTCCAGTTCGATTTCCTAACTCTAACCTACGCTAAATGCAACAAAAATCGAAGGCAAAAAACTGAAATAGATTCTCCATGCTTTCCAATCATCAAACAACCAAAATATCCTGAAATACTTACTTGTTTTGAAGATAAAAAACACCCAAACTTCCTACCTATCTCAAGCTCCATTTCAGGGATGAATCCCCTACTTCGATGCTTGATATGAGGCATGTAAGTGCTCAAGCTTGAATCCGTTGGTCCCAGCAAAACGGAACCAAAATGTGTGAGCTTTCACTCAACTGCCAAGACCCACAGACCGCTTATTGTTTCAAGTGTTCCAAGCGAGCTCTAATGGCTATCTCTCACCTAGCTGACCCGCTGTCGATCCTACGAGTGTAGTGAGCTTACCTTGATGCTTGATCGAGTACCCTCCTCTTTCTTGCACTTCGGTAGCTCCACGATTCTTGATGCTAGCTCAAGCATCCTGAAGCCTCCTCCATCCAAGCTCCATCCTCCATAGCTGCGCGTGCAAGAGAAGAGAAGGTAAGAGAAGAGAAGAAGAGAAGAGGAGATGGTGAAGAGCTTCACCCTCTTGATCCCTCACTACGAGGCACACTCACTCCCTCACACTCTCACACTCCCTTTGTCAAGAGCACACGCAAGCAAGAAGGAGAGAAGAAGAGAGGAAGAAGAAGACTCTTTTTTTGCCACATACCAAAAGAATGAGCTTCTCATTCACTTTTCAACTTTATATACAAAACCCTAAATCCTTTTTGGGCGGTCATTCCCTTTTCCCTTTTTTACATGGCCGGCCGGAGCTTATGCCCTTTTTCCCATTTCCCACCATTCCAATTTATCCTATTCCCAACTAATGCATACACTTTGCATAGGAGCGAGCATAGCACTCTTTTACAAGGATTCGGGAGCGCTTCCACATTTTAATGGTGCGCCTTTTACTCTTTTGTTGTCTTGTGGCGACACTGAGACTTTCTGAGGGTCATGCTTGAACATTTAAAATTTTCAGGGTCTGGTTACCAGTCAAGCCGCCTTTCTTTGCTTTTATCCTGTGCCTTTTTTGCTATTTTCTTTTTTTCATTTTCCGCTCCTCTGTGCTGCAGGAAACACGGTAACATTACCCCCTCCTAGCCAAGTGCCAGTCCCATCGCACTGTGGTGGGAAGTAGTGGCTAGTTAGGTCTACGGCTAGGTGAAATTGGTAGGTGGATGACACCGCTTCCAAGGTGGTTGTGTGAATGAGAGGTGATGGAGTTTAATGACGATAACCAGGAGAGATTTTGGTGTGCTTTAGGCTCCATGAAGATGCTTGGCATCTTTCACACAGTTGTGGCATCCGTTATGTAGCCGGTTGTCCCTTGAGCATTAGAAATGCTTGAAGCAATAAGCAATCCCTTAGGAGGATGGTATTGGAGGGATTTACCTTGGAGAAGCCCCTCCCGAACTCTGTGTTGACAAAGATATGGTTTGTCTTCGCATTGAAAATCTGTGTCTTTGATTTGAAGATCTTTGTCTTTGAGTTGAAGGTCTTTGTCTTTGAGTTGAAGCTCTTCAGTACTGTGTTGAAGATCTTCAACTCTGCATTGAAATTCTTCAGGCTTATGGAATCAATAAGCGATTAGTAGATCTTGAGGCATTGGGCATGCATCTTTGGAAGATGGGGTTCCAAGATCTATGCCAATGGCAGATTTATCTTGACTTGGTTCAATTATGGTAGCCATCAGCAAAGCAGATGGCTAGACACCGGCACACGGAAAAAATCTTGGTCATTAAAGGATGCCGTGGGTGATCCTCTTTAGCGGAGTAGCCATTTTTTAAAACTCGAACATAACTTGCAAGAAAAGTTGTGCACTCCCTAAGGGGTGTGTCTACCTCTCCGTGTAGTGCGTGGTGCTCGTGGCAGTGGAACTGGGAGATGGGTTTAACCTTGGGCAAGCCCTTGGTAATGTCCCACACTTGAGGACCCAGTTCGTGTGGCATTGGAGGTGCAGTGCAAGTCTTAGGGTGACAGGTTTGAAAGTCTTGCCCTTGATGTGCCCTAAGTGTGAAGTGGGGAGGGGGCTAGGGAAAACCCTAGGTACAGTGACTGTGGTTTTTTTTTTTTGGTGAAATGATAGCCAGGCCTAATTGTCTTCATCGGAATGAGGAGGGGAAGGGGGTCGGATAGATTTGCTAAAAAATTGACGACTTTGCATGTAATCTTTCAGATTCATGCGGACATATCTTCTAGGAGAGGAAAGGATGATTGCACCTAGTGAATTGGTTGTGATTCATATCTTCTAGGAGGGCTAGGCAAAAAGAGGGAAGGAGACTAGCCCTCATCATAAGACGAGCCATGGTGCAGTTGTCTATAGCGTTAGGGTAAAAGAATAGGGGAGGTAGGCCGTGCTCTTGTGGAGTCGGGTCCTACTTAAGGAGTAGCCTACGTAGCCTAAGATAATTACAGGTTGTTACAAAAGCAGGGTCAGGACATGAGGAGAAATCCGCAAGAAAGTGCGTCATAGACTCATCTAGGCTTTCGGCAGTAAAGAGAAGGGCATGCAGATAGTAGGAAGTCCACTTCCGGTTATGTATTCACCTATGCTAGAGGTGATGTTTCTTGGATGTCCAGGGTGCAGAAATGCATGGCCCTTTCTACTACAGAGGTCGAGTATGTTGCAGCCACTGAGGCTTGCAAGGAGGCCATTTGGTTGGGCCGTTTGGTTGCTGACCTTGGTATTGATTCTATCCCTACATTGCATTCGGATTGTATGAGTGCTATTCAGTTAGCCAAGAATCCGGTCTTCCATGCGAAGACAAAATACATTGAGGTGAGGTATCAGTTCATACGTGAGGTCATTGAGGACAAGTCTGTTGAACTTGTCAAGATCTCGACTGATCAGAATCCTGTAGTTCTGCTCACGAAAAGCCTCTCTACCAAGCACTTTGCCTTCCTCATGAGGTTGATGGGCATGGGATGAAATGACATCTTTCCTCATCCTGTTGTACATGTGTACATGTTGTATTGCCTTTTTCTTTTTATTTTCACTCCTCACTAGGGCAGATTTGCCTTTAAGTGGGAGGTTGTTGGGGGTAAAGGCACCTCCACCTAGCCGTCGGTGTATTGCTACATTGACAATCACCGCCATTGCACACTGCAGGTGGCGGACGCCCGTCACTATCACTTTATTCTTTATTCTTTTAGTGACAGTTTGAATAAAGGAAGGCCCGGTCACACATTGTGACTGTTGGAGTTCCCATTTCTTGTCTGTCTCTTTCTTGCTCTTGCTCTCCTGCCATAGCTCTTGAGTGCAAGCTTCGATCCTTCTCACCTTTCACTATGTGCCATGCCAATGCTATGCACTACTCTCATGCTTATGCATTACAGCCTTCCACTCATGAGTTGTGCTTGCTTCATGAGAAGCATTCTTGGATTGCTCCACTGTATGGAGCTATGGGATCACTTGTCTCCTGGATGTCATGGACTTGGGGATACTTCACTCTTCTATAGAGGTTCCCGATGCTTATTGCACAGCTTGCTTTCTGATTGGGTGTTGGGTGAGATGTCATGATTCTTCATCTTGTCTCTTTTCTTTTTTCTTTTTTTTTTCACTCCCTGGCTCATTGGCCTTTTAGTGGGAGATTGTTGGGGTAAAAGGCCCTTGGGCCTGCCTGTGTATAGTGATTGCCCATATTCTTTATTCATATATACATGACATAGTGCAATAAGTTTGTCATATCATTCTTGATAGCACCTACATTGTGTGCGCTCTTCTCTCTTGCATCTTCCTCTTCTCCTTCTCCATTGCCATTGCATCTCCTTCACATATGCATCTGTGTATATTTTCCTTCCATGTGCATCTTTATTAGTTAGCTAGGGAATATTCCTTACCCTAGCTAAGGGCTACTTACACAGCCCTCCCTTAGAGACACAAAATAGGGGTCCCTGATAACTTCCTTACCCCACAACTTGATGGGGTGTGCCTCGAGTTGCTACCAAATTTAATTACTCTATTTAACCCAAAATCCAGACCCACAATAGTCACCTTTTGGCCATCCGGTCACATAGACCTCATATGACATACAAGTCAGGATGATCCACCAATGTCCAAGTTCATACATGGCTCCTCCTCGTAATGGGGGCCTTACAACTTTGAGCACCATGGATCATTGGTGGCACCTTAGGAGGGTAGGGCATTGAGCATATCTAACATCCCCCCCTCAATGTCCACCCGCGCAAATGAACCAACTCCTTGGCCCAATGCTAAGTCTCTAAACATGAACTTGAAGCAAATCCTTCAAGAGTAATTTGGTGAAGATATATGCTCCATTTTCCTCTTTTGGACAGTAAACCAGCTCCACTATCCCATCTTTGATCAAGTCACACACATAGTGATACTAGATCTCTATATGTTTTGTGCGTGCATGAAACACTGGATTCTTGGCAATGGCAATGTAACTCTGATTGTCACATCTTAGCACAGTTAGGTCTTCATCCTGCACTCCCATATGCCATAAGATCCTCCTTAACCATATCGCTTTACATGCAACAAAATAGGCTACCTTGTACTCTACTTCGGTGTAGAAGATAATGCCATTGTTGGTTGCTTCTTACTGATCCAAGAGAAAATTCTTGAATCAAAACTAAAACAGTAACTAGAAACTGACTTTCTGGAATCACTATCTCCTGCCCAATCTGAGTCAGAGTACCCCATAAGAGAAGTATGGGAACTGTATGTGATACCATAGTCAAGAGTTCCCTTTAAGTATCTGAGCACTCACATCCTAGCCTTCCAATGACTCTGACGGGGTTTGTTTGAGAACCTACTAAAAAATCCAACAACAAAACTAATATCTCGCCTAGTGTTTCATAAGTACCGACCTTCTATACCTCTCAATGTCTGCTAGTACCAATGTATCCTCAATGGATAACTTTGCATTGACCTCCATAAGTGTAGCTATCTCATTGCAGTCCATAATACCAAATGCTTTCAAGATCTCCCATGCATACTTCTTTTGAGAGATGAAGATATTTCCTGGCTCTTGCCAAACTTCAATTCCCAAATAATAATGCAACAAGCCTAAGTTTGTCATTTCAAACTCAAAGCTCAAAGCCTTTCAAGTTTGGTTGATCATATCTTCATAGTCACCTATAATAAGAAGGTCATACACATATAGGACAATAACTACAAACTTTTCACCCTCCCTATGTCATAATCAACAAATATTTGTGGTTTACTTCTAACACTAGAGGATAAGTGGTTTTTGGATACTCAAAAAATGCCAAAACCATTTGTAATAATTATTTCTTCATCATCTTCTACAAAAGAAATTAGCTACTTCTTATGTTTAAGTTTAAGTATATTGAAGAAAAAAGAGTTGACCACCCATGCTCCTTGTTTGATTTCTATTAGTTGGTCTTGTGCTATAGTACACAACAATTTATCACCAAAATAACATAGAGAATGATTTGAAGAACTAAATTATGAGAGGGATATGGGTGAACACAACTTAGGACTGTGATGGGCTCTTGAGGCAACTTTGTTTGTCACATCTTAGCACATAGATCTTCATCTTACATTCCCATGTGCCATAGCATTCTCCTTAACCACATTATGCAATCAAAGAAGCCACCTTATACTAGTCTCCTTAAAAGGCAATGCCATTGTTGGCTTCTTCTTAGTAATCCAAGGGAAAATTCATGAATCCAAAGAGAAATAATGTCTAGAAACATATTTTCTAAAATCACTATCATTTGGCCAATGTGAGTCACAATTCTTCATTGAAGAAGTTCTACTCCAAATAAGCTTGGAATATTTCCAAGATTTTCTGCTTTAAGGGCCTTGGTGAAAATATCTATAAGCTACTTTGGTGTGTGCTCATATATGTGAAATCAATGTAATCTACCTAGATCCACTCCCAGATGAAGTCACAATGAATGTCAATGTGTATTTTACATACATGAAACACTAGATTCTATGCTAATTGTACACTAATCATGCTGTCATAATAAATGGCAACTCTTCTATCGACATGTATCTCTAAATTATCAAGTAGCTTGTGCAAGGAAGCTACCTCACATGCTAACATAGCAATGCCTTATATCATGGCTTTATGCTCAATAATGAATTGCTAATATGTTTCTTATTACTCCAAGTCACAACCCCACTCCCAAAAGAAAATATATAGGCATTTTAGGCTTCTTTCCAGACATTGCCTATCCAATTTGCATTTGTGTAATTAAAAAATGACAACATAGAATTAGCCCTATAAAATGTACAAGAATATACTATTGCAACATATATCTCACACCATCAGAAAGAGGCTTACAAGGTACTTGCATAAATTGATGCTCCAAACCAACTAGCTTGGCGATAGTGAAGATTAGACTTCCCACCATCTTCATATACATTGTGGGATTCTCCAAGATCTCACCCCAATCAATACTTAGCTTCACATTTTGATCTAATGGCATTGTGATTGGCAGTTAGCCATATCATGCTTTATGAGCATATCCAAAATATACTATCTCTATGACAACCATATCCTCTTAGATGTCTAATCACCTCAATGCTAGAAATTTCAATTGTCCCAAATCTTTCACGTCAAACTTTCACTTGAGAAGACTCTTCTTATGCTCTATCTCTTATACATTGTCACTCCCAATATTCAAAACATCCACATATATTGTAAACACAATAATAATGTTGCTCTAACCCGCATAAAGTGAATGATTAGCATTTTTGACATGAAAATGAATATATACAATATATTATGCTATCGTGTCATGCCATGCTCTTGTACATGCTTTAGCCCATGCAAGGCTTTACATAACTTGCACACATAATTGGGGTAGCATAATACACATAATTGGGATAACATAATACACATAAATATGTGGTTGCTCCATATACACTCTTCTTGCAAGTCATCATGCAAGGATGCATTACCTATATCCATTTGATGCAAGATCCAACCTTTTGTTGTACCCATTGCAATGATAGCTTTCATAGTTGCCGCATTTGCCACAAGAGCAAACATCTCCTCTTCAATAGTCCCATAACTTAGTACATAACATTTGGTAATGGGCTTTGCCTTATACCAACTTATGATCCCATCTTCATATCATGTTACCTTGTAGACCCACTTGTTGTAATCTATATCTTTGTTTTCCTCAAGAAGTGGTACCAAATCCCAAAGTCTGATTTACATCTAATCCAATGATTTCCTATCCATAGCTTCCTTTTGATACACATGACCAACGACTTCTTCAAAATAAGTGGGCTCAACTTATTTCACAATATATTCCATATATGTATAATGGCAAGTAATATAAAGATCATACGTCAACCTCTACATAGGATACCTCATTCTACTTGTCTTGTGCATCTATGGACCACTTTGTGATATCTTTATATTAGCCTTGCCTCTCCTTATACCATGAATACAATGACTAGAATCCCAAAATCCTCATTGAAACTTTGATTTGAATTGTCAGGCTCACCATCTACATGTGAATAGCATGTAGAAATGTCTTGCACATTGTGACTTAACCACTTATTTTTTTTCCTTTCGAGATATGTTTTTTGCATTTGTAAGATTGCCATCTACACACAACCTACCACTCCATGTTTGCTCAATAGAATTAGTAGAAGAACACTCTCACGACCTACTTAATGTTTGTGATTGTGGAGTTCCATTTTCTACAGCCACATTTTTATTTACGTTTGAATCTATAATAACATATTTTTCAATAATATAATGTTTATTTATCTCATCGAATACTAAATACATACTAACTTGCTCCTATGTGTAACTAGATTATAACTTTTATAACCCTTTTGATCAAGGAATAGCCAAATGAACACACACTTTTGAGCCTTTGGTTACAACTTCTTTCTCAAGTGATGAGGCACATGTTTACATACAATGCATCCAAATACTTTAACATGTGACAAATATTTTAACATATGAGAAATCTAGTTTCTAACCAATTTTTTTTTCATTTGGCATCACATCATGCACTGTACCAATGAGAGTCATATTCATAATAACACACTTGTAGATGCATATTTATCCCAATAATAATGAGATATATTCATTTTCAACCATCTAGACGTGTAAATTTTGTAATGTGCTTATTGTTCCTTTCAACAATAACATTTTTTTACAAAGTATACCTACATGCAAACTCTCTTTAAATTCCATATTATTCTAAAAAATCATTTAACTCATTGGATAAGCACTCTCCCTTTCCATTCGACCTCATGTACTTAATCTATAGACTTGTTTGTCAACTGCATTATTAAATTCTTGAAAGTGAGAGCAACTCACTTTTCTACTTCACGAAATACATCCATACTTTTCTTGTATGGTCATCAATGAAAGTTACGTAATACGTGCATCCACCTATTAATGCAATATTTGTAGGATCCTACATATGCATGTGTACAACATGAAGTATACAATTGCTCCCATGTTTCTCATGTAGGAATGCATGCTTTGTTTGCTTTCCAAATTGACATGTTTCACAAACTTTCTACACATGGCAAACGTGCACCACCATGCAAGTGGTTCTACAAGTTGAAGGTATCTCCATCAAATGCATTGTCTAAGTACAAGGTAAGAGTGGTCACCAAAGGATTCAAGTAGGAGAAAGGGATTGACTTTGATGAGATATTCACTAGTAGTTAAGATAATGACCTTTCATATGGTCCTTGCTTTGGTATTAGATAGGATATGGAGTTGACTTAGATGGATGTAAAGATTACTTTTTTGCTATAATAGCTTGAGGGATTTGTTATGGAAAGTAAGGAATAGTTAGAGTGTAATCTGAATAAGAGATTATATGGTTTGAAACAAGATCCTAGAAAATGGTATCATAAGTTAATGTCTTTATACAATCTCAAGGGTATACTAAGCATGAAAATGATTGCTACCTATAGACAAGGAAGGCTAGGGATGGTTGCCTTATGATATTGATTCTTTACGTGGAATATATGTTGCTTGTTGGGAAGTCAGTCATGGACGTGGATGCTTTAAAGAAAAGATCGCATGAAACCTTTGACATCAAGGACTTGGGAAATGTTGGTCACATTCTTAGTATTTGCATTATGCAAGATTGAGACAAAATGATACTTTACTTGTCCCAAAAGTAATATATTGGGCAGGTATGGGAGTGTTTCAATATGAAGAGAGAGAAGACTAATAGTACTCCATTGCCTCAATATTTGAAACTTAGACAAGAAGATGAAAGGATTCAATGTAGATACACAATGAAAGGAATACGCCACAAGATATGGAGGCTCAATCCATATTTTTCTTCTCTTCTCATAATACACACAATGAGTATCTCCCAAAGTGGATAGATACCTTGACTTTAGGACGCTTTACATAGAACCTCCTTTCTTTTTCATACAACCATAGAATATGACTTAACCTATACTATATTTCTCAACACTTCCCCTCAAGCTCAGAATGAGCTTGTAGATATAGTAACCCAAGTGCACTTTTAAAGTACTCAAACTTAGCTTTACCTGATGATTTAGTAAAGATATTTGTGACTTGGTCATTGGTTTTGACATGTAATGCTACTGATTCTTTGCAAGCATAATGCTATTGATGTTATCACAATGCATAGTAAATCCACCATCTATCTCAGTCCCCATATCATAGAAGCAGTCTCAGCCATGTCTGCTCACATGTTGCTAATGCTATCCCTCTATGCTTTGCTTCTATACTCGACAAAGCAATTGTGGGTTTCTTCTTAATACTCCAACACACCATGGTTGAACCAAATGAAAGAGCATTTTCATTGGGGAAACTCTTATCCATAATATTTATTGCCTAATTTGAACTTGTGCATTAAACAATATAGGCTTGATCCCTTTCTCATGTTACAAGCCATATCTAACTGTCTTCTTGACATACCTCAATGGTCTCCTCACTATATCCAAGTGTGACTTGCATAGCCTTTGTATAAATTGGCTTATCACTGGAGCCCCAAGAGGAACACCAAAGAAAAGAGGATTCTATTGCAAGAAAATCTATCTTGTAACATCGACAAGCTTTTATTTCATTCTTTTGATAACCAAAACAAAGAAAACAACAAATCTTCACGCAGCATCATAGTAGATATCTCCCACGGATTTGATAGAGTTAACCATAATCTTTAATATCTTCATAGAATTCTTGAATATAACAAAGAACATAAAACAATACACCATTTTTGAATGGAAATCAATCACATAGTATTCATCTTCAATGTCTTCACAGTTCTCTCTCTCAATCTCTCATATACAGTTACACTATTTTGATAGAATTGACTATCTCTGGCTCTCTCTCTCTCTCTCTCTCTCTCTCTCTCTCTCTCTCTCTCTCTCAATAGTAGATCATCTCCTCACTAAAATACTCTATAATAACTCTCAAAAATCCTTCTTAGGTTGTAGATGCACCTCCCAAGAGGTATGTCTGATGTGAAGAGGCACTAGAGCCACTATAGTGTCTCTTCATAGCTCACTACTGTCACTGTCACTCCAATCTTCTCTTTAGTCTTCAATAGCTGCTTCTTCCATTTATTTTAGCTCTTTTGAACTTAGATTCATTCTTTATAAAAGTTAGAAAAATTTTTCAAAGTCACACATACATTTTACAGAACACTTACAGAAGATCTACAAAACAGTACAGTACAGGCTGGAGCAAATACAGAGTAGAGACAGAGCAAAGACAGAGGCTCTACAGAAGGTTTACAGAGGGTTACAGAAGGTTATCAGAACCTCATAACTCATACTAAAACCATTCCAAAATATCAAAAAATATTCAATAAGTTTCCAAAATATTTCAATCTTCATCAATCATCAATCCATGCTTCATACAGAAGAAAATCAGAACAAAGCAGAAGCTATATAGAAGGTATACAGAACCAATTAGAACCTCAACAGAACCTATCAGAACATCACAGAGCTTCATATTTCCACTAAGAATCATCATGAAATTCCAAAACATAATCAATATCATCCAAAACACTCTCAAATACTTCCATTATCAACCATACGTCACTCTAAATCCATCAAAAATCAATCATTCAGTCCTTAAAAACAATAAAAATCAGTCAAAAATTTAGTCTTTTTCCACTCTCAACATATTTTCACACTTAGAAAGGAAGCGTTCTCGCGACCTAAGGAAAAGAAGAATATAAATTCACTAAAGAGCTCAATTTTATCTTCCGTAGGATCTTCAATAATCTCGCCAAACCATAACCCCAACTTATCACCTGTATCTCTAGAAAAAACTACTAAAGGAAAACTTCCTTATTCATTAACTCATGTGATAAACAATTAAAAGTCATAACAAATTTGTAAAGGATATAAGAGGTTCTTCTTTAGCTTTCCACCATAGGCATGCCATCCACCATCAATAGTTTGAAAAGAGCTCTTGAACAAATTATTCAACCAGCACGAACTCATCACATACAATTATTACAACGCACACACAAACACTAAACTCAACCATCTGAATGACACCTCCAAAAAGAGATATATATATCATTAAGAATTATCCAAAATACATTGCAAAGGCATCAATGAAGGTGATCCCTTTTGAAGGCTTGGTGGTTTCGAAAACGATCCATGGAGAAGGACTCATCTACAAATGTCTTTGGAAGGATTTTGAAAGAACTGCAGGCATCGCATCCTTTCTAGCAAAACAAGGTATCTACTAGGTAGACATAGGGCATGAAAATAGAGGACATACAATTGTTGGGAATCAATGTTCACATTAAAATTCATACAAAGCTTTGGAATGGCCTTTTGATCATTATGGGAATGCCTATGCATATATGCTAGATACTAAGAAAAATGAGCTGTCAATCTCACTAAAGGTTCTAGAGATTGTTAATATTGGTGAGCAAAATGAAGGTAATTCTAGTATGCTTGACTCCAGTCCCCTGAAATTAATGGCCAATTAATATGTGGTCGCGTGAGAGAATTAGTCGAGCTCCATCCTCTTCTTCTTGGAATATGTTGATCAAATCCATCATACTCACTAACCAACAGAGGGGGTTGAGAAATAGAAGTGGCAGGAGATGGAAGTGGAATAAGTAAAAGAGGATGAAGAGATGGGTAGGCAAAATCATAAAAGGAGGAATAAGATAAAGAAGGAGTGGCTGAAAATTTAAGTGAATCAGTTAGGAAAGGTGTTAATTGATAAACATGAAAAGTAGAAGGTATATGAATAGATGGAGAAGGGCATGGTGGAGAAGGGGAAAAGACTTGATCTTCGATGAAAGAGCAATAGGTAAATATAGGAATTTGAGGAAAACCTTGAGGTTAAAAAAGAAGAGGTAAGATAGCTGCTGAGTTGGATTGATAAAGGGAAAGATAAGTATCATAGCGATGGGCCATTTGTTGATAGTACAATAGGCTAGGAACAGAGGGACCTAAAACATATCTTCTCTGGTAGGCTTTAAAAAAGGATGAATCAAAGGGATGGTTCTTGGAAAGATAAGCTAGGAGATCCACCCTCAGTTGGTTAGTGCTCTACACATAAGTAGAAGCTGTATTCTGACGTTGATTCAGGACCATAGAATCAATAATTGAATGTCATGAATTGTCAGGGCAAGTAGCCACTTTTGAAGAATAACACTGGAACATGCCTTCTATCCTCAACTCCAAATAGTTGACATACAAAACAGCTTGCAAAACCACATCCCCCACATACCATGCCAGATCTACATAATCTGAAATCAACAGATCACCTCGTAGATACATGTAAGACAGCAATATGGTATCTGTTGTCACAGAATCCTAAAAAACCATACAGATCACTTTTGTCAGTAAATCAGAAGACCAAGCCCCACTCCAACCATCCTCTAGAAGAGGAAGATCCATTGTTGAAAGCTTTATATAGAAGGCTAACTTCTGCAAACTGATAGTGGACAAAGAAAGAATGGTCCGGAGGAACATACTCCTGAAAGTGCTCAAATTTAGACCATAACAAATCCATCCTAGACTGCAATCTTTCCACTTTATCTTGAAATAATGGACACAATGTGGACTGTCTCTAGAGAACTACCAAGTCCTGCTAAGAGATAGAAGGAATAATATGAACATTGGGGCTTCGAGGAACGGACCGTGACTGTGCCAATTGGTCTTGCAACTACTTAATCTGGGAAGCTTATGATTCCATTGTATTATGAGCAGTCTGCAAAGCTGTCAATTTTGCATCTAAAAGAGTTTGAAACTCTTGAGCTTCTTTGGACATTCTCTCTTTCTCCTCCGAGACTCTAGTGACCTCTGACTTAGCTTCTGCTAACTAAATCTTCAAAGAAGATATTTCTTCTCTCTAGGTCTCAATCATTTGGGTCTGTTGCTCCATCTGCTTAAACAGATCTGCAAGAGTGTCTTTAGCAGAGGCTAACTTTGAGGTTGCTTTATGCAACTAGTCTTTGGACTGCATCAATTCTTCATAGAAAGAAGCATATAATTGTTGAACACAAGCTGTCACTGAGAGTTCAATCGAACTCTGGATGTCATTACAAAGGAATGGAATAACATCTTCTGACACTTAACTATTCAGTGAAGGGACTGATATTTCCAAAGAACCCTTTCTATGTGTCCTGAATAAATTGTTACATGTGAGACAAGCAGGGAGGTCACTGCCAGATGTAGCAGGAATTGTGACTGAAGGAATGATTGAGGAAGTTTTATTTGCCACACGCTTCAAGCGCTTCCGTTGAATGACCAATGGAGGAGGGGAATCAAGATCCTCTATGTTAATAGGTTTTGACTCTTATGAAGGTGGTGGGGGAGGAACTAGATTAGATGGAGGAGGTGGTAACACACCCTTCTTAAGGCCTGAGTATGTCAAGAAAGCATATAAGTAGGAACCATAAGTGACATTTGTGACATTCCCTTTGGTCACTTTGACAAAATGTTGGTTCATCTTCGTAAGCAGGTAAGTACTCCAATCAATGGCCACCCCTTTTAACACCATCCTGGAAGCTGTGAAGAGTTCCTTGGACAAATAATGAGATGGTTTTTTGGCAGGCATAAACCTGTCTTGGAGGAACTGGTAGACTAACTTCCAAAGAGGATCAGTGATCATGGAAAAAGATACTCCTGAAGTATTTATCACATTCTTGACATCCAAAATCTCTTTAGTTTACTTTTGTAACAACTTGAAAATCTCATCATTGGAGAATAATTGTCTGGCTGTAACAAAGGGCTCTCCTTTGTAGGGAAGAGACAAAGCCTTCCCTAACCCTCAGGGTGTCAATACCATGGAAGCACCACGAACTAGGCTCGACTTCTTACTGTATGATGCAAGAAACTCATCACACATGGATGGATCATGTGGAAGCAATGGGAGTGAAGCAGCCACGAAAGTTGCAAGTCATGGTTTTGCTATAGACTCAAAAGCCAGTAGGGAAGAATAATCCCTACTGATCAATGGGACATACTGGATAGGAGAAGGAGCGTGAGGCGCCATTCAGATGGAAAACACACACACCACAAAACACAGACAATCACAAAGAATGCTTGCAAAACAACCAAAATAGCTATAAAAAAGAAATCAAGCAAAAGATGGACACGCACATAGACATAACTAACCAATTTACCACCCCAAACAACCCACATCCTAGAAAAAATTCAACATGACCTCTACACATATGCGACTGAAAACTTCATGCGATGCAACAAATAGGCACCCAAAACCTTGTATCAGGCAAAAAAAGAAAAAAAACTTCAAACCACACCCGTAATCTTAGCACATAAGAGAATCATAATACCATAAAAATCTTATCAGGACCTAACCATAACTTTGACCAACAATTTCAGCTAAGAGGACTTTACGCGCCCATCCCACGAAGCGTGTTTATTAAAATGGGGAAAAAAAAGTGTAGTGAGGGGAAATGGTTTTAATGAAGGGTTCATTTTAAGAAATTATTAACAATGGGTGAAATTTTATTTAGTTATAAACCTTAATAAGAAAAAGACGATTCCTTCTTAAAATTTTAATTACAATTTATCAGGGTGAAACGGTGCTTTAACGAAACCCGGATTGCGATTCCTAGATTGGGGTCTCTAAATGAAAAATTAATTAAAAATTAATAATGATGTGGAACGCTTTTTTGCCAGCGCGTGTTTTTTTGTGACAGCTGGTTCATTTTTATTAAAAATTAAGGTGCCTCTGAAGCGCAAGTAATGCGTGCAAAGTGAACGATTGGTTGATTTTAAATTATTAGAAATTGTTTGTTTAGTGCGAGTGCGTGTGGAAAAGTGGGTGAGTATAGTTCATTTTAGCAATTAATTGTGGTTAAGGGATGATAAAAATAAATAAAGCTAAAAAAATAAATACCTAGTAGGGGTATGTAGAGGAGTCGAGAGGAGGTGGGGGAGAAGAAGGCGGAGACGGGGCGGAAGGGGGGGAGGAGGAGACAGCGGAGCCGAGGTGGTGGGGCGGCGTAGGAGGAGGGAGTCGCGAAAGGAGGCTGGCTGGAGGAGAAGGGCCGGGCGAAGATGGGGGAGAGGGCGGAGGAGGCAGGGTGGGGCGAGACGAGAGCAGGAGGCGGGGCGGGGCGGAGGAGGCCCAGCGAGGGCGGGCAGAGAGGAGGAGTTGGAGAGGCAGGCGGGATGCGAGGAGGTGAAGGGGCGGCCGTAGGCGGGAGCTCCATCAGAGGGGAGGTGAAAGGAAGATGTCAGAGACGCGAGGAGGAAAGGAAGGAGGGCGCGAAGAACAATTGACGCGATAAGGAGCAGGTAACTGTTTTTTTTGTTGTTTTTTTTAATTTTTAAAATTAGTAAAAGTGTGTTTGATTTAATTTCATTTGTGGTGTGCTCTTTCTTTGGGTTTGGGTTTTTGTTTTTCGTTTGTTTTTCTTTTTTTGTTTAAATTTTTTTAAATAAAGGGTATTAAAAAAAATTAATGTGGATTGTTTTGTTTTTATGTGTGTTTGTTTTTTTTAAAAGTGTTGTTTATTGTTTGGGTTTTTTTTTGTTTTGTTGTTTTAATGGGAGTTGTTTTGTTAATTATTGTTTTTTTGTTTGTTTGTTTGTTTTTTTTTTTCAAATGGTGTAAGTTGTTTTTTGGTTTTGTTGTTTTAAAAAAAAATAAAGAAAAATTGGGTATGGGTGAGAAAAAGAAATGCACCCCCGTCCCATGCGCATGTGCGGGGCGTGAGTAGAAAAATTTGCATCGGTGAGATCAGATGAGGCAGGGACAGCAACACACAAGGCACTGAGGTCACCGGGGCGTCCCGAGGCGCGTAAAACCAAAACAGGCGCGTTCACGTGCAGCACGAGAAACGCGGCCACACGGCAAGAAAGAATAAAAATTAATAAAACTCAAACCGAGCGTTGGATAGAAAAATCGTAAAAAGGAAAAATGTGCCGAGAGTTGAGCGGAAGATGATTGAAATAAAGCGACATGGTTTCCGGAGCAAAATCAGGGTATTCACATGCGAAAAACGCAAGAAACAAGCCCGAAAACACATACGGGTATTGATATCAGAAAATCCATGCATCAGAACGAAGTGTGAAAAGAAGGAAAAATGTGTAGAATAATGTGTCCAACAAGTCTATCTTGGCAAAACATAGTTTCAAGCAAGATAGAATGCGTTCACATGGGAAAAACCCCAAAAACAGACCCGAAAATGAACTCAAAAATTAATATAGGAAGAACCGTGCATCAGAATAGAGGACAATAAAAAGAAAAAATATCCAAAAGAAAGGGATTCATAGGGTTACTGCATCAAAACTCAGTTGGGAGGGAATTAGGAGGGGTTCACATGGGAAAAACACGAAAAACACACAAAAAAACACTCAGAAAAATTAATAACTAAAAATCCGACAGTTTTGAAAGAGGGGGAAGGAAAAAAGTGGGACACGGCTATCAAATTAAACTGGAATTCCGATGAAAAGAGGGTAGGTTCATATGGAAAAATATAAAAAATAGGTACGAAAAGGCCCCAAAAACCCGCAAAAAGTAATAATGGATAAACCGTGCATCAGAATGACATAAAGTAAGAAGGAAAAATGTTAGGGGAAATGAGTAGGGTAGGGCTGGCACATCAGATCAGGGTTCCAAAGCAATAAATATGCGTTCTCGTGAAAAACCGTCCAATTTACTTGAATTGCTTCAAAAATTAATAACTTTAGAACCATATGCCGGAACAGGGTTTGGAAAAAGGAAAAATGGGCAGTTCAAAGGGACAAACACAGTTGTAAGGTTGGACGTGATTCTCAGTGAATGTAGGGTGCATTCACATAGAAAAATCGCAAAACAAAGAATAAAGGCAAACGCTGAAGAAATAGCTTCGGGGACAGAGTAAAATAGAATGGAAGAGTGGAGAAGGGACCCCATTAGGGTAAAATGAAGTCATGGCATAAATGCATGATCATAACAGGGTATATGCATGGGGGTATGCAACATAAATGTGGAGGGATGCGTTCCCACACTTAAAACCTTAGCATGAAGGGTAAACCGAACATCAAGGACCTAGTACCACACATTAGACCAACCACAAACGTCCCAGCACTTAAGACATGACCGTCACTGAGAAACAAAAGGTGTAGGGTTAGAAAAACTTGGCCCATATTGCCGAGGAGGAATGTTGACTATTGAGGTTTCGTCTTGTATCGTTGTCGGCTGCAGGAGGTACCAAGGTGTCTTCACAGCACACGTCCAACGTGGCAGGGACCACGTGACAGCACCTAGGGAGGTAGCTAGTTGAAGAGATCGCAGAAAATTCGTCAATGACGAGGGATATGACACTCAACTTAAAACGATTACGCAAATGGAATGAAAGAGCAGTCACTTGCCCCATTACTAACATCACTCGAGGAAATAATGGTGCAGAGGTTATATGCCTTGTGCGCAATTGATGGTGCAACTGTGCATCCCACCCTGTGCCGGCATACAAAAGGGAGCCTTATGGTGCAGTGCACAGGAACAAATCGTGCATTGTGTATTGAGAGGGCCATCCCGTGCGTGCAACAGTTCGTTCACACATCTCACCTCTCATTTGATTTGAAGGGAAAGACTGGTCACTCATCCCATCCACTGTCTCACTTGCTGATAGATATAGAGGGGAGCCCATGCTCACGTCCCCATCCTGTTAGGATGAAAGCTCGCATCACTCAAGGGGTTGGTGATGAAGATCATATCGGCTGTTGTTGTCATCAGGATCTTGAGGAGGAGGCATACCTAGGGAGGTAGCCAACAAGTCTGGTGCTTCAATAATTTGTAAGAAAAGTTGTTTGTTAAGAAGGGCAGATGGATTGATATTACAGAGACCGCACACAGGGAGGTGGCTTCAAATTACTTATTGGAAAGGTTCTGCTGGTGAGTCAGCTATTTGAACGGCGGGGTGTTACCACCTTTTCCACAGTCAGCTTCCCGTCCAAGGGTGTTTCCACCTTTTCTTGGAACGAGGTATGTTATAATAGGAAATTTCTTCCTTTTCTCCCATAATAGTTTTGTTTGTTTGTTTGTTTGTTTGTTTTTTTTCTTTTTCTTTTTTTTTTCTCTTTTTTTTGTGAAAAAATAGAATGGTAGAAATAACATGGGTCAGGACCAACCTCGCCACTGTTGGTGGATTAGACTAGAAGAGAACAAGGTCGGGTTGAGATGTATCTATGAGGGGTTAGCAGAACGAGACCGCCTCATGAGGAGAATCATAAGGGCTATCTAGAGCATGACGAGAAGGACAGTGCAATGCCCAAAAGGGGAAGGGTAGGTCGACTGTGATTGTCAAGATCCCCAGGGAGGGAAGTACTTTTTCAGACGATAGCCATTGATCAGGAAAGGATCATCAGAGGCATCAACGGTCTGCACATGAACATAGCCGTTAGGATTGACAGCAAGTACCTTGTACGGGCCCATCCACCGTTTTTGAAGCTTGCTAGGAAACTTGCCAAATCTCGAATCATAGGCTAGGACAATATCACCTTCTTTGAACTCCTTGTGCTTGATGAAACTGTCACGATAGGCCTTGCGTTGCGCTTGAGTAGCTTCCATGTACTGTAGGGCCATCCGCCATATCTCATCCAAGCATTCCAAGTACAAGAGGTGACGTCACAATGACTCATCATCTCCCAAGCATTCTTTAACTGCCACTCGCAAAGAGGGCAATTCCAGCTCAACAGGGAAGACGGCTTCTGTACCATAAACTAGCTGGAAAGGGGTCTGTCCTGTAGCTACCTTATGGGAAGTTCTGTATGCTCAGAGGCCTCTGTAAGTCGATCGTCCCAGTCACGACAATGTGCGGCAATCGTTCTTGTCAGGATCGAGCAGAGGATGCGATTAGTGACTTCAACTTGGCCATTGGCTCTGGGTAATAAGGAGTGGATTTGCGATGGCGGATCTTATACAGCTCTGTCAGCTCCTCCATGTTTTTGTTAAGAAAATGAGTACCTTTGTCACTTACCAACTCAACGGGAGTGCCAAAACGGGTGATAATATTCTCGTACATAAACAGGGCTATGTTGTTACTATCGACCTGCTTCAGAGCTTTAGCTTCACACCACTTTGTGACATAATCCGTACATACTAAGATGTATATGTTCTGCTTCCGTTTGGTAGGTGGATCAATGGGACCCAAAAATCAATCCCCCACTTTTCGAATGGCTTTAGGAGAAGAATGGGTTGCAGTGGCATGGCACTTGTTTTGGTGGGTTTTCCCATTCGTTGACAAGCATCAGATCTCTTGAAGTAATCATATGCATCCTTGTGGAGGGTCGGCCACCGATATCCTGCTAACAGAGCCTTCTTGGCTATCGCTTCCCCTGTGAAGTGTCCACCATATGGTTTATCATGGCATGCTTTCAATACTATGCCGATTTTATCCCCTACAACACATCTTCGCAATACTTCATCTTTGCCTCTCTTGTATAATGCACCGCCTAGCAAAGTGTAGGGGGCTAATTCTAACAGAAGCTTCTTCTTCTCACGGCTTGAGATGCCACGAGGATACTATTGAGTTGCCAGGAGGTTGGCTATGTCTGCATACCAGGGAGTAATTGTTTCAACTAGAAACAAAGAAGCATGAGGAAGGTTTGGATCATCCTGTTCCTCTGCTTCTGTTTGAGGGATCTATGATAGATGATCGGCTAGGACATGAGAACGTCCAGGCTTAGTGACCACTTCAAAATCGAACTCCTGGAATAGGAGCAACCATCTCATCAATCGTCCTTTAACATCTACTTTTTTCATTAGGAAGGACAGGGCTTCATGATCCACGTAGAACTTGAAATGCATTGACAGTAGATAGTGTCGAAACTCCTCTAATGTAAACACCATTGCCAAGCACTCAAGCTCTATCACTATGTAGTCCCATTTCCTATCAGTGACCTTCATGCTTTCATAATAAATGGGTTGATCTAATTTAGAGGGGCCCTTTTGACATAGGATATCACCTAGCCCTTCAACTGATGCATATGTGTACACATGGAACACCTTTGTCCAATCAGAAGGTTGTAAAATAGGTGCTTGGATAAGGCACTATTTTAGGGTATTAAAGGCCTCTTCACAGTCATCAGTCCAAAGGAAATCTGCATCTTTCCTTAGGAGCTTGTGCAGAGGGGCTGCCTTGGTTGCAAAATGTGTAATAAATCTTTTGTAGTAGCCCACATGGCCAAGAAATCCTCTCAATTGCTTAAGGTTTGTTGGTGCTGTTAAAGCGGCAATCTTCTTAATCTTTGCCAGATCTTTTGTAATCCCTTGTGCAGAGACAATATGGCCTAGAAGAACTCCTAATGAGATGCCAAAGACACATTTGTCAGGGTTGAGAGAAATCCCATACTCTCGGTATCTGTCAAAACATTGCTTTAGGTGTTCCCAGTGCTCACGGATCAAACTATAGACACCAAAGTCATCAAGATACACCTCAATGAAATCATACAGATGATTCTAGAAGGCAGCCATCATTACTCGTTGGAAGGTGGTAGGAGTATTATAGAGTCCAAATGGCATCACTCTATAGGCATAGGTCCCCCATTCTGTGGTGAAGGTTGTTTTGGATTGGTCCTCTTCTGCAATTTGGACTTGGTTATATCCACTGAATCCATCCAAGAGGGAATACAACTCATGGCCTGCCATTGTGTCCAACAGTTGGCCCGTAAAAGGGATAGGAAATGATCCTTCTTTGTATTCGAATTGAGATTTCGAAAGTAGTTCTTCATTCTTCTTGGGTACTACCACAATGGGCGAAACCCATTCATTGTTAGCCACAGCATAAATGAACTCGGCCTTAAGAAGTTTCAATAATTCAGCCTTCACCAGAGCATAGTAATTAGGATTCATACGCCTTTGTCTTTGCCTTACAAGTTTGGCATCAGGCTCTAGGTCAATGTGATGTTGACATACTGTGGGATCAATCCCCTTTAGATCTTTATATGACTAAGCAAACACGTCTAAGTTCTCTTTTAGCAGTTCTCGCAGGATCACTAGTTCTCCCTCTGGAAGATTGAAACCCACTTTCAGGTGACGTTCGGTACTGTCAGTATCCAAGAATGTTACTTGTCTTTCACCTTCCACTTCACGGATAAATGTCCCACGGATTGCTTTTGGATAGAGGTCCCGACTCTTTCAAGGAAGCAGTGTCCTCGTCTGATGTTCCACTAGAACTAGTGTCCTCCTTCTGAACAGATGACTCATTTGTCTATTGAGGTTGCTAAAAGGGTATCAGAGCTTTGGTTGCTTCTGTGTGAGTGGTAATTTCTTCTGGACTTAGGTATTCATCTTCAAAGGATGCGTCAAGGAATGTCACATGGCACGGACCTTCTAGAGGCCATGGCTTTGATATCTCTGGCTTCTGTTGGTAGGGGGCATCATCATCGTCTTTTCTCTGAACTGAACAGCCAGGGTGACAGGAGCCACTGGTAAAGTTAATTTTTATGCTTTTAATCCATTGCTTATACAGATTCTGCATACTTTGTGGTCCATTGGTAAATCCAAATGGAACCATGGTCATTCCATCCAGCATCTTGAGATCTTCGGCCTCTGAGTTCTCTGTAAGGCCATCAACAAAATCATCCACTATCAGAGAAAAATCTTCATTTGCACTTTCATAACCTGCTTCATTTTCTTCCTCATCATTTTCATCATATTCCTCTGGAGGCTCTGTCTTTGCTTCTGTAGAGGCTCTGTAGGAGAAGAATAGATCTTGTGCCTCTGCATCCGCTTTTGCTTCTGCTTCTGTTACAGTGACTGTCTCTGTGACTGTCTTTGGTTCTGTC
Source organism: Lygodium microphyllum (assembly GCF_053477565.2). Taxonomy (NCBI): domain Eukaryota; kingdom Viridiplantae; phylum Streptophyta; class Polypodiopsida; order Schizaeales; family Lygodiaceae; genus Lygodium; species Lygodium microphyllum. The sequence goes on along the minus strand of NC_141154.1, from coordinate 65,827,990 downwards.
TCTCACTTTGCTTCTGCTCCGTTTCTATTATGCATCTGTTCTGTCGCTGTATCTACTACTGCTTTGTATTTGTTCTATCTCTGTTCTATCTCTATGACTGTCATGTAACAGGGAGAACCGTACATCCATGCTTCTATTTCACTGTCAGAGGTGATTCCAGAAGTTAATTCTAGTTGAGACAGGAGGTACTCTCCCATGAACAAGGATTTTGCTTCCCTTGGTAGTTGGCTTACAATGCCCACTACTAGGGAATGTGCCTCTGTTTTCTTGGAAAAGATTTGTTTAACAACCTCTTCGTCTCCTGATGTACTATCTGTTACCTCGTTGAAGGATTTAGTTATGACTTCGATGGATGTGGATCCATTTCCTTTTTGTGATCCATACAGCTTTAACACCATTTTGTTGGGCCCTCTACCTAGGGTTAGGGTTCCTTTGAACCAGTCCGTCGTGGCTCTTGCTTCAAAAAACCAAGGTCTTCCCAACAGCAGAGGGTATGAGGTCCCATAAGAATTCGGTTTAACCACCAAATATGTCAGCCAATAATCTCTTCGTGCAAGGGTTGTTTTTACATATGGGAGGATGCCCAACGGTTTGATTCTGGTTTGGTCTGCCAATCTGATAAGCCACTATGTAGGTTGAATTCCTTGCAACCATAAGTCCTTCATTGTCACATCTATCATTATGTTTACTGATGAGCCTCCATCAATCAATGCATCTAAAATAAAGCATCCTTCTATGCATACACTAATCTCTGGGGTTCCAAGATCTAGGAAGGCGTTAGCCACATCAACTTCCTTTATTGGCTCCGGGGTTATTAGTCTTGGTTGCTGTTGAAGGAGCGACCCTTAGTCCATGCCTTCTTGTCAAGATGCTTTTGAATTTCTTTTGGCAGCTGGGAGACAACATCAGTAATTGTTGGAATGTTAAGTTAGGTTTAAAAGTGTTTAGATCTTTGACCAAGTCATAATCTTTGATAGGATCCACAGGCTTCTCCAGCCGGCTGGGGAATGGGGCTATACCCAGGGCTACACCCATTTTCATCTTTCCTTTTTCTTCTAATAACTGCAGATCGGCACTTTCTTTGTTTCTGGAGGTGCTTCTGTATCATCTATCTCCTAGACCTTTGGTCCTGATTCTGGGACTGTCTCTATAACTCTCTGTGGCACTACAGTGCTTTGTACCACTATTTTGTCATGTGCTACTCTGTCTCTATGTTGGATAGATTGAACTTCATAGTCTTGGCAGGAGAGTTATTTTCATTCTGAACAATTGGTTCCTTCTTCTTAGTATGCATAACAACGGCAACTTCCAACTCTACCAAATTAGAGGCAGGCTCTTATGCCTTCTGTTGGCTATTAGTGCCATTGGCCTTTACAGGGGTTGGGCTTGGACAATCCTTTGTAGTGTGGCCTTCTCCCTTGCATCGGCTGCATAAGGGCTTGTAATCCACAGATCGTCTAGGGTTTGGACAATTTGGGGAGATATGACCCTTTTCTCCACACTTGTAACATTCCACCTCTGATCTCTGACCACCGCCAGACTGCCATCCTCTGTAACTTTGAGAGGGAAACCTCCTTAGACCAAAATTAGGATCAAATTCTCTAGGCTTTGGTCCAATATCTTGTGTTGTCATTTTGTATTCTAGCAAGTTGAATCTTGCATTTCCATCCTTCTGTCTTCATTCATGCATCTCTTTCAGAGAGCAAATATCCTCTGTATGCTTCTTCCGCAAATAGTAGGAACGGAAGGCTCCAGGAATGGTTGGTTTTCGGGTACATTCAGTGGCTAAATGTCCCACTTGATGAAACTTTTTGCACCATGTATTAGAGTGCATCACATCTCTTCCAGCTCCCGCAAGAGTGGATATATTGGCAGTATTCATCTTCAGCGTCTGTAGCTGCTCTGTAATCACATCCATAAGCTCTTTCTTGATACTTGCAACTGAGTTGGATAAGTAATCCTTCAGATTTTCACCTCTTGAAGTGCTTGTAGTAGGGTTTTGGAAAGCTTCTGTAATTACTGCATACATTGGTTGGGTTGATCCAGAAGGTCCTCTGTTCTAGTTCTGATTTAGAGCTCTTGTTGAGACTTAGGGTTGTTGATTCCAGTTGGTAGGGTTTCACTGTTGTTGAGTCCCCACTGGAGGAATTGTTTCAGGCCATTGTTATTGTGGTTGAACCATCATTTGAGGCATTGTCATCTGTGGTGACCATAGTGGATTAGGTGCATTATACTGGGGCACTGTTTGCATCTGAGGATAGGGGTAGGGAATTGTTCCTGGAACTACACTTGGTGGGTATACCATTCCTGGCATGGGAGGAGGTAAGGCTCCTCTTCCTGGAGTCATTGACAGCCTTGCTTCAACTTCGTCATACAATCTTGCACCTTTCACCGCAGCTTGCAGATTGACTGGTCTTCTCAATTCCACGAACTTGCAAACTTCTGGTTGTAGGCCTTTGAGAAACACTCCTTTCTAGATACCTTCATCCAAATGATGGTTAGTCCATCTCTTCAGGATGGATTCCATTTGCGAGACATAAGCTTCTACTCTTTCTCCAGAGGACTGACTTAGGTTCATGAACTCCTATCGCATCCACTCTTTAAAACCTTCACCCCTGAATTTAGTGAGGAAGGCCAACTTCAGGTCGTCCCAAGTGCCAAAATCTCATGCTGCTTGTCTCTCATACCACTGAAACGCCGCACCCTTGAAAGTGGCGGGGAATATTGCTAATCAATGGTCAGGGGTTCTGGCATTGTTAGCCACACATGCTACCATGAACTCTGCTACATGAAGATCAGGGTCTTCATTGTACTCTCCCTTAAAAACTGGCAATGGGACTACATTTGCTGGCTTGTCATCAATATTTTCGGATGAATCTGACTAGGAAGGGGACCTTGAGTTGCCATGGGGACTTTTGTAAAGAGTGCTTTTAGGGCGTCAAAGGAGGCTTTTGCTGGCAAGCTTGTTCTCAGCTTTCATTTTTGCCTTCTCTCTTCTCACGTACCTCTGGACTTGTTCTAACGCTCGCCACTTGATTGAGTCATTCATCAGGGGGTTGGCTCCAACCAGTTGGTCTGTACTCAACAGGATAGTATCAGAGAGGCCTTCAGTCTCTGGGGGATTCTCTGGCCAACATCTCCTCTACTTTCTTCTTTTCAACATCTCTGAATTCGGCTTTCAAACCACTACAGAGGGGGAGATATTCCATTCTGAAAGTATCAAAACTCATTCTTCTTAGGATCGTTGTTGTGTCATTATAATAATGCCAGCTTCTGAGGGTTTCAATAGTGTATGTTGTCAAAAACACTATGTCTACCAACTTCCAGTGGATTGCTAATTGGACAAACAGAAGATTGTCAGTGCACCAAGCATCCCACGTATCTTGCTATTGAGCATCCACGAACAAATTTTAACTCTTTTCCTTCTTGTTTTCATGAACCTCCATAGACCACAACTCCTGAAGCTTCTTCACAATCTCCCACTTGACGATGTCTGAAAACTTCTCAATGAATGCCAAATCTTCCATGGATAGTCATTCTCTCTGTTTCTGCTCTTCAATTTGTTCCCAAATAGTTTACCACCAAGATGTAAGTTTCTGCTGCTTCAACAAGAAGAGTAAACAATCCACCACATAGAGCATGCATCATGATGGTGATATGTTTTTGCCATTGTGGGATGAACTTCTTGTGGAAAGTGGCTTTGATAATGAGAATCTCCAACTCTTCAGTGGAAGAAGGAACTTTGCAAACATCCATTGGATTCTCCTCTTCTTGGCAATGCCATTTCCTTCATTTTCAGCCTCTTCTAATGCTTGTTGATGGCAAGTTTCCCCGGTTGCGCACCAAAAACATGGAGCCCCAAGAGGAACACAAAAAAAAAGGGGATTTTACTACAAGAAAATCTATCTTGTAACATCAACAAGATTTTATTTCATTATTTTGATAACCAAAACAAAGAAAATAGCAAATCTTCACGCAGCATCATAGTAGATATCTCCCACAGATTTGATAGAATCAACCATAATCTTCAACATCTTCATAGAATTATTTAATATAACAAAGAACATAAAAGAATACACCATTTTTGAATGGAAATCAATCACATAGTATTCATCTTCAATGTCTTCATAGTTCTCTCTCTCAATCTCTCATATACAGTTACACTGTTTTGATAGAATTGACTATCTCTGGCTCTCTCTCTCTCTCTCTCTCTCTCTCTCTCAATAGTAGATAATCTTCTGACTACAATAATCTTTAATAACTCTCAATAATCCTTCTTAGATCGTAGATGCACCTCCCAAGAGGTATGTCTGATGTGAAGAGGCACCAGAGCCACTACAGTCTCTTCATAGCTCACTACTGTCACTGTCACTCCAGTCTTCTCTTCAGTCTTCAGCAGCTACTTCTTCCATTTATTTTAGCTATTTTTAAATTAGATTCATCCTTTCCAAAAGTTAGAAAACTTTCCCAAAGTCACACATACATTCTACAGAACACTTACAGAAGATCTACAAAACAGTACAGTACAGGCTGGAGCAAATACAGAGTAGAGACAGAGCAAAGACAGAGGCTCTACAGAAGGTTTACAGAGGGTTACAGAAGGTTATCAGAACCTCATAACTCATACTAAAACCATTCCAAAATATCAAAAAATATTCAATAAGTTTCCAAAATATTTCAATCTTCATCAATCATCAATCCATGCTTCATACAGAAGAAAATCAGAACAAAGCAGAAGCTATATAGAAGGTATACAGAACCAATTAGAACCTCAACAGAACCTATCAGAACATCACAGAGCTTCATATTTCCACTAAGAATCATCATGAAATTCCAAAACATAATCAATATCATCCAAAACACTCTCAAATACTTCCATTATCAACCATACGTCACTCTAAATCCATCAAAAATCAATCATTCAGTCCTCAAAAACAACAAAAATCAATCATAAATTCAGTTTTTTTCCACTCTCAACAATCACTCCCATTGAATAGCTGAAACTTGGTATTGTTATGGTTAACTAGATCAACCTACCAACCATCTTCCTGGACATGGCAACATCCTCAACATATTGTCCATCATTAACCATCTTTATGTTTTGGTCCAATGGTTAATTGATTGGACTACATGATGTCATCCTATACTTATCTAACACCTTGTACCAACCAAAATCCATGTGGAGTGTCAATCACTTCAATACCTAGAAAGTACCTCAACAATCCAAGATCTTTGATGCCAAACTACTTTTAATAATTTACTTCAGTAATCTCTCTTTCAATAGTACCTATTATGATAAAATTATCAAGATAAATGTCAATAACTACTATTCCGTCCTCTGTGTGTCTAACATAGAGTAAGTAATAAGCCATGCTTTGCAAAAATCCCATGCTATGTAGGAACTTGTTGATCCTCTCACACCAAGATCTAAGTGCTTGCTTTAATCCATAAAGTGCCTTCCTTAGCTTGCATACATAATGTGGATACTTAGGGTACATATGTCCTTCATGCTATTCCACTTCTTGTACTTTTTATACCTAGAGTCTTAACGTGAGGTATCCCAAACTCATCATCCATAGAATTATCCTCTAAATTGAGGTAGAGTATATTGTAACCACTAAGGTGTGCAAGGAAGCTATATGGCTTACTCATCTAGTGGGAGACTTGGGTATTATAAGAGAGATTCTTACATTACATTGTGATAGTTAGAGCCATTCATTTGGTATGCATGCAACTCTATCTTTCATATAAAGACAACATTGAGGTGAAGTATCACTTCATTAGGGAGGTTCTTGTGGACAATGTATTGAGCTTGTCAACATTCATAAGATGATAGCTCTATAGATCTTCTTAGGAAGAGTTTACCTCTTGAGCGCTTTGTACACTACAATGTTGATGGCCATTGGATAGTATCTTCACTTTCTTTTATATTCCTATAAAGGCACATTGTCATTTAAGTGGGAGGTTATTAGGGTAAAGGCCTATGGCTTATAATTGTGTGGGCATCCCTTGTATATGTATACATTGTATAGTCATATATAAGTGAAGATAATAAATAATACGTGTACAATTCATTTTATACTCACATAACTCTCATGTGTTATTCTCTCAACCCTCTTGCATTCCATAGAGTCTACCTCTCATCCCATGATTGCTTCCCTCTTAGTTGATGCTTGATCCCTTTGCTTCTCTAAAAGTTTTCAAAGTAGTCCTCAAACTCCTTTGACTTGAACTCATCACCATCATCATTTTTTATAAAATTTCTAGACACTTTTCCCTTTTTTTTTTAGTAAGTTGTAGGTATTCCTTAAACTTATCAAAAGCTCAAGCCTTATCACGAAGGAAGTGTATCCATATATTCCTATTGTAGTTATCAACAATTAATTTAAAATAAGAAGAGCTTCCCAAGGTTTGTTTAGGCATCTAGTTACTCAAGTTAACATGCATAAACTCAGAAATCTTTTGCTCTCTTTTTGTCTTCTTATGGGAATTTCTATTTGTGTTGCTCACCAATCACATAAGCTTCATATGGTTCCTTCATTACTCTCACTATAGGTAGGTGAACAACCATACCATACTTGTACATCCACATATTTTGTACCAAAATTTGCATATAACCACTCCAATAGTGAATGTGAGAGCATTTAACATATATAGTCGTTTCACCTTTCTCTTTTGCCAATAAGTTGACTAGAACTATCAAGAATTTCTATGCATGTATTTGCGAATCTAGTTTCATGGCCAAGCTCAATCATATAAGCAATAAACAACAAATTTCTTTTAATCTCTAGGACATGTAGCACATTTTAAAGGTTTTGGACTTCACATTTGCAACTTCAAAGAAAATAGTAAATGTGATCTCATAATAGCTTTTTGCATTTTTATTAATCATAACTTTGAATCCTTATAGAGATTCCATAAATTTATATAGCCGGTTATTGTTGGTCATGTGGTAGAAGGCACCATTATAACATCCAAGAGTTAGTACTGAATGATTCTTGACAAGGAGTACACTTTTTTAAAGGTGACCATAAATAACTACAATTGTATTAATTGCACAAATGCAAAATTATGCAACACAATGTGTATGATCTAAGTGAATAATAATAATGAACATCAAGTTAGAGAGGAACTATGAATTTTATATTTGCAAAAAAAGTGAGAAAATGATGGATTTGTCCACCTGAGCACTACCATAGTAAAGCTTAGATAGCCATATAGATAGATTGTAGTACTTGACATCATTGGCTTCCATTTGATTGCCACTTGGAGTGCTCTCATCTCAATTATTGGCTAGAATATACAACAGACCTATTCTTATAGGTTTGAGACAATGTTCTATTAGAGATTAGAGCTCACTATTGCCTCGTACTGATGCCCATATGCTCATGTATTGGTGTCGAATCATTTGTGGATATATTGAGGTGATGTTTGTGATGTTTTGAGAAAGCTTGGCTCAGATTTGACATGGTTTTTCATTGCTATAAAAATGTGGACAATAAGCATTTTCATTGAGAAGGTGTATACTTATTGTGTCTACATGGTATTTCGAATATGTTGGATGTCTATAGTGATGTCTAGCATTGAGGTATATACCCAAATATTCTTATGGCATGCTTTGGCACTTGGATTTGAGCTACCTTTGATGTACTTGGGCTTTGGTTAGTTGCTTTGAGCTTCAATGATTACTCACTTATGAGCATTGAAGATTCATTGGATACTTACTGCTCTCGGATGTATCTTTGATGTGCTTTGGCCTCTCAGATACTTTGATGTATATATCTTGAGCTTTCCTTGATCACTTTGCATTTTGGATTTTCTTGTAGTGGAATACACTTTTACTTACTTGGAGAGCTTGGTTCTTTGAGATAGTGGGACTCTATGTTCTTATATATGCTACTTGATGCAATTACTTCTACTTGTGGATTGATTTGATTCTGTATGCTTTGGATATCAACACTTACCTTTATTAATAGTTTGTTAGTGATGTGTACATGCATATTGGCTATGCACTAAGTCTCATTGAACTTTGCTCAGTTTGTTGTGCATTTGGTAGATCTCTATAGTTCCTCTTGATATCTTTTATATGCATGATGCATATGCTTATGGGATGTATGGTTTACTAACACTTTGAGTTTGTGATAGTCTTTGGTATTGGTGGTCTATATCTATTCACTACTAGTTGCATTATGTATATCCTTGTTGCTACCTCGATATCCTTGGTAGTGGAAGCTTGCTATCTTGTATATTTGCCCATAACTGGATTGACATACACTATAACATTTATTACAATAACTCTGTAATTACTGTTTTGAGTGTTCTTTTGGAGAACAACCATTGTGATTTGACGCCTTTTTTATGAAGGGGATGCAATGGCAGTGGAGAAGGAGAAGAGGAAGATGCGAGAGCGAAGAGCACACACAATGTAGGTGCTATCAAGAATGATATATGACAGCCTTATCACACTATCTCATATATATGAATAAAGAATATGGGCGGTCATTGTACATGGGCAGTCCCAAGGGCCTTTTACCCCAACAACCTCCCACTAAAAGGCCAATGGGACAAGGAGTGAAAAAACAAAGAAAAAAGGAAAATAGACAAGGTGAGGAATCATGACATCTCACCCAATGCCCCAATGCTCGATCAGAAAGTGAGTTGTGCAATAAGTAGGAACCTCTACGAAAGAAGAGTAAAGCATCGCCGAGTCCATGACATCCGGGAGACAAGTGATCCTATAGCTCCATACAGCAAAGCAATCCAAGAATGCTTCTCATGAAGCAAGCACAACTCATGAGTGCAAGGCTATAATGTGTAAGCATCAAAGTAGCACATAGCATCAACATCGCACATAGGAGATAGCTGAGAGCACATAGACTCTCCAAAGTCAATCATAGAAGACGGGGTCTCAAGTTAGTATTTGGCCTCAACGAAGTGGAAGATTGACATACGACTATAGCATCAACCATAAAGCACACAGGATGCGCATCAAGTGGCTTGAGAGATGTCTGCATCTCATAAAAGATAGCATGTCAGTTGCGTATAACCTGTTGGGCATCCAAATCCCATAACCTGTAAGCTTGAAAGTCACCATCTCCATAACCAAGGAGGATACATTTGCATGACATAGGCATATTGTAATCATAGGAGAGTCTCATGCCACTCCATGCCTCGTGTGGTGTAATACCATCCAAAGTTAGACACGACATCGTATTAAGCAAGTAGACTGCCATAAGATAACCCAGCTGTGGTAAGCATAGAAGCAACCTTTTCTTGTAGAGTCAGGCACATGCCATGAGCAATCCCGTAATACTATGGGCATAAGAAATCAATGCCAAACTATTGACAATAGGAATGAAAGCTGGGAGAGATATCATGACTCTCATAATCCATATGCAAGCACCTAGTCCCGCAGGGAAAAGCCCAAACACGGTGGGTAGCATGATTCGTGAAGGTCATAAAGGACGATGCTCCACCAAGTGATTGGGAAGGCATAGGTCCATATACTTCACAATGGACAAGTTCTAGAGGATCATGCCTCTCACGATTGCCGTGAGCCAAAGGGGCTCTGCAAGGACCATAAGTACAATCAGGGCAAGCATCAAGATCTGCAAGTGACATAGGAGGCAACAAGGAGTCTAAATGAGACAAGATCTCCATCTCTCTATGGTGCATATGGCCTAGGCAATAATGCCATAGCAATGCATCTGGTATCCGGATAATTGCAACTATAGAATCTCCCACATAAGAGACATGTACTAGGTAATGAGAACCAACTCTAGAACCTCTAGCCGAAACCAAGCAACCATGATAGGTTTCTTCCATGACCTATCCTAAAGAGAAACAGAGTAACCTACATCATGCAATTGATTGATCAAATCAAGCTCTTACTGAGCATGGGAACATGTAAAACATCTTTGAGCATAAGAGAAGTCCCATTAGGCAAAGTTAGGTGTATGTCCCCAGTACCAACAATAGCATAAGTCTACTTAAGGCCCAAATCAATACATCTGTCAACCTCCCTGTAAGAAGAGAACCATGCTCTATGAGGGGTAACATGACAAGATGCCATAGAGTCCAAAAGCCAATCAAAGGCATAGGCTTAATCACTGAGCAAGTAAGTTGTAGGGAAACAAGATGACAAGGGTACATGCTCTACTGCATCATCATGGGTAACCACATGCACCTCACCACTAGAAAGAGTGGTAACACCTGCTGCATCACTAACTCTTTGCTCATGTCGAGTTCGTCTCTATCTCTGTTGCTCTCTAATCCATCTAAAGCATTTTCTTTTAACATGCCCAAGATTTCCACAATGGAAACATATAACATTTGTAACTAAAGAAGATGAGAAAGAATCTAAGTCATCATGAATAGGGCTATCCATAGCAGTCGAGGGCTATCCCAACAAAGGGAACATGCTCATAAAGACAACATCAGTGGTAGAAGCATGCTACAAAGACTCATGAAATCTCAATGGACGGGAGGACATAAAGGCATCAACCAAGGATGCAAAAGCTCCCACATGAAGAAGAGTCATAGCCAACTGCATGACATAACCAACCACAATACAGTAAAGCATAAGACATCTCTCATAAGAGCATACAATATCTAGCCATGAAATCAGCCCATAACCATATGGATACACATCATGCCATCTAGGAACATCCAAGTCAAGTAAAGACCGATAAGTGGCAAAGCACCCTACAAGAGTCAAGCTCCAGGAGAAGCTCAAACATTTGTACAACAACATCCAAATAAGCAGCTTTGTAAGGTACAAGACAATAGATAAAGTGCATAGCCGGGTAAGCATGCATAACATCTACTCTTTGACATGCATGGGCAACAAGAGCCCAACTAGCATAGAGGCTAGGCAACAAAGAAGCAAGAAAGCCATAACTGCATCCCAAGCACTGTAAAGTCCACTAATCAACCGAATAACTGAAGCATCAATGAGCATACAAAGCTCAATAAAACTCTGCCAAGATAATGAAGCAACTTTGCTCAATACATGTATGCATCAATTAAACATCCAAGGATCCATAACATTAGAGCAAGTAGCATCCAAGGTCGTAACAGAAAAAGCCAAATCAATGTCCAACTGTGCCACAAAATTCCTCAAATGCAAGTCTTGTCAAGCCCAAACATCTACCATACTGCAGCCGAACCCAAAAGCATCCACCAAGACATAAACGCACATGGGTAGCCTAGGCATAAGCAGTCATAAGTGGAATTCCATTTGCAAATAAAAAATGACAGTGAACCATAAATTTGAGCTTGACTTCTTGCTCAAAAGCATTCCAGGAGCAAAAAGAACCATGTGGCATCATCCAAATGCATTAGTACATAACCCCAAAATAGCATAACCCAACTATAGCATGAATAGCTTCAACACTAAAGTTTCCAATAGTAAATAAATGTCAAAAAGTGAGCAAACAGTGGCTCAATCCAAGCTCAAAACCATAGGCAAATCATAGGCATACTTTCCCATATGTATAGTCACCAACTGGGCATAATCGGGCATCAAATGACCCTGTAACATAAGCATAGAATGTAATGACAAGGGGTATCTTATTTTGGGCTGCCTATGGACTATGTAAAATAGTTTATGGCTGAGCAAATTCAGTCCCAAAAGCATCTCACATCATAGACATATATTCTTGATATGTAAGTACCATTTGGGCATGATCGAGTATCAATTGATATGGGTAAATAAACATAGGCATGAAATGTTGATTGCTGCCCTGTTCTGGAAAGATCGTAAGATTGTTCAAATAGTCCATGGTTGAGTTAAATCTACTCCAAGCTCAATGCCAACCATAAATATCAGTGCCCAAACCCAAAGCCAAGTGTCAAGAGTCTTCAACAAGCCATAACCAAGTGCTAGATAAAGTAGATGAGCTGGCGGCTACTGTAAATGTTTGGGACAGACTGAAATCAGGGCTACTACTATTTATATAGTCAAGAGGAGCTCAAGATCAAATCCCCAAGTCATGTGTAAGTGCTCAAGCTCAATACCAACTGCCGCGGGGTCTCAGTAGACCATCAACAAGTGCCACGTGGTGGGTGAGGAGTTGTTGTAGATCTCTGTCATGTTGGAAAAAACGTCTCTCAACATGGTGTGATTGCACAAGCTATAGATATGGGGCTGGGGAGCTACTACGAAGGTTGTAAGTAGTGGGGGGGTCCCTAAGGGATCAAAGAAGGCCACTAATCAAGCCAAAGGTGGAGAGGAAGCTTCAAGCTTCATGGGCAAGCTCAACAATGGCTACCCTCTTCAAAACCCTATTGTCCATGAAAATGACTGAAGTGAAGATCTCATACCTCGTGTGGGAAAGATCGAGAAGAGGTCAGGAAGTGGAGAAGGAGAAGAGGAAGATGTGGGAGAGAAGAGTCCACACAATGTAGGTGTTATCAAGAATGATATATGACGACCTTATTGCACTATCTCCTATATATGAATAAAGAATATGGGTAGTTATTGTACATGGGCAAGACCAAGGGCCTTTTACCCCAACATTTTATTACAGTTTGTGGATATATATACCCTCATTTATACCGCTCTTTTTCTTGTCCTTTTGGATTAGTTTTGGGATTGTTTTGTCGTAATTATAGGAGTTCCTACTCTTGTAATTTGCAATCATTATGGCAGGTACTTCTCGTGCATTAGGATAGTGCTACTTTCAACATTGGGAAGCTTGATGGAAATAACTTATAATATTGGAAGATACAAATATGGAATATCTTAGTGTAGAAGAAGCAGTCTAGGCCATTGAAGACAAAGGTTATAAATCCAAAAGGTTGGGATAGGGATGATTGGGATGAGCTTGATGAGTTATGCAAGTCCACTATCATACTATCTTTGTCTAAGAAAGTGTATTTTAATGTTGTCTCTATTGAGGGTAGTGCATACTCAATGCCCCAGCCTTATAAGATGTCACCAATGATCCATGGTGCTCTAAGTTGTAAGGTCCCCATTATGAGGAGAAGCTATGTGTGAGCCTATTGGACCATGACTTATATGTCAAATGAGGTCTATGTAATTGGATAGCAAAAAGGTGACATTTTTGGATCTAGCCTTTGGGTTAGATAGAGTAATTATGATGGTAGCAACTCAAGGCACAATGCATCAAGTTGTAGAGTGTGGGAGTTATCAAGGGCCCTTATTTTGGGGTCCAAGGGTAGCACCCCCGGCCCGATGATAAACCATCTTGACATTCCAATAGACATAGGTAGCTATTGTGGCTCCTATAGCACTTGGCAACTTCCCTAGCATTGTTTGGGATTCATTTGAGCATTTTTTGTAAGTGGTTACCTCAGCCATTGACTGTATACTTAGGAAACCTTGCTATCATACAAACAAGCACAACCATTTCTTCATTGTTTAGCTCCATTGATGCTCATAGATCTATATATTGATGCTGGGATGCTTGATACATGTCTTGAGGTTCTCTTTGGATTGGTTTGAGCCTTCTTAGCTCAGTTGTAAAGCAGGATTACTTGTTGTGTACACTGTGGACAATAAAGCTAAACAATAAGCTTTATGCATTTGACTCTATATGCTCTTTTGGTAAACCACTTGAATGTATTGATACTTGACACTGATGCTTGGATTGGACATAATTATGGAATGCTTTGGGACTCAGTTTTGAGCTACACTTAATGTCTTGGAACTTTGATTACCTGCTTCAATTGCTTGAGTAATAATTGTCATTTTATAGGTTTGAAGACTTGTTGGGTTTTATACTGCAAGATGTATTGGTTGATGTCTTTGGGCACTTGGATGTTATGTACTTGATGAGCATTGCATTGCTCCTTTACACTCTGACTATGCTTCAATGGATGCATCTTTGAGATATTTTCATTTACATAGATACATTGCATTAGAGCTTTGGATTTTCAGTTGAGCTTGGTTTATTGAGATAGTGCCCAACTCTTGCCTTACGTACATGCTCTCTTAATAAGTACTCTTGGATGCAGTTACACCTATTAGTGGGCTGATTTGATTTTGTGAGGCATGTCAATTTTTGTGGCAACAAGTAGTCTACACTCCCATTTCCAAAGAGGGAAAGAATTCACATTTATCCTTTGAAAATAGTACATTTTGATATTTGGGATCCATGTCAAAATGTTTCTTTGAGTGAGAGATGTAGGGTTTACATTACTTTTATTGATGATTTCAACAGGATGATATGGATTTATTTCTTGCAACATAAAAGTGAGGCTTTTGAAAAAAATTTAGAGTTCAAAGCTATGGTAGGAAAGCAGTTTGAGATTTGCATAAAGTGCTTGGGATCAAATAATGGAGGTGAATATATATCAAACAAGCTCTTTGACTCTAAGACCATGGGATTAAAAGACACACTACATGTAGATATACACCATAGTGGAATGGTGTTGCAAAAACAAGGAACATGATCATTGTGGGAGTTGCAACAGCTATGATGAACTAGAAGCATATGCCTTTGACTTATTAGGTTGATGGAGTATATACTATAGTTCATATTATAAATAGGACTCTTAAAGTATTGACTCATCTCACATGTCATTGTATGAGAGGATGTATAGAAGAATACCTACATTTGCATATTGTAGGGTGTTTGGTTGTGCATGCTATGCTCATGTTCTTGATGATTTGAGAAGGAAAATGGAACCAATGGCTATCAAATGTATTTTTCTCGGCTATCTAGATGATAAGAAGGGTTATAAGTTCTATGCTCTTGTCACACTAGAGAGGTCTACATAAGCAATGATGTAAGGTTTGGTGAATATGAGTCTTGATGTAGACCTAAAGTTACAATTGAGATGGATTCTTATGAGAGTAGTGATGATGATGGTTATGGAAAAAAATTGCAACAAAAGATAGTCAAATAAATCAACATATTGAGAACATGTTTGGGCCTCAAGACCATGAAGAAAATGTTAATTATAGCCCATGGAGTGGTAAAGGTTGAGGCCTACACAAAAGAAGGTAGAAATTGCACAAATAAAGAAGTCTATGGTTGAGAGTTTAGAGGATGAGTCTATGGATGATGATTTTGGGATATCTCATGTTAGAACTCTAAGTATAAAGAGTTTGGAAAAGTATGTACTACCACATGCAAGAATGGTTGAGACACTATCTAGTGCACCTTAGTTGAGAAGATGAGAAAGAGTAAGGCACCCAATTGACAGATTAACATATAATGGCTTTATGAAGATGCATTATGCATACATGGTATGTCATGTACAACATGTAGAGCCTACTTGCTTTGAAGAAGTAGCTAGAAGCAAAGATTGGAAGGAAGCAATGGATGAGGAAATGGATGTGTTGACTGAGAACAAGACATGGGATCTAGTTGAGTTTCCTTATGGAAAGAAAGAAATTGGCTAACAAGTGGGCTTATAAAGTCAAATGCAAGTAGGATTACTTGTTCTGTACACTATGGACAATAAAGCTAAACAATAAGCTTTATGCATTTGACTCTATATGCTCTTTTGGTAAACCACTTGAACGTATTGATACTTGACACTGATGCTTGGATTGGACATAATTATGGAATGCTTTGGGACTCAGTTTTGAGCTACACTTAATGTCTTGGAACTTTGATTACCTGCTCCAATTGCTTGAGTAATAATTGTCATTTTATAGGTTTGAAGACTTGTTGGGTTCTATACTGCAAGATGTATTGATTGATGTCTTTGGGCACTTGGATGTTATGTACTTGATGAGCATTGCATTGCTCCTTTACACTCTGACTATGCTTCAATGGATGCATCTTTGAGATATTTTCATTTACATAGATACATTGCATTAGAGCTTTGGATTTTCAGTTGAGCTTGGTTTATTGAGATAGTGGGACTCTTGCCTTACGTACATGCTCTCTTAATAAGTACTCTTGGATGCAATTACACCTATTAGTGGGCTGATTTGATTTTGTGAGGCATGTCAATTTTTGTGGCAACAAGTAGTCTACACTCCCATTTCCAAAGAGGGAAATAATTCACATTTATCCTTTGAAAATAGTACATTTTGATATTTGGGATCTAGTGCACCTTAGTTGAGAAGATGAGAAAGAGTAAGGCACCCAATTGACATATTAACATATAATGGCTTTATGAAGATGCATTATGCATACATGGTATGTCATGTACAACATGTAGAGCCTACTTGCTTTGAAGAAGTAGCTAGAAGCAAAGATTGGAAGGAAGCAATGGATGAGGAAATGGATGTGTTGACTAAGAACAAGACATGGGATCTAGTTTAGTTTCCTTATGGAAAGAAAGAAATTGGCTAAAAAGTGGGCTTATAAAGTCAAATGCAAGTAGGATGGATAATTGGAAATGTACAAAGCAAGATTGGTTGCAAAGGGTTATGCACATACATACAGATTGAGAAGACGTTTAGTCTAGTTGCAAAGATGACTACAATGAGATCCGTGATTACCTTAGCTTTGATTTATGGTTGGAATTTATACAAAATGGATGCCAAGAATGCTTTCTTGAATGGCACATAGGAAGAGAAAGTATATATGGAACAACTAGAAAGATATGTGCACCCTAAGTATCTATATTATATATGCAAGCTAAAGAAGGCACTATATGGGTTAAAGCAAGTACCTAGAGCTTAGCATGAGAGGATACAAGTTTTTTATGGAGCATGGAATTTCAAAAAACCATGGGTGATTATTCACTCTATGTTAGACACACCAAGGATGTAATGGTGGTGGTTGTTATCTATGTTGATGATCGTATCATAATAGATACTCTTGAAAGAGAGATTGCTAAAGTAAAACATGGGATGCACAAGGAATTTGACATCAAAGACCTTGGATTGTTGATGTACTTTATCGGAATTGAAGTGATTGACACGCCACATGCAAATTGGTTGGTGTAAATGTAGTATTCATATTTAATATTAGAGAATTATGGGATGATCGCATGTAAGCCAGTGGATACACCGTTGGACCAAAACATAAAGATGGTTGACAATGAACAATATGTTGAGGACACACTATGTTCATGAAGATGGTTGATAGCTTGATCTACCTAACCCTAACAAGTTTGGACTTAAGTTACTCAGTGGGAGTGATAAGCCAAATCATGTAAAAGCCATGCAACTCACATTTGCATGCAATGAGGAGAGTGTTGAGGTATGTGAAGGAGACAGTTAACTATGGCTTGTTCTATGAGAAAGAGATCAAGCCTACATTGTTTGGATGCACAAATGCATATTGGGAAAGAAGTATTATGGATAGGAGATCCAACAATGGTTATGATTTTTCATTTAGTTCAATCATGGTGAGTTGGAGGAGTAAGAAGAAACCCAAAGTTTCTTTGTCAAGTACAGAAGCATAGTATAGATGTATAGCATTGGCAATGTGCAAGTAGACATGTCTAAGAATACTTTTATGTGATATGGAGATTGAGATAAATGGTGGAGTTATCATTTACTATGATAACATTAGTAGGATCATGTTGGCAAAGAACCCATTCTATCATGCAAGAACAAATCGATGAATCAAGTCATCAATATCTTTACCAAAGCATTGATAACAATAAGTTTGAGTATTTTAGAAACGCACTTGGGGTACTATCTTTGCAAGCTCATTCTGACCTTGAGGGGGATTATTGAGAAAGAAGATATACATGAAGTCCATATCCTATGTATATACTAAATGAAAGAGAGATTTTGTGTAGAGCAACTTAAAATTCAAAAGGTAACTATCATTTTGAGAGATGCTTGGTGTGTATATTGTTGACAATTGAAAAAATAGAAGAATAAATAAGAAGAAGAAGATGGATTGAGCCTCCATATCTTGTGCCATCTCCCTTCCATTGCATATCTAGATTGAATCATTTCAGAAGATTGGCATATTGATTACCTACCCAAGGCAAGGAGTATCATTGCAATATTCAATTGAATGAGATACTGAAGATGCTTAGGAATAGAGTTATGGTCTTAAAGTTGTGGATGCACTAAGCAATAGTAGTTTGCTAGAGTAGTGTTTGCACTTTAAGGTCTATAAGAAGATCACTCCAGGGTTCTACACACTATAGTGATAAGGTCTACTTGAGCGTGAGATGTAGTTGATGTACAATAAGAAGTGTAGTTTTTAAAAAAAACATAGCACACTACGGTGAGATTTTTGAAGCTCTATCAAGATGCAAGTCATCAACTAGATAAATTCTTTTAAAGCATAATTGAAACAAGAGTTTTGGCAAGTACCTTCTAAAGATTGTGAAGATGTTGGCCAAGGGATTGGGATCAACTCAAGTATTAAGGCTACACTATCACTTTGAGTTGCCGATTCCAAGTAAGTGGATGATACATGTGCTACTTACCTCGAATAGTGAGTAGAGTGATGGCAATTGCCATGAGAAGAGGTGGGGTAGCTTCGAGTGGACGAGGGATTAGACTACCTCAAGGGCAAGAGGTGGTGGTGAGTGTCTCAAGGACAAGGTGATGAGGCCCACCTTGGAGGGGCTAGAGATGGTGTAAAGTTCTTGAAAGAGTAGGATATGTTGATCACCTTGAGAAGAGATGGCTAATTGACTCAAGTGGTGGTAGGGCATTGCCTTGAGCATGTTGTGAGGTGTGGATCTCCTTGAAGGAAACTTCCCTAGCGCGTGGGGGTTTGTGTGTCTAGCCCACTTGGCAACTTCCCTAGCATTATTTGGGATTCATTTGAGCATTGTTTGTAAGTGGTTACCTCAGCCATTGACTGTATACTTAGGAAACCTTGCTATCATACAAACAAGCACAACCATTTCTTCATTGTTTAGCTCCATTGATGCTCATAGATCTATATATTGATGCTGGGATGCTTGATACATGTCTTGAGGTTCTTTTTGGATTGGTTTGAGCCTTCTTAGCTCAGTTGTAAGCAGGATTACAAACCACTTGAATGTATTGATACTTGACACTGATGCTTGGATTGGACATAATTATGGAATGCTTTGGGACTCAGTTTTGAGCTACACTTAATGTCTTGGAACTTTGATTACCTGCTTCAATTGCTTGAGTAATAATTGTCATTTTATAGGTTTGAAGACTTGTTGGGTTTTATACTGCAAGATGTATTGGTTGATGTCTTTGGGCACTTGGATGTTATGTACTTGATGAGCATTGCATTGCTCCTTTACACTCTGACTATGCTTCAATGGATGCATCTTTGAGATATTTTCATTTACATGGATACATTGCATTAGAGCTTTGGATTTTCAGTTGAGCTTGGTTTATTGAGATAGTGGGACTCTTGCCTTACGTACATGCTCTCTTAATAAGTACTCTTGGATGCAGTTACACCTATTAGTGGGCTGATTTGATTTTGTGAGGCATGTCAATTTTTGTGGCAACAAGTAGTCTACACTCCCATTTCCAAAGAGGGAAAGAATTCACATTTATCCTTTGAAAATAGTACATTTTGATATTTGGGATCCATGTCAAAATGTTTCTTTGAGTGAGAGATGCAGGCTTTACATTACTTTTATTGATGATTTCAACAGGATGATATGGATTTATTTCTTGCAACATAAAAGTGAAGCTTTTGAGAAAAATTTAGAGTTCAAAGCTATGGTAGAAAAGCAGTTTGGTGGGAGTTACAATAGCTATGATGAACTAGAAGCATATGCCTTTGACTTATTAGGTTGGTGGAGTATATACTATAGTTCATACTATAAATAGGACTCTTAAAGTATTGACTCATCTCACATGTCATTGTATGAGAGGATGTATAGAAGAATACCTACATTTGCATATTTTACGGTGTTTGGTTGTGTATGCTATGCTCATATTCTTAATGATTTGAGAAGGAAATTGGAACCAATGGCTATCAAATGTATTTTTCTTAGCTATCCAGATGAGAAGAAGGGTTATAAGTTGTATGCTCTTGTCACACTAGAGAGGTCTACATAAGCAATGATGTAAGGTCTGGTGCATATGAGTCTTGATGTAGTCCTAAAGTTACGATTGAGATGGATTCTTATGATAGTAGTGATGATGATGGTTATGGAAACAAATTGCAACAAAAAATAGTCAAAGAAATCAACATATTGAGAAGATGTTTGGGCCTCAAGACCATGAAGAAAATGTTAGTTATAGCCCATGGAGTGGCAAAGGTTGAGGCCTACACAAAAGAAGGTAGAAATTGCACAAATAAATAAGCCTATGGTTGAGAGTTCAAAGGATGAGTCTATGGATGATGATTTTGGGATATCTCATGTTAGAACTATAGGTATAAAGAGTTTAGGAAAGTATGTAGTACCACATGCAAGAATGGTTGAGACACTATCTAGTGCACCTTAGTTGAGAAGATGAGAAAGAGTAACGCACCCAATTGATAGATTAACATATAATGGATTTATGAAGATGAATTATGCATACATGGTATCTCATGTACAACATGTAGAGCCTCCTTGCTTTGAAGAAGTAGCTATAAGCAAAGATTGGAAGGAAGCAATGGATGAGGAAATGGATGCGTTGACTAAGAACAAGACATGGGATCTAGTTGAGTTTCCTTATGGAAAGAAAGAAATTGACTAACAAGTGGGTTTATAAAGTCAAATGCAAGTAGGATGGATAATTGGAAATGTACAAAGTAAGATTGGTTGCAAAGGGTTATGCACATACATACAGATTGAGGAGACCTTTAGTCTAGTTGCAAAGATGACCACAATGAGATCCGTGATTACCTTAGATTTTATTTATGGTTGGAATTTATACAAAATGGATGCCAAGAATGCTTTCTTGAATGGTACATAGGAAGAGAAAGTATATATGGAACAACTAGAAAGATATGTGCACCCTAAGTATCTATATTATATATGCAAGCTAAAGAAGGCACTATATGGGTTAAAGCAAGTACCTAGAGCTTAGCATGAGAGGATATGAGTTTTTTATGGAGCATGGAATTTCAACAAACCATGGGTGATTATTCACTCTATGTTAGACACACCAAGGATGTAATGGTGGTGGTTGTTATCTATGTTGATGATTGTATCATAATAGATACTCTTGAAAGAGAGATTGTTAAAGTAAAACATGGGATGCACAAGGAATTTGACATCAAAGACCTTGGATTGTTGATGTACTTTATGGGCATTGAAGTGATTGACACTCCACATGCAAATTGGTTGGTGCAAATGTAGTATTCATTTTTAATATTAGAGAATCATGGGATGATAGTAAGCCAGTGGATACACCGTTGGACCAAAACATAAAGATGGTTGACAATGAACAATATGTTGAGGACACACTATGTTCATGAAGATGGTTGATAGCTTGATCTATCTAACCCTAACAAGATTGGACTTAAGTTACTCAGTGGGAGTGATAAGCCAAATCATGTAAAAGCCATGCAACTCACATTTGCATGCAGTGAGGAGAGTGTTGAGGTATGTGAAGGAGATAGTTAACTATGGCTTGTTCTATGAGAAAGAGATCAAGCCTACATTGTTTGGATGCACAAATGCAGATTGGGCAAGAAGTATTATGGATAGGAGATCCAACAATGGTTATGATTTTTCATTTAGTTCAATCATGGTGAGTTGGAGCAATAAGAAGAAACCCAAAGTTTCTTTGTCAAGTACAGAAGCATAGTATAGATGTATAGCATTGGCAACGTGCAAGTAGACATGTCTAAGAATACTTTTATGTGATATGGAGATTGAGATAAATGGTGGAGTTATCATTTACTATGATAACATTAGTAGGATCATGTTGGCAAAGAACCCATTCTATCATGCAAGAACAAATCGATGAATCAAGTCATCGATATCTTTACCAAAGCATTGATAACAATAAGTTTGAGTATTTTAGAAATGCACTTGGGGTACTATCTTTGCAAGCTCATTCTGACCTTGAGGGGGAGTATTGAGAAAGAAGATATACATTAAGTCCATATCCTATGTATATACTAAATAAAAGAGAGATTTTCTGTAGAGCGACTTAAAATTCAAAAGGTAATTATCATTTTGAGAGATGCTTGGTGTGTATATTGTTGAAAATTGAAAAAATAGAAGAATAAATAAGAAGAAGAAGAGGAAGAAGATGGATTGAGCCTCCATATCTTGTGCCATCTCCCTTCCATTGCATATCTAGATTGAATCATTTCAGAAGATTGGCATATTAATTACCTACCCAAGGCAAGGAGTATCATTGCAATATCCAATTGAGTGAGATATTGAAGATGCTTAGGAATAGAGTTATGGTCTTAAAGTTGTGGATGCACTAGGCAATAGTAGTTTGCTAGAGTAGTTTTGCACTTTAAGGTCTATAAGAAGATCACTCTAGGGTTCTACACACTATAGTGATAAGGTTTACTTGAGCGTGAGACGTAGTTGATGTACAATGAGAAGTGTAGTTTTAAAAAAAACCATATCACATTAAGGTGAGATTTTTGAAGCTCTATCAAGATGCAAGTCATCAACTAGATAAATTCTTTTAAAGCATAATTGAAACAAGAGTTTTGGAAAGTACCTTCTAAAGATTGTGAAGATGTTGGCCAAGGGATTGGGATCAACTCAAGTATTAAGGCTACACTATCACTTTGAGTTGTCGATTCCAAGTAAGTGGATGATACATGTGCTACTTACCTCGAATAGTGAGTAGAGTGATGGCAATCGCCATGAGAAGAGGTGGGGTAGCTTCGAATGGACGAGGGATTTGACTACCTCAAGGGCAAGAGGTGGCGGTGAGTGTCTCAAGGACAAGGTGATGAGGCCCACCTTGGAGGGGCTAGAGGTGGTGTAAAGTTCTTGAAAGAGTAGGATATGTTGATCACCTTGAGAAGAGATGGCTAATTGACTCAAGTGGTGGTAGGGTATTGCCTTGAGCATGTTGTGAGATGTGGGTCTCCTTGAAGGAAACAAGGTATGGATTCCCTTGAGTTGAGGTTTCCCAAGGCACCTTGAGTGAGGGGGCTGCCTCAAATAGAAATGCCACATGGTTGATGTTTTGGCTCAAGAGCAAGCCTTGGGTGCTACAAGTTGCAACTACCTCGAACACTACTGCTTTGAAGTGAAAGATGTTAAAAATCAATGCTTTTCTTTCTTTGAAATACAATATAGATGTTCCTTTTTCTTGCCCGAAAAGTATCTAGGCATTTTAGTAAAAACTGGTATTTACATCAAGTACAAATGCCACTTTTTAGCAAAAAGTTACATTTACATCAAGTGCAATACTTGAGGCAATTATCTCAAGTGATGATGTGCTTGCAACGAGTGGCCCATTGGCTATTTTTTGAGTGGAATGAGGCGAATGCTTTGAGTGTCAAAGAAGAAGTTGATGGGTGTCTCTAGCAATAGTGGAGGTGTTTTTGTCTTAAGCAAAGGTGTTGGAGGCAACCATCTTGAGACAAGTTAAGGTGATAGATGTCTCAAGACAGCTAGAGTATTGCCTCAAGTGCCTTGTGTAGAGCTTGATGAGGTGGGTATTGCATATAGTTGATTCAAGAATAGGGGCTATAACTTATCTCGAGGGGAGGTGGGGGATGTGATAATTTTGAGTAGGAAGAGGTTGGTGAATGCCTCAAGCATTGGACAATGGTGATGGATTGCCTTGAGCTAGTGATGGTGTGTGCCTTGAGCAAAGGCAAGTTATCATGAGCAAGCCATGAAGACTACCTTGAGGTGGTGGGTGTAGTTTACCTCAAGGGAAACAAAGTGTGGACTATCTCAAATGGATGTTAGAGTGCTTCGAGTGCAAGACTAGAAGCTAAGTGTTGCAAGTTTTGTGAGGGTAATGATTGCCTAAAGCAAGCTGTGGGTAGTGTTCCCGAGGGGTTCACTATAGATGTTGTATGGTATCACGTGAGTGTAAGGGATGGGCATTTTTGGAAGGGGACACTTAAGCGTATACATTAGAGGTAGACCCCTCTTAATTTCCTATTTTGAACTTAAAATTAAGGAGGGAATACTTCGATGGTATCCAAGTGCCACTACATAAATCACTTTGTGATATGACCATTTTGATACTTTTAATTGCTTAGGATAATTCCAACTTTTAAAAAGAAAGTTAGTACATGTTCTATGAAGAGTTACATTTAAGAAAGGGAATACATAAAAAGTCATATAGATATATATCTTATAAGCTTAAATAGGGGGATATATTAGTCTTACAAGGTTCATAAATAGGGGTTTTTTTAGAAGTCATTGCATGCAGGTGACATGTTGTCTTTACTATGAGTAAACCCCCCGTGGTAGTGTTAGAGTGCGTCGAGTAGGAATGTGGAAGATCTCTTTTGCAGTGCTTTTCTTGTACCTCAAGCTTTTCAAACCTTTTGATATGATACCTAGAGATCAATTTGTGATGGTGCTCTTACCTTAGCACTCAAGATTGGTGCTTTTCATGAGATCGCACTATCTCTATCCCAAGGTGATGCTTTTTGACCAAGGCAAGGTGATCACAATGACATTGAGTGGAGTCGGATCCTTATTTCAAGATCTTGTGGAGAGTATGATGATGGGGGTGATCTCATATGCTAGCCCTTGGTTCAAGCCAATGACTATGGTGATCAAGATAAAGCTATGAGAGTGAAGTTATTGGTAATAAAGAAGTTAGTTAGGGACCTTGATCAACTTGAGTGACTAGTTTTGACTTTGTCACCATTCTCATGTTGTAGATAGTGGGAGGGTGATATTTAAAGTGGTGAAGTTAGCTTATATGATGATCCTTGTGTGTTCTTAATGAGGGTGGCTATTGTCCTAGGAGAGTGGTAATGAAAAATTTGGTGTGGGTGGGTATGGGAGTGTAAATGATGCTCACAAAGATAATTATGATAAGAGACTAAAGCACCTCTTGAGGGTCGATGAGGGCGATGAACTCAAGAATATTGGTAAGATAGTAGTGATGGTGGTGCTCAACAATGAACTCATAAAATTTTTGTCTAAGAGGAGAAAAAGAGCAAATCAAGAGAATAATTTTCTTTCCCTATGTTCTTCACTTTGTATATACCATAGGACATTTAAGATGCAACCTCTATCTTTGTGGAGCAAGTGCAATAACTATAGCAAGATGGAGGTCTCTCTCACTATGAGGCCAACAGAGAGGTCTAACATATAATTCAAGATGCAAGTTAGTCTTTTCAAGTCTCTCCAAGTGGCTAGGATGCCAATTGGATGTCTAAGCAATTGTTATGGCAACGATGGTGTAGTGCCCTCCATGTTTAGCTGTTTTGATAAGTTTTGTATTGTGACAAGCTACCTTTTAATACCCAAGTGGTTTTTAAATGACTCATAAATTTTATGTAAAAAGTATTGAATAAGCAAGTTGGTGACCTAGACTAGGTCTAGGCACCATTGCCAATCTCTCTACCTTGTCCTTTCGAGTGTGTGGAAGGTTCAAAGCTAGTTCAAAATCTATCATTTCCCATTCAAAACATGCAATTGTTATAATCCAAGCGATTCATGGTCGATGGAAACCAACATAGTCAAACTATGTGCTGTAAGGGTTTCGAACTAGCTCTCCAATGTCTCAAAAAAAACCTCAGGTGTGCATACAATATTGGGTAAAAGCCCTCAATTGACCAAACCATACTTCAAATTAGTAAATTTCATAGAAAATACTAAAATAAAAGTGTGGCTAGCTTCCCTCAATGATCCCAATCCAAAAACGCTCCAAACTATGTCAAGAATGTATCCATGTAGGAGTCAATCCTCAGTGCCCATTGGGAGGCCAAATTTTCTCATTGTAAAACCCATTGAACACCATGGTTAAAACTTTTGAAAACTCGAAAAGTTGCAGGTTTTGGACCTGCTTTGGTTGCAAATATATATTGATGAATCACATCCCAAACAATAATAGACTTGAAGTCGATCTCTCCAGCTAGTTGCACAGTCTACTAGGTAGTTTGGTAATGTATTTATCCAATTTTTAAGTTTATGATATTATATTAAATTTTAATAAATTTTCAAATATTTAAATAATATTTTAAAAAATCAAATAATCATATCACACATGCATTTAGAACTCATACATGACAAAGCTTTTGTTAAAGAACCCATTAGTATCACTCAAATGACTAGCTAGTCATAGTTGTACCAATTTCCATGAGTTGTTTATTTTGAGATATAGAGATTTCAAAAACTTTAGTAAACTTTTTGGAAATAATTAGTATAAATTTAGCAAATTCCATGCAATTCTCAGTTTGTCCAGGTTTGATCAAACTCTCATAATCACTACAAGAGAATGTTCTCTAGCATTTACGAGTACTATTCCTCATGTATGCATCCAATAAAACCATGAAAAATAAAAATTCTCAGGGTATAACCATCAATTCACAATGATTTTTGTCTCACTTTTCAACGATGATCAACTCAACAAACAACTGTTATTGATGCCCGCATACATAGCCTTTTAGGCTACCTATAGTAGACCACATCTAGCTAGTTGACATCCACATTGCATTTCTTTCCTTCCATAGGTCATCAACCCTTATGGTTTCATCAAACACATTAACCAACACATCTATTTGTAGGCTAGAGATCCTTGCTAAGAGTTTCTTTATTTTATGAAGACCATTGACCTAGCTTTTTGTGTAGGTTATTCAAACTATAGAGATCCGCTTGTACAGACTGTGCATTTGTGTGATATAGTCTCAAATTTCCTATGTGTTAATCTTGGATCACATCATGAGCTTAACAATGAGGTTATCAACATATCCGGATTTTGAGAATTTTATGATCAACAAGTTCTTAAGCAAGTTAAAGTTATTCTTTATGGTATTGTTAAGACTTCGAACCAAGTCCTGCATTTTTCATCTAGGCATAGCCCAAAGGCTTGTGCCCACTTGTCCCTACCAAGGAGATTGTTTGCATTGTAGACTTTCTTGAATTGTTTGATAAAGCTACATTATGGGTCATTGCCTACTCTGTACTTGTCAATCTAATTTAAGGAGATTGGTATCTTTGATTAACTTCTTGATCTGGATGTTATTCCTAATCTTGTCGTGGAAATGAACTTAGTGGAAGTGAATTCCTTGATGAAAGTGAATGCCTTAGTGGAAATGAATTTAGGTTTAATTGAGGGTGGAAGTATGCTTATGTATGTATACTTGGGGCATATGAATAAGTGTGTGATTGCTTCTTTTGTGTGTGTGCATATGGGGTTGTGTGTGCATTATTTGTGGTTGTGTGTGTGAGTGAGTGAGTGAGTGAGTGAGTGAGTGAGTGTGTGTGTGTGTGTGCACACACACACACACACACGTGCATGTGGGGGATATGTGGAAGAGGCCTTTTTGGAGAGAGAGAGAGAGAGAGAGAGAGAGAGTGTGTGTGTGTGTGTGTATGTGTGTGTATGTGTAGCTTTAGTGTGTGGTATAGGGGGTTTGGGTGTGTAAATGGTGTGGAAGAAGGGTGAGTGAAGGTGTGTAAATGTATGTGTGGGACAGACGTTAGCGACGACAAATAGTGACGTCACTATTAGCATCACAAATGCGACGCTAATAGTGACGCAAATAGCGACGTTACCCAGATAAAAAAAATACGGGCCAAAACCCGAGCGCGTCATTTTTTGCGCATTCACGAAAGAGAGAGCGAGAGGGAGAGCGACCGTCTTGCTGAGAGGGAGAGAAAGAGTGAAAGAAGGCTTCTCACCGCCATTGCCGCCGCCATCATTCAGGAAGAAGAGGAGGAGGTGTACGGAAGGTGAAGAGGAGCCGCCAAACCCTTCTTCGAGACTTTACGGTGAGTGCATTGTCCATTCTTGCTTTGCTTTTGTGTTTTCTCTCTCTCTCTTTTACTTGTTTTTTGTATAATTTGTGTATATTGAGAGAGGGAGAGGAAATGAGAGAGAGGAAGAGGAAGAGGGAGGGAGAGGAAATGAGAGAGGGAGAGGGAGAGGGAGGAAATGGGAGAGAGAGGGAGAGAGAAAGAGAGGGAGAGGGAGAGGGAGAGGGAGAGGAAAAGAAAATGAGAGAGGGAGAGGGAGTTTTCTCTCTCTCTTTTACTTGTTTTTGTTATAATCTGTTTGTATTGAGAGAGGGAGAGGAAATGAGAGAGGGAGAGGGAGGGAGAGAGAGAGAAAGAGAGGGAGAGGGAGAAGGGGAGGAAATGGGAAAGGAAGAGGGAGGGAGAGAGAAAGAGAGGGGGAGGGAGAGGGAGGGAGAGGAAATGAGACAGGGAGAGGGAGAGGGAGGGAGACATTAAACATAATAAGGAAATGAGAGAGGGAGAGGGAGGGAGAGGGAAACATTGAAAGAGAGAAAGAGAGGGAGAGGGAGAGGGAGGGAGAGAGAAAGAGAGGGGGAGGGAGAGGAGAAGAGAGAAAAAACATTAAACATAATAGGGAAAGAGAGAAAGAGAGGGAGAGGAAGAGAGAAAAAGGAAATGAGAGAGGGAGAGGAGAGAGAAAAAATGAGAGAATGAGAGGAGAGAGAAAAAGATAGAGAAGATGTTAAACATAATAGGGAAAGAGAGAAAGAGAGGGTGAGGATGAGGATGAGGGTGAGGGAGGGAGAGGAAGAGAGAAAAGGAAATGAGGGAGGGAGAGAAGAGAGAAAAAATGAGAGAGTGAGAGGAGAGAGAAAAAGAGAGGAAAAACATTAAACATAATAGGGGAAGAGAGAAAGAGTGGGTGAGGGTGAGGGAGGGAGAAGAAATGAGAGAGGGAGAGGAAGAGAGCAAAAGGAAATAAGAGAGGGAGAGAAGAGAGAAAAAAATGAGAGAATGAGAGGAGAGAGAAAAAGAGAGAAAAGATGTTAAACATAATAGGGAAAGAGAGAAAGAGAGGGTGAGGGTGAGGGTGAGGGAGGAAAAGGAAATGAGAGAGGGAGAGGAAGAGAGAAAAGGAAATGAGAGAGGGAGAGGAGAGAGAAAAAGAGAGAAAAATCATTAAACCTAATAGGGAAAGAGAGAAAGAGAGGGTGAGGGTGAGGGAGGGAGAGGAAATGAGAGAGGGAAAGAAAGAGAGAAAAGGAAATGAGAGAAGGAGAGGAGAGAGGGAGAGGAGAGAGAAAAAGAGAGAAAAATCATTAAACCTAATAGGGAAAGAGAGAAAGAGAGGGTGAGGATGAGGGAGGGAGAGGAAATGAGAGAGGGAGAGAAAGAGAGAAAATGAAATAAGACCTTACAATAAGCTCATCCTAGGCTCATAGGAGTTAGGTCGATCCTCAACAAACCTAAGGGATATATGGCTAGAGAACCCTAGCACACTTGCGTCTCCTAGCATAATGTTCTTTTTACAAAGAGACCTCTCATACATGGGGCTTGTCCTAGCCTTCACCACGTAAGTATACAACGAAGGCAATCAGCCTATCAATTAGAAAAACATTCATTTTTCATAACATAAATCCAAAAATAACTTTGGATATTCCATAAAAATCAATCTCTTCTTAAAAAGACAAATACAAAAAACTAAAACATCATCAATCATATGCTTCGCAAAAACTAAAACAACATCACCACAAGATCTCTTAGGAAACTCATCTTCAACTATCAATTTTAATTAAAAAATGTAATATAAAATCACTTGCAAGGAAGGATACTCTTTTATCATTAACCCTCGTTTATCCTTAGAATACTCTTAAGAACAAATTTTTACTCTAACAAGCATATATTTGAGCATAATAACTATTTTAAGGTTTATTCCATGAGTAGTAGTATATATGCAACCATCAAGCTAGAGATCATGCTTTGGTATCTGTGGAGATCCCAATCTCATGCCCTCATAGAGATTGTAGTGTGCAATAGTGTGGAGAGAAGGTGGGTGAGTTGTAAATGGTAAATGATAATTCTATTGATGATGGAGAGAAGATGAGGTGAATCGCCAATTCTATTCTTAGCGAGTGCAACCTACCCATACTATGGCATCCATGACCGATTGAAATCAGTAAGACTTTGAAATCCTACCTCGAGTATTATAACTATTGTTTTGTGGTGGATTTTCCTGCCATAATTCAATGTCAATTTGTGCTTGTGTTTTCCACGGTGTGTTGACTATAGGTGTCAAATGCTCTAGTCGGATCTCTCTCTCTTTCTCCTCTCTCTTCTCTCAACCCCTCTCTCTCCCTCAATCTTCCCTCTTTCTCTCTTCCTATACTCTCCCTAAATCCTTCTCTCTCCCCTATCTCTTTTCTCTCTCTATCTCTCTTTTTATTTCTACCTCTCTCACTTCTCTCCTCTTCTTCTCTAACTTTATTCTGTCCCTAACTCTTGTCTCTCTCTTCATCTCTATATAAGTAGTCATAGTCGTGGTCGTGGTCGTGGTCATAGTCGTAGTCGTGGTGGTCGTAGTCGCGATCATGGTCATGGTCGTGGTCATGGTCATGGTCATAGTCATAGTCATAGTCGTGGTCGTCATAGTCGTAATCATAATCGTAGTCGTGGTTGTGGTCATGGTCGTCGTCATAGTTGTGGTTGTGGTCATCGTAGTCATAGTCGTGGTCGTGGTCGTGATCATGGTCATGGTCGTGGTCGTTTTCATAGTCATGGTCGTGGTCGTGGTCGTGGTCGTGGTTGTGGTCGTAGTCGTAGTCGTAGTCATGGCTGTGGTCGTGGTCTTCATCGTAGTCGTAGCCGTGATCGTTAAAGAAAATGAGATAGAGGGAGGAAGAGAAAAAACAAGAAGGAAAGAGAGAGAGGGAGAGAAAATACATATAGCATAATAGAGAAAAAGAGAGAGAGAGATGAAAGGAGAGGAGAACAATTTAAGAAAGAAAAAAAAATGATAACAAAAACAAATTGTTTTTCGTAACGTAGACAAAATGTAACATGTTTTACGAAAGCTTGGCATGGACTACAGCAGCATCCATGCATGTATCAACGATTGCATATTGTTTAGAGGAGAATACGAGACTATGGAGACATTTCCAAAGTGTGGTGCTCACAGGTATCGACAAGACTTGCAAGGGAAAACCATCCCTCAAAAAGCTCTTAGACACTTTCCGCTTATCCCCTGCATAAACCACATGGCATTGCGAGCTTGACAACATGGCATGCGCAGAATAGGTCCACAGAGTTCAACAAATATCAGTAGATTCACATGCATGGAGCCACATTGACTCTACATTCCCGAGCTTTTCCCGAGAGCCAAGGAATCTTCGGCTCGGTCTTGCAATGGATTGCTTGAACCCATTTGGTCTGCGCTCAATTTCTTACAATGTGTGGCCTATAGTCCTTGTCAACTACAATATCCCTCCATGGCTTTCTACGAAGAAAGGACATCTCATCCTTAGCTTACTCATCCCCGGCCGCTACAAAGTCAAAAATATGGACGTGTATCTTCGTCCATTTTTCAATGAGCTTAAGATTTTGTGGGAGGAGGGGCTGACCGTACAAGATATGAGCAAGCGCGATGGTCGATGGTCCACCAATATTCGAGCCATTCTCATGTGGAGGATGCATGACTTTTCGGGATTCGGAGAGTGCTTAGGTAAATAGGCTTCCATTCTTGTTGGTAATATCTATATTTTATCTCGTTCAAGTTTGTATTCACTGGGTCGTGGTATTGGAACAGGTCTGGTTATACCTCAAGTTATCATGCATATCCATTGTGCGGGCCATAATTAGACTCTCGAAGGTCATGAACCATGAAGAAGATGGTATATCAATGACACGCTGCTTTCTTGCCAGAGGGTCATGAACTCAGGGAAGGTTTTTTTGGATGACCTCTAATACATATGAATGCCGCAAGCTGGCACAAGCTGAAAATGCTCCACGTGGAGTAACATCCAAACGGAATGCAGCGGTTCTCAGTTTTCTATGAGTTGCCATATTGAACCCACTTACAGGTCAACCACTTGTTGGATCCCATGTATGTTTTCAAGAATGTGGACAGCTTGCTATGGGACCACATCACAGGAAAGAGAGACACTATAGGGGCATGAATGGATTTGAAGGAGGTAGGCACGATGGAGGCGCTTTGTTGGCCGCAGTCGAGTATTGATGGTCGCGTGCAGCTACCTCGTGCTCCTTGGATTTTGTCCACTAAAGAAGAGTGCATTGTGAAGCAAGTAGTCAAGTCTATCCGTACTCCGATGAGTATGATGCGTTCTCTCAGGTTTGCATTTTCTAAAGATGACCAATTATCAGGGCTAAAATTCCATGACTAGCATAAGATATGTCAGGTTTGTACTACGAATGGATTGTAATTGGCATGCACATTTTGCTATTTGGAGTGTAGCCATTATTCATAATGCTTTCTTATTTGTGGTATTTTGTACTATTGATCGCAATCGCAGAATGCCTTACTCTAGAAATACACGGGGCCATTTACAGGTTGTTGACTTTCATGCAATGGATCTCATAGAAGGAGATTAAGGCATCCTCTATTGAATCCGCGAGGCGGGGAGCAGTGGAGACGGTCTCTGTCTCTTTGAGAAATACCTGCCTACCAACATGCTCACGATACAAATTCACCTTCTTGTGCATCTTGTAGATGAAGTGGAGATTGCTCGACCTATCCATACACGATGAATGTTCTTCTTGGAGTGCTTCATGAAAACCCTGAAAGGCTTTGTGCGACAACGAGCTCGGCTAGAAGGTAGCATGGCTGAAGGTTAGTTGGTGTCTAAGGCACTAGTGCATATTTCACAATGGCTACCGACGATGGATCCTGACAACAAAATGCTATGGTCACTGAAGGACGATGATAAGCTGACCGGAGATGTGGTGGTTGGAAATAGGGTAGAAAAAAGAATGGATGCTACAATGGAGGAGAATGTGAATTGCTTTTGTATGTTGCATCATGCCTCTATGGAGACATGGCTCGCCAAGTACTAGATCGCTAGGCAAGTTCGAGAGGAAGCGCAATCTAAATTTCGATATAGTACGCGCCATCGATTGATTTGATATCCCGAGGGCATGGAGGAGATGCCGCAGTTCATGTCAACACGATGGTTGCATGGAGCTTTGACCGCAGCGTCTCGCGAAGGGGCGGAGGTCTCAATGGAGGAGTGGGAATTCTCGAGGGGCTGTAGTCCAAAGGTGATGATGTGTTTAGGATTTGTCGTATATATATTTTATATGCGACAACTAATTTGAGTGTTTCAATGTACAGTAAAAAATGCACTCCACAATGGACTGTGGTATCATGGCAAGGTTCGAGCAGGAGAGCCGACGATGAGCAACAGATCCAAACACAGTTATAGATGAGATGGAGTATTTTGGAAACTTGCAAAGTATTGTTATGGTGGATTACCATAGCTTCTCCATGATACTATTCGATGTGCAGTGGTTCAAAGTGGTACTTGAAGGAGATGGAGCAACAGTTCAACGACGTCCATCTGGATTTCTCGAATAGATTCCGAAAAAAATGGACAGATTTGTGCAACACCTTTGTGTTGCCGGCCCATTGTGAACAGGTGTATGAACTCATTTGTTTGTTAATTGTATTACGACATGGTACATGTCACAATAGTTTAATCTCTCTTATACGTATTTGTGAACAGGTGATCTTCTATCCAAACCCTGGACAACCTCAATGGTGATATGTTATACCTTTAGTTCCCCGAAGTGCAAGAGTATATGATCAAAGCGATGTTCCGAGCATAGATGAGGACAATATGCATATAGAGGGGTTGATATTGCAAGGGGTGGAGGCCACCGAAAGCTTGGAGCATGTAGAGGAGCCATCATCGGCTAACAATGATGAAAATACAAGAGTCCAAGAATTCTTTGAGAATGAGGTGGACTCATCCTTTTGTGGTGACATGTCTATCAACCTTCCAGTGTATGCGGAGTTGTGTCAAGAGATTGACATGGGACCATAGGATACTTCATACTTGGAGCATCCACTTACTCAATTCGTTGACTAATCACTTATAAGGGTACATAAGATATACATTTTAAGTGAGATTTTTCTTTAGGATTTATATTACCGTGCTTTGTATGATTTAAATTGATTATGCTAATATCATTTTTTGTTTGTACAAGTGACATTTTTAGGATGAGTCAAGGGATGAGCGATGAGGAGTTGCCGGATATCTTCATGTGCATGTCTCCAAATTAAATCGTGAGATTCAGAGACATGGCAGACTAGGAGCTGTCTTGGACATCGTTAAGCCGCTCTGCTAGATCTATTTCAGCGCGAGATCAGATGCTTCAGCTTCAAGCAGACGAGGTCGACGCTCTAGACTTGGGCCAAAGGGAGGGAGTGCTTCA
The DNA here is from genome assembly GCF_053477565.2 of Lygodium microphyllum. Taxonomy (NCBI): domain Eukaryota; kingdom Viridiplantae; phylum Streptophyta; class Polypodiopsida; order Schizaeales; family Lygodiaceae; genus Lygodium; species Lygodium microphyllum. Next base: position 65,793,913 of record NC_141154.1, on the reverse strand, counting down.
GGGTCAGGGGGATGTTGTAGAGATACGGAGGCAGTGAGCCCGCGATCGGCACGGGATACAGGTGTGACTCCTCGCTCTCGTGGTGATTCTAGGGAGCGTGGCTCAGGTGGATACTGTGGAGGCACGGATGCGGTGTCTTCGTCTCGTCGTTCTGTTGGAGCTACGTCACCTCCAGGATTTGTCACACCTGTGGGGACATCTACTCTAGTTACTCCAGTTTTTGCTCATCCCTCTGTAGATGGCACCCCTATAGGTGCTACTCCGATAGATACTACCCCAATTGGTACACCGGATGTATAGGGGTCTCCTGGATATGCCCAAGATTGTGGACGTAGGTGGAAGAGGACCCATCTTAGGCATACCCCAAGGGGAGATGCCTATCTTTTTGATGATAGGTCAGGAGCCATCATCATGAATGATGAGGGGAGGAGGGTGATGGATCGCATGAGAGAGTTGTGCCAATAAGTGTTTCGGCACAATGTCTTAGATCATTGGAAAAACATACCGGAGAGGAGCAAGGACTACATAGTAGCATCCTTGCATGAGGAGTTTCCGGTTCCAACCACGGGAGATAGATTTTCTACAGGCTAGATGATGGACTGCATGCTTGCATATATGTCAGACAGACGATCGGACACACCCAAGGCACTCAAGAGTGGGGCTGCAAAGCCCGAGTGGCTAGACGCGGACGACTAGAGCCGACTGAGGGAGGAGGCTACAAATTCTCCAGGATGTTGGAGTCAGCAATGCAAGGTGGCAAGGGCATGACTAGAGGCCAGAGTGGTCCATCATCTTGGGAGTGGCAGCCACATGACATATCTAGAGGACTTTGTAAGTTTTTCTTTTGTTTTGCTTGCTTATTTTTTTGCAATATCCTTTGTACTAACAATCATGTTTCTAACAGTTAGTATTTTGTTTTCTTTGCAACACTCCATTACAAATCGCAATCCGACCAGCCTTGAGACTCGATATGTAGAGAGGCACGGTCTCAATGCATTGATCGACCGATTGTATAGATGTGACGGCCCTCTAAGTCACTCATCTTTCTTGTCCATACTTACCATGTTTAATTAGAATGCATTATTGTATCGTGGACTGATGTGTTGTTTTTTTTTTTTGCAGAGTCCGTTCGATGCTCCTTTGTGTCGGGATGAGCTTTCGAATGGCGAGGATATGTAGCTCACCCTTGGATCCCTGGAGCTCACATACCCTTCTTTTTTGGTCGCTTGATCTGTGTAGAAATTTTCTATGTAGTAGTGATATCTTGTCATGATTGTACCAGTCGCTTTCATTATGCGATCATGTATTTATTTCATGTATCAGTGTTATGATTTCAGTACACTTTTCTGCCACAAAATTTTTTTTCCTTGTTACCGTCGCTATTAGCATCACAAATTTACCTGCACGCGTCGTTATTGGGGTCGTTATTGGGTGCAGTGTATATTAAATATTTAGAGAAGAAAAACCTCAATTAAAGACAATTAAGCTTATCTTCGAGTGCAAGTCCCACAAAGGATGTCGAAATGATGCCGCCACCCCAATGTCGTCGCCAGTGTGAGAAGCCACCAGCCCAACATGGCCAGTGTTGCTAGCAGCCCAGCTAGAAAACGCAATAGCCTAGCTACATGCAGTAGCAAAAATGCCGGTAGAGATGCGTAGCGATAGTGCATGCAAAGACTGAGTGTAGCCCAAAGCATACTAGCCAGAATAGGATCAGACCAACTCATCGTATACAAGCCACGGACTCCTCAACTCCTTCTAGGGCATCAGCCACCTGCATCTCCAATAGGAGTATGGCTCTGATCATGGGCAGCCGCTTGCTCATACATGAACTCACCAAGCTAAACGACCATGGCCAAGATGGCAATGTTCATGTAGGCTAGCTGGCGGCTTTATGGTGGCGCAGGTCATGCCCTACGGAATAGAGCCAGTTGGATTGGTGCAATGATAGCGATATCAGTAACATCCATAGAATTGGCTTCAAAAAATCAATCTTGCCATCATCATTGCATTCACAGGGGACATATCCAATAAAAAAAACACAAAAAGACTAAAATCATGCTTGATCAGTGCAATCCTCCCTCCATAATCACACCATCAACAGCTCTAATCGAACAAGCAAGTTCAATGGAAAAGAGAGGCATAGTACATTGACAAAGTTGTTGATTCCACAAGGCATGTCGTTGTTGCAAGACTATGGGATGATATCCAAGAACGCAGCACCTGCACAAAAGAAACTCAACATGCCAATAGAGCAAGGTTGGGTTGCAATAATATTGTTCCATTCATCTCATTAATGTCTTACCCTCTTCAAGAACCCTATTTTCACAACATCCTTTTGATTTCTTCCTTCTCCAACTATCTCTTCATCATGTTAATACGCCCCTAGTGTATCATTCAAGAGCTTCCTCTTGTATTTTGCATTTTAAGGGACTTGAGTTTCACAATTTTTTATTTCATCAATGCACACGAGATGCTCATTCATGACAAGTGAGATGCAATTACAATTTTCCATACAAGCAAGAAGAGTTGAGTTTTTTTATGTTTTATTTTGCATTTTGCATTTTTGTTTTTGTTTTTGTTTTTTGAGTTCTATTGTGTTTTTTAGATTGAATTTTGTGTTTTCTAGTTCTAATCTAGCAAATCCAATCTTAATCCAACGAACCAATTTCTCATGATTCTACCTTCCTAAACTAGCCACGTGTTTCTAAGTATGCAAGTTATAAGTGTGAATCATCAATATCCCATCAATCTCATCTACACTCAACGAGCCTCCTAGTCTACCATATGGTAGAAGTGTGAGAACCTTGATGATTGTACCATCCTTGGTCCTAGCAACAACGAAGCCAAAATGTTGGGCTAAACACATAGTAGTCGAGACTTTGGATAAAATTCTATTGTTTCAGAAGCTACAACTCACTTTGGCGGTAATCTCTTACCTTGTCTCTCAACACTCTGCTCTAACTAACCCTACATTATTCTCTCCAATCTAAGAAGGCAAGAATACAATACTAGCTTTGAGATATAGTAAACTCACCTATCTTACCTTCTCACATTCTAATTCAAGAACTTGAAGGCTCGAAGATGGTTCCATGATCTAAACAAACACTACAAGATACAAACCTCATACCGACGTTCAAAGTGACGAAAATGTTCACCAAAAAAATTGCCCCCTAATAAAAATGGATCTAGAAGGTATAGCACCTAGGCTAGAAAATGATCTTAAGGTCCCAATTGTAGTGGCGCGGGCCAATGGACTGGATTATGCCTTTAGCCAGAGGAAGATACTGTACTGACCGCCACGGCGCATCGGTGATGTCATAGAATCGTCGTTATTTATGTTGCAAATAGCGATAGTTTATAATGCAAATTGCGATGCTAATAGCGACACATGCAGTAAATTTGCAACATTAATACACTACAACGAAAAGGCTCCATAGACGTGCTTGTAGGCACAATATTTGAATTGTGTTTAAAAATGTCGGACGCGTTTATTACCGCATCTACTAGCGCGTCTAAAATTTCGCATCTACAAGTGTGTTTATAGTGAAAACTACACGCGTATATAGACTCAAAAACAGACACAAATATAGACGCGCCTACTGACGTGCTCTGTAAATATATAATTATATTTATAATAAAGTAGATATATTCATATTCTGCATCTAAAAAAGGCATGTAACTACGCGTCTAAAAAGGCGTGTACTTTGTAATTTTTTTATGATTATAGACATATATTTTTCCTGCAATTTAGACACGCGGATAGATACACATAGGTTATGAAAAAAAAAACAGAGAGCATATGGCTTTGCAAGGCATATGCTCTCTGTTTTTTTCCCCCCATCAAATTGTATGCTTAGGAAAAACATAGAAATATTATTATACTGAAAGCAAAAGAATATAGAGAGCCAAAGTCCATATATTGATAATAACACATGATGAGCGTACTGTGCTGAAACATTTGTACATATTTTGAAGATTTTTGTACTGAAAAAAAAACAATGTAGAACACGAAATTTCATATATAAAGATGAAATGTTTTTACATGACGAGTTCTAGTGCTTGTGACCTCAAGCATGGTCATGATTGCAAGCACTAGTTGAAAGTAATACATATCAAAAATGAAAACTACAAGGCCAAGGGGAGGCATGCATGTACGGGGCTCCTCTACATCTCCTTAGAAGAGGCATCATCGTCGCTACCACCACCACTGCCGATGCCAGTGCCGCTGCCACCACCGCTACTACTAGTCCCCCCTTTGCTATCCTTGACTGCATCAGGGTTCACCTACACAAAGGATTAAGGTATATAAATACCATTACAAACAATAAATTAGAGTAACCTATACTTTTCATATAAAAAATAAAACATACCTCTTCTGTCTATGGAATCCTCATGGCACGATTGTATTGCTCCTCCATGATCAGTCCCTCCTCGTAAAAATGTTGCCAAGTGGACGCCCGGTTATGACCTTGATGGTAGCCTACCTCTCTAGGAGTAGGCATCCTACCAACGATATGATACTACAAAACAATTTTAACATAAAATGTATTAGAACACACTACATAATGAATTGAAACAAATTACAAAATTTAATTTTAAAAAAGAAATCAAATAATACTTACAAACTCAGCCTCCCATGACTCCCTGCCACCCGATCCATAATGCGACGATCCCATTGTTGCCATCTGGATACGTCGTGCCTCTGCATGATGGAAACTTGTCATTTTCTCTGCTACTCTCTTCTTGGCCTCTTTCCACTCCCTGCGGTGGCAATTGGGTGGTTGGCCATATCCAGGGCGCCCCTACTCTTGTCTCCGCAGTGACTCCTTGGCATGCGTCATAAAGTGAGACCTCTTGTTATGAAGCGTGTCTCTCACCTTTGACCGTCCTCCCCAATCATTTGAGAATCGTGAATTCTCAGGATTAGGGTACCTTCTATGTACTGCCCTTAGCACCTCTTGCGACAAACCACTTTTTTGGTGCTTGAAGGGAATCATACAATCTTTGTATGTGGCATACACGACACTCCTCAAGTAGGCTATCACTTCCCTCCCCTAAGGGTTATGCAAGATACCACCAACATCTGTGACAGAGTAGTACATTTGTGGAGGCTCACCTCTCTCATTTCCCGGTGAGGATGATCGAGAGCCACCTCCTAGGCAACCCCCACAAAGCCCTCGACCTCCTCGTCCTCAAGCACGACTCTCCCTCCTTCGTCGACGAGCACTACCCTCTACCTCACTCGATACACGTGCTTCTACAGATGCACGTGCTTTGGCCGATCCATGTACTTTAGCTAATCTCTGTGCATCAGCTGATCTATGTGTATTCATAGTGCGTGGAGTACCTGTTAGTAGAGGTGTACCAAGGTTTGGTGTTTGTCCAGCAGTGCTAGGCAAAGATGTGATAGGTGTCCCAAACATGACACTAAAAACCTCCTCTACAGTGGGAGGGCAACCAAGATAACTAGTCATCTCCCCCATGAATTACTCCTTGTTTGGAAAACCTCCAAAAAAACTACTAACACCTCTAGAAAACTCCGCTAACGCATTGTTTATGTATTCCAAATTAGGGTCCTGCATCTATATCGCATTTGTTAGCGCGTCTATATACGCGTCTAAAAACACATCTAGATTGTCAGCCAAATGCACCTACAAACGCACAAAGTCTGACCATATTTTTCAAAACTGTTATAAAAAATACACAAAAGACCTCCATAGATTGTCTTAAGCATGTAAAGAGAGAGAGAGAGAGAGAGAGAGAGAGAGAGAGAGAAACAGACAAAGGGAAAGCAAAGAAGATTGAGAGAGAGAAGAAGAACTCACCTTCGTTGCTTGTTCCGACGGGTGGCGACTAGGTTGCAAGCTCCTTGTCCTCCTCCTCCCTTCCCTTGGTAGGTTGCTTGATTCTTCTTCTCTTCCTTGCTGTTTGGCTCTTGTTCTTTACTCTTTGGCTCTTCGTTCCTCCTCTTTTTACTCTTATTTCCTTCCCTCCTTGTCTTCATAAACTGATAGATAGACATGATTAGTGATGTCAAGCTCGAACTGCAGAAAACATGCAAAATATATAGGAAATCGGTGGTTTGAAAAGAAAGCCACAATTTTTTTTAAAAAAAATTATATTCACGTGGCGCATCTGTAAGTGTGTATAATTGCACGTCTATATGTGCAAATAAAAGATATTATATGCATTGATAGACGCGATTACAATTAAACTTATTAAAATGCTAGCTTATGGTTGTTTTTGGATCAACATGACTTTCCTAGTCTTTCAATATCAAAATGTTTGTCTCAATGTTGTAAGTATCAAAATATTTAGGGAATATGATATATATTCCAAATGAAATCATATATGTCCTTATGATTCAGGTGTAATTATGTCGTCATCTTCTACTAGTATGGGACATGCTGAGTCAACAAACAGTACATCCTCTAGTGAGGACAAGACATTGCATCTTCACAATCGAGACGCTTGGCTACGATGGAAAATCAAATGTATGTGTGATCGTTGTCGAGATTGTTTTTTTCGAGCACATTGAATCACAATATCACACCTCAGCATGTACGGAGAGTGGGACCAAGAAAAAGACCCAGTAATTTTTACTACTTTATTTGCACAAATATTATTGGTCTATGTTGCGTCTTCACCATTAAACAAAACCTCCCCTTCTTTATTGAGTAGGATGCGGTACCACATCCTCAAATGGTCCCTCCAGGGCATCGAGAGGTTGCGAAGCGTCAACACGAGGAGGCAGAGTCCTCAAGAAGAGTAGAGACTGATGATGACGATAGCAACCCTCTTCAAATGCCCCATCAAGTTTTGGAGTAAGATATTTTGGACAACATGGTGCACAATTTATTTTTCCATGAGGTTGGGGGGGGAGGGTGCCACTAGAGAGACAGATGATCCGCTACACATAGCGTCAAAAGTCCATTGTACGAAGGTCGCACATACTCCGTTCTACGTGCATCTCTCAAGATACTGAACTTACAAACCATTTATGGATTGAGTAATGCTAGCTTGAATGCATTATTGAAGTATGTATCTTTTGATATAATTCATAAATGCTTCTAAACAATATTTGATGTTTGTTAACTCTGTTTGCACAATATATGCAGGTTATTGTCACAAATGCTTCCAAATGGAAATAAATTACCAACTAGAAGGGAGCAAGCAATGTGTTTCTTGACATCTCTTGGAGGTCTCGATTACGTTAAAATCCATGCATGTGTCAATGTTTGCATCATGTTTCGTGGGGATCATGCATCTGCACGATAGTGTCCTATTTGTGGTGAACCAAGATATAACCAGGAGATGAAATCAATGGATGTGCCTCGTAAGGTTTTGCAACATTTTCCTATTATTCTACGTATTCAACTTATGTTTAAGTGTGAATCTATTGTGAGACTCATGTCATGGCATGCTAGTCACCATTCAAGTGATGGAAAGTGGAGAATTCCTTCACACACACCAGCTTGGCAATACGTAGACAATTTGTGATCCACTTTCAAAGAAGAGCCCAAAATTTTGAGATTTGGTATAGGATTAGATGAAATAAATCCATTTGGTATCAAAAGCACCTCATATAGTGTATGGCCAGTGGTATTGGTGAACTATAATATCCCTCTGTCCATGGCAATAAAAAAAGGACATGTAATGTTGTCCCTTTTGATTCTTGGAAAACACAAAGTAAAAAACATGGACATTTACTTAGAGCCTTTGATCGAGGAGCTAGAAATGCTATGGAGAGGTATTGAGGTGCAAGATGTGAGTGCATCATTATCCTCTAGAGATTTCACTTTAAAGGGCATGTTGTTGTGGACCATGCATGACTTTCCAGGCTATGGAGAGTGTTTAGGTAGTTGCGTACTCTATATTATCCATTCTTATCCTTAATCAAATATATATCATCATTAACCCACTTTTTTCTACATGTTTAACTACATCAGGATCTCATGCATGTCCAATTTGCGGTCCCTCTCTAGTTTCTTCTAGACCAACACGCTTAAAGAAGGTTATCTATGACAATCATCATCGTTTTCTTCCTATTGACCACCCCAAAAATGCACCCCCCACTAATGGAATAACTTCACAATCTCTGACCATTCAAGATTGGAAGGACACTTGGACATATGCCAATGATCATCCTCCACTCAGCACGAGTCGGTAACTAGTTTACTTCTTTTGTTTGTCTTTAAAGCACACTCCATTATGAGAATGAGAAATAATATATTGTTTGTGCCTTAGATTCTATTTTTTCGTCTCCCATATTGAACTGAACTCAAGATCAATCACCTGTTGGACCCCATCCATATATTCAAGAATGTTGTCTCTACATTATGGAATTACTTAATCAGGGCTCGTGACTCTGTCAATGTAAGGGAGGATTTACGTAGCATTGGACGTATGAGACGAGCTTGGCCACACATCAAACCCAAAGGAAAGATCGAGTTACCTCGTGCACCTTGGATGTGGTCGAAGACCGAAGAAAAGATGGTGAAGCAGCAAATATGTAGCTTTCAAACTCCCACAGGATATATGAGGTGCCTCAAGGGAGTCTTCATAAAGAAAAAGAAAAGAGGTGTGGAGCAACTATCCGGTTTGAAGTCTCACGATCGGCACAAAATGATTCAGGTAAGGATTTTCATAGCCATAAATATATTAACTAGTAGAGTAACTATGTAGACTAATTAACAATGTATGAATATTTACATACAGTTCATCCTTCCTACCAGCATATCCCATTGTGTTTCGAAAGATGTACGTGATATCATTTACAAGATGGGTGAGCTCACAAGGTATGTATACATCATTTACAAGATGGGTGAGCTTGCGAGGTATATACTACTAGTGCACATTGTTCAATGCTATTTGGTGTGAAAGCAAACATTTTTGAACTCAACGTATAGACTATAAGAGAAATATCCAGGATTGTGGTATCCTTGCAAACTTCCAGGATACCAATGGCACCATGGAAGGTTATTGTGGCTTGATCCAAGATATTTTGAAGCTTGACTTTAGGCAATGTTTTATATATGTACTAGATGTAAGTGGTTTAAAGAAAGTAGTAACAATGGGTGAGCATTGCACAATTAGACCTCATCCAAGTGGTTTTGTAGTGATTGACTCTACAAAATTTCACCAAGGCAAGAATGACACATTCGTACTACCTCAACAATGCGAGCAGGTATATTAGAAGCTATTTATTTTCATATATATTACTTCTTGATACATTCTCCAAATACAATAAATATCTAAGTTGCTTACTTTTTGTTTTTTAAATGCAGGTTGTGTATCACCCAATGGTAGCATATAATTGGATGTGTTTCATTGTAGCATATAATTAGCTTTGAATGATTGGATGTATATTTGTAATACTCAAAAACAACTAAGATATCAATTAGGAGCCGTTTACTTTTGTAATACATATAATGTTTGTTGTGTTATAGTATTAGAATTGAATGCGCACATCCAAAGAACAATGCACCAAGATGCACAAAGAAGTACAATTGGGTAAGCTATATTAGACAACAAAGAAGTAAAGTTGGTAATGTATTCTAAAAAATACTACCTGTTAAGATGTTTGATTATATTTAGAGACTTTATGAGAAATGAAAAATCTGTGCATTTATTTTTGCATCTATAAGCACATTTAAATATGTGGGTATATAAACGCATTTTTCGCATCTATATACTAGTGCCAATAGGCACGCTAATAAACGCGCTAATAAACATGCCCGCTATTTTGCGTGTACAATGCACGTCTATAGAGCCTTTATCTTGTAGTGATAGCAACGATTACAAAGAAAAAAAATTGTGGTAAGGCAGTAAGTTGCCCTGCCACATGTAGCATTATGTGTTATATTTGGGCAATACAAAAGGGTTACAGTAAGGTGTACAATGGTCGTCAAAATGAAGGCAAAGATATTTGAATCCACAAGACTGATACAAAAAATAAATACAAGATCGCTTAATGAAAGCGCTCGTGGAATCATGGCAAGATACAAAGGATGATAATAACATAGTGCATAGAAAATGCCTACATAAATCACAAGACCAAAAAAGAAGAGGATGTGTGCTCCACAAATCCAAGTGCGAGTTATAGATCCTCGCCATTTGAAAGCTTGTCCCATCGCAAAGGAGCATCAAACGGACTCTGCAAAAAAAAAAACTACACATCAATCTACCATACAATAATGCATTTTAATTTAAATTAGTAACTACTGACAAGAAAAATGAGTGACTTACTAGGCTGCCACATGCATACAATCTATCGATCAATATAGTGAGATCGTGTCTCTCTGCATACTGAGTCTCTAGGCTGGTGGGATCGCGGTTTGTAATGGAGTATTGCAAAAAAAAAAATACAACTATTAGAAATATGATTGTTAGTACAAGCGATATTGCAAAAAAATAAGTGAGCTAAACAAAAGAAAAACTTACAAAGTCCTCCAAATAAGTCATGTGGTTGCCACTCCCAAGATGATGGACCTCTCCTACCTCCAGTCACGCCCTCATTTCCTCGCATTGTTGTCTCCAACATCTTGGAGAATCTATAGCCTCCTCCCTGAGTCAGTGCCAGTCATTTGCATCTAGCCACTAGGGCTTTGAGACCCCACTCTTAAGTGCCTTGCATGTGTCTGATTATCTGTGTGATATGTACGCACGCATGCACTCCATCATCTGGCCTGTGGAGTACCTATCTGCTGCAGTGGGTATCGAAAACTCCTTATACAAGGATGCTATTGTGTAGTCCTTGCTCCCCTTTGGTACATTCTTCCAATGATCCAAGATGTGCCGAAAAACTTGGCACAAATCTCTCATACGAGCCATCACCCTCCTCCCCTCATTATTCATGATGATAACTCCTGTTTTGTCATCTACAAAGTATCCATACCTCTCTGGGGTATGTTTAAGATGTGTTCTCTTCCGCCTGTGATCGTGCTCCTGGGCATATCTAGGAGACCCCTGTATATTTGGTGTACCCACGGGGGTGGTATCTCTCGAAGTAACACCCATAGGGGTCCCACTTACAAATGACTGAGCAAAAGTTGGAGTCACTAGAGTAGATGCCCCCATAGGTGTGACAAATCCCACATGTAACGCAAATCCAACAGAAGGACGAGACGGAGACACTACATCGATACCTCCACAACAACCACCTAAGACACTCTATCTCGAACCTGCACGAGAGCAAGGAGTAGCACCTATATCTCTAGCCAACCACAAGCTCACTGCATCCATGTCTCCGTAGCATCCCCCAGAACTACTCTCTCCATTCGGCCCTAGAGTGTCAACCTTATCTACTAAAAATCGAAAACATTAGAGCGTGCCGAAGTAGATCTAACGGAACGGCCTGATAGTGTCCGAGAGATAGCTCTTGGTCCATCATATCTCTAAATCGAGCCATCTAATCTGGAGACATACGTGTGAAGATCTCTTGTAGCTCCTCGTTGCTTATCCCTCGACTCATCGTGCTGTCCAAATATCCACAAAGGTCACTTGCACAGACAAAAATTAATGTTAGCATAATCAATATAAAGATTCAAGCAAAGTATGGTAATATAACTCTTAAAAAAATAATCTTACTTAAAATTCATATTCTAGAGTACCCTTATAATCAATTCATCAATCAATTGAGTAGGTGGATACTCCAAGTATAACATAGCATATGGTCCCATGTCAATCTCCTGACACAACTTCACATACACTGGATGGTCGATAGAAAGGTCACCACAAAAGGATGAGTCCACCTCATTCTTCAAGAATTCTTGGCCTCTTGTCTTTCCATCATTGTTACCCAATTCTGCCTCCTCTACATACTCTAAGCTTTGGGCGGCCTCCATCCCTTGCAATATCGACCCCTCTATTTGCATATTGTCCTCATCTATGCTGAGAACATTGCTTTCATCATATACTCTTGCACTTCACGGAGCTAAAGGTACAACATACCACCATCCAGGTTGTTGGGGGTTTTGATAGAAAATTACATATTCAAAATCACATACAAGAGAGATTTAACATTTGTGGCATATACCATGTTGTAATAAAATTTTAAAAAATATGAGTTCATGCACCTATTCACAATGGACCCGTAATACAAACATGTTGCACAAATCCATCCATCTTTTTTTGAAATCTATTTTGAGAAATCCAGATGGACCTTATTAAACAGTTGCCCCGACTCCTTCCAATACCACTTTGAACCATTGCACATCGAATAGGATCATGGAGAAGCTACAGTAATCCACCGTGATCATACTTTGCAAGTTCCCAAAATACTCCATATCTTCTATAATGGTTTTTGGATCCATGGCTCGCCGTAGGCTCTCTTGCTCGAACTTTGCCATGACACTACAATTTGTTATGGAGCACATTTTGTCGATACGCTTCTCTCGGAAATGTCGTCCGCACAACCACACCGAAGTGTATATTCTGTATTGTACATTGAAACAGTGAATTATTTGTCACATATAAAATCTAGATACGACAGCTTATAAAACATGTGGTCACCTTTGGACTACATCTCCTCGAGAATTCCCACTCCTCATCATTAGAATTCCACCCCTTTGTGAGAGGCTGCGATCAAAGCTCCATGCAACCATCGCATAGACATAAACCATGGCATCTTCTCCATGCTCTCAGGATATCGAATCAGTTGATGGTGCGTACTATGTCGAAATTCAGATCGTGCTTTCTGATATTTCCTGGCTTACTCATACCTACCCAGTCACATCTCCATGGAGGCATGGTGAAACATAAAAAAATGATTCACTTTCTTCTCCATTGCAACATCCATCCTTTTTTCTACCCCATTTCCAACCACTAGATCTCCGGTTAGTCTATCATCATCCTTCAATGACCATAGCATATTTTTTTCTGAATCCACCATTGGTAGTCACTGTGAGATATGCACTAACGCCTCGTATACCAACGAACTTTCAGCCATGCTACCTTCTGGCCGAGCTTGTTATCGTACAAAGTCTTTTAGGGTTTTCATGAAGTGCCCCAAGAAGAATATCCATCATTTACGGACATGTCATACAATCTCCACTTCATCTACAAGATGTACCAGAAGGTGGGTTTGTATCGTGAGCATGCTCGTGGGCAGGTACTTCTCAAAGAAACAGACCGCCTCCATTGCTCCTCGCCTTGCAGATTCAATAGAAGATGTTTTGATCTCCTTTTGTGAGATCCATTGCACTAAATTTAACAACCTATAAATCACCCCGCATATTTCTGGAGTAAGGCATCCTACTATCGCAACCAGTAGTACAAACTGTCACAAATGAAGAAGAATTACGAACAACAACTATACTCCAAATATCAAAATATGAGGCCACTTACAATCCATTCGTAGTACAAACCTGACATATCTTATGCGAATCATGGGATTTTAGTCATGATAATTGGTAGTCTTTAGAAAATGCATATCTGAGAGTACACATCATACCCGTCGGAGTGTGGATAGACTTGATAATTTACTTTACAAAATGCCCTTTTTACTAGAAAAAACCCAAGGAGCGCAAGGTAGTTGCAAGTGACCATTAGCACTCGATTGTAGCTAAAGTGCCTTCATCTTGCCTATCTCCTTTAGATCCATTTGTGCCCCTGCATTGTCTCTCTTTCCTATGATGTGGTCCCATAGTAAGCTTCCCACATTCTTGAAAATATGCATGGGATCCAATAAGTGGTTGATCTGTAAGTGGTTCCACTATGGCAACTCATAGAAAATTGAGAACCGTTGCATTCCGTTTGGATGTGACTCTGTCTGGACCATTTTTAGCTCGGGTGTTCATTTGTACTAGAGGTCGTCCAAGAAAATCTTCCTTCAATTCATGACCCTTTAGAAAGAAAGTGGCATGTCCTTGATATACCATCTTCTTCATGGTTTGTGACCTTCGAGAGTCTAATTGTGGCCCACACAATAGACATGCATGATAACTTGAGGTAACCAAACTTGTCCCAATACGTCTATCTAGTGAATACAAACTTGAATGAGCTATGATTGATGATGCTAATGAGAACGAAAGCCTACTTACCTAATCACTCCTCAAATCTCGAAAAGTCATGCATGGTCCACATGAGAATGGCTCGTATATTAGCAGACCATTGACCATCATGCTTGCTCATATCTTCCACGGCAACCCCCTCCTCCCACAAGATCTTAAGCTCATCGACTAATGAATGGAGATAGACATCCATATTCTTGACTTTATAGCAGCTAGAAATAAGCAAGCTAAGGATTAGGTGTCCTTTCTTTGTAGAAAGCCATGGTGGGATATTGTTGTAGTTAACAAGGACTATTGATGCTAGGAGGCATATTCCACGGTGGATTCCGTGAGTTTTTTTTAATTCCATGGTGAATTTTCCGAGGTTTTTCAATGGATTCTGTATAAATAAATATTTATTTGTCGGGGCTAGTACACAAGGTAGATTCCTTGTGCGAAAAGTTGACGGGGACACCTGTCCTTTTTGGGTGTCAGATTAATTTAATGTGCACGTGGGTGATTCCGTAAAATACATATCAAATTAATCGACGTTTATGAGTTTAGAGTGCACTCAAATTAAATTAAGGTTAGGACAGAGTTTCAACCTATTTAATTATTTTGTAGCTGAAGACTGTTCTTATTATTCTCTAGCAATTGTAAATGCTTTAGTTGATGTGTAGAGCAAGCAGCGGAGGCATTGGAAAGCACCGGGTGATGGCGTGAATTCAAAATACCTAGAAGAATTATTATTTTTAATGAACACGTACCTTATCACTAAAGGCATAATAATAATATTTATTTAGGTGCACTTATTTATTAAAGCACTTGATAAATATTTATTATTGTGTATGCACATAGGTGCTCTATTTAATATTTCATTATTTGATATTGTATTTAGGCACAACCCGACTTTTGGAATGCTTAAATGGTTTATTCTTTATTTGGACAAAAGTAAACACAAAAGCCAAAAGCATGTTGATTGTAAAGTGGGCTATTTTTGAGCTTGGAGATTAATAAATCTATAACTACATACCTTGTGAAGCGCTCACACAAGGCATGGAGGGAGATTGTATGTTGATTGTAAAGTGGGCTATTTTTGAGCTTGGAGATTAATAAATCTATAACTACATGCCTTGTGAAGCGCTCACACAAGGCATGGGGGGAGATTGCATCCAATTGGTTTTCTTGTCTCATGTCGTGCAAACTCTCTTCTTGCTTTAAGAAGCTTTCGTAGAGTTCTTTGTTCTTGGGGACCTTCCACGTTCACTGTGCACACATACAACACCCAATCTGCATACCAACTACAAGCCACACACTATAAGAAGTTGAGCGGAGACCGAATGGATTCACACCATCCATAGCTAGACCAAGTTGAAGATTCCTTGGCTCTCGCGTAAAGCTTGGAAGATAGAGTCAATGTGGCTCCATGCGCATGAATCCACTAATATTCATTGGACTCCATCTATGGATCTATTCTGCGCATGCCATGCTATCAAGCTCGCCAAGCCCGACATACCTCCTTGTAATAAATTTTACGGCCACATCCAATGTTTTTGTATGTTATATTCAAAATACAATGCATGATTTATATACACTTTTCTTACCATTTGCTCCAAGTCTGAGATTTCCTAATCAATGATCTCCGATTGAAACTCACCAAAGCGTCGTACGTGTTCTATAGGCAATTGACGTTTTTGTCTAATTTCCAGTTTGCATTGAGAGCAAGGACAAGGGGCACACTAATTAAGATATGCCTCGCGATCTTGAACATCACGACCTTCATCGTTTTCCATTTGTTCTACATTACAACAAACAATTTGTTTTTGTTTTCTTTTCTTTTTCTTTCTTAAATTGTTTGAGAAGGGATTTCTACTCTTGTAACTCAACAAAATTAACTTCAAGTAAAGTCTTGGTTTTCTCCCCCTTTCTTTGTTTCCCCCCCTTTCTTTGCACATTTCTTTGTGCTCTTCGTTTTATGTTCTCTCCCCTTTCTCTTTCATGTTTATTCTTTCTTTCTTGTTCTCTCTTCCTCTGCATTTATTATTATTATTATTCTCTCTCTCTCTCTCTCTCTCTCTCTCTCTCTCTCTCTCTCTCTCTCTCTCTCTCTCTCTCTCTTTCTCTCTCTCTCTCTACACCCCCTTATGGGCAAGCCTACAGTTTGTAAAGTCTAATATGCTATGCATGGGGACGAGGGACTAGCTACCCTACGTCGAAGTGTTCCCCATCCCGTGGTATTGCACCTGACCTTGCCACCTTTTTTCCTTTGTGTGTGACTCGAAATGTAGAGCGTAAGAGGAGGTAATGCAAAGCATGTCAAGAAAACCATCCATTTACCTCCAAGTCCAATCTCTCTTTCACTTTACCGGGCTTGGAGACACGGCCTTCCGTGCCTTCCCGAAGCATCGAACACATCCAAGGTGCACCTTTAACAAAACCTCTCTCTCTCTCTCTCTCTCTCTCTCTCTCTCTCTCTCTCTCTCTCTCTCTCTCTCTCTCTCTCTCTCTCTCTCTCTCTTCCAAGTACATATGATAGTATATATATAAAGGCAACTTCTTATCTTTTGTTACTGACCTTTTTTTTCTCAAACATGCACATATATGTATGAACAATAGATTAACACAATTAAAAAATTGATAGGATTTTCACATTTTCTAAGAGTACAAGACTATGGATAAAAGCAAAAGATTTTATGAACAAAAAATTACTTTCCTATCACATTATTGAGTCCTAAGACTCATAAAAAATTTTGCATGTGAAAGAGAAAAATGACTATTGATAACTCATTATCCTTGATATAAGTAGTGCATTTTTTTTTTAAGTTTGACACATGAAATTATGAACTTTAAATAAATATATAATTTTAGTTTATGTAGTTTTTTTTATTTCTTTTTAAGATAAAATGATGCTTTTGTTGTTTATAGTAGACCCTTCCAAATAGACAAATCTCAAATAATCATGAATGGGTTTATCCACAAAATAAGTGGCCAATTGCCAAGAAATATAAGCATATAAATGACTAAGTAATTTCACCATACACACAAGAGAAAGCTCACACAAGAATAAACAAAGAGAGATGGAGGCCAAAATGTTTTCTTGCCAGTTTTATTATCTTCTTCTATCAACTAGTGCTATAAGTATGCTAGTTGTAGATAGGTGTAACAAACTAAACATAATAAGTGATAAGTCAATGGCCATGTAAGAGTCATAATGACCATCACATACTAAGTATAGATGTGCGAACCCATATAACTAGACAGTCCATCATCAATATCTACACGTGTTGAGCTTGTTATCTCAACACTCTCCCTTAATCTCAACTATATCTTTACAACTCCAGAGAGCTTTGAAACTTTCGAAGCTTTTCTCCACCCAATGCTTTTGTGATGAAGATGTCAGCTATTTGATCATGTGTGTTGATGTATACCAAGTTGATCTCATCTGTAAGTACCTTCTCTCTCACAAAACAGTAATGCACTTCAATGTGTTTTTTCCTAGCATGGAACACAAGGTATCTAAGGAATTGCAAGCTACTCATGTTGTCACAATGAATGACAAGGGACATTACACATCCAAATCGCCCAATAACTTCTATAGCCATACCATCTCACATGTTGCCATAGTAGTACCTTTGTACTCAACCTCTATACTTGATCAAACAATTGTAGGTTGCTTTTTGTTATTCCATGTAATTATTGCATTACTAAGGGAAAACATGAATCTACCAGTAGATCCTCTATCAAACATGCTACTAGCCTAGTCTACATCTGTGTATCCAAATATATCTATATCCTTACTTACCTCATAAAAAGGTCCATAATGCAAAGTGGAATTCACATACCTTAATATGCATCTAATTGTATCCAAAGGAACTTTCTAGGTATCTACATAAACTAATTGATAAGGCCAATAGTATAGCTCAAGTCTGGCCTTGTGGATAGCCATGTAAATCAAAATTCCTATTATCTTTTTGAACATAGTAGGCTCTTCTATCTCATCCCCAACATTAGCACTCAACTTTACCTTTTGCTCCAATGGCACTAAAAGAGGCTTACACTCTATCATACCATACTTGGACAATATATCCAAGCCATACTACCTTCGGGACAACTATATACTATCATCACATCTAATCACCTCAATACCAAGAAAATACATCAGCTCATCCAAATCCTTTACCTCAAACTTCTTCTTCAAAAGGTCCTTGACTTTAACAATCCACGATCATTTTGTAATAATCAAGTCATCCACATAAATGACTAAACTTGCATCTTCCTTTCTCATATAAAGTAAGTGATCAACACTAGAAACATAAAAGCCAATGTTGACAAGATACTCTCTGATCTTGTCAAACCATGCTCTAGGTACTTGCTTTAGCCCATAAAGCACATTCTTTAACCTACACACATATGTGGAATGATCTAAATCCTCATAACTTGCTGGCTATTCCATATACATCTCTTCTTACAATTCACTATGTAAGAAGGCATTATTACATCCATTTGCTACAAACTCCAATCTTTGGCTATTGCCAAAGCAATCACATGTCTAATAGCTACCATCCTAGCAATTGGACAAAATGTTTCTTCATAATCTATGCTATATGTTTGAGCATAGCTTTTTGCAGCCAAGCTAGCCTTATACTTCTTAATAAAACCATCTGCATTATGCTTAATTTTGTAGACTCACTTAAAACTAAGATCTTTCTTGCCCTTAGCCAATGATACTAGATTCCAAGTCTTGTTAGCCTATAATGCAACTATCTCCTCATCCATTATTGCATCCCAATGAGCATGACCAATAACATCGTCAAAATAAGTGGGCTCAACATCCCAAACCACCTTTATCATATAAGTATAATGGTGAGCTACATAACCTTCAAAATTAAATATTTTAATAGGGTATTTAGCTCTACTAGACCTATGGATCACTAGATCACTTAGTGGAGCCTTTACATTACTATCTGCTCTCTGTACACCTAGTGTTCTATAACTGAAGGAATACCAAGCTCATAATCCAAATTCTTTGAACTACTAGAATCTCCATCAAATCCCAAATGACTAGCAGATGTATCATTACCATGTGACATTTTTTTCTTTTCTTTGTCTTTACCTACAACACAAGTAGATGCACCTAAAGATGTGGGATTACTCCTTAGTCTCCCAGAGTGAGGGGACTAACTATAGATGTAGTACGAGATGATATTTTTGGTCTACTAAGGCTCCATGATTATTGTTTTTCTTTCCACACATAACTATCATGATCATAATCATCATTCGATGCATCACATGAATGCATACCAACTGCTCATCTCATAAAAAATGACATACCTACTCACTCGGAACTCACATGTGATAGGGTTATAACATTGATACCCTTTTTGCATTAAAGAGTATCCAATGAAAATGTATTTTTGAGACTTCAAATCAAGCTTCTTTCATAGCTCATCTCACATAAGAACATATGCATACAACCAAATTCTTTCAAATGTGACACATTGGGATTCTTGCCTGTAAAGCATTCTTTGAGGATCATTCCATGAACTATAGTTGTGGGAGTTCTATTCATAATATAGATAGCAATATGAACATCTTCAAAGCAAAAATGTTTTTGGTAAAAAATTTTCAGCCATCAATGTCCATGCAACTTTCATAATATGCCTATTTTTCCTTTTTGCAATCCCATTTTGTTGTTGGATATACTTGCAAGTTAGCTGTTTTTTAATTTCATGAGACTTTAAGAAGTCATTGAACTCATTAGAGTGGTAATCTCCACCTCCATCTGAACTCAAGCAGTTAACTTTCAAGCTTGTTTCTATTTCAACAGCAATCTTGAAAATTTTGAAGTGCTCAAACACATCACTCTTTTCCTTTATGAAATATATCCATAGCTTTCTTGAACAATCATCAATAAATGTGATAAACTATTTGCTGTCACCAAGAGATATGTTTTGTGTGGGTCCCTAAATATTTGTATGCATAATATGAAGTATATTCCTATTCATGTCTCTATCATGTGAAAAAGGTTTGTTTTGTCTGCTTACCAAACTAACATGCTTCACACACTTTATGAAATTCTATAACCTAAAAGCAGGTAACCTGGTAACTATCCCTTTGGATGGCAATAATTTCAATCTTTGTACATTTGCATGTCCAATATATTTGTGCCATATTTTAATGTTTGCAATCACTACTTTACACTTCACATATACAATAGTATTCATAGCAAGAATTCTAGCATCTGAAGTAAACATACAACTAACTCTACTTCCTTTTGCGACCTACTTACACTTATCATTAAAATCTTCCATAAAATAATATTTTGTATTAAATCAAACATGTAGTCCTTACTCTACCATTTGACCAACAAACACTAAATTCTTTATGATGGATGACACATGTAATACATCTGACAGACTTTTTGTCTAACCATCAAGTAAGGACAAGGAAACTTTTCTAATGTGTAAAATTGGATGGCATGAATCATCACCTGTTTGCACATAACTTGGATTTTGTAAATTTTGCAACTCTCCAAACCATTCGACAAGGCTAGTCATATGATTAGATGCACCTGAATCAACATACCATACATCATCATGTGTCCCCTTTCTCTGGCAATATTCATCATATGTTGCATAACAAATAGTCTCTTTTTTTTTTCATTCTATTGTAAAGATGATGCATAGTTTTCTTGCTACAATTTACCACTGTGGATATTATCATTCATAGTATAACAATGGAGAACATTAAGCCATAATAATGACAAACAATACTAGGATTGTGTTGGGGGTAAAGGTACTTATGCCTAGACACCTGTGTATTATTACATTGACAACACCCGTACCTACACATTATGGGTGGCAGGTGCCCATCATTGTCACTTCATTCTTTATTCTTTCAATGACACTTGAATAAAGGGAAGGCCGGTCACACATTGTGACTATTGGAGCTCCCAGATCTTGAGTCTCTCTCTCTCTCTCTCTTGCTCTCTTACTCTGTTTGCCATAACTCACACCTTTCTTGCTTCCACTTGGGCTTCTCCCTTCAACTAGTATCAAAAATCTTGGCTTATGTGATGCTCATTTGATGCTGGACACTTGGAGAATGTTTGGCTAATCTATTGAAATGCTTTTGGACATATTTGAGCCCATATTTAGCTTACTTTTACTATCATTTTTATTGCTAAAATAAGCAATACTGAAGGCTATTTTATCAACAAAATCATATACCTATTGCTTGTTGATGCTTTCCAGCTACTTGGGATGATACATTGATGTCTATGGCTAATGCCACATGCTTGGCCATGCTTCTAAAATGTTAGGGGTAAAGGTGCCTCCGCCTAGCTACATGTGTATTACTACACTAATAGTACCTACCCACTACACACTGCAAGTGACAAGCGCCCTTCACCATCACTTTGTTATTTATTCTTTTAGTGACAGTTTGAATAAAGGAAGTCTTGGTCACACGTTGTGACTATTGGAGTTTCCATTTGGTCTCTTTCTCTTTCTTGCTCTTGCTCTCTCGCCATAGCTCTTTCAAGCAAGCTTCAATCCTTCTCACCTTTCAATTGGTATCAGAGCATGGTTGCTCGAGCATTCTGACTTGGTTTGTGACTCCTTCAGCTTCTTATAAATTACCTACACTCATTGGGTCTCCTTCTCAACAACCATAGCCGACTCTCCCAAGCTCCCATCACTCCCCAGCTTCCCGAGCACCTACCCGGCCCATTTGGGCACCCTTAGGGCATTCCTTTAGAGGTATTGGAGATCTCTTTTGTTATTTTACTTTAGTCCCTAGGTTTTTTAAAGCAGGGCAACCATGTCCTCTTGCTTCTTGTGATGCCTACTCTCTATCGGTGACTTTTCCCTTCAAGAGAAAGCTCTTAGGGTTCCTTAAATACTCCCCCAACCTTGCCTTTCCCAGCCTTTTCACAAGCCCGAGATCAGTTTGGGTCAGGTTGAAGACCTGCAAAAATTTCATTTTTTACTTCAGCCCTCTCTTGGCACTCATTGGCAACTTGAAAACACTTCATTTAGCACTTGGGGGGACACCCCCTCGATCTCGACATTGGTGGTTATCATTGGTATTGATTTGTGGATTAATGTACCTCAGTCCATGACTATTCTCCACAATCCACAAGCAGCCACAAATAGTGTTACATTAGCACTTTATGTTTATTCTTGGTTGGCACTGGCATTGGTTGCTTGGTTGGTCTCAAATGCACCCCGAATGCTAGGTGAATGCATGCCTATGATGCGAGATGCTTTTAGGGCTGAATTTACTCAGTCAATTGATTTTTTCACATAGTCCATAGGCAACCCTCTATCATTACACTTTATGATCATGCTACATAGTCATTTGATGCTCGATTATGCCCGGTTGGTGCCTATACATATGGAAAAGTATGCCTATGGTTTGTCTATGGTTTTGAGCTTGGATTGATCCATAGTTTGCTCAGTCTTTACTACTGGAATATACAAGGATGAAGCTTATTTGCTTATGTTTGGATCATTCGGGCTATGTCTTGGATGTATACATTGATGTAGTGACTCTCAGGGATCGACATAGAGCTTGGATTTGCTCTCGAATCATTGGTTGAGCTTGAGCTCGCTTTTCATAGCATTTGGATCTTCATCTCTGATGTACTTATGGCATGTATTTTGACTGGTCTTGACATGCTTGGCCTATGCCACTACTACATGCCTATTACATTGTTTGGAGTTGGATGCTATTGAGCCTTGCTTTGGCTTGACATTTGATTGCTTGGAGCTTATTTTGGTTATTTCTCGGCTTGCCAAAGTTACAGTTTGGATGTAGTTGATGTCTATGGATGCTATGTATGGATGCTACACATCCCATATTCTCATGAGGTCTTATTGATGCTTGATCTTGGATCTTCTAACACTGGTACTATCACATGCCCTTGTTGAGCTTATTTGCTTGATATTTACGGCTTTTGTGCTAGTGGGAGTGTCTTGATAAGCTTGATAGGGCGGTTTATGCTACTTGAGCATTCGGATACTTGAGACTAGGATCTTCACTTGGATGTTGCATGGTTGATATGCGATGGTCCTCACAAATTTACTTGGGCTGATTTGGGCTTTGCACTCCTTGAGCATACACCTCTTTGTGCCAAGACTTGCCACTGTTGTGTACACTTTTTTCTATTACACAGGGGGTGTCTTGGCTTCTTGATGGATTATTTTGACATGCTTGGATGTTTTCTCGATATCTGTATGACTATCACATGATGTTGATTTATGTCGCTTGATGTTGGTTATGCTTTGATGGTCAGTGGTTGACTTGGTGCATTCATTCTTCCTACAGTTTGCTCTCATTGTACCTTGCTATAATTTATTATGGCAAGTAGTTATGCATAGACTAACATGGAATTTTCATGTTGAATCCTCTTGATTTTATGTACTTTTGATGATACTTGGTGGACATCATCATTAGCTATCAATTCGTGGTCATTTTGCCTTGGTTTTGGTGGTATTTTGGCTATTTACAGTAGAAAACAGCAAGTAGTTTTGAACTATCTACACCATTTTGGATTGCAATATGGCATCTTCTTCTACTGACAGTGCTATCTTCAACATCAGTAAGCTTGATGGTATGAATTATACCTATTGGAAGAGTCAAGTTTGGCATGTATTGGTACAGAAAACTCAGATCAAGCCACTAAGGATGCATGGCGAGCACCATGAAACTATGATTGATGACGAATGGGATGAGCTTGATGAGTTATGCAAGTCCACCCTCATCTTATCTCTCATTGAACATGTGCATTACAATGTGGTTGAGGAAGCATAGAGTTCTTGGCAGCTTTGGGATAAAATTAAGAACCTCTATGACAAGAAAAGTCCAACAATTCACATGTATTGGCTAAAGCAGCTTATGGACCTGCGCATGAAGGAGAATATGACAATGTATGCTCATTTGAGCCAGTTTCATGCTATTCTTGATATTACCTTTAATGATGAGGTTACTTCATAGTTTTTGCTTGGGACTCTGAGTAAGTCATGGGATGTATTCCACACTACCTTATGTGCTCCTCCTACAATTTTGAACTTGCCTAATGTAGAGAGTGCCCTTCTGTAGGAAGAGATCAACCGTAAGAACTTGGATGCCTCTTGTGTATCGCATGCTTTGACTATTAGAGGTAGAGATAGTAATGGAAAGAATGACCGTGGGTATGGACGTGGTAGAGACTCGCAAAATTCTAGGTCTAAGTCACATGGTAAGTCATGCAGCAAGTCTCCTAGGAGAAATGCTAATTTGACATGTCATCATTGCGGCAAGAAGGGTCATATATGCCCACAGTGTCATGAAGCGCAAAGAGAAGGGAAAAGACAAAGTACAAGAAAAGTCATTTGATTGCAGCATTATGCCTGCAAAATCCAATGTGAAACTCGAGGAGATAAATGTCATGCAGACTGATGACTTTGATGGGGAGTACATACTTGTTGTAGCTAGTTCTTGTGATGCTACGCTATCGACCGAGGTTCACTCTATGTATGCGCAGTGCTGGCTTTTGGATTCTAGTGCTTCATTTCGTGTTACACCATGTCGTGAGTGGTTCCATTCCTACCGTATTGTCTCTGGTTTAGTTCGCTTAGGTGATGATAGGTCACTTGCTATTGTTGGCATTGGGCATGTACGGTTGTAGTTCTCTACTAGTAGGACTTTTCGGTTACAAGATGTACATCATATACATGCGCTTACACGTAGTCTTATGTCTACAAGGCAGCTTGATGATGCTAGATTTCATGTTTCATTTTGGGATTCTACCTAGAAGATCACCCGTGGCAGACTTGTGCTTGCTAGAGGTGCCAAGGCTGGCAGTCTCTCTATCCTCTTGTAGTTGATGGGTCGTCTATTGACCATGTTTTGTCAGTCAATTCCATCCAACATGTATCTCTTTGGCATGCCCATTTGGGCCATATTTCCTTGAAGGAAATGAAAATGATTTTTGATTTGCAGTACTTACCGCCCCTTGACTATGTACGTTTTGATTCATGTGAGCATTGTCTTTATGGCAGATAGACTAGGAATATGCATAAGAAATCTGGTATGACACGCATGGGTGAGCCCTTGACATTAGTACATTCGGATGTCTATGGGACCATGCCCTGCTAGTCTATGGGTGGTGCAAAGTATTTTGTGACATTTATTGATAATTTTTCGAGTAAAGTCTGGGCTTATCCCTTGAGATTAAGTCAGATGTCTTGGATGTGTTTTAGAGATGGCTTGTATTGGTTGAGAACTAGACTGAGCATAAGCTGAAATGCCTTAGGACTGACAATGGGGGAGAATATGTGTCACGTGCCTTTGAGCAGCTATGTGATGAAAGAGGTATTAAGTGTCAGTAGCAGGAGTTGATACACATGGCCAGGATGTTGGACACGATACTAGACATGCAGTAGAGCCTGCAATGAGATGGTCTACTAGAGCTATATGTTCACCTAATCGATTTAAGCCCTTTATGCATTATGTCTTGGTTACAAATGCAGGAGAGCCTCTCACCTATGGTGAGGCTATGCGCAGGGGTGACAATCACTGACAATCACTCTTGGGAGAGGGCTATGTAGTCTGAGATAGACTCCCTACATAAGAACATGACGTGGGATTTGGTTGCATTGCCTAAGCGCAAGAAGACTTTGCTATGTAAATGGGTGTACAAGGTTGAAAAGTACCCTTGGAAGCCCCAAGCCGGCTTATAAGGCAATACTTGTTACTAAGGGTTTTAAATAGGAGCATGGAGTTTACTTTGATGAAGTCTTTTCTCCTGTGGTCAAGATGACTACCCTATGCTTGGTTTTGGTCTTAGTCCCATAGCTTGACTTGGACATGTACCAAATGGATGTCGAGATTGCATTCTTGCATGGGGATTTTCATGATGAGATTTACATGGAGCAGCCTAAGGGCATTGCAAAACCTGGCAGGAAGCACCTAGTGTGCAAGTTGAGGAAAAGTCTTTATGGCTAGAAGAAGGAACCTAGGGAGTGGCAAGGAGCACCTAGTGTGCAAGTTGAGGAAAAGTCATTATGGCTTGAAGAAGGAACCTAGGGAGTGATATCATAAGTTTGATGCCTTTATGTAGTCACAGGGCTACAGTAGGAGTGCTATGGATCCGTGTCTTTACATGAAGAAATCCCGTGATGGCTCATTGCTTATTTTGGTACTTTATGTGGATGATATATTGATAGCAGGGAAAGGTCATGATGAGTTGGATGCTCTTAAATCTTAGCTGAAGAAGAGCTTTGAGATGAAGGATTTGGGGAAAGCCTCTCACACACTTGGTATGCACATTAAGCACAATAGGCATCAAGGACTACTCTACCTCTCACAGAGGGAGTACATTTATAAAGTTCTTGAGCGTTTTCACATGCAAGACATGAAGCCTATTGGTTGCCCATTACCTTCTTATGTGAAGGTTTCCCAGGTTGATTATTCGCAAACAAATGAGCAAAGGGCTGAGATGGCTAAGATTCCTTATGCATTAGCTGTGAGCATTTTGATGTATGCCATGATAGCCACTCAACGAGATATTGCCTTTGCAGTTGGTGTTGTGGCACGCTATATGACTACACCTGGCAAGAAACATTGGGATGTCGTGAAGGGTATCATGAGATACCTGAAAGGCATAGCAGATATGTGTATTTGCTATGGCAGCCAGGATACATGAGTTGTGGGGTACATAGACTCCGATTATACAAGACATGCGGATAGTAGGAAGTCCACTTCTGGCTATGTATTCACCTATGCTGGAGGTGCTATCTCTTGGATGTCGAGGGTTCAGAAGTGTACGGCTCTCTCTACCACTGAGAGTGAGTATTTTGTAGCGACTGAGGCTTGCAAGGAGGCCATATGGTTAGGCCACTTGGTTCATGACCTTGGGCTTGATTCTATACCTACGCTGCATTCGAATTTTATGAGTGCTATTTAGCTAGTTAAGAATCCGGCCTTCCATGCAAAGACAAAACACATTGAGGTGAGGTATCACTTCATATGTGGGGTCGTGGTGGACAAGTATGTTGACCTTGTCAAGATCTCCATTGACAAAAATCTTGCAAATCTACTCAAAAAAGCCTCACTACTAAGCGCTTTGCCTTTCTCAGGAGATTGATGGGCGTTGAATGAGATGATGTTTTTTCTCATCCTATTGTACATGTGTACATTGTACTACCTTTCTTTTTCTTTTCACTCCTCACTAGGGCAGATTCGCCTTTAAGTGGGAGGTTGTTGGGGGTAAAGGCGCCTCCGCCTAGCCGCCTGTGTATTACTACACTAACAGTACCCGCCACTACACACTGCAGGTGGTGGGCACCCGTCACTGTCCCTTTATTATTTATTCTTTTAGTGATAGTTTGAATAAAGGAAGGCTTGCCGGTCACACATTGTGACTATTGGAGTTCCCATTTGGTCTCTCTCTCTTTCTTGCTTTTTCTCTCTCGCCATATCCCTTCCAAGCAAGCTTCGATCCTTCTCACCTTTCATGAAATACTTTTGGGCTTCGATTGAGCTCTCACTTTTTCTCATACTTGACTGTCATTTTACTATTGTACATACCGTGGACAACAAGCTTTTAATAGGAATAGTCTATGCCTAATGCTCTTTCATGCTATTCAGGCATTCTATCGGATGTACTGGTATATGACATTGAAGCTCTATTCTTGTTCATACTACTGAATGAATTTGAGCTTTGATTTGAGCTTAGGACATTTAAAATTGGTTGTCAATTACTGTGGGAGCTTCTCGCTTGATTGCCAAGACCCACGAACCACTTATTGCTTCAAGCGTTTCGAGCCAAGTGCAATGGCTATCTCTTACATAGCCGTACAGGCTCTTACACCTATGAGTGTAGTTAGCTTACCTCCATGATCGATCAAGTTGTCTCCTCCCTCAAGCACTTTGGTAGCTCCATGATCCAAGGTGCAACCTCAAGCAAGCTTGATCCTCAAACTCTAAGCTCCATGCTCCATTGCCACACATAAGACAAGAGAAGAGAAGAGAAGAGAAGAAAAAGAAGAAGAGAGGCAAAGATGGAGAGCTTCTCCACCACGATCCCTCACCCGCACACAGTCACTTGCTCACTCCCTCACACATTCTCTCTCAAGCAAAAGCTCAAGCAAGCAAGAATAAGAAAAAGAAGAGAAGAAGAGAGCTAGTTTTGGCCACACACAAGAATGAGCTTCTTCATTTGTTGTTTACCTTTTATACAAAAGTCTATTTCCCTTTGGACACCCATCCCTTTTTTACATGCCGGACCATTTTAGCCTAGATCCTCTTTTCCTATTCCCTTCTTATTTGCATTGTGCCTTCACCCATTGGCCATCTACATTTACAAATTAAATAGGAGGGACCTGGCACTCTTTTACAAGGATTTAGAGTGTGCTTTTATATTTAAAATGCACCTTTCTTATTTTGCACTTGCCCTAAACTTTTAAGGTTGTCCTTACACTTTTGGCCTTTTTTCAACCTATTTCTTTAGTTGGGCTACATTTTTTTGCTTTGCGTGTCTTTATAATTTTCTTTTTTATTTCTTTGCATTGGGGTTAACATTACCCCCTCCTAGTAGAGTGTTAATTCCATGGCACTTGTGGTTAGTTGTTGATGAGGGCTCGGGTGGTTGAAGGGTTTCCATATGGATCCATGATGAGGCTTTGTGGAGATTGGATGGGAAGAAGAAGCTTCACAAAATTGAATGAGACATTGCAGAGGTTGAGGATAGATTTGATTGGGTAACCAGGGCCTCAAAAGGAAGTGCACTACCTTGGGGTGTAACTACCTCACCGTGCAGTGCATGGCTTCCATGCCAGTGAGATAAGCACATGGTATTGTCCCATACTTGAGGACCCAATTTGTGTACAGGGGAGGTGTTGTGGGTGTGACTTAGGGAGACATGTCTAACCATAGGCAAGGGAAAACTCCCTAGGTGTGTCATGTTCCCCTGATATTCCCTATGTGTGATGTGGGGGGACAAGAAGGGCTAGAGGGTTAGCGTGGAGCCGTGGCCACGACCAAGGCCATCGGCGCATGCATCTAACTTGAGAACCCTTAGGTGCAATGTTTGTGGCACTCTCATATTACATGAGAAAGCTCATTGTTTCTTTCCTTTTTCTTTGTGTGGGTCTTTTCTTTGTTTTCTCTTTTCTTTTTCTTTTTCTTCCCCTTTTTTTTGAGATACATTGGGAGGGAGCACGCAAGACATCATCCTACTACTCTTCAATAGTTACATTTCAAGGGGGTCTAAGAGATTTGCCAAGGAATGCATGGCTTGGCATGTATCCCTTTGCTCTTCTAACTGTACTTGTGGCCATAGAGGGGGGCTTGGTTCTTGCACTCATTCTTTCTCTTGTTGATTTGATTCAGAATTAGACCCTTCTTCTTGGACTAGCTCCAATGGATCCTATTGAGGTGACTATATTTGCTATTCTGGCACCCCAAACACAAGCACAGAGAGTTCTTGTATGGTTAAGCCAGTTGAGATTAGGTGAGCGCGTTGCTCCTCTACTCCGAAGCCGGTGCTAGGCTCGGGTGTGCTATGGCATAATGTTATCAATTACCACAAATAGCCAATACATTATCTTTTTGTCTTTTTCATTTCATGCCTTTCATTCTTTTGTAGCCGCAAGATCACTTAGCTCTAGTTCCTTTTCTTCACCTAAAATAAATTTGAAGAGGTCTTTTCCAGTAACAAAGGTTGTCACATAAAACTTCCATGATGGAAAGTTATTCTTATCCAGCCTCCAAATAATAGGATTTTCATTATTCTCAATAATAGTATTTCCATTATTCTCAATAATAGGATTTCCATTATTCTCAACCATTATGACACAGATAAGTATCAAACAATAAGTAAAACTTCTACACCCTTCACAAAATGTGCACAACAATAAATTGAGAAATCCTTTTTATTGAGTGCTCAATAATACATACAATTTGTAACTTTTTTATAGATAAACCTTGTGTTTACTTGTAAGTTGCATAACCATCGGCCTTTTGAAACTCTTTTAGCGGTCTATCGAGAAATGAATATAAGCATTACTGCCCTGCACTCCCAGGGAATGGTCCGAGTTTTGCCATCTAGGATTTCCCAAATCCACCTCGCAACGGAACGTTCACGATCGAACCCACTAGGATCGACCTGAAATTTGGGCTCCTAGTGGCCAAGGTCTCCTAACAGCATTCTAGCGTCGGATCTTGGACATCCTACTTTACGCAGAGATACCCAAGCCGAACCAAGTTTTGTCATCTAGAATTTCCCAAATCCACCTCGCAACGGAACGTTCACGATCGAACCCACTAGGATTGACCTGAAATTTGGGCTCCTAGTGGCCAAGGTCTCCTACCAGCATTCTAGCGTCGGATCTTGGACATCCTACTTTACGCAGAGATACCCAAGCCGAAGCAGATCCTTGTCACACTTGGTTCAAAGAGAATGGGAAACGAGAGGGATACACTGCTCAACCTCTCTGCCCATAGGGCATATTCCCATTCTAGTCCCCTAAAATGGCATGAATCGAGGTTCTATCCTAACAATTTCTAAGGTCAAAGATGGTAAACCTTGTGAGAAGCCTCCCAGCTCTCTAGGACCACCCTACCATAGGACAGACCTGTCGGGGGTTCCACCCACCTGCTTTCGCTAATAGCTTTAGTTTTCTAATTAGGTCCTACCACATTTATGTGTGACACTTAAAGCTAGCTTCATTAATTAAGCCTTTTAGGGAACAGGGTTCCTTCGCATAACTTATAGCACAGACACGAAAACAGACCAAGCAATCTATTGACAAACAAGTTCAAACAATTTCCTTAACTTATTTTCAAGTTAATCTTTGTCTCTCGCCCATACAAGAGAAATTATGTATCGCTTATGTCCAACAAAAGTATCCCTTCTACCCTGCAAAAGTAACTGGTTCAATTCACATGGCACCACAAACTCAATCCTTTATCTAGAATAGGATCTCCCAACATGCCCAGATGTTGGGGCCCACGCAGGTCTTCAACTCCATTCTAGACCTAGCAAGGGGTGTCCGGAGCTCCAACTGGCCCACAAGCAGTCTAGGAGTGAAACAACATTCCCATAGTTGGCCCTTTCACCACTTGACCTTCGGCCCATGAATCGAGCAGTGCCCTCTCGGGTTAATCCACTATGTGATCATGGAGGTGATCCACCCATGCAATATATCCTTCCTTAATTAAATCCTTTAAGAATCAAGCACAAACAAGGCATTCAACCCTAATATAATTTTCCAAGAAAATATTCATTTATTCCCATGGTGACTTGTCATCACAGACCCTTTCCATGCATTTACCATAAATCACAAGCACTTGGAATAATCATCCAAACAACAACTAACAACCAGTTGCATGTAAAAGCATTTTGGGATGTTGTTCGATCAACCAATAGAACCAATTGCATTCTTTCCAACTAATGCAAGAGTAGACGATATAACATTTCCATCGTATATTTGCTCTCCCCCTTGGGATCTAAGAGCAATACTATGCAAAAATATTTCTTAGCACTTCCTTCCTTCGACTAGGGCATATGTTAAGGGTTCAAACACTATTCATGATGTAAGTTCTATAGATCACTTACCTTGATTGATAACCCAACCCTGAATTTGGATTGGCAAAAGACAGATCTCAAGACATCTTAGTTTTAACTCTTATGACTAATTTCTTATACTAGCTCTTAGTCAAGTCATGAGGCAACTAGAAAATCATCATCATATATCAAACATGTTATAGGCATAACTTGTAAATACTTAATAAGATAAATGTGATATGATCTCAAGTAATTAGACTCCAATAGGCCTTGCATTGAACTAGAATCTAGTTTTTCTTAATATTTGGGCTCTTAGGCTAAGTACTTTTGAAGTATTTAAACTTTAAACTAGTATTTTCTATCCATGATTCTCAATGTCATATTCTTTTAGTAATTATGCTATTTGTAACCCTTGACTATACTTTAATCTAGCACTTGTATGCACAATCTTTTAATGTCATTCTTCTGACGACTATGCCATTCATAACCCTTGACTAACTCTTCCTTGTAATTGTTCTACCAGCAAATAAGTCATATGTAACTAGGTGCAATTATCTTCCCCTGATATATGCACTTCACAAACTCCATCTTTCGAGTAGGTGAGATGAAATGTATCATTTCCCATGACCTATACTCGTGCATCGTAGTATGGGGCCTAATGTATCTCATACGAGAATCAAAGCAAGCATCTATCAATTTGAAAATATATTACTTATGACCGGAACCGCAATTGGATTGACAGTGATGCCTTTGCCCGAAGCCTTATTGTTGCTGGTTGCAAGTTGCAGCATTGTCATCCACACGCGACATTCTTCGCTTGGACGCCATCGTCTGCAAGTAGACTCAAGAGATTAAGAATGTGGAATAGATTCAAGATGGGAGAGCATAAGAGAATATGGTTAAGAGTGTAAGAGAAGATGGTTTAAGTCAAGGATCGAGAAGATTTATGATACTCTTCTCTCTCTCTCTCTCTCTCTCTCTCTCTCTCTCTCTCTCTCTCTCTCTCTCTCTCTCTCTCTCTCTCAAGCTCTTCCTCACAATCTCTTGGAGGGGTATCCTTCTCTATACCTCTCTTTCACAACCTCTCGGGGTCTCCTTATGCTTCCTTATGCCTCTCCCATGCCTCATATTTATAGTGAATTAGAGAAGAGGGCTTGTGGTTGAGAAGTGGAGCTCTTTGTGGAGAAGGATCTTGGAAAGATCAATGATCTGATTATCAGATCATAAATCTGATGGTTCCATTGGCTCCAAAAGGGGGGTAAAACCCCAAGACACTTGCTTAGAAAGCTCTTAGTTCACTCCTTTTTTTCTCTGTTCGAAGTGTTGTTTTCTGTCTATGGATTGCGATCGCGGCGCATGCAATTTCACAAATCACTTTTTCTTATTTTTCTTTTTATAAATTCTCCAAAACTAACTAAAACATCACTTGTCTTTTCTTTTAAATGACATCCAGTTTTAAAAATCTGCATATCTTTTTTAGGATAATATCTAAAATATACTAGTTTTGCCCAAAATCTAATATTTTTGGACCATCCAAACTATACACATTAATACTAGTGATTAATATAGCTCATAAGTCTCGTTCATGTTGTAACTTACGTGAAGGGTGGCCACGGTCCTTATCAATCCGAGAAAAATATCAGATTTATGACTCTCAATTTTTCTAAATAAAGTATTTTTAATTAAATAAAAATACTGAAGCAGTCACGGGGGGATGGGGGTAGCATTGCATGTGTGGGGCCTCCTTGTGCACCCCTTGAATGAGGGTATAAGGGCGGCCTCTTTACCCCTTGGGTGAGGGCAAAAGGGCTCCCTTGGCTCCCCCATTATGGCCATCAGCTTAGGGCTATGTAGGTGTAATGCCTCCCCACGGGCTTGACCCCCCCCAATCCGGCCCTCGTGCAAATACTTGTTATGGACTCAACTTGGGTGCTGAGATAGTTGATTCATCAAATCCCTTCTTGAGTTGAAAATAGCCACATCTTGTATATGTTTGGAAAATAAGTGTAGAAAATGGGGCTCCATGAGGAAGAAGATGGAGAACATGAGTGTGTGAGACGATTTGTGCAACTCTCATGGAGGAAACAATGTAGCTTCCTCTTGAGCTATGGCACAATGGGAAGAAAGCGATTTTGAGAGAAGTCGTGACATTAGGCTCACCTCTTTTCTAAAAAAGAAGAATGAGAAGAAAAGAGTAACTTTGAGGGCACAAAGTTGCAAATGCGAGAGATGGAGGGACCAAAACATTTTGTCTTTTCTCATATGAGAGAAATGAAGGGAAAAAGGTTTTGCATAAAAATACATAAAAATCAAGTGCATGCTCATAATATCATATGCAACACTACTTTCTAGATCTTGTTTTAATTTTATGATTCTATATTCGATTAGAATTTTAGGTAGTCATTACTATGTCTAAGAAATGATGCAGGTTCTTAGCCATGGTTATTAAAGACCCATTGGTGTCTATTGTGAAATTTGGTAGATGACAAATTCTAGAATGTTCACCTTTAACTATTTAATAAATCTAGTAATTCATGTGCTCTATTTTTTACAAAGAAAATCCAAATGAGATTAAAAAAATTTGCTCATGTACTTCAATTAGTAAAATACAATGATTCTTCTCACATTAAAATTTAGTGAAGGGAGTCACATTGGTTGCACTTGACAATTGCTTGATTTCAACATTTGTGTCCATCCGTCTTTATTTATTCACACATGCCTAAAGCGAGAATTGAGTGGTTTCTTGTGACTCAATGTTTGGGGCACTTTCTCACTTCTAAAGGAAGTAAAAATAAATAAATAAATAAATTGTCTATTTCTTCTTACAATCTCTCCTCCCCCCTAATCTTAATCTAGTTGGGGTGCATGTTGTGGTCAACCCTAACCCTAGAGAAATGATCAAGATTTTACCATCACTATGACATAGATGGGGATGAATATTACCTTCTTGACTCCTCATTGTCTTCTAAATACCAACTTATTGGTTCTTAAAACCATGATTAGGCAAAGGAGAATGAAGTTTATGAACAAGGGGAGTTGCTAGTTGAGCCTAATGTAGCTCCTTCGACCATAGGAAATCTCTCTTTCACATTCTTCCAATGAGGAGACCTTCATCAAAATGTTTATT
Source organism: Lygodium microphyllum (assembly GCF_053477565.2). Lineage (NCBI taxonomy): Eukaryota > Viridiplantae > Streptophyta > Polypodiopsida > Schizaeales > Lygodiaceae > Lygodium > Lygodium microphyllum. The sequence goes on along the minus strand of NC_141154.1, from coordinate 65,759,238 downwards.
GTTGACCTTACAACCCTATAATTTTCATAGTCCTAGAGACAAGAAGTCAAAGGGTTTACTAGGCACAAGTCAAGAGCATCATTTCATCATTAAGCTCCCATCTAAGTACAATGGAGACATTTTATTTATTCTTCCACCACCAATATTTGGCTCCAAATATAGGATGGATGGAAGGCAAGTAGCATTTTGATGGGAACCATTGTCTTAGGCAACACATGATTGGTGTCTTTCTATAATAAATATCTTGCATTTGTCATTGTTTAGGCATTCTTCGATGTCACTGAGTCGTGTGTCCCTATTACATGGGTAATAGCAAGTACAATGATATGTATATTCATGGGCATTTGAATGGGGCCATCAACAAAGGTTATCCAGCAAGTGAGGAAACAACTAGCATTGCATGTCACTACTTTAAGAATGTGGTGTATTGTCTCAAGACTTGTTCTTGTAAGGCATACGGCATTTTGCCAAATGATCTCTCTATGGAGCGTCTGATGTTGCACATGGATATTCATATCCACAATGTGCAACTAGGCACTTCAATGCTAGCAATAGATAAAGTTAGAAGTCTTATGAAGTCTATGCTCTAGGTAAACTGCCATGTTGGGCCTTTGAAGATTCAAATGATTGTGCCTAGGAAATTGACATTAGATTCTCTTACCAAACAACATGAAGCCACAGTTAGAGATTAGGAGCTAAACAATTTTTTGGACGAGTTGATGCCATTGCTACAAAATCAACATTATATATTGGAATTTTATTCACAAACTCTATTGTTTAACTATTCAATTTAACTAACTATCTATGAACATAATTATAAATTTAATAACATTATTACAAGTGAGAGGAAAAAGCACACATTTGTGGTGGAAGAGGACTTTTACAATATTATGGTGTTGAAAAAAAAATGCTTGTTTCCTTTTTTCCATATGAATTGTTTCCCAGGACAAGGTGCAACCATAGATAAGTGTTCTTTCAAATGTCTACCAAGGGTTTCGAGACCTAAAATGGGCCCAGCAACACTCTCTCAAAGTTAGCATACTATTGGACCTCACATACCAACCCCCATGGCCCTATGGATATGAGAGATCAGGAGACTAGCTAAAATAACATCTCACTAACTTGAAGCACACTGTTGTAGTTCCATCACTACAATACTAGCCTAGTCCCGATCTCTAAGTAGGATTTTACTCCACAAACTGGCATTATATGCCACATAAACATACACTTAGACTCGTCCTAAAGACGCATGTTATAGCCTCTTCAAACAAGTGATCTAATCTAGTTCAAGATTTTGACCCACTAGCCCTTATCTATTTTTCACAAATCATAGCACTTTGTGTTCAATCAAGCTCACTTTTTACCCAACTAGACCCTCAAATCTATCACAACTTAGTGTCTCCTCTATAATATTTCCACACAATAAAAGTTAGTTGGTTAGTTAGAAAGTTAGTTAGTCAATTAATAAGTTAGTAAGATTACTAACTAAAGACTAACTAAGGTAAAAACTAACTAACATTAATTATTAATTATTTTTATTCAATTTAAAATATTTTATTTAGAAAAAATCGAGTCATAAATCTGATATTTTTCTCATATTGAAAAGGACCGTAGCCACCCTTCACGTAAATTACAACGTGAACGAGACTTATGAGTTATATTAATCACTAGGATAATGTGTATAGTTTAGATGGTCCAAAAATATTGGATTTTGGGCAAAACTAGTATATTTTAGATATTATCCCAAAAAAAGATATGGAGATTTTTAGAACTGGATGTCCTTAAAAGAAAACACGTGATATTTTAGTTAGTTTGGAGATTTTATAAAAAGAAAAAAATAAAGAGAGGATTTGCAAAATCGCGTGCGCCGCGATCGCAGTACACAGGTAGTGGACAGCACTTTGAACAGAGAAAAGGAGGAGTGAACTAAGAGCTTTCTAACCAAGTGTCTTGAGGTTTTACCTCCCCTTTCGAAGCCAATGGAACCATCAGATTTATGATCTGAGCATCAGATTTATGATCTGAGCATCAGATCACTGATCTTTCCAAGATCCCCCTCCACAAAGAGCTCCACTTCTCAACCACAAGCCCTCTTCTCTAATTCACTATAAATATGAGGCATGGGAGAGGCATAAGGAAGCATAAGGAGACCCCGAGAGGCTGCGAGAGAGAGGTAGAGAGAAGGATACCCCTCCAAGAGATTGTGAGGAAGAGCTTGAAAGAGAGCTTGAGAGAGAGAGAGAGAGAGAGAAGAGTCGCCCCAAGAGGCTGCAAGGAAGAGAATTAGCTCAATTCCCTCTATCTCGATCCTTGACCTAACCATCTTCTCTTATGCTCTCCCATCTTGAATCTATTCCACCTTCTTAATCACTTAAGTCTACTTGCGGACGATGGCCTCCAAGCGAAGAATGTCACGTGCAGATGATAATCCTGCAACCAGCAGCAAGGCTTCGAGCAAAGGCATCACGATCAATCCAACTACGGTTCAGGTCGTAAGTAATGTATTTTCAAATTGATAGATGCTTGCTTTAATTCTCATATGAGATATGTTAGGCCCCATACTACGATGCACGAGTATAAGTCATGGGAAATGATAAATTTCATCTCACCTACTCGAAAGAGGAAGTTTGTGAAGTGCATATATCAAGGGAAGATAATTGCACCTAGTTACATATGACTTATTTGCTGGTAGAGCAATTACAAGGAAGAATTAGTCAAGGGTTGTGAATAGCATAGTCGTCAAAAGAACGACATTACAATATTGTGCATACAAGTGCTAGATTAAAGCATAGTCAATGGTTACAAATAGCATAATTACTAAAAGAATTTGACATTGAGAATCATGAATAGAAAGTACTAGCTTAAAGTTTAGCTACTTCAAAAGTACTTAGCCTAAGAGCCCAAATATTAAGAAAAACTAAATCCTAGCTCAATGCAAGGCCTATTGGAGTCTAATTACTTGAGATCATCTCACACTTATATTATTAAGTATTTACACATTATGCCTATAACATGTTTGATATATGAGGATAATTCTCTAGTTGCCTCATGACTTGACTAAGAGCTAGTACAAGAAATTAATCATAAGGGTTAAAACTAAGATGTCTTGAGTTCCGTCGGATAACGATGACTTTTGCCAATTCAAATTCAGGATTGGGTTATCAATCAAGGTAAGTGACCTATAGAACTTACATCATGAATAGTGTTTGAACCCTTAACATATGCCCTAGTCGAAGGAAAGAAGTGTTAAGAAATATTTTTGCATAGTATTGCTCTTAGATGCCAAGGGGGAGAGCAAATATACGATGGAAATGTTATATCGTCTACTCTTGCATTGGTTGGAAAGAATGCAATTGGTTCTATTGGTTGATCGAACAACATCCCAAAATGCTTTTACATTCAACTGGTTGTTAGTTGTTGTTTGGATGATTATTCCAAGTGCTTGTGATTTATGGTAAATGCATGGCAAGGGTCTATGATGACAAGTCGCCATGGGAATAAAGGAATGTTTTCTTGGAGAATGATATTAGGGTCGAATGCATTGTTTGTGCTTGATTCTTAAAGGATTTAATTAAGGAAGGATATATTGCATGGGTGGATCACCTCCATGATTGCACCACGGATTAACCCGAGAGGGCACTGCTCGATTCATGGACCGAAGGTCGAGTGGTGAAAAGGCCAAGCACGAGAATGATGTTTCACTCCTAGACAGCTTGCGGGTCAGTTGGAGCTCTGGACACCCCTTGCTAGGTCTAGAATGGAGTTGAAGACCTGCGTGGCCCCCAACATCTGGGCATGTTGGGAGATCATATTCTAGATAAAGGATTGAGTTTGTGGTGCCATGTGAATTGGACCAATTACTTCTGCAGGGTAGAAGGGATACTTCTGTTTGACAGAAGCGATACATAATTTCTCCTGTATGGGCGGGAGACAAAGATTAACTTGAAAATAAGTTAAGGAAATTGTTTGAACTTGTTTGTCAATAGATTGCTTGGTTTGTGCTATAAGTTATGCGAACGAACCATGTTCCCTAAAAGGCTTAATTAATGAAGCTAGCTTTAAGTGTCACACATAAATGTGGTAGGACCTAATTAGAAAACTAAAGCTATTAAGGGAAGTGGGTGGGTAGAACCCCCGACGGGTCCGTCCTACGACAGGGTAGTCCCAGAGAACTGGGAGGCTTCTCATAAGTTTTTATTGTCATTCGATCCTTTAGGTATTGATAGGTTAGAACCCGATTCATATCGTTTTAGGGGACTGGAATGGGACTATGCCCTATGGGCAGAGAGGTTGAGCAGCACATCCCTCTTGTTTCCCATTCTGTTTGAACCAAGTGCGGCATGGGTCTGCTTCGGATTGGGTATCTCTGCGTAAAGTAGGATGTCCAAAACCCGACGCTAGAATGCTAACAGGAGACCTTGACAACCAGGAACCCGAATTTCAGGTCAATCCTAGTGGGTTCGATCGTGAACATTCCGTTGCGAGGCGGATTCGGAAAACCCTAGGCGACAAAACTCGGAACATTCCCTGGGAGTGCCAGGTAGTGACGCTTAGATTCGTTTCTCGATAGTCTGCTAAAAGAGTGCCTGGAAAGCAGATGGGCGGGCACCTCACATCCTCACAAACTCAGTCATAATGAAATCAATTGCTATGCACAACAGTGTATGTGAGAAATTGCTTTTAATGCATCGAGGGTATGGCACGTTCACAACCAAGATTTAGGAAAAATCAATGTGTGTATGTAGCAAACATTCCTTTCTCTTTTGGATATATGAAAATCTACACAATGCTTCATTGCTTCATATACCTAAGGCATCAAGCCCTTAGTCTTGTACTATCTTAGGTAAACACTTATCACATATCTGACCTCAATGTGCCAATGCATCAAAAAATGAATCATTTTAGCATATAAAAATTGATTTGTAATGTTTCTTCTTAACTTAGAAGCAATGGAGAGCATAGGGCTATCCCTATGCTACCAAAACATTGTTTTCTTATAATAAAATTGTGTTTTAATCATGTAAACTAATATATTTCAAATTCAACAATATTTTTCTAAATTTTTCTATTTTATTGGTATTTTGGATGTTTTAATAATTTTTTATATTTTCCTATTTTTTATTATTCATCATGAAAAATAGAGAATATTAAGAGTAGATCATCAAATTTTATCAAATCAAAGAATTCTATCTCATTTAATCCAGAAGAAAATATAACATCATTTTATGACCAAACTATGTACCAAATTTACACTTTTACATATAGAATCCGAGATTGCCAAAATATGCATGTGACAATGTAAATGCTCCAAGGCTGTTAATACTTTCCACATCCACTAATGCACTTGGAGAGCCTCCATTTCACCTTCATAACATGCACCAATGCTTTGTTTCCACCCATCACTCATCATTCGCTCTCCATTCCCCATCCCCCTTCTCTCGTACGACAAACTACTTATGGCTATGGAGGAGGAGAGAGAAAGATGGAATTTCTAGATTTGAAAATACTAAACATCAGCCCACAAAATTGGTATAGATTTGAAGCTCTTGATGTGTAGAATTGATTTGTGCCATCAAATGTTACAAATGGTGAAGGTTATGAGGAAGAATATTAGAAAATGTATTCCCATGGTGGTGCCTTTTTTTATGTGCTTCTTCCTTCTCATTCTTCTCTCTCTCTAAGTAGTTACATTTTAATAATCGTGCCCTTTTAGCCATTGGCTTATGTCCTTTAATTGTTTGTCAATTCTTTGGTCCAAAAAAGTGTCACTCACCCTTTTCCATTCTCTCTTCACCTTTTCCCCTTTACCCTATATTTAAAGTCATATATTCTTCCATTCTTAGACATATGCTCTTTCAAATATGGCGAAAAATAGGCCTACATGCTATCCCTCTCCCTTTTCCTCTAAGGTCATTTTGACTTAAAATTTGCATGAAACTACATTGCTTTGTCATAAATTTAATCAATGCACAATGCTACCTAGTGCTTCATTCCTCTCTTGGATTTAAAATCCTCAATAAAAAACACATTTCTCACCTTGTAAATCGGGCTTCCTTTGAGTCCCCGTTTTTCATTTTACAATCCAAATGAGTCGTGAAACCTTTTAAAGTGCCTTAAAAAATCCCAAATTGCTTGAAAATTACTTTCTAAAATCCACTCTCAACAAGTCTTGGTTCTAGTGTTCATTTAGTAAACTAAATGCATCACTAGAGGAAGGAACCTTTGCAAGGGTTGGGTGCACTTTGACTTCACACATAGAATTCAAGGATGGGCTACAATATCGTAATTCATATTTGACCCAAGGTATTTTGTTTTGAAATTTACCAATGATGTTGCATGTCTCATACTTTTTGAACTTAAAATTGGTGTCTTCTCAATCTAAAGAGTATGACGGTGACGACATATGTGATACAAAATAAGAAAACATAGAGACCTAGATCCTTTTTTGGAAATGCTTAAATTATGTTATGAGAGACTATGGTCATCTTCCACCAGACTTTGCTAGCTTCATGGAAAATGAAGCAAGGAAAATTGGATTGCAATTAGGGCAGTGTTTAATGAGAATCCCAATAATTTGCTCAAGGAAAGAGAGAGTTCATGCTTATTTCATTGGAAACAAAGTCTTTTGAAACATTAATTTAGATTAGCTTTAGTGTTTTTTACATCTATTCTAAATTAGAGAGGTTTTAAAATAGCCAATACTTCTTGGATGGGCGTCTATACTTAGGAAAGAGATCCGCCAAGTTTTGTTGTGCTTGGAGTCAGTATGCAAGAGCTAAAAGATTTAGAATGTTAGTGTATGATGACTAGAACCTTTTGTTGCATAGTGGACTCAAGAGAACCTAGATGATAAACCTCATGTTATTCTAAGGAGTAGGGGGCAATGCTACTTAGGAAAATCTCTTGATAGACCACTAAATCACATTGCTAATGACTTCTCAACCAGGCACATTACAAGCAATGATATATTCACAACCTAAGAGAAGTGGTAACCAAGAATCTACATGCCAAAGAACTAGTGGACAATGTAAATTAAGCACTCATATGAAAACGTTTGGAGGAGAGTTAGATTATGAGAAATGCATTGAGTTACTCATGATCAATTATTCCAATAGACATAGTGGATAATCATAGTGATTGAATGATGATGATGGTCATCCCACCAAGCCTCAGAAATAAGCACCCCTTGCATTGTGCGAACAATGGCAACTATCTCATTCATGATAGCAAAGAAAAGTGCAGTGTATAAGGTAGTGCTAGCGCTCACATAAACTACTAGGTGAGAGCATCAAAGCTCTACGACAATGGTTAACGATGGTTGAAGAATAAAATTGACCATTGGGTCAACCATATATATGTGCATTTTTCTCTTGCTTTTTCATAAACAATATAATATTCTTTAAAATGACATATGATTTCTGTGACAATCTTAGGCGCAGCTAATGGCTTGGGAGCATGCTCAAATTCCTAATAGTAACTTGTTTGAGAGCATGCATTGAAGTTGGTTGGATGGGGAGGATGGGAAAAGATAATTCTCTTTGTACAATTGCTGTGTGACAGACTTGATAAATTCATACGTTCAATATTCTCACCAGTTGGCATTCATGACAAGGAGATACAATGGAAATGGTCAAGACATGGACTCCTTGTTAAATAGGGTACTTGCGCGAAACACTCATTTCCCTACATGCATTGCACAAGTAGTGCTATGATAGTGCACAATGGAAAGAGGAAAGTGCACATGAAGAGAAGAAGGAGACAAAGAGAATGCAAGAGAGAGAAGGATTAATGTGACTACAATGGCTAAAGGTACAAGGCTACAATGGTCTGGTCAACCCCAATACGCAGCTCTACGTATCAATGTGGGTGCCAAATGGAAGCAAGGGGATGAGAGAATGAGGAGGACCAGCTAATCACAAAGGATCAATGATGGATAATGGATAATGAAAGTGGGAGGACATGCCGTCTATATATAGGCAAAAAATAGATAAACCCCTAAATATAGTCAAACCACTAAAAATGGATAAGTTTTCCCAAAAAGAAATGCACTAATGTGCCCTCCATCTAAAGTGTCTAAAACACATAAAACAAAAAATAAATACAATGTCAAAGCTCCTAATGTCCTCGTTTGAGGCTCGCAAGCAAGAGATGACCTCACAAGACACACATGACTACTAACAAGTGCAAGGTGCAATTGCAGGCAGTTCTGTTTATGGAAATTCTCACTAAAAATATAGAACCAATGTATTGGAGAAGAGAGAATGTGAATGATTGCAATACGCATCAACCAAGCTATGTTATGGAGTCTAGGGCTAGACTGCCAAAAGGCCGACACCATAAAGTAAGCTTCAAAACCCGAAGAGATGTAATGGCTACCATTGACTTGGAAGACCAAGCAATTGTTGGTGGGAGTGATGGCAATCAACCTTCACTAATCCCAGAAGAACGTAGGAGCTTATGGATTTTACATAGAATGACCTTGCATTACAAAAGCAAAAGTTTTGGGATCGTGAATTAGAAGAGATGCACTAATTCAATTGATAGCAAGTCTCTAAGATTGATTGCACCTTGCTTTTGGTGTGAAAGAAAGCTCAAGGATAAATTGATCCCTAACTAAATTTGGTTTTGTAGCCATGACATGGAGCACACATGGGATGTTGACAAGCAACTACAACGTATTTCCATGTTGCCACTTGTTTGGCCTATTGCTAGAGGGACAAATGCGTCACAAGTTAAAATTGTATCTCTTAAACACGTTGGATTTAATGTCAATGATGGGGATAATCCATCTACCCCTAAAGTTGATGTGCATTTGCAAGTTTCAAGACAAGGTTCTTCAACTGGGAAACACAACAAGTGGAGGCATGGTATCTCTAGGGATGTAGACAAAAAAATTACTTTGGCTAAAGCTATGGAGGTTGTGTTTGTGAAAGAAAAGGTGGTGCCACTTGTAGTTATGGTCTCTTTTTTTGTGATGTGACTAAGCACTTGTATGAGGTGCAACTCAAGTGTAAGCCATCATGCCCCGGTTTTCAAATTACAAAAGAAAAAAAGAGAACAAGTTGTACTTGGCATGCAAACGTGTGTATTTAAGAGTACTAGGATTGGATAAGAATCAACATATATTGATTCAATAACCCACCCTTTCTCTTAGGGATGTCCCATTTATGCTTGGTAGGCCTAGATGTATAAAACCCACTGCCATTGTTGATTAGTCATCAATGTAGGGAGCTAGATGCATTTTGATTTAGGCAAAGATTGTGGCTTGGATATTGTAACTTTTTTCCTAATCACAAAATAATTGTAAATGGTCTTATGCCATTTTGGTATTGTTGGACATTATTGAAGACTTATTAACAAAATGTAATTATCACTTGCTTTATTTATTTCCAATGTTGATTTAAAAATCATTTAATTTGTTTGAGCAACTATTGTGTGCTCATAATTGCATTCTAAATATGGTATAATAACTCGAAGTTTTCCTCTACATTGCGATGGAGCCTCACCATCCTTCATAGGTCTCCTTTATTCCTTCTCTTTTTTAATATATCTTTATTTTGGGATCCCCATTCTTTTTTGGGTCTTATCTCCCATACATAAGAGGCAAAGCATAGACAAATAAAAATAAGTTGTTTTTGGTCCACTATAGAAGTTATAATTTATGTGTCATGCACACCATCATAGTACTAACCTAGTATATTGAATTATAAACCATGAAACTAACACATTCACCTCTCCAAATGCAAAATTAACACTCGTGTAGAGGATAAGTCATTGTCTTTCATGAGCATTTACAAGTACACTATTGTCATCCATGCCAAATAACATTTCCTATTGCACTTATTTTGTGAGATTAAATACAATGTTTGTAGGGTGCAAGAACGAGGTACTAAGCATCATTGCATTCTAGTTATTTTTTATAAGATAGCACCTTTGACCGCTAGAGGTTCTCTCGATGCAATGTGCATAAGCTGTCATTGCAACACGCATGACTCAACATCTGTTATTAATTGTTCAACACGACTATTTAAAAAACTATACTAGAGAGCACAATTACAACATTAAACCTCCATACATACTTCATTTTATCCTCAATTAGTACCATCCTATATTCTAAAAGCTCCAAAATTTTTGAAATTTCACTAAACTCCAAAAGTAGTCTCAAACACTCTAAATGAAAGAGTTGCTTTTAAACCCCCCCCCCCCCCTCACAACCAAATAGGATCAATTTTCTCATGGTGCTCGCTGCCAAGAACTTTCACTCATCCTTGGGTTAATTTACTTGACATGTGTGTCCTACACAATTCCTCACTAATTCACTCACTCCTAGCACTTTAACTATGCACACGATTTAAATTACAAGTTTCATGGGAGTAAGCCGGTGCCTGCAAAATATATCATGTTGAATGTTCGAGCTCGAACCTTAATTTAATATTCTCATATAGTCCTAAAGTGCCTAGCACCTTCTAGCTATTTTTAGTTTTTTCAATTTTGAAGTGTTTTTTTACCTTTGAGCTTTGGCCACATCAATCTTGAACTTGGATAGCCACATCCGTCTTGAAGTCCAAGTTCCTATTATTTTACTCCATAAATTTTTGGACTATATGTCCCCTACTTTTGTTGTTTTTAACTCTCAAATAGCCACTGACCTTGAATAGGGTTAACATTTGTTTTTTGACTCTTGGCAACAACCGCCCTTGAATAAGATTAACATCCCCATAGTCAATAATTTCAAGTTGTGATTAGCAAGATATTCAATGTGGAATGCATTACAAGCATACTAGACTACTAGTGTCACCTATTTTGAGATGCAAAATACAAGACCACAATCTCAATCTAGTTTGTTGTGTTCATTCAAACCCTAAATTTCATGGGTCTATTCAAGGGGTTTGAGCCACAAGTGCAAGGAGTAATATCACATGTTGCATGAAGCTCTACTCTCACTATTGGGAATAACTAGAACTACCCATTTATCATTCAATCCAACTTCCTTCTTAGCCCTTCTATTGTCTCCTTGCCCTCGGCCTGGGTCACATGCAAGATTGTATTCAAGGAGACATACGTATGGGCATAATATCAATGTGACTCCTTTCTTAAATGAGGCATGCCCTTAAGAGGATATTAAGTATGGATACACCATAGTTCCCAAGTGCATGGGAAAATAAACTTTCCCCCTTATCAATATTTTCGACTAGCGATTACCAAGATGTTCAATGTGGGACGCATTAATAGCATACTATACTACTAGTGTCATGTATTGAGATGTGAAATGCAAGACCACAACCTCAATCTACTTTGTTGTGTATTGTTAGAACCCTAATGTTCATGGGTCAAACAATAGTTTGAGACACAGCAAGGAGCAATATCACTTGTAGCCTAAACCCCTACTCTCAATACTGCAAACAACTAGAACTATCTAATCACAAGAACTACCTACACTTCCTTAAGACATAATATCAATGTGACGCCTTCCATTATTTAAGTGAGGCATGCCCTTAAAAGGATATTAATTGTGAATACACCATAATTCCCAAGTGCCTGGCAAGTTAGACACTATTACGAGTATGCATTCGACTAACCCTACCATAAGTGTTCTCCTCAAGTGAAGCATGCCCTTAAAAGGATCAACTACAAAACAAAGACTTCGAATTATTACCAAGAGCACAAAGGCTACCGCTGTAATCAATGACACCATCTGAACATGTTGAATTGACACAATAATATGAGTCCTCTCAAAATATGAGAAGCAACCAACAAGGCAGAAGTTTAAAATCAAGTTCATCACAGACCCACCGGTAGAAATGGATGTCAAGAAAAGGCAATCTTCTACAATCTACCACAGCATGCTTCCAATGCATAATCAACAACTAAGTATCCACTGACCAAAATAAACATCTGGAGCAGATACATAACATGCATACATAGGACACTGCATGTATCAGAACCAGGTCTAGTGAAATCCCTGAGAATTTTGGTACTAGCGTTTTGCACTGAGTAGTTTCCAAAAAGAGTATGCTACAAAGCTTTATCGTCAACAAAGGTTTAGCACAAACATCTTCACAAGGGATCAGGAAAAAAGAACACCAGAACAGGCTTATATAAAGACTAGTGCTGCTATGATTTGATAACCAGATAGTAAGAAAACATGAGCCCATGTGCATGAGCACAAGCATGGACAATCTGCAGTGCACATGGATACAATAGCCATGTAAATTTGAGGACACATAGGAAGATGTGCATTCTTATGTAAACCATGCACGTTCATTGTTAAAAACCTTAGGTAGCATAACTTGAGATGCAATGCCTGTTAAAACCTGTGCTGTGGAATATTGTCAGAGAAGAAGAAATAAGAAGAGGACGAGAATAAGAGACACACAGAACAGTAGGGCTCCCATACTTGCAAGTAACATTGAGAAGTATACAACAGTTCACAGATTCCTGCACAGTTTGGACTGCAGTGTCCAGCTTCACATCACAAAACAGCCGACTGCTTGAATTACTTTGCATGTGAGCCAGATTTGAATTTCATTGACGAAATGTGTGAATCTTCATTTGTTCCAATGACGAGTCAAGAAATTGCAGATCAGTGTCCTGAAGATTGAAACATCCACCTTATAAAGAGATGCAATCTTCACCTTTACTCCAGAGAAATTACTGATGTATAAGCAATATGAGGACGAAACATCCACTCTATAAACATGCAACCCTCAGCTTTACTCTCAAGAAAGTAAAACCCAATGTACTTTCACTTGGTATCCTCCCAATCTTTCAGCTTCTTGCTGCCTTTAGGTTTTGCAATTGGCTTATTCATAGCAGCCATCTTACTATTGTAAGTACCTCGGAGTTTATCAGTCAATGCCCATCTGCAAAACATGGAAAGATAGATGTATCTTAAATTTTTAAAACATTCAATACATGTCATTATATAATCCGGAAATTTGTAGACAAAACTTCAGCTCCTATGAATACAACTGCTACACAAAGCAACATTTTTCCAAGTATAACAGTTCACTTTCCATAGAAACATGGTGCCCTCATGTAAGTCCAAACATTTATTTAGTACGATGATAAGCTAACACCTTGCACAAAAGTCTATCTAAATCGACAGTCTCTGTATACATCAAAAAAGCAAGGAGCAGTAAAGCCAAATGGCAAACAGCTCTAAAAAGGATATTTGAGGACTTGCTTAGCTGTAGAGAGCATCATAGCAACAATGTAGGCTGTGAAAGCTTTGAGTCATAAGGGTGTGCTGCTAAGCAAGGGTGAATTATGCAAAAGCACATGTTCATTGATGGCCAAATTTATTTAGCTCTAGAACATGAAAAAAGCCACATTAAAAGTTCTTATCACCCCCCAAAAACCCAACTCTCTACACACCAGAAGCCAAGAGGAGCCATTCTTCATACTATCTGAAAATCCCAATCCTTACTCTTCAGTGTGATGATTTGTTCTCTCCCTCCAGCCCACCACAACTGCTTTCTGGCTGTTCATGCCTAGTCCAGCACCTTCTCTTTCCAATTGTGAAGAAGACAAATGTGTCAGAAGTGGTGCAACAATGGTAGTATAGGCAAGTGCTAGAATAAACTGCTGAGCACAAGACAGAACAAAGAGAAAACAGAAGAACACTGCGAAGAAAGAGAACTCAAATATGTGCTCGGGAAATGGAATCCATAAACCAAACACGAGATAGTCACATACAACAATAAGTCACTGGCTGCATGAGCACTAGCACACAATAAATAGGCATAATATATGCCTAAAATAGCAGCTGGTCGGCCAGCTGGCCAACTAGCATAAAATGCCACACAAATAAATCACAATAAAATGCCTAAAACAAGGACAAGTGTGCCCAGCCCTAACTAGCATGCACTAACTCACACATGAGCTGACAATCCTACTAACACCCTCTCTCAAAACATGGGTGAGCTGATACAATATAATGATACAACGATAATGACTCATCACAGTCCATACAACATAGAACCACCAGAATAGAACCATGGATACCCCAGCAGTGCATAGGACTAGGAGCCAAGACCGCTCTGCCAAATAACCAACTCATCATAAACCTGGATGTCAATCCCAACTCCAGGGTTTGAACCTGCCAAACTTCGGTCAATGTGTCAAGGACAACCCTCTCTGGAACCTATGCAACTGTATACTTGTATAGATGAGGCTCAGCTACTCCATCTCACCACCCTCACACTCCCTCTCTGGCACGAGAGAGTCATGAGGGATGACCACATTACCTAGACTAGAAAGCACCAAAGGAAGGAGTAGTCAAGCCCTTCCCTTGATCTGAAGAAGTAGATCCCTTTTGCACCTTAGACCTTTCCTTGGCTGAAGGATCGGAGTCAAAGTCTAAGGAACAGGACAATTGACTAGCATAAAATGCCACAAATTCCACATAAATAAATCACAATAAAATGCCTAAAATAAGGACAAGTGTGCCCAATCCTAACTAGCAAGCACTAACTCACACATGAGCTGCCAATAACAAAATGATGTCTCCATGAAGCTCCCTCTTTTATTCAATAGGTAACATATAATGTGTTTCTCCTAATGAAAACACTAAGTTGGAACACCCTTAAAAGAGGGACGAGATGAACTTCGCCCTGAGATTCTTGATGAACCATTCTAGAGTAGAACCTTCTATGCAAGTGATCCAAACACTGCTAGTTTCACCAAGTTCCAATACTCAAGGGGATATGAAATAGTTTGTCTTACAAGCATGTCTTCCACATGTTGGTAAACTATGTCAAATCAATGCAATTATTGCCAAGAAACTAAGCAACAAAAGAAAATAGGAAGAGTGGGTCTAGTTAAAATTTAGACACATCAATGCACAACTGCACATTGACATGCACTCACTAGGGTGTCATTAAGTCATTGTAATCCACTAGAGAGCGAGCATTTGTTTGTAGTTTGTTTTTTACAAGGGCCTACAAACAACAACTTATACACACCACATCCTCAATCCTTGGTAAGGGCTAGGATCCACTTATATATAGAGAGAGAGTGTGTGTGTGCTTGCACACACGCACGCGTTATCAAGGCTACTTAACACCTTGTTCACAAGCAAAACCAGTGAGCACTTGGGACAATGGTCACGGTTGCAGCAGCCTTAATCAGCCACTATCCTCATAGGGTTAACAAAGAAGTCACCAACAGCAAGTCAATAGGCTAATGTCAAAATCATTATGTGCAACACCATGCCAGAATTATGGTACAAGTCATGAGCACCATGTGGGACTCAAAAGATAAACACATATAGGAGGAAAGAAATCACCAATGTATGATAGTCGAGACACACAAGCAAGCTGCCTTCACCATAGTTGAGGGAAACTTTGGAACCGGAATGGAAACAAGGACGAGAACGGGAACGGGAACGGGAACGGGAATTTTCAAGAAGGGCAAAACGGAAACGGGAACGCAGCATCATCTAGGGAAGACAAGGATTACATGATATCCTAGTTAATAAGATTTAAAGTCTTTCATTAAAAACTTAAATTTATCAATATGCAAGAACTTATAGTTGTAAAGTTGGAAGATGTTAATGAAGCTGTAAGCTGGAATGCATTATAAGGTGGAGAGAGAGAGAGAATCACTTGTAATTAATGGACTATAATTGGAACCAAATTGTGGGCACAATCCTCATTTCAATTGTTCTTTTTAATGTTCACAGGTGGAAGAATCAAGATTTTTCTTTAATGAAAGGTCATGATTGAAAGGGCTGGTGCAGATCCCTTTTTACTTGTAACAAGTTGTATTGAAATGGCTCATCTAACTACGCTTGATCAACACTCAAAACAGCACATTTGTGACTCAAAATTTATTATGTTTTCTTAAAAGGTTCCAAACCTTCACTTTTTTACTATAAACATTGCATCCTATTCCATGCAAACATTTTATGTCCCGAAATGTTTCAGGTTTGGCTTGAAACGCCATGTGACGCCATTTCATGATTCCGAAACATTTCGGTCTAGGAAACGTTTTTCAGGAGATTTTGACCCTGTTTCGACGTTTCACCCATTTCTAAATGCCATTTCACATAACTACGGCCTTCATACAATTAAGGCAGGAACACAAGTAGCCTCTCTATAAAATAGGTAGTTCCACTGAGACATGATGACTCACAATAGATAGACAGCCACACCAGCCTGTAGCTTGTGCCAAAACAACTACCACAGCATTGTTTCTATCACAAGATTGTTCATCTTCTAGTGCTGCAATTGCCAAGCAATATGTTGGCTATCACAAAGACAAGAAAAACATCATGGAGAAAGGATGATAAGCACTAAGCATAACAATTGCTCTAGGCTTTCTAAAGACTTTTAGGCATTGGTCTCCAAAGACTTTCATCTCAAAAAGACTTTTCACGTTTTTCCATCTTGGAGCTGCTCTCACCACCGTATTCTTCTTCATCGGCTACATGACCCAAGTAAAGCCTTTGGACACACAAGCAATGACTAGCATAACTTACACCTTAAGCAGAGGGAAGGATAAGAAACCCACGAGATTGCCAAAGAGGTTATCAACAAAACACAAGCAAGACAATGGATCAATGCCTATGGCACCATGTGCCACACCAAATAAGAACCACTGTAACAAGTAATGAGCACAATGAAGACAGCAACAATCTACTACATTGCATAGGTTGCAACATTACACATCAAGGAAGAAATGACCAACATCAAGACCCACAAGCAAGCTTCCTTCACAAAACAGTGTGTGAAAACACAAGTAATTGAACCAAACAAATAGTTGTAGTAAGACATGACAACCCACAACAAATAAAAAAGTATGCCACCTGTAAATTGCACCAAAACTACCACAACAAAACATGTATCTACCACGTAGCTCATCTTTTGGTGATACAATTCCCGAGCAATTTGTTGACTAGCAAAGAACACAAGAGACAAAAGGGCACAGAGAAAGTAAGATAAACATGGCAATTAATCTGGTCTTTTGAAAAACTTTTAAGCATTGGTCTCAAAAAGCCTTTTCAATATTGGTCTTCTAATGCCACAAGGCATCATGTTGAACATCAGGCTTTTGTCTTGTGGCTCCTCACAACCATTACTGCATTAATCTTCATCAGCTTTATGACTCAAGTGAAGCCTTTGCAATACACTAGCTAGGCTTCCCTTGTCAATGATAATTCATATCTATACTTAATCATTTGTGGCTGCATAGCCATAAGACTCTAAGAATGGTATGGGTCCCATAGTTGCCAAGGGTTTCTGAAACAAGAGATATGAAATGGGCTTCATAGATTTCATGAAGTTTCCTAAAATATTAGAAACAAGTTTCATTTGAGATGGAAGAAAACTATCATGAGACACTATATTCATACAGTAGACTCATGTAATGTAATTTATCATAATTCATGATCCTATACAATGCAAATGGAGATTCAACATAGCATCGACATGCACACACATCATGGTGCATTATCCATGACAATATTAGCTTTAATTATAGAAGAAGCCATCAAAATATCCATTTGAGATGGAAGAAAACTATCATGAGACACTATACGCATACAATAGACTTGTGCAATGTAAGTTATCATAATTCATGATCCTATACAATGCAAATGGAGATTCAACATAGCATCAACATGCACACATTATGGTCCACTATCCATGACAATGTTAGCTTTAATTATAGAAGAAGCCATCAAAATATCCATGCATCATAGACAACAACTCAAGAAAATTTCTTGCAATCAATATCAATGTCCATGTCAATGTGTCAAATGAGTCCATGACAAAATGTTGATTACAAAAGTTCAACCACTTTTTTTAGGGTAGGACTTTTTTGGAAATTTAAATAGGTGTTCCATAGGTTTCTAAAATACCTAGGTATGAGACAAGTTCCTAGGTTTCTTGGCAATTATGGTCATGGCAATGTCACCTTTTGAGGCTAGTCGCCTTTAGGGCCATCGGAAGGAGAGCACTAAAATGTTGTTTTGCTTTTCATCAAGGTAAGGACTACCAAAGACTTGACAAGTTAATGTTGGCTGCCTTGCCTCTTGAAATTCTTTGAAATGCCCAAATTTCAACTACTGAATTCCAAGTGACAAGTAGTTGGTCCTCATTCTAAGCATTCTTCCCAAGGTGGCTGATAAACCCTAATCTCTCCTATAAATTAGGGTTTACAGCAATGAATCTTTGAATACTTCACCTCCAATGGCTAAAATGGAATAGATTTGCTAAGAGAACTTGAGAGATGGAAAGAGGGTAAGAGAGAACACTGAGAAAAGAGAAAAGAATCAAACTTATATCGCCAAAAAGTGGCTGAATTTTCAGCCAGCAGTCCCGCAATGCAGCCAAAATGTAGTCACCTACTGCCTAGAGGCCTCACTGCTGTCACCTCTACCTAAAATGCTGTTGCAGGTCTATTCTATGCCTCTACAAACTCACAATTGCTGCAACAGCTACCCAATCTACTCAGACACACTCTCTAAGAACTGGTGATGACTACTACACCCTCCCCTCTTGCTGGTTGACCTCCACAATGCTCTCTCTCTCCTCTTCTAGCCTCTTCTCACTTGCATGGGCAAGTTTTGCCAAGTGGCCACATTCTAATTGCTTTTTTCATCCATTGTCAATCACATTAAATTAATTTTTAAATTTTTTATTTTAATCAATATTTCTTGCTTAGAAAATTAATTGTACTAGCCAACAATTGAATTGGTTAAGCTAATTTATCATCCAAGAAATCTTGAGAATTTATTAGCCCTTGGACTAGCATCAATTAATCAATTAATGTCTAGTTCCTAATGTCACCACTCACATCAATGTCTAATAAAATACTTTAGGCCAAAATCTTACTAACATCCTCTCTCAGATCATGGGTGATCTGATACAATACAATGATACGATGATAATGGCTTATCACAATCCATACAACATAAAAACATGGATACCCAAACAATGGGTGATCAAGCCACCACCAAGGTGCCTCATATAGAGCCTGATATCGATGTTAATCGCACCAACTCCTAAAAATAGAGAACTATAGCATGTCTTTGTGTCCATTATTAATGTCTCACAATAGCATACAAGACCATCCTGTCAGAAATGTCTCTAAACATATGTGATTATGGATTCCCCGCCTCTGGCTAGACTACCAAACTATCCCCTCATGTGAGCACAAGACTAGGAGCCAAGCCCGCTCTCTGTCAAATACCAGCCCATCATGAACTTGGATGGCAATCCTAGCTCCAGGGTTTGAACCTGCCAGACTTTAGTTAATGCGTCAGGGACGTCCTCTCTAGAACTTGTGCACTTGTATACCTATATAGATGAGTCTCATTGACCCCATCTTACTACCCTCACACTCCCTCTCTGGCACTCAAGAGTCACAAGGGATGACTACATCACGTTGACTAGAAAGCAATAGAGGATGGGGCACTCAAGCCCTTCCCACAGTCCGAAGAAGTGGATCCCTTCTATGCCTTGGACTTCTACTTGGTCGGAGAATTGGGGTCGGAGTCTGAGAAAAAGGATGATCGTCAAAGGAGTCTCCATCCCTCTTCTTCTTCTCCTCCTCCTTCCATGAGGCTACTAACTCCTTACAATCCTTCCGCAAGTATCCCTTCTTACCACATTGATAATACTGGGCCTTCAATCTTTTCTTCTTGTTGCCCCTCTCTCAAGTTGTAAAGGTCTCACTAAAACCTCTATAATGAGATAAAAGCCTCCCTTGTAAACGCAAAGATGCCTCGTGCTTAAGCAGTATCAAGGACATATATGTGAAGCTCACAAGTGTAGATGATGTCTGTATCCGCAAGGCATTCGCCACTCCAAACTCTGAGGGGAGCTTTTAGAATATTGTTCCCACGAGATGTGCATTTAGAAGAGCACACTACATGCGTCAAAGCTAGTCCTGTACCCATGTAACCCAGAGAAAAAATGATTGAATAGTGTCCTTAGACTCAAACTTCATCTATTGAAGCTAGCCATAAAGGATCACTATACGCATGGCGGAAGGTGCCTCTAAAGCTTTGACCATACTTCAAGAGATGTCTTGTAGGAGGTAACCACAAATAGAACTTTAGAAATACATCAAAGAACAACAAAATAGGCACGCGCCTCATTCAAATCCCATGTAAGCTCAGCTTCTTCATGGTTGTCCTCATCAAAATCTTCAAGAAGGGGAAAAGGACACTGAGAACATGAAATAGCTCCACAAATGATATACCAAGTCCGCTTCTGATGAACAAGGATTTCATCACATCACTCCATGTAAGATAGTCATGTCCATGTAACTTATCACCTATAGAAGTGTACGAAGGAGCCATATGAAGAGAATAAGAAGAGAAGATAAAAGGTAGACAAAGAGAGAAGTCAACCAACCAAATAGCAAAGACTGCACAAAAATAGAGTTCACATGTAGTATTCACAAGCTGATCACAAAAACACAATGCTGCCAATATCAACATCTGCAAGAAAACATTCAAAAGATGGCGCTCAGCAGTGGATTAGTGTCAAAGGCTGAAAATGCAAAAAATATGGGTAAAAGACATTAAGTGACAACAATAAAGGAGCTGCTAGATGCAACCAAAGGGTCACACAACTAAAAACACAGATCCAAGGAGAGCTGACCTCAACTGATGCTGCATTACATGCAGCAAACACAAAAGGGCAGGCAACAAACAAGTCATCTCCTAATCAGCAAAGAAGGTGAAGGCCTGAAATCAGTAGAAAAACCAACAGCACGAAACTAGATCCTACAATCTGATACCATGTCAAAAGTGATGCAACAATGGAAGCATAGATAAGTTCTGAAATAAACTGCTAAACACAAGACAAAAGAGAAAGAAAACGGAAGAACACTACAAAAGAAGAGAACTCAGAGATGTGCCTGGGAAATGGAATCCGTATACCAAATATGAGACAATCGCGTACTATAGTGAGTCACAGGTTGTGTGGACATTGGCACTAGCTCCTCTCTCCAACAAGAAGTCCACCTAATGAATGATGATGATTGTATATAACTAAGGAGGAGCCCAATAAATAGGTCCAAAATAGGCCATGACCACCAATTGGTCGGCATAAAATGCCAATCTAGCATAAAATGCCTAAAATACTAACAAATGTACCCAGCCCATCAGGCATGCACAGACTCATACATGAGCTGACAATCCTGCTAACACTTGGCCCAACATTGTGAAATAACTAGTTTGCAGATCACGTTTGCACATTTAATTAACAACTTAATCAAATGCTAAGCAAAGTATCAAAACTTCATGTCCCCATGAAACTACGTCTAGACATAAGTTGGGCTGCAATTCGAGGACCAATTGAGAACTGGGCTGAACAACCTGAAATGCTATAAAAAGATGGTGGTAGTTAAAAAGATGATGGTAGCCAAAAATAGGGCACAAGCAAAGCAATGA
The DNA here is from genome assembly GCF_053477565.2 of Lygodium microphyllum. NCBI lineage: Eukaryota > Viridiplantae > Streptophyta > Polypodiopsida > Schizaeales > Lygodiaceae > Lygodium > Lygodium microphyllum. Next base: position 65,737,829 of record NC_141154.1, on the reverse strand, counting down.
TGTCAATGGCTGATGCATGCAATGACTAGGATATTCTAGAAACAACTTATTGAACAAAAATGGCTGGAAATGGTCCAAACACAAGCAGCATGAGCTGTTCGAGCAGATTAGAGAAAGATACACTGAATGATGATCATAGCCAGATTGAGAGTGACAATTGATGCTTAAATCCTTTGATGAATTAGGGAAAGCACCTATATTTAGGGTCAAAAATTTTAATGAAGATGCCAACTCTCAGAAATTGGTTATATCACATCTACATACAAATGGGCTGAACAATGAGGGTAAATAAATGCTTAGATGCTTAACTGGATATGACTGAATGAACAAATGGATATCTATTTAACATGAAGTCAAAGGCCTGGGCAGCATAAGGAGTATGGTGGCAAGTGGAAAAGGCATATGGAGTGAATTGGAGCATGTTTGTTGCAGCATAGAGGGTCGGACAGCTAATCTAAGAGCCATGAATCTATAACTATCAGAAGTGCATTTAGCCTGCACCAAACCTCCGTAGTTTATGAGTGACTGCAAGACCTACAGTTAAATTACTGCTATTACAGATTTGCTTTAACAGTTCACTGGCAGATAAACTAGAGCACAACCTCAAAATCTTCACTTCAACATTGGATATATATGTATAGTATGGTTTATAACCTTCCACTAAAAATTTAGACAACAAGAGTTAATGGGACAATTCCTCCCCCTTTGTTGGAAAAGACAACCAGCGACCTGATTTCTTTAATACTGTTCTATGCTTTTGATGAAGGTGTAACACGCACACACAAAACATTTTGATGTTCTAGGCAAACAAACAAGAGGAGCATGTAACATACGGATTACTCCAGTCGGTGGTATCCTCAGCTACAAGATGAGTCCATTTAGTTCTACCACTGCGCCCAAAGTGTTTGACCTGCATGACTTTTGGAAGAATGGTTTTGTCCATCTTATCTTCTCCCGTAGGAGATGAGAAGTCCCTTCTGAAGATTTCATCACTTCCAGCAGTCCCTGATCGATCATCAGGCCCAGACTGAAAGAAGGCACCTTTGTGATAGTATTTCTGCATGAATTTCCACTTCTTTTTGGTGACTGCAAGAGGTTTGGGATTCTTCTTCTCCCATTCCCTGCGCTCCTCCTCTGTCATATTTCTAACCTTTTCAATCTCTTCCTTCTCCCTGATCATTGCTTCTCTATCATCCCTATCTCTCTTGATACGTGCAATTTCTCTGGCCTTCCAAGCTTCGTATTCCTCCGCCTCATTGACTTCATCATCTGTGTCAACTTCTCCATTATCACCAGCCAGTTCCATGTTCTTAGCAATTTCCTCCTCTCTCTTTATCTCCTCTACAACAATCTGTCTTGTCTCTAATTTTCTTTCTTCAAGTCTCTTTCTCACCGATTCCTCTAATGCCCTTTCTTCTGCTTCTAACTTCTCTCGCTCTTGGATTGTCTCCCTTTCTTGCTTGGGAACAAAAACAGGTTTAATCATCGCTTTGGCCACAACCTCATCTTCAGAGTCTGTCTCATATTCCGATTCCGACTCCTCCTCCTCTTCCTCCTCCTCCTCTAGTATCTCTTCCAATTCCGGCTCTTGCTGCCTCTGCAGCAGATGTTTTTCTTTAAGCCTTCTCCTCCTCGCTTCAATGGCATCCTCGTCTTCTTCTTCAAGCTCAGCTCCCTCCTGTGCTCTCCTCTCCTCTTCTCTTGTGCTGACAATCTCTGCTTGTCTGATTTCCCGATGGCGAGCAATGGCCCCCTCACGATCTCGCCGGCTTTCAGCCAAACGCCGGAGGCGGGGGTCATCACTAGGACCTAGCACATCAGAGTCGTCCCTTCTAGGAAAAGCTCTCTCAAGCAGCTCTTCCTTGCGCAAAGCCCTAACATCTGCGGCATCGTCGTCGTCAATGTTCTCAGCCCATTCGGGGGCCTTGCCGGGCCAGTAACGTTTGACCATGGTTTGTCCAATTTTCCCTCTGAGTTTCTCTCTGACAGCAATGGCGGCATCGCTGACACCTGCGGCGACGGACATGGCGGCTTCCGACTCTCAAGAGGGGGCCCGGGGCGTCTGGTGAGAGCAACAGCGAAACCCTGCCTGCGCGTCGCGATGGAAGTCCACGAAGCGATCTGCTGCTGAGCTTTTTTGCTCTGCGCAGTAAAGAAAACAGAAACCTGGGAAATAGTAAGTTCCTCGACACCACCAAGTTTTATCACATTCTTCGCATCTTCAAAAAAGAAAATTAAAATAAAACAAGGCTTTTCATCGCTTTTCTTATGAAAATCTTTTTGATACTTTTTTATTGTTCAAATTAAATAAGAATGCACCATATTAAGGCCATTTCCTACCTCTCTTCTAAGGTCCGTTTTCTGAATTTGGGCCGACCTTTTTTTTAAATTGTCTTTTCATGATACCACACGACTAAAACATATTAAAAATATCTTCAAAGATATTAAGATGTAGACCTTCGATTGTAGAAGATTAAAAATGCTAAATAGCAAGTCAGTGTCAAGGTGATGGATTTTGGGAGGGTGAGTGGCAGGCACATGTGAAGGGTGTATTAAGGGGCTACCTTTACTGCTGCTAATGATCTTTTTGAGTAGCTTGTCCAGGTGGCTAGCATGCATGTAGTCATCTCCCTTGGGGAAATATCTCTCGGAGATAATGGAGGAGTGAAGAAGCAAATGGTGGGAGATAAGCATGAGATGATGGATTGTGCATAGGCAATTCAAGATATTATGGATATCGTGGCTATTAAAAAAATCCTATGTGAGGACCACTACCTCATCAAAGATAGGAAGCGTGGCAACTTAGGTGGAAAGAAACAGAAGGTCTTGAATTCACTTGTCACAAATCAAACAAAGATGTGTAGAGTTCTTTGGTTGTAATCTATACGCGTACTTCATGGGAAATTTGCCATTGGAGGAAGCATTCTATAGGTGGTTTGGTAGATAATATTGTTGGTTTTAAAGGCAATCTCATATATGTGGTGCCTTCATTATCTAGCATCTCTCCAAAGAGTGTTTTACAATATGGGTGTCATTCTTGGATTTGTGTGTTTGGTTGGACAAGGGGCTTGCAAGCTTGTAGGATCTATAGGCAAAGTATTGTGTGTGCCGATAATGGCATCCTCCATTGTCATGCTCAAAGGGAAGAAGAAAGATTGTGTCTCATGGGATAGGAGGAGAGGTCCCTAATGTTCTGCAAGTTTTTAACACTAATGGTACTGAAGTGGTGGTGGATGTCTATTTTTTAGCTTCCTTGACTCTTTGTTCTACTATAAGGACGTTGATCATTTTACACACAACTATCCAAAGCAAGTTGCAACTAAGGTGTAGCTAAATGATAAGAATGAGGCTAACCCTTGCAAGTCTATTAAGGATCAACTAGGAATAAAGGAGGAGAAAGGTATGCAAGAGTCCAAGTCTATGGAGAATAAAATAAAGAAACCATTTGCAAAGCCGGTAATTATGCTTTGAGGGCTAGAGTAGCTAATTTTAGTACCATTAACATTTAGGGACATAAACTAATGAGTGGCTACAATGTGGAGAATGTCAACCCCTTTTGAGGCATGATGCAAAAAAATGCATGTAAAGGCAAGGGTAAGCTATCTATCCATCAAGAAATTGGTTTGGCTCCCTCTTGTAGATTGAGACTATTATGTGGTGTTAGGGGGTGGCAGAGGCCATTGCACAAAGAAGCATAAGGTGATGCTCTACAACTTGATAAGGAGAAGAAAATGTGGCATTTTAGCTTGCAACCAAAGATGAATATTGGGATAGTGACGTTGGTCAAGGATTATCTAAGGCCTCAATTGTGGTGGAATGGGAAAAATGGTAGTATGATAGTTGTGTTTGGCTATGAAGCAAGTTGGTGTAGTCTAGAAATATGCCTGAAATGTGTCAATTGTTAGGTGGCCTAAGATTTGGATAAGGGGTATGCTTTACTGATGGTGATTTGAACATGACATTAAGTGACAATGATAGGTCATGCAAGTCTAGTCTCTCCTTATGGATGAGAGGTTGGCATGGGATGACCTGTACTACAATGTGATATTAGGGATGTGGCCTTGGCTTAGAATGAAGAGACTAATAATAGGCATAATGGTGCCACATGGTGATGGGCAAGGCTTGATAGAATGTATGCTACTCATGACTATTGGTGGCTTAGTTTGGGTACAATTTTCATCTTCTTATTGCACTTGTGAGCTCAAATCATATGCCTATTGCATGTACTTTTTGGGTGGTCTATATGGGAAGGTCTAGCCACATGGTGATGGGCAAGGCTTGATAGAATGTGTGCTACTCATGACTATTGGTGGCTTAGTATGTACAAATTTCATCTTCTTATTGCACTTGTGAGCTCAAATCATATCCCTATTGCATGTACTTTTTGGGTGGTCTATTTGGGAAGGTCTACAAATGGGCCACCTCCCCTTTTGCTTCAAACCATCCTTCTTCAAGGATTGACACTTCATGAAGCAACTTAAAGCTTATGTGGTCTAGAGGCAAACACATCCTACTACTCTATTGCCCCACATTAATTGGTGAGCTACATTTATACAATAATAGACTTCACAAAGGCCATGGAAAACATTAGGCACAGCTCCAAAGTTGGCTGAGGGTTTATGCATCACATGCAGAGATGTTGTGCTTCTGTCTCTTAAGCTTTAGCCTCATGGTGCTCATCTCCATAAGCTGATTCAAGGAATGAAATATTTCCTTAAATCTTAAAAATAGAGGATAATTTAAGCTAAAAAGGTCCAAATGAGAGCTGTGTGGAGGTGAAGGGGGATGTGCCCTCAACATTGTGCTTTAATGCATTTGAATAAAAAGCTTGTAAGAGAATATATCCCAATGATTGAAGATGCTCAACAAAACTTGTAAAGGTGATAAAGATATCCCAAATGCATTTAGACCATGACTTGCCTCGATTGTGGGTTTGGAATTGGACAAGGTGGAAGAGTTTGATGCCAAATTGCAAGAGTTCTTCACCCTATGAAGCTCTATGTTGATGGAATGGCCCATGTTGCGTAAAGGCCCTTCACAAAGGGTAGTTTGCTATTGAGAGAATAAAACCTAGGAAGTCCCCAAGAGTGGATGGAATCTTGATGGAGGTCATTGAAGCATTGTGGGAGGGGGGTGCAAAACATGTTGTACACTTTCTCAACCAATTTTGGCTAGTAGGGAAGCTACTTGAGATTGTTAATATGGGTCTAATCAAGCCAATCTCAAAGTCCCTTCATAGAATTAAATTTTCTCAATGGAGCCTAATAAGCATGCTCAACATCTCATACAACATTTTGGCCAATGTTTTAGCCTCAAGGATTAAGGTCATCTCACCTATGCTAGTGCACCCAAGAATATGGGTTTTTGGATGAGAGACATCGTAAACTTCATGTTGTCCTTAGGTTTTACCCTCACTTAGAAGGCCATTTTTGGGTTAACCATCAATATTGACCTAGACAAGGCCAAATATAGAGTGAGCTAGGATTTTTTATTTGCTTCCTTAAGGTCTCTAGGCTTGCCAAAAGTGATCACCGCCTAATTTTCTAATGTCTTTGCTTGTGTTTATGGGAATGAGATAATGTTGAAACCTAATTGAAACGATCAATTAGGTAGGGTTGTCCTATTGTCACCTACACTATGCAAGTGTCATAAAATTACTATTAAGAAGAATTGACACAAAAATCCAAGAGGGGGTCATTAGGGGCACACCCCTACTTGACGATGGGTCCTTTTGTAGCTCAACTTTTTGCAGATAACAATTCAAGTATTATGAAATCTAACAAATAAGTGGTTGACTACTTACTACAGACTTATGATAGGTTTGCCGATCAAATAGTCTTGCTAAAACTAAGATGGTGTTTTTTGGGGCAAACGGATCTTAAGAATTGGGTAAGTCAATTTGAATTCAAAATCATTAAGAAGGGGGAATACTCTACTACCTTGACTATTTAGTTAGGAGCACATATATGCCTAAAGTAATGCATTGATTGGTCTAATAGTTGAATAGTGGCCAAAATGACCAAATTGAAGTATATGCCTCTATCCTACGTAAACATATAAACTAGGATGTAAGGAAATTAGCAGTGTTAAATAGTATTCTATTGCCCTCAATCACCTTCATGGAAATGATATCTAGGTGCCTGAGAATGATTCATGTGGACACTAACTTCAACAACAATTCATTCCCATTTATATCTAGGTGCTTGAGAATGAGATATCTAGGTGCATAGCAAAAAGTCCCCTTTATAGTTAATAATTGAGAATATGCACAAATATCTCATTCTCAGGCACCTAGCTTTGAAGCACATATAAGCATAAAAATCAACAAGAACGACATTAACAACCTCCATCACCATCAAATTTAATCTTCATCTTCTCAAACTAAAGTCACTCCATTATGTCTACCCACTACCACTCTCTACAGTTGTTCACCTAATCCTACCCATGATAGCACTCCCACCCTTGAAACATACTATGGCACTCAAAATTGATAGCCATAATCTATTTCATGAGAACAATTCTTGTGAAAAGAAGAAAAATTTGGTAAAGACTCAATATTGGAAGAAGACCTTTCCTTGGTCTAAGAACTCCTCTACGATGGTACGGAGTGGTGCCCCTATTGGAGCTATACATTTTGTGGGCGTTAGGCTCTTTGTTAGGCTTTGTATCATGTGCCTTTATAGGCATTAGGCTATGAGCAATTGGGCAACCCATTTAGGGATAGCTCATTTTTCTCCATTCTATTTCTAGTGTCTATATACACTCCACTCCTCCTCCACTCTAGTTTAATCTAATCAAATCCATTTGGAGAGAGGGAGACCAAAGGCATTGCTAGTCACTACATTTGCCATTCACTTGTGTGGTTTGTACATATCATGTTATGGATTCCATTTCATGTTCATGGATCAACTGAGTTCCCACTACTCATTCTTCTGAGTGTTCAATAATTGTGATTCTTTCACTTCTATTGCTCATTTCTAGCATGGTATCAAACTACCAATGCTATTGGTTTTGGTGCTTTGTGAAGCTATTATTGCCATTTTGAGGCCTCAATGTGTTGCATTTGACTCCTCTCGAGCCTATTGTTGCAAATTGGGTAACATGTTTCTCAGTGAGTTGACATATCTACTACTCCTTGCTCTATTGGCAACTAGTCCTATTGTTGCAAGGCTAAACTATCTACCATTATGTTGTTTCACCTCTGAAGGATCTTATTGTTTACTGACTAACTACTTCAAACTAGTAAACTTTGTGTTTTTATTGATCTAATTACATTCAATCTTGCTTTTTTAGCTATAGAGAGGATCTATTTGTTGGCCATTGTGATTCTTTAATATCTACTGTTTGGTCTGGTTGACCAGCATGAGTACCCCAAGTATCTCCTACTCTTTATTCTTCATCATTGTCTTGTTATCATCAATTTTTTAAATGACTTTCTATTCGAGTGGCTTGATATTTCCTCATCATATCCTAACCATGATCTTTTAAGGCTTTCTTTTTTAGCTTGGAGGATGCTTCAATTTTATAATTGTAAGTTCTTCATCTTCTACTTAGATCATGCTTCAAGATTTGTGGACTTACTCTACATCTCCAGTGCTCCTAAAGTCTTCTTGAGAGGATGGTGATTGCCTGCATGCTACATCAACTTCTCTTGGTGGCTACTTTTCGATGGCTTTGGTGGACCCATCTCTATTTTTCCATATAGATAATGTCATGCCTTTTTCAAGGTGATCATGCTACCCAATTGACAATGGTGACTAATGTAAAGAGGGTCCTTATGTTCTTTGGTGGCATCGTGGTTCTTTTTGGGTGATGGACAGATGGTTGCTACATTGATTCTTGACCCTTTGACCTATAACTTGAATGGTGGCTCCATATTAGAATGTGCTAGAAGATAGGCATAGGAACCCACCGTAAGCAATGGTGTATGAGGGCAGATGGGTGTGAATAGCCTGAAGGACAAGGGAAACCCTAACGCTAGCTAGGTAGAGGCTATATAAATAGCCTATGGGTCACTATCAATGTGTGAGAGAGTGTATCTAGGTTGTACTTGTAAGCAACGTAGTAAACAAGATTTTGTTCTTGTACTTTGAGCTCTCTTCTCCCTCTTGTGCAAACATTCCAATGCTTGCCTCTTTGATATTTTCACATGGTATTAGAGCCATCTCTGATCTACTCAGCTTCCCACAACTCTATCTCAGTTAAGTGCACAATAAGAACTCCATTTTTCATCCTATCTTCTTCACCTTCATAGCCTGTTCTGGAACCCTTGACCTTGGTGGACTTGTTGCATGCATAGGAGGGAATTTCAGCTCCTGCTATCTTTTGGAAACCTCTCTCCACCTCAGGGCATAGCTGTGTGGCAAGTCAGAGCTCAACATTGGGCAGCCAGGAGCACGGCATAGCGGGTTTTCTTAGAACGGCACAATGATGGCAACGAACATGGGTTTTTGATAGCCTCCCAAGTGGGCTATCTGCACCCAAGAGGGTTTCTTGAAAATCTTATTCTGCAACTCCCACAAAGTCAGACCCTAGCTATGGGTTTCATGGCAGCCATAGCCACAAGCTTGAAAGCTTGACCTTCTTGGTTTTTTTCATCTTCTATTGTCACTAATAGTGATTTCAGTCACACTGATTTATCTCTTCCAAAGTCAATTACTAATCTGGGAACTCCATTTCAGAGGTTCTTTCACTTGGTAGGGCCTCACCAAGCTCATCAAGATTGGCATCTACCATCTCTAGTAGCATAAACTAGAGATGCATGCTTGTAAGCACTAAAGCACATTGCTCAATCATTTTGCTGCTGGTATTTACTCAATTTGAGTTTTTCATCAGAAAATTAAAACCATTAAGTGCTCTACTTCATTTTGTAAGTCTATGTGTACAACTATAAACACATAGACCATCCTATCCTAAACTTGTATTGCTTGATGCATATCATGTGCGGTTTCTTTCAAATATATTGGTCAATGAAATCAGAGAGATGAGTCTCATTGTACTCTCCTCGGAGTCATTAGCAACAAGCATTGAAATCATAGACTGTCCTTGTCCAACACAAGGTTCATCTACTAAACCATACCATAAGGAGGAGCCAGAAGTCCAGTCTAGGTTCACATCATTGAAGCCTAAAAAGACCATTAAACCTCGAAAGAAGATTGCACATAAGAAAGGACCACCAAAGTCATATTTTGAAGTACTACATATGTATGATTTTCAGCCTTTCTCTTCATTGCAATTTTGAATATCAATTGTTTGTAAGGGTGTCCTTAATTTGCTTCTGCATTCATTGGCAAGTTTGTAAGGGACTAGACACTACCCTTGTCTTAGCAAGTGGTAAGACCTTCCCGATGGCCACAACATATGCTGATGTCCGCCCTCAAATTTGTAAATTTGATGGCAAAGATTTCCACCCATGGCAAGTACTTATCAAGTACAAGATGATGGAGAGAGGGTATTGGCCTCTCATTCAAGGCACTAGAGCTGTAAACTCTGCAAATCTGGTTGATATAGAGGGTGACAACGTGCCCAAGCAATCATCATGTTACATTTAGATGAGTCCTTGATTCATCAAGTTGATCAACCAAAAATACTGCTAAAGAAAAATGGGATGAGCTTGAAAATCTCTATGGAGCCACTGGTAAAAATACTAAAATCTTCCTTAAAATTGAATTCTTTAGCTTGGAATATAAATCAGTTGAAGACTTGGGAAAATTCATTTCTCACATGAAGGGTCTCATGGCACAGCTTGCCTCAGTACAAGCTCCAATCCATGAAGAGGATGCTATTGCTATTCTCCTAAAAGCTGTGAAAAAGGTGTTTCCTACCCTTGTAACCACTCTTACCAACATTCCAAATCCTACCTTGGCAAGTACCATCCAATCCTGTTTGGATGAAGAAAAGAGGAACCACAAAGAAGGCAGCACCAGTATGCATCTTCAACTTCCCGTGATCAAGTTTTGGTACATACAGTTCTCACTAAATGTTCTTTTTGTAAGAAAAAAGGGCATATTGTAAACAAATGTCGGAAGAAGTATCCCGAAAAAATGAAATGTAACAAATGCAAGAAGACAGGGCATATCACTAGTAAATGCCCCAACATTCCTGAAGTACCCAAAGAACTGGTGGCCAACTATGTCTTCAATCCATCTGATGATCGACCTTTTTGAGTCTCTAAACCATCTACCTGTAAACACTCTTGTAGCCTAATATGTAAAGGCATCCCATTTGTTTGAGGGGGGACATCTTACATGTTTTGTAATCCAATGCCACCCTGGCATTGGGGGGGGGGGGGGGGGGTGCTAGAAGATAGGCATAGGAACCCACCGTAAGCAAGGGTGTATGAGGGTAGATGGGTGTGAATAGCCTGAAGGACAAGGGAAACCCTAACCCTAGCCAGGCAGAGGCTATATAAATAGCCTATGGGTCACTATCAATGTGTGAGAGAGTGTACCCAAGTTGTACATGTAAGCAACTTAGTAAACAAGATTTTGTTCTTATACTTTAAGCTCTTTTCTCCCTCTTGTGCACACATTCCAATGCTTGCCTCTCTGATATTTTCACAGAATGGAAGTTGACTTCTCCTATGTTGTGGCTATTCTCTCCTCTATTGCATGCCTTGGCATAGAGCAAGAATATCCATGTTCTATAGTAATGGAGCATTGCTCTTCATGTATTCATGAGATAGATAGGGATAATTGTGAGAGGAAAGAGGTAGGGCATGTTGATGCCTTCTATATAGTCATATGATGCATTGGACCCTAAGGGAGGCCTTTTACATGCATCAATACAATATGGCTATTCAAAAGTTGGAGGTAGTTTGAGTTTTAAGTCCATGATGGGAGTTTTAGACAACAAAGTGTTTACTCCCAATCTCTTCTCACATGGGGGACACTTTGGCGGTTTGATTGAAGGCCTTGAATCTATGGTTAGGGGGGACTTTACAAGTGACCATTCATGAGATAGACATAAAGGTTTAACTATTCCCATTTTACATGATCAAGATTTGAGTATGATCAATATCAGCTTAGTGCTTTTTATTTAGATGTCTCTTAGACTAGGAATCATGGCCCAAAGTTGAAGTCTTGGAATATTTGTGGTGGTGCATTCAAATAATTCGAGTGTCTTCCTTGAGCATCACTTGTCATTATTGTATGTACAATGGTGCTACATGTTTTTGGTAGATGACTATGGTGTGGAACGTGATGTTGGTTCTTAGGGGCTTGTTATTCCCCATCATTGTATATGTTAATGTGTCACCCATGATCAAAGAGCGGGTGTTAGTGATGTGCATTTCATGGGTGTTAAGCTCTTTATTAGCCTTTGTATTGTTGTGTGCCTTTATGGGAAGTTGGTAGCTCATTTAGAGCTAGCCCATTTGTCCTGGGTCCTAGTGCCTACACATGTTCCACTCCTCCTCTACTCTTATTGTATTGGATCACATCCACTTTGGAGAGAGGGAGACTAGAGGTATTGTTGGTCACCACAATTTCCACTCACTTGTAGTCTACATGGTACATCACATGTATTGTGTTATGTATTCCATTGCCCATTCATTCATTGTTTAAGTTCTTGTTTTCTCTCTTTCACTATTCGTTCCTCCTAGTGTTCAATGATTGTGATTCTTTTGCTTTTGTTGCTCATTCTTGCAACCCCCTCCATTAAGCTTAGTGTGATGAGATGCAAGTTGATGATGGGAAAGTACAAATGATAGAGTAAGGAAGAGGATGGATGTTTCACAACTGTATGTCTTATTTGAGAGAAAGGAAGAGAGACTTTTATATATCTAGTATGATTGTTAAAGAGTAAAGAAACCATGGGTAGCCATTAAGAAATGGATGAAGGTGGCACGCTTAATGAGAGAATTGAAATAAGATTGGCATTTGGAGATAAGGATAAGATGGACAATGAGACATTGAAGATCTAGAATGTTATTAAATACTTATTAATCAAGGCAGTTTGGAGTTGGAGGAATGCAATCTTATTCTAAAGGCATCCTTCATATTGTAAAAGCCAATTGAAGTCTAGATAAACTGAAGGGGGATATTTTGGCCTTTTTGAAAGTGCTAAGCACTAAATCACTCATGTTTAAGTCCCAAAATTGACGGTGTAGTGGTTGAGAATTGGGTTCATAATCATTAATTATGCGGCTTTAGTCTTGTTAGGTGCATGACTTGGTTGAACACCCTATATTCACACAGTGTGTTTGTGTAAGTGCATCACTTGGTTGGACACGCTATATTCAAATAGTGTGTTTTGGTAAGTCTAGGCTATTGCCCAAATATGTGGGTTCAGTCTTGCTAGGTGCATCACTTGGTTGGACACCCTATATTCACACAATGTATTTCTGTAAGTTTGGGCTATTTCCCACTTGAGCACTCCATTGGTCCTCCTCCTTGGTAGGGTCATCAAGTAAGACCCTAGTACAATCAAGCTTTTCTTTCCATTTAGCTTGTGAGCTATCCTATCTATAGATTTAAAAAATCTATGGTTGTTATCTTCTCATTCTCTAGGACCACCATCTATGCTTAGAATAAAAGAAACCATCCATGAATGCAATAAATTAGAAAAACCTAGATTTGAAATTGACTGGGACCCTAGGGTGGACTAGGAGAATTACCTTCTAATGTGCCATAAGATATGGGTACAAAGTAACCTATTTTTGTTAGATTTGGCATGTTTAAAGAGTTACCATTATGTATAATGTAATTCTAGAGGTAATATATGAATATAACACAATCTTTTGTGTGTGTGTGTGTGTGTGTGTGTGTGTGTGTGTGTGAGCTATGGAGTTTCAAGTAAAAAAGAGAGTGATTGGTGTGTGGGAACTCCACCAATCACAATGTGTGACCTGCCTTCCCTTATTCTATTGCCACTAAAAGAATAAATAATAAAGTGACAGTGATGGGAGTCTACAACCTTTAGTGTATAGGTGTGTGGATAAAGTATACAAAGTAAATGTGGGTGGCTAGGTAGCACAAATGCCTTTAACCCCCAACAACCTCCCATTTAAAGGAAAATGTGCTTGAGTGTGGAGAAAATAAGAAAAAAGTGATAAAGTACAAAGTGTACATATAGAACTACAATAAGATAAATAGACATCATCTCATCCTATGCCCATCATTTTCCTAAGAAAGGCATAACATTCCAATGGGAGACTTTTAGTGAGTAGATTTGTAGGATTCATATCCATAGGGATGTTGACAAGCTCAACATCATGGTTACATATAACCTTTCAAGTTTGGGGATCCTTCTTTATGCTTGCAATTGAATTAGACAAGTAGTCCTTCAAAATTTTGCCTCTTAGAGTACTCGTAGTAGGGTTTTGGGAAGCTTCCTTAATCACTGCATAGATTGGTTGAGTTGATTTGGGCCCTCTATTCTGATTTTGATTCAGAGCTCATATTGAGACTAGTGGTTTGTTGGTTCCAGTTAGTAGGGTTCCACTATTGTTATTGAGTTGCCATTGGGAGAACTATCTGAGACCATGGTTGTTGTGGTTAAACTATCATTTGAGGTACTACCATCTATGGCCATTATGGATTTGATGCATTGTACTGTGGCACTATTTGCATTTAAGGGTAGGGGTAGGGAATAGTCCCTGGGACTGCATTTAGTGGATATACCTCTCTTGGCATGGGAGGAGGTAAGACTCCACTTCCTGAGGTCATTGACAACCTTGCTTCAACTTCATCATACAGACTTGCACCTTCCACTCTAGCTTGCAGGTTGACTAGTCTCCTCGATTCCATAAACTTACGAACTTTTGGTTGTAGGCCTCTAAGAAAAGCTCACTTTTGGATTCCTTCATTTAAGTGATGGTTGGTCCATCTCTTTAGTATAGATTCCATTCTAGAGACACATGCATCCACCCATTTACCAGAAGTTCATGAACTCTCTCGCATCTGCTCTTCAAAACCTTCACGCTTGAATTTACTGAGGAAGGCCAACTTTAGGTCTCGTCACATGTACCAAAAGTTCCTACTACTTGTCTCTCATACCATTGAAATGCTGCGACTTTGAAAGTGGTGGCAAATGCGATTCTGAAGGGGGAGATATTCGATTCTGAAGGTATCAAAATTCATTCTTTTGAGGATTGCCATAGTGCCATTGTCTTGATAATACCAACTTCAGAGGATTTCAATAGCATAGGTTGTGAAGAACACTCTATCTTCTAGCTTCCAGTGGGTTGGTTATTGGACAAACAGAAGGTTGTCAGTGCACCGAGCATCCACAAATAGATTCCAACTTTTTTCCTTCTTTTTCTTGTGAACTTCTACTGACCATGACTCCTAAAGCTTCTTCACAATCTCCCATTTGATGTTGTCTAGAAATTCTTCAACGAAGGCCAAATCTCCCATGGATGGTCATTTTCTCAGTTTCTGCTTCTCTTTTCAATTTTGTGGGAAACAACTGGCTATTGTGATACAACTTTCTATAGCTTCAAAGGACAGTGGAATTAGTCTATCACATAGAGCTTGCATCAAGATAGTGACATGCTTCCACCATTGAGGGATGCATTTCTTGTAGAAAGTGGATTTGACAATGAAGATCTCCAATTCTTCAACAATTGCAGGGATTTTCCCATCTTCCATTGCTTTTCTTTCTCTTCAATTGTGCCACTTCTTCCATTTTCAGCCTCTATTGGTGCTTGTTAATGACTGTTTTCCCCCAATGCATGCCAAAAACATGGAGCCCCAAGAGGAACACCAAGAAAACAAGGAATATTATGCAAGAAAATCTATATTGTATCATCAACAAGAATGTTTTTCATATTTTAATTAACCACAAGAAGAGAAATAACACCAATCTTCTTAAATCTTTACGCAATATCATATAACAATTCTCCTATGGATTTATCACAACAAAACTTCAGCGCATTCTTCATATTCTTCATCAAAATAATAAGAGAACACAAAAGAATGCTCCATTCTAACAAAACTTTCACCAATAAGAGAGGTAGATTGTGAGATCCAACTCATTCCAGGCACCACTCTTGTAGCCAAGCGACTCTATCAGATGTCAAATCTTGAAGCCATTGAGCTAAAAGGATAACTCAAATAGCTATTAGACCAAGGATACATCTAGCCAAGTAATCCACCATGGGGAACCCCAATATTTATTTTAGAAATAGAAAGATGGAACACTTCCCCTTTGTATTGATTACTGTGGATTGAACCAAGTGATAGTGAAAAATGAATATCCAATCCCTAGGATAGATGAGTTGCTTGATCGACTTTAGGGAGCAAAGATATTTTCAAAGATTGACCTCAGATCGGGCTACTATCAAATAAGAATAAAAGAGAAAGACATACCTAAGACTGCCTTTAACACAAGATATGGTCATTTTGAATTTATTGTGATGTCATTTGGATTAACGAATGCTCCCACTACCTTTAACATGTTGATGCAAGACCTTTTTATACCTGATCTTGATAATTTTGTTATTGTCTTCTTCGATGATATCTTAACATATTCCAAGAATGAAGAAGACCATGAACCACAACACTGCAAATGGTTCTTGAACAATGAGAATCTACAAGGTGTATGCTAAAAAAAAGAAACGTACTTTCTTCAAAAAGCAAATTGAATATCTAGGGTTCATAGTGTTAGCAAACAACATTTTAGTGGATCCATTTCAGTAGACATACAAGATTGGCCACCTCCAACAACAGCTAAAGACGTACAAGATTGGCTACCTTCAACAACGGCCAAAGAAGTGTGAGCTTTCTAGGACTAACGTGTTGGTATAGAGTCTTCATTAAAGACTATGCCTCAATTGCTGCACCTCTAATTGACCTACTCAAAAAACAAGTCTCCATTATATGAATGTCTACCAAACAATCCAACTTTGAGAAGCTTAAGCATAGTTTGGTAATTGCCCCTATTTTAAAGCTATCTAACCTAAGCAAGGAGTTCAAAGTCATAACTGACATAAGCTCTCTTGCATTGGGATGCATGCTTATGCAAGAAGGACATCCAGTAGCCTATGCTTCGAGGAAATTAAAAATCTATGAAAGGAACTATGCCATGCATGATCTAGAATTACTTGTAATTCATGCCTTCAAATTATGGAAACGTTATCTGCTTGGTAACAAGTTTTTCTTAGTCATTGATCACAAAAGCCTAAAGTGGATTTCACTCAGCTAGACCTCAACATGAGGCAATGTTGATGGATCAAGAAATTGCAGGAATTTGATTTTGAAATCAAGTATACACTAGGCAAAGAGAATGAGGTTGCAAATGCCTTAAGCTATAAATCATTTTTTAATACTCTAATCCTAGAGGAACTGTCTAGGGCAAAAACTCTTGCTACAATGATTTCAATGCTTATTAACCCCATCATAGAAATGGCCAAAGAAGAAGCAGTAAAGGATCCAAGCTATGAGAGAATGCTAAAAGAGAAATCCCATTAAGGATACAAGTCCAAAACTCAAGTCTAAGTATAAGGATTTTTCCATAAATGAGAAGCTTGGCTATTTCAAGACAAGGCTATGAATCCTGCAAGTTAAGAACTCAAAAAGAAAATACTCTGGGAAGCCCACGATTCCCCATTTCCAAGTCATCTTGAATATGCTAAAACTCTTAATGTAGTCAAAAAAAGCTTCTATTGGGAGAGACTCAAGGGTGACATACTTAAGTATGTTACCAAATGCCTAAAGTACCAATGAATTAAAGTTGAATGTGTCAAGTTGCCAGGCAAGCTTCAACCATTTGACATCCCTCAAATGAAATGGGAATATATTAGCATGGACTTCATAGTTGGATTATCCCTAGTACAAGGAGGATACAACTCAATTATGGTAGTCATTTATATGCTAACAAAAGTTATACACCTTATTCTTATGAAAACCAATTATAAGGTTTTTGATATCACCAAACTTTTCATTAAGGAAATTTTTAGATTATATGGATTACCCCCAGAGAATCATCACTATGACCATGATTCTCTCTTCACATCAAACTTTTGAAAGAGTTTGTTTGAAGCTCTAGGAACCCAGCTTTGCTTCAATACTGCTTACCATCCCCAAACTGATGGTCAAACAGTGCAGGTCAATCAAGTTATTAAGGATTTACTTGAGCTTATTGCAATAGGGAACCTAAGCGGTGGATCCAATATCTATCCTTAGTTGAATTTGTCTATAATGCATCATACCATCAAAGTATTCAAATGACTCCTTTTTAGGATTTGTATGGACAAGGTTGTCTTACACCAGTAAATTTTTCTGATCCTACCCTATGGGTAGAAGCATCTAAGCAAATGTTAGAAGAAATGGATCAGCAAAGCAAAGACTATAAGGCAAGATATTCAAGCTGCCAAGGATTGACAAAAAGCATATGTTGATCAACAAAGACAAGAACACATTTTCAAAGAAGGTGACATAGTTTTTATTCGAGTTCACCCAAATAAAAGTTACTTATCTTTGGGGGAATTCAAGAAGCTAAGTCCCAGATATTGTGGGCCATATAAGGTGCTAAAATTTCTAAGACCTAATGCTTATAAGCTGCAACTCCCTAACAACTTGAAAGTACATAATGTATTCCATGTTAGTCTATTAAAAGCCTATGTTCCCAACCTTGATCATGTACTTAACGACAAAAGAATTGTGATGCCAAGTCAAGGAGTCCTTGAACTCCAATTAGATAAGATACTTGATATGCTAGAGAAGGTTCTAAGAAGTAAAACCCCTAGGGAGTATCTCATCCAATGGTAGGACTATCTTGAAGAGGATGCCACTTGGGTTGACAAAAAATTACTATGTAATCAATATCCCTAGTTTCATTCGAGATGAGGACATCTTGATTCCTCTAAGGGGAAGAGGATGTGATGTTTCGACTTTCTCAACCTCTCATAATTAAGATTTGGAGAGTTTAGACTATTAAAAGCAGGATCTCAGATAAGATTATCCATATCTCGTACCTCGACACCTTCCATGGGCCGATATGGCTACAAACATCTCTGCACGAGAATTATTATGTGCGCGGCAGTTATGGCTCATAAGTCCATAATTGACCAAACACGTTTAAAACTTGAGTAAGTCAAGACCTGAATAGTGGAAAATGAGGAAGAGAAAAAGCTTTAAGCTTTAAAAAAAGAAAATCTTAAGAAGGATAAGCAGAGGCCACCCCCTCCCCTCCTTTTTCATCATCAATGACCTCATCTTCCTCTCTCTTCCCAATTTAGGAAAATTGAATCAAGGAAAAAAAAGCTTGAATTCTCCTTCTCAATCTTAGGTAAGACTCCAGCAATCTCCCCCTTTTCTCAGTTCGACAAGAGGCCAAGATTGAAGCAAGATCACTCGAAAGTTAGGCAAATTAGTCATGGCATCTCTAGTGGCCTCTCTAGATCTCAAAGATCAGATCACCAACATTAGATTGCATCTCAAAAGCTTCTAGATAGTTGGATTGGCAAGATGCCCTCCATAAAGAACTTCTCTCTTCAATTTGATTATAAATATGGGGCATGAGTACCCGTAGGGGATAGAAGCTGAATCAAAGAGGAGACTCTTCCTAAATTGAGAGAGAAGAGCAAGAGAGAGAGGCAAGAGAAGAGAGAGAGGGATAATTCATATTATGCAGACAAGGGGGATACTCTATCAGCTTTCGAAATTGAATCCCATGTCTTCTACCTTTGCTTTCCTCCTATAGAATCGAGACTCTACTCGATTTCTTCTCAATTCCTAATTGACATCCCTATTGATCCAATCAAGACGTCCCAAAGCTCTATTATCAAAGTCTTCTCTGCAATTTTGTGATCAAAGACCATGGCCCCGAAGAAGAAAATTATGAAGGCTACAGAAGCAGGAGCTGCTAATAACACTATGGGTACGACCAATACAAATGGAATGGCAAGTATTGGAATTATAAACAAAGTTGCGAATACCAACAACAACCAAGCATTCGTCATAAATGTCCAAGTGTCAGATTTAATTATTATTTAAATATTAAAGATGGCAAATAGATCATCATTCCATGGGCTGGTAATGAAAAACTACATCTGTAAGAGTACGTTTTTTCCATATAATCTCATACATAGAAATCTTAGAGAAAATTTTTAATCACAAATTCAAATGATTAATTTGGGGTTACACAAGATGTACTATGAATAGTATGTAAGTAGGATACTGCACTATTCAAAAAATTTATGATTTTACTACATCAAAATAGGATTTTTTCAAGATTTTGATTCAAGGACTATGATATTTGTAACAATAAATATTTTAAGGAGTTAAAATTTTTGATTCCAAATTGTATTGAGTTGATGGAACTTTTGATCGATAAATACGAGTGCTAATTCTTTAAAAAATCTTGAGATGAAATTGTTAGAATACCTTCCATAATAAAATATCCAAGAATTTTGAAAGTAGCGAATTATCGCTAAACAAGGATCTATAGAATTCCATTAAGAAAAAGAAAAAGATCATCACGGGAGTTTGCTCTCAAAGATGGAAGTTTTGGAAAAATAGAATCTTGTTAAAACTTATCTTGGGCTAGATCCTAAGGAGAAGAGTAATCTGAGAAGATTATTGGGAGATATTGCCACTTATGCTAAGTTTAGCTCTGATATTATTATTCAAGAAAAAGGGTTCATCTTGAAAAAATTGTTAAAAATCTTTGTGTATAATACATTTGAAATAAGTTGTTTGTGGTTGTAAGTTAGATTCTGATCTTTCTTAAATTATCAAGATAAAAGATAATCGAGTACAAATAACCTAAGGCAGTATTCTGATGGCCACAGAATGCCGAGTGAGGCAATGTTCTCTGATGGCTCTAGAGCTCCCCAAGGTCAACATGAATAAGACCTAATCCAAGGGGTTTTTGTTTTCGTGTTAGTGAATATGGATCAACCATGATGTAAAAGGTATTGTCGTAGGGAACTCTAGTTTGGCGGGAGGAGATGGGGATACCAAGTGACTCTGGTCATACCTACGAATTTGTTAATTACCCTTTGAATCCAGATAATATTCTGGAGGTCCCGATACTAGTCGATTTGGTAGGAATAATACCTTTGGGTTGATATTACCTTCAGTCTCAAGATAGGAAACATTATGAAAATATATTTTTCTTAAAGGAACTATTGAGAGAGAATTGCTTTACACTATTTTTGTATTGTGAAATAAATATGTGTAACAAAACTATGATGGGAGATAATCAAAGAAGCTATTTATACATGTCAAACCTAAGGTGGTAGGTAATTAGGTAACTAAAAATGCTCTATCGAGGGGAGTGGGTGGATGGATCCCTGACGAGTCCAGAATTACAGTTGGGTGGTCTCAATAAGCCAAGAGCTTTTCTCAGAGGAAAAGATTACATTCATAGATATGTAAACAAATGACCACTAGATATTAGGAAAATCGACTTGCATCGTTTTAGGGGGGACGGAATGGGATTTTGCCTTATGGGTAGAAGGGTTGACATGTATTTCCCTTCATCTCTCATTCTCTTTGAGTAGTGCAAGTCCACTTTGGTTCGAGTAATCCTACAAGAAGTGGAAACTCGAGTTATTGATGCTAGCTGACCAATAGGTGACTCGACCAATAACATGAACCTAAAACACAAGTCGATTCTTATGGGAACGGTCGGAACTTCCATTGCGAGGTAGACTCAAGCGAGCCTAGATAGCAAACTCTAAAGTTTCCATTAAATCCTAGATGGCATTGTCTAGGATATTTCTTGATGGGCTATTAAGATTGTGCCAATGAGGAAGCAGCCGAGAGGCACGTCACAAATACAATTGGATAATCTCTAGTGTATTAGCTTGAGTGAGAGAGGCTTAACTCCTGAGTGCTCAACTAGGATGTTTGGAATTCAATACTCACTTACACTAGGCAAGTATGGTTATGCAACCCAAGGCAAGAGGTACACTCAAGTTATTGCAATTGAAGCTCTACTTTGTAGATAAGAGTTGATGCACTAGGCAACAATGAATTGTTAGAGCAATGCTTGTTAATTGAAGACAAGATAGATTACATCAATGACATTCAATATGGTTACGAGGCTCACTCATTAGAGAATGATGTGTGTGAGATTGAAGCAATGGTGGGATGTAAGGTAGAAGTTATGGAGTATAAGAGGGTTGAGAGAGATAAGAACATGAGTTATGTGGGTACAAAATGAATGGTGCCCTTATTCTTTGCTATCTTCGCTTATATATGACTACATAGTGTGCACATATACAAGGGGTATCCCTTCAACTATAGGCCATAGGCATTTACCCCAACAACTGTCCACTTAAAGGCCAATGTGCCTTTATGGAAATATAAGAAGAAAGTGAAGACACTATCCAATGCCATCAACACTTTGCAATGTGCAAAGCACACAAAAGGTAAACTCTTTATAAGAAGATCTACTTGTTATCCTCTGTATGGATCTTGAAAAGTTCAATGTACTTGTCTTCAAGAACCTCCCTAATGAAGTGATACTTCCCTTAAATATGCTTTGTCTTTGCATAAAAGATAGGATTCCATACCAATTGAATGGCACTTGACTATCACAATGCAATGAAGGCACCTCTCCTACAATGTCTAAATCTGCCACTAGATGAGTAAGAAATATAGCTTCCTTGCAAGCATCAATGGTTAAAACATGCTAAGCCTTAGTGGTAGATAAAGTCATACATGCTTGCAATCGAGAGATCCAAGAGACTCTACCACATGTGAAAGTGAAAACAAGACCAGTAGTAGACCTCCTAGAGTTTGAACTCCCTACAAAATCAGCATCTACATATCCAAGGATAGATATATCCTTCCTTCCAAAGTATATGCACATAGACATAGCGCTATTCTAAGTATCTCATGATACTCTTTAATGCCTTCCAATGTTTCTTGCTAGGATTTTCCATATACTTGCTAACAACTCCAATTGCATAGTTAGCATCTAGGCACATGGCAACCATAGTACTCGTTCATCTTCTTAGCCATACCATTTTGAACATGATTCTTAGGAGCTATCAACTCTCTCTTGATACCACTCTTTGCACAAAAGTTTGTAAATGCATGTGAGGTATACTCTCTATCACTATTGGTCCACATCCACTTAAGATTCTTGTTTGACTCATTCTTTGCAAATGCAAAGGACTTTTGAAATGCATTCAATACATTACTCTTCTTTTGTGAAGAGGATAAACCCAAACACTCCTTATAGTATCATCTATAAAAGTGTTAAAGTACAATGCTCAACCTAGCGAAACCATGGGTATTTACTCACACAAATTGCCATGAATTAAATTAAGATATTTTAATATTCTATTTTCACTACCTCTCTTATGCAACATTTACGTTTGCTTTCCAAAGAGAATGCACAAAAAAACCAAGATTAGAAAATTTAGACAAGAAAGATACTTTGAACAATACAAAGCTTTCATTCCAATGACTAACATATGTCCCAAACGATGATGCCATAAAGAAAAGATGGTTCTTTAGTGAGCTACAACATGTAAAGGATACAAAAGTGGCTAACTCGAATTCATATTCCACAAGTGCATTCAAAATAAAGAAGTCTTTGAAAAGATTCCAAATATATCTACTAAGAGACAATAATACCCAAATGGTATGTGATTATGTTTCGACAAGATGTGCTATATACAAACAAGAATAAAAGTTAGAATTATGAACTAGTAAAAAGATCAAATTAAACAATAAAGCACTTACCAGATAGAATGTGATATCATTTTTGGCCTAGGTCTTTAATATTGTGTTAGCCAATCTTTTAATTGCAATCCTAAAATCTAAATATTAACTCATAGTCTTGTTTTGTCTTAAGAGATGGATGTAAGTTGTTAAGTTTGATCCAAACTTCAAAAAATTCATTCATTAACGAGATTGCAAGCCGCACATTTTGTCAATCACACAAATCTTTTTAAGATTACCAAATTGAATTATGATGCACATCATTTGTTGATATGATTTCCTACTAATGAAAACATTTCCACATACCTTGACAAATTTGGCTAGACTTGATTTTGCTAACCCCTATTTATCTACTTTAACACATCTCGATGTAATGAGCTTCAACTTTGATCCTTAAGTAAATGAAAGATAGCCTTTCTATTTTGACATGTTATTTTGCTCTTATGGTATACAATTTTAAAGTCAACTCTTAACTACAATTTCCAAATACAATAAATATTTTTTTATTTTTTGCCTCCTCATGGTACTAAGTGCTCAAAGCCTTTTGATTACCCTTGCCTTAACTTAAATCCAACATAAATGCTTTGCAATCCTCTAGTTGTAGTGAAGATCCCTTTGTCTCTTGTTTTTCTCCTTGAGTTTTCTATACATGAATCTTCAATGGTTTCAACTCTCTCTCTAGTTATATTTGATTGACTTGTCTCCAATCTAGCCCCCCAAGCTCAATGGGAATGATAAAATGTTTGCCTAACCTTCTAAATTTTGGGTTTCTCACTCAATTTTTGAGTGATTGCAATACCAAGAAACCCATCATTTCCATCTCTAATAATTTATAATTGTATCATGAAGTATCTAGAACATGGGTTATTTACTTGCTTGTGAATTTTCTATATATAAATCTCAATTGTTCCAAACATCAATGTGCTTCATACCCTTACCTCTTAGCCTTATACGTTCCTTCCACTTCACATTTATCCATGCCTCCAAGCTTTGTTTTTAGACAATAATATAGGTGTTTTCTTACAAGGAGAGAGGCGTAGAGAGGTACAAAAGACTTATAGCATTAAGCTACAACTTAATATAGAGCTTCTTTAAATCACTACAAAAATGTGAATACAAAGAGAAACAAAGCTTTGTAATATGAATGAGAGCTTCTTTCAAAAGGTACTTGTGTAAATTGAGTAAGAGAAAATTCTCTTTGTATTTTTAAGAACAACTTCAAGAGCCTCTTGCATGCATGTGCACACACACACACACACACACACACACACACACACACTCTCTCTCTCTCTCTCTCTCTCTCTCTCTCTCTCTCTCTCTCTCTCTCTCTCTCTCTCTCTCTCTCTCTCTCTCTCTCTCTCTCTCTCTCTCTCTCTCTCCATGTGCTTGTGTTAATAGCATTTTATGTAGGCTAAAGTCAAAGAATATCAAAGCAAAGTGAAAGCTAAAGTGCCATATTTATTTAACGGTTTATTATTTTGGAGTACTCCATTGATTATTTTGGGTACTTGTAGCATCTATGTATTTCATGAACATTAGATTATCATGGTTATATTATTTTGTGAGAGTTGCTCCTATACATATTGTATCATCACCCATAGTTGTATTTCTCACACTTGTAATTGTTGTGTGGGTTGTGCACATGTATTTGTTATTGTGTTAGTATAGGTATGGCCTAATAAGGCTAAGGCACAAGCATGCTTTAGGCCTTAAAGTGGATAGGATAACCAAAAGAGGGTGCAAACCACACTAATTCACAGTGGTGGAAAACCCTAAAATTGTAAATGAGTGCATACCCTAATCCTAAAATGATGTGCCACCCTAGAGAAATAACCTAACCCTCATCCTAATTTGTATCTATATAAGGGCGGGAGGTCTTAGTTGTATTTGCCTTTTTAATGTGTCCATACTATGGAAGCTCTATCAATGCAACCATTCCATTCTTCTATTCTAATATCTTGCTTCCATTGTTGAAAGTGATTGAGAGAGAGTGAGTGAGATGTATGTTGAGTGACGGACTAGGGAAGATAAGGCTATTCATCATCAACTTTCTCTTCTTCTTCTTCTCTATTAGCTTCTGTACTCATTGGGTATGCTTGGTAGTGAATACAAAGGAGTGACAACATTGGATCATGTTTCTTAAGTCATGAAATTGACTTCAAGCCTTCAAGCTTTTAAACTACAACACGGGAAGGTAAGTCAATGAGTTTCCTACGACTCAAATCTAGTCTCGTGTTCTTGCCTTCTTGGGATAGAGAGAGGGATGCATGGTTAGTTAGAGCAAAGTGTTGAGAGACAAGGTGAGAGATTGTCATTGAAGTATTTTGTGAAGGCAAAAGTCAAAGAAGGTCAAAGCAAGGTCACAATATAAGTGCTTGATTTACTTGATGGTGGATTATTATTTTTAAAGTGCTTCAATGATTATTTTTGGACACTTGTATTATTATGTACCTCATGGACATAAGATTATCATGATTATATCATGAGAGTCAAGCTCACTTCTATGCACATTGCATCATCACTCAAAGTTGGATTTCTTGCACCATAATTGTTGTGTGGATTTCATGCATGTACTTGTAATTGTATTAGTGTAGGCATGGTCTAGTAAGACTAAGGCACAAGTATGCAAGGAATGATCAACGTGGATAGGTCGGTCTAGACCCCACAAAGTTGATAGGATGCTCAAAAGAGGGTGCAAACCCTAACTCACAGTGGTGGAACACCTAAAACACAAATGAGGCACAAAACCTAAAACACAAAGTGGGAAGCAAACCCAAAAACAAAAAAGGGGTACAAACCCTAACCCTAAAATGGTGCACCACCCTAGAGATGAGACCTAACCTTAACCCTGATCTTGCTCTATGTAAGGGTGGGAGGTCTCAATTGTATTCACTCTTTTGGTGCATCCAAACTATGAAAGCTCTATCAGTGCAACCATTGAAGCTTCCTATTCTATCATCTTGCATCCACTGTTGAGAGTGGTTGAGAGAGAGTGAGTGAGATATGTGTGGAGTGAGAGACTAAGAAGGAAAAGCTTTTTGTCGTCTTCTTACTTTTCTCTTCTTCTCTACTAGATTCTTGGCTCATTAGTGTGATCAGTGGTGGATGCAAAGGAGAAATAATCAAATCATATTATTTGGGTCATGGAACCATATTGAGCCTTTAAGCTTTCAAACTACAATGTGAGAAAGTGACTAGTGAGTTTATTATACCTCAAAGCTAGTCTTGTGTTCTTACTTTCTTATGATATTGAGAGGGATGCATGGTTAGTTAAAGTGGAGTGTTGAGAGACAAGGTGAGAGATTATCACCAAAGTGAGTTGCAACTTACCTTCCTGAATTATTGTCCGAAAGCTTGAAGGATTGAAGATGGTTTCATGACCCAAGAAACATGATCCAATACTATCACTCCTTCACATCCACCACCAAGCACACCAATGAATTGAGAAGCTAATAGAGAAGAAAAAAAAGAGAAAGATGGTGATAAAGAGCTTCATCTTCCCTTAGCCCCTCACTCAACACACAACTTACTCACTCTCTCTCGATCACTCTCAACATGGAAGCAAGAGGATAGAATAGAAGAATTGAATGGTTGCACTGGTAGAGCTTTCACAACATGGATGCATTAAAAGAATAAATACAACTAAGACCTCCCACCCTTATCTAAATACAAATTAGGAATAGGGGTTATGTCATTTCTCTATGGTGGTGCACCATTTAGGGTTAGGGTTTGCACCCCTTTTTCATTTTAGGGTTTGCACCCCACATTGTTTTTTAGGGTTTCCACCATTGTGAATTGTGGTTTGCACCCTCTTTTGGGCATCTTATGCACTTTGTGGGCTCTAGGGTGGTCATTTTTAAAAGCATACTTGTGCCTTAGCCTTAGTAGACCATACCTACTCTAATAAAATGATAAATACATGTGTGCAACCTACACAACAATTATAAATTGCAAGAAATAGAACTATGGGTAGATGATATAATCTACACAAGAGTGAGCCCATCGGCTATCATAAAATAATTCAATCATGATAATATAATATCCATGAAATACAAAGATGGTACAAATCCCCAAAATAATCACTAAAGCACTTTGAAATATGATAAATCATCAAATAGATATGACACTTTAGCTTTCAATTTACTTTGATCTTCTTTGACTTTACCCTCCATAAAATACTATTAACATTATCCCCCTCCGAGATGAGTGCCAACTCCATAGCACTCACATCAAAAGTAGACATGGAATGCTAAGAACACTCGATGAATAAGTAGTCCCAAGGAAGAGAAATAAGTTGTGTTGATGGAAAACCATGGAAGAAGGTAAGAGTGATATGCCTCCAGATGAAGAACTGGTATTGAAGAAGAGGATACTCTTGCTATTGATGTTGTAGATGATGTCCAAAAATATGTGCTAGCTAACAAAAGAATATACTAGCATAATGGATCAATGGAGCACTAATGGTGCTACTAAAGAATAGAAATGAATCATAGAATGAGAAGGATACAAAGGCCACCAATGTGGATGGATCTTCAGCTCTTCAAATGGTCATTCACAAAAATCCAGGAATCCAACTTATGCTCTCCCTAAGGGGTGCATGTAACTTACGTGTGCCATGATGTGTTCACATGCAACTAGAATTGGGAGATGGATTGAACTCCAAGCAAGCTGAAAGTGTTGTCCCACACTTGAGAATCCAAAACCGTGAATAGGTTAGGGTGCAAATATTATGTGAGTATGTGTGCGTACATAGGCTAATACATAGGTAGAAGACTACTCCATGGATTCTTTTGTTGATAATCGTTGATGAAGCAAGGGAGCTTGAACTGATGATGAAGATGGGAGGAATTATCATTATTGCTAAGGGAAAAAGCAATTGTTAAAGAAGATGAGAGAAACACCAATATGGGATAGTTACAAGCTCAAGTCCAAGCGAATAAGTGCTTGAAGAACATGTAGCTCCGCTGAATCACTACATATGGTAGCTGATGTAATTTTATCTAGTTGCATGAAGGACCATTTTTAGCTAGCTTTGGATTTGGTTTTCTTGCACTAAGATGAAAGAAGTGGAAAGGAAATTGTACAAGTGTGAAACAAGTCTAACCAAAGCAAGGTAAGACTTCCTAGGTAGATGTTGCAATCAAGGTATGCTATTGATGAAGAAATTGGGATGTCATTGTCAATGGCTCTTGGATTTCTTTGTCTTTGGTTAGAGTCACTCAAATGATTTTGTTGGAATAAGGTTACCATGGCTTTGAATCTTCAAAGAATGCTTTTATTTTTTATGAGATTATCTTCATGTGTTGTAGCTTGAATCTGCAGAGTTCTTCTATTATCCAAGTTATTGTTAGCAAGGCTTGAATGTGCAATGTGTTGCTATGTCACATGTCATTTTTCTACATTCACTTGGTGAAGCTTTGAGAATACCATGCAATAGATTCAAAGTCAAAAGATAGAATGAATTAAAAACAACTTTTTTGCATTTGATCATCATACTTTGATCAAAAGTTGTGATCTCATACCTTTGATGTTGCCCTCACATAAGATGTAGTGTTGTTCCAAAATTCGAAGGGCTTTGGCTCTTATCAGTGCAACAAAAGAAAAAATATATACAATGAAACTAAGGTGAGTTATAGACAAGGGTTGGTACATTGTGGTTTTTAGGATCCACTAGAGTCATAGAAGTTCAAATTGTACTCCAACTAAGCAAAAGCATCGAAATCAATTGGCTTCAAAGCTAGTCCACAAATGTAATTTATCAAATCACTAAGCAAACATGATCTTGCAAAGCAACTGGCAATGTGTAACTCCTCTATAGTCAAAATATTATCAAGCAATGGATGATATTTCAAATTTTCTAGCAATGCTAGTTTTCAAGAGAGGATGATAGAGTGCAAGGAAATGGCTTCATAATAAGTTGGGTCAAATTGAAGTGCACTCACTATACGATGTTGCCCAACCATTGTCATAAGATATTTGCCATCATAAGCTAGCTCAACTCAATGAGAAAACCACTTATGGTGAGAATGGACTCAAGGAACTATGATTCTACTCAAGGCAATCAAGTACTATGACTAGTAGATGATTTTGGTCATAGAAGCATAAGAGGGAATAAGCAGACATGACTACAATTACTTGTGAGGAAGGTTCTTAGCATATTCATCTTGAACCAAGAGGCTTTTGTGGTAGAGGTGTTCTCTCTCTTCCCAACTGGGATGCCACTTTAAAAGAAACTTGTATCACTCATCATCATCAATAAGGCCTAAATCAATCGTTACAAATAGCTTGGCATAAGTGGTTAATATGGCATCAAATTGGAGTAGCCATTCTGTTTCACAAAAATCAAATTTCTTTGCCAAATGAGCATCCATGCTACCTAATGGCCAACATACCAAAAAAAGCTAGAGGCATTTGACTAGCCTCCTCTGGAGCATCTTGGGATTCAACTAGCTCAACTTGGTCAAACTAGTGGTGTGGGTTAGTAGGGACATAAGTAGCTTTAGGTTCAGGATCTAAAGTCTCAAGTATACTGCTTTGAGCCACTATGTTGGTTGTAATAGAAGGTTTATGTATAACACTGCTTTTCATCATTAGATAAAGAGTCATTCTATGTGGTACAAGAAGTAGAGGAAAGATGAGGTGATATCACTCAACCTTGGAACAAAGGTCACAAAATTCAGATTGTACTACAATGAAGCATGGCCATCCAGAAGTTGTGGTTCACATGTGAGGTAGAAAATATATCTAATGACAACAATCATCATGTTGCTTTGTCCCAATCAACTTGCATGTGTAGCTCTTTCACTAAAATGAGTTTGTCACACAAGGGATCTATTTCAGCAACTTTAGAAAGTTGACATGTGGATAATCACAAGCACTCTTAGAGATATAGGTGCTACATATGTCAAATAATGCATTGAAGTCCAAAGTGCCTTTCTTTGCTCAACAATGGTCATTAGATGGTTGCTATATCATGCAGCTAAACCTCATCTAGAATATCGTTCCTTTCAAATTCACTTTGACCTTCTATGTTTCAAGAAAATGCCACAACTTCTTTCCTATTTGCTTTGCACTGCTCAAGCTGGAAACACAGGAATCAAGTGATGCTTCTCCTACTCAGTCTTGGCCATTTTCTAAATGACTTCTCCCATGACTCTTGAATAACACCAACAAATTTTTGATTGCTCTAACCATGTCAAAGGCCTTTCAAAAAGCTTCCCATCTTTAGCAGTTTGAATTCCAATGTCAGAATGAACATGTGCACAAGTGAGTGAAGGCAATATTGTTTCATCTAGTTCCATGGAACTCATAACCTTGAATTGATTCTTTTATTTCCCCATATTTTCTAAAACCTCCATGAGAGATCTCTCAACTGGATTTAAATGCATTGGAGCTTCAAAAGCTGAAAAGAATAAGACCTTTGAATCTTTGGATTCATGGTGCTCTTTGGACAAGAGTTACTAGCACTAGAGGTTTATTCCTTAATTGAAGTGATAGGCTTGGTCACAACCATTGGTCACAACAAAAGGCTATGACCTTCTAATTCAAGAGATTGGTCAATCATATCGGTTAAAGATAAATGTGCACTAGGATCCTTAGATTGATGGGAAGTAGACTTGGTATGCGGATTTCCAACTATGTTCATGGTAACACACTTAGAGAGAGGTTGTTAGTCCTTTGACGTGCTCTTGGATATCCTTTGTGGAACCATTTTTTGGGATTGAGCAATTGTACTAGGCTAGTGCTAATAGATTTTCAATTTGAGCTTGGTGACAAGGGTTCTTTGTTTCTACGAGACTCTGGTTGTTTCGAAGGACCAACAACAACTAAGAGTTGTCACTTGCCAACACTTAAGGGCTTTATCTTCTCCTTCTTTGAATTGGTTATTTTAGCATAAGTGCTATCACTAGGAAATGGCTACTTTGTTTCTTGCATGTGACTCAATGGCTTCCCAGATACTACTAGTTTCTCATGTGAATTAGCAACTACCTCAAGAAGTTGCTCTTCTTAAATTGTGGATGCTAGTATCACAAGAACTAGCTTTTCAAAAATCACTAGCTTGTTTGTTTTCGACTACTTAAGCATCTTACTCCTTGACCTAGATCTATGTTTGGGTCTCTTTCTCTTTTACTTGGATTTTAATGGGACTTAGGCTATGGTTAGTGGAGCTAGCTTTGCGGCTGGTTTCGACAACCAAATCCAATAATTTCTTGCATAAAACCCTTGAGCACGTAGCAATGTTTTGGGAACCCATCAAAGTGTTGTGATAGCTCTTCATCAACGCTTGATCTGATTATATGCCCTAGGTCTTCTTTGCCTTCAAGATGAAATTCTCTTCTCAACAATCGAAGGAGTTGGTGTAGTGGTCCTAGTAGCAGGTTTAGTCATTCCTTGGATTCTAGGCGGATTCTTCCTCAGGGACTCTTTCTGGTTAGAGTGTGCCTTAAGCAATTCCTTTAGAACTCTTTGGCCATCCTCACTAGGGTTTTGGTCTAACTCTAGGACATGCTTCTTGCTCTTCTCAGGAGAAGAGATGAGATTACCTTCACTGAAAGTAGTGACAATCTAGACATCTGGTAGGATTAAGTATATTCTGTGTGCTTTATAGTTCCACACAGCATTTGGTTGCATGCTTGAAAGGTCTTCCAAGCACAACATCCTTGCCCATATCTTATTTGTTTGAAAGCATATAAAAAATGATGGGTAGGTGATTAGTCTCTATAATGAGAAGAATCTTGCATTGTCCTCCATAAGGTTTGATAACTGCATTTATTGGGACTAGTTTAGGTTACCCAATTTCATTCTATACATGGTAAATCAAAATATTGTAACTTGAATCTTCATCAATGAGAGCATCAATGTTTAGGCTAGACCTTACAAGACCTTAGAAGAAGTCATTTCAGTAATATGTATGGTCTTTTGTCTATTTTGGACATTTGTCAATTTTGATGATTTTTGGAATTTTGAAAATGGAAAGTCGTAGCTTTTCATAGCATGCCTAGAATTCAGTTATGTTCAAGTGTATGTTCATGCAGATCATTAGGTAACTATGGCAGATTTTTTGAATAGGAGAGGCAGATGTAGTCTGTCAACCTGTGTTGTCTTATTTGATCTATTCTTATTCCTTGTGTAATTCATATCTGAGTGTTGTGAGATAATCATTGATGTAGAAAGTGAAATGCTTGTGATGTGAAGATAAAAGTTTAGTATGAACTTTGATTTTCCCAATTGCTAGATAGAATGTCAAAATGTCATTTGGACTATCAAAACTGTGTAACTGCTGCTTGGCTATGCAATCTCGCTTGGCAATTAAGTTGACCCTAAGATATGTAGGAGGTATCAGTTCTTTGTCTTTTAGGTCAATGTTGGTGGCTTTGTGTAATGAAACTAACCTAGCTTAGCCTAAACTGTCCTAAATCCATGACCAACCATGGATGATCAACAAGAAACCAACAAGACAAATTGAAAGGGAAGGAACTAATCTGCATTAATCATGGCTAGCAGCCATAGCTAAACTAGGAAAGCAGTACAAGAAAGTTACCAAAACATGAATTCTCCAAATGATCCAAAGATGATGCTACATTTTTTTGGCCTCATCTTTTATAACTACCCTAGCCAAACCTAGCTAACCCTAATCCTCTAATTATAGGGTATATTTACATATGTCATCCCATTTTATTGTTGTAATGGTATCCTAAATACATGGAAAATTTTCCTACATTACAAACCATCCCCTCCTAGAAAAGCTTTGTCCTCAAAGCTGAAATTACAATGAATACAAGGATGGATACATGTAATAGGAGAGAATATAGGACACAAAACTCATGACAAACTCCAAAAGTGGATCTTCAACGAATGGTCTTCATAGGATAGGAGATCTGTCATGAAAAAGTGAATCTGGGCTGAATAGGGTAGTTGTAGAAAAATGATCATAACTTTCAGCAGGAGTATCCAAATGAGGCATATGAACACTAGAAACGAAGTTCATAACATAAGCTATCAACTCATAACAAAATTTTCCCTGTTTGATGAAGTTGTACCGATTAATTTTTCCACAGAAAATTAATTTTGGAGATTTTTCCCTATCTCCAGCCACATGAAATTATCCCAAAATCAACCCAGATCGTATGGGATTCCAAAGTAATAGTTATCTACAGCCCAATGAACCCAATCCTCACCCAGATCAAAGGGTGCCCCATCATAATATTCATATAGGGTAGGAAAATCAGCATCAAAAGTGTCAACACAATATTGACCACCACCTGGGTCAAAAGGATAAGAAGAGTCCTACCCATGATCTGCATAATCAGCCCCATATACCTCAAAGTCATCAATATCACCATCATTCTCATCAAACATGTGTACCGTGATAATAGAGATCATCATCATCATCAATAGGCTAATAAGAATCATGATGCACATGAGGCACCACAAGATCTACAAGACTGACACTATCATATCATTCTTGAAAGGCAAAAGGATCTTCAGTGTCTTCAATGTCATCTTCTTCTCCTTGATCCTCTTCTTGATCTTAATTTGTTCCTCATTTACTGCATTGTCCTCTTCTTCATCTTTTTCTTCATTATCTTCTTCATTTTGTAAGTTGTCATGTACTTCATTTTCTTGAATGATGCCCACTCCTTCAACTTTCAACTCTTCTCCATATGCATGATCAACATCAATTAGTATGGAACACATCCCTACATTAAATGATGTATTGTGATGTCCATTCTCTACTGCATATGGCTGAGAGAGAGTATCATGACTCCCATTAGGATGCTATCCATTGGAGCAATCATAACCACTACATACATATGTATAACGTTGATCATAGCTATAGGCATTTCCATAAGCACTATCATAAGTATGTTGTCTAGAAGCATTTGAGTATGGTCTTGAAGAAGAAACATAGTTATTAAGTAAATATGGCTGACCAAAAGAACCTTGATGTTGTTCAAAACCATGAGATTATTGTCCAACTTCATGGCAAGAAGAAGAATACGTATGTGATTATTTAACAAAGCCATCATAGATATGGCCATCATGATCATTCTCAAAAGAAGACGGTACACAAGAAGATCTGTCATAAGAGTGCCCGTTTTCCAAGTATGTTGGACTGCATACATATCCTCCTTGATCATAATCATTATGTTGTTGACCAATATCATGTGAATACTACATTTCTTCAATGCATGAAGCATAATCACCATATGGATAAGATCCACCATAATGACTTTGCCGTTGCTCTAAAACATCATGCCTCTGCTCATAGATATTGCTTTGATAAGGGATGTTGCAAACACAACTCTCATGATAGTGATTCTCATGAATAAGACCATCTTGCTACTGGCAAGAACCATTTGAGAAGGGCTCATTTTGGCACGCATTATCATGACCATAGTATCCCCCAGAATTGCTAAAATATTGCCCACTAGTTAAGGAAGAAGTAGGAGATCCAAAACTGTCATGACAATGAGCTGGAGCATCATAGGACGCATAACCATAAGCATTAAATCCAAAAGCATGAGCATGCTGACTTATAGATGCTAGTCCAACACCTTTATCAACAAGAGACACAAGGTTTTCAACCTCCAACTTCATTTCCCTGACATCCTTCACTAAACTGTCCCATGCAAACAAGCTATCCTAGGTACCTAGTTGCAAACAAGCTATCCCAGGTACGTAGTTGCATATATTGAGAAACACTGATCTAAATGAGGTGCTTGATGGCTCTGCTTGAAGCCCACGATGTCTAGTACCAATAAAAAATCTTGGTTTACATTAAAATATTCCAATACTCCATTCTAAGATGATTTACTATGTGTGTCCACAGTAGTCAGCACCCTGTCCCAAGTACCTAATTGCATTGTTTTGACCATAACTTGAGAAATACTGATCGGAATGAGGTGTTTAATGGCTTCACTCAAAGGCCACAATGTCTACCTTCAATTACAAGTCTTTTTTTGCATTATTTTGTGGCTACACCCCATTCTAAAAATGATTCTCTAGGTCTATTTACAGTAGACAGCACCTTGTTTTGCCCTGTTTGAGTGTGTTTGGTACTTCTCATCCAAATTTGAGCCAATACCCAATACCAAAGCACTCAAGAGAATAGGAAAGAGTTATAGGTTACTATGGTACATGAAAATAACCTCTACAAATCCAAAACTGAAGCAAATCTTGCTTGTAGGTGACCATAAGAATGCCAATGAATGTCCTGTCAATACCTCTGCATACTCCAAGGTACAAACCCTTCTAAGTGTAGGGCTGAAATAGATTGCATTATACATTCATTGCATTTTCACCCCAGCATTACATATGCCCATTGGAGAGTACAACTCGCTACCTGAATCCAATATCCCCATCCTTCTTGCCACAATGCCATACATCATTGCCATATTGTATCCATTACATTGAACCATTTGTCCATAAGTGTGCATTGATCAATCACCATTGATCAAACAACCAAATACAGCATCATACCATTGGTCTTCCATACAAGGTAGCTTGATAAAGAGGAATCAAATGGCACAAGACTTTGTTGAATCTTCAAGAGGAGTGTTTCTGAGCCTTCCACAAGTATAAATGGACCCAAGATTTGAAGAAGAATCCCAAAATTTATGCTCTAGGCAATGCCTATGCTATCCAAGCTCTTCAATCTTCAAGAGATAGCCAAATCTCTTCAATGTTGATGAAGAATCTTCAAATGTTGATTGCTACTCATGTCAAGGACCTTCAAGAAGTGTAAAAGAGTAAAAGTCCGATAAAATGATAATGAATTATCCAAAATTTGCAGACATAGACCCTGATGTCCAAGCTTGGTCTTTCAAGGGATGGATCTTTCAAAATTCCAGATATAGGCAAAGTAAAGTTGGTATCTCAAACTAGTCCAAGCAATGTAGGTGAAGGAGCAGGTCCTTCTCGAAGTATAAAAATTGCTCCTGTCATTGGATTCTCTCCTTGTCATCCTTTGCGTTCCAATCCTATCCAGTCATGCCAAACATTGAAGGATCGACTTGTGTCTGCCCCTAGTTCAACAGGTGTTGCCTCAGTTAGTGTAAATATTATCAAGGCGAGTGGTGGTACTCAAACCAACAATCAGTCTGCAAATGCACCCTCAAATACTTTGACTAGTTTTAAAAAACTCAGGATCATCAAAACATACTGACACAGTGCCTTCATTCTTACTTCCCTCCAAATTCAACTCTGCTTCAAAAGGACAGATAAGCAGTAAAATCAATAGAGAAACTAGTGAAGTTGGTGCTCAGTTGGTACCAAGAGACGGCTTATCAGTGCATTCTCAAATAACAAGGACACCAGTTAGAATGAATGCTTATTACTCCAAAAGTCATAAGAGAGCTTCGAAACTAAGAAAATCCCTGAATCTTCATAAGCTTTTGAAGACCAAGCATTCCATAACCGTAACCTTTTATGAGCAAGAAGAAGCCCAATCTTCACAATGTAGTATCAAGGATGGAAAATCTTGATGGTTATAGGTATGAGGAACTCTAAAGAAGCATGAAAGGCCAAAAGCCCCATGATCAAAATGAGAAAATCTGAGAATATTTGCTGCTATAAATGACTATCATGAAATAGGGTTTTCAATATGCCTCCATTCCAAAATAGGTGTAAGAAACCATGACCTACTCTATGTGAAGCTTGTTACTCTTGCCATGAGCTTATGGAAGCCTTAGAAGCTCCATATGACCTTATTTTTCACGCAATAATGGAGTATGTTTCAGCAATGCAAACAGCACAAATGCATACTCCATTACTTCGAAATAAAAAATGCCCCAAGCAAGGCATATAACTACTCCATACAAAGCTTACAACTCATACAATCAAGCTATGGTGTCCATTGTGGGTGGAAGAGTCATGGTTGGAATATTTGAGCAAGATATTGGCTATGGAGTATGAAGTGAGCTTGAAACAAGAGAGAGAAAGACTGTGTCTAAAAAGTAAACCCTTCCCGCTCAAAAGTAACCCCCACTAAACTCAACGTCAACGCAAGTTACTTGCATTTTGTCCATCTCCCTTCATTTTTTGGGCCAAAGTTGAGCTATGACTTGCTAAAATTGGTTGGAGCCCGCCATTGCCCACTGGATATTGCCAAGATCCACCATCGTTAGCATGGTTTGAAGCAGTCACCATAGATCTAACCACTGTTTTCCTTGTGCTAGTCACCCTAGCTAACTAGGCACAAACAAACATGGTTCCAAACCCAAACCAAACATGTTGTAACCAAATTTTTCATGACTATGACCTCCCCAACAAGATCTAAATCATGAAAATGATGTTGCACTGCACAAGGATCAAAGACACATGCTCTCATACCAATGTAATGAAACTAACCTAGCTTTTAGCCTAAACTGGTCTAAATCCATGACCAACCATGGATGATCAACAAGAAACCAACAAGACAAATTGAAAGGGAAGGAACTAATCTGCATTAATCATGGCTAGTAGCCATAGCTAAACTAGGAAAGAAGTACAAGAAAGTTACCAAAACATGAACTCTCCAAATGATCCAAAGATGATGCTGCATTTGGCTTGCCTCACCTTTTATAGCTAACTCTAGCCAGCCCTAGCTAACCCTAATCCTCTACATATGTCATCCCATTTCATGGCTATAATGGTATCCGATATACATGGAAAATTTTCCTACATTACACTTTGACATTTAGGATGGGAGACTCTATAGGCTGCATTAGGGTACTATGAAACACCTTGCATGTCAAGCGGTCATGATTGTTGAGAGATAGGCATGTGAATCCTATGTATGCAAGGGTGGATAAGGGTAGCTGGGTGTGAATGAATTTGAGGGTAGGGGAAAACCCTAACCCTAGCCACCTAGAGGCTATATAAACATACTTCTGAGAACAACTCACTAAGCAAGATATTCTTCTTGTACTTAAGCTCTCTCTCTCTCTCCCTCTTGTGCACACTCTCATGATTCCACTCTGATATTTCAACATGGTATCAGAGCTATCTTTGATCCAACAAGCTTCCTTCAACTACATCCTGAACTAAGTGCACAAGAAGATCTCCTTCTCTCTCATTTACTTCCTCCACCATAGCTAGCCTTGACCACCTGTCCACCAGTAGAGGACCTAGGGTGAACAAAAGAGAGCATATTTTTTCTTGCTTTCTTTTGGAGAGTTTCTCCCTAGCTCAAGGTGCTCTAGCAGCACAATGCACCAAATGCAAACATTGGGCGATGAGGAGGGTAGCATTACAAGTTTTTCCAAAAACAGCGCAAACCTGGTAGTGTGAAGATTCTTGGCCTAGCACGATCAGCAGGCAGTGCAATGTGGGTGGCTACCATAGGGCTCTGTTAGCCCCCCTAGTGGGCCATCTCCCTCTAAAAGGGTTTGAGTTAACTCCCCTCCTACTACTGGCTGTTGCAATCAAACCCTAACTATGGGTCACAATGGCAGTCATAGCTACAAGCTTGAAAGCTTGTCTTTCTTGAATTTTTCATTTTTTGCTAACATTAACAATGATTGTTATCACTCAATCACTGAATGCAAAGTCAGTTTTTAATGACATGTAGCCTTCATGTCACTGATGATTCTTCATTTGGTGGGCATCACTAAGCTTGCCAAGATGAATACTTAACATCCCAAGAGGCCTTCACCTTGAGAT
Source organism: Lygodium microphyllum (assembly GCF_053477565.2). Classification (NCBI taxonomy): domain Eukaryota; kingdom Viridiplantae; phylum Streptophyta; class Polypodiopsida; order Schizaeales; family Lygodiaceae; genus Lygodium; species Lygodium microphyllum. The sequence continues at coordinate 65,699,559 of NC_141154.1, read as the reverse complement.
GAGTGCTTCTTAGCATTGAAAGGCATTTAGTGTCATTAGTTATTGATGCCTTATGATGACACAAGAACATGGATGTAATTGAAATCTCCTCAGAAACTTCTCCAAGTGTCAAAGTTCTCGATTGACCTTGCACAACCAAATATTCATCCACTAGATCACAAGGTGGGGAGGAGCCAAAGGTTTAGTCAAAGTTCACTTCATTAAAGCCGAGGAAGACGATCAAACCTAAACCAAGGGTTGTCCAAAGGAAAGGACCACCAAAAACTTATTTTGAGGTACTACACATGTATGATTTTCAACCCTTTTCATCCTTGCAGTTTTAAGTCTACACAGTTGTAAGGCTATATGGCATTTATAAACATATAGATCATTTATGTCAGTTGGTTCATACTTATTGGCCATTGTGTAAAGGACTAGACACTGCCATTGCCTAGGGAAATCGGTAAGACCTTCCTATCATGGCCATGACTTATGCCGATATTAAGCCTCAAATCTGTAAGTTTGATAGAAAAGACTTTCATCCATGGCAAGTGCTGGTGAAGTATAAAATGATGGAATGAGGCTATTGGCCCTTCATCAAAAGGACCAAGGTTATTGATCCATCAAACCCACTTGATGTAGAATATGACAAAAGATCCCAAGCCATCATCATGCTTCACCTAGATGAGTCCCTAATTCATCATATTGACTAACTCTCCACCGCCAAGGAGAAATGGGATGACCTTGAAAAGCTTTATGGTGCTACAGGGAAGAACTCTAAATTTTTTCTAAAGATCAAATTTTTTAGCTTGGAGTATAAACAAGAAGACCTCAGTAAGTTCATTTCTCACACATGAAGGGGCTCATGGCGCAATTAGCCTTAGTTCAAGCTCTAATTCATGATGAAGATGCCATTGCAATCATCTTAAAGGCTGTAAAGAAGGTCTTTCCAACCCTTGTAACTACTCTTACTAATATCCCTAATCCAACTTTGGAAAGCACCATCCAGTCTTGCTTAGATGAGGGGAAAAGAAGCCACGACTCTTGGTTCATAATGTCTCCACCAAAGCCACGACTCTTGGTTCATAATGTCTCCACCAAATGCTCCTTTTGCAATAGAAAGGAAGATCTTGTCAGTAATTGTTGGAAAAAATATCCCCAAGAAATGAAGTGCAACAAATGTAAGAAGATAGGGGATATTACCAATAAATGCCCTACCACCCCTATCAAAAGAATTGGAGGCCAACTTTGTCTCCAAAACATTTGAAGATCAACTTTTCTAAACACTATAAATCCTCTACTTATAAGCACTCTTGTAGCCTGATTTATAAAGGCATCCCATTTTGTTTAAGGGGGGGCCTTAACATGCCTTGTAGTCCAATGCCACTCTGGCATTGAGGAGGGGTGTTGAGAGATAGGCATGTCAACCCTATGTGTGAAAGGGTGGATAAGGATAGCTAAGTGTGAATGAACTAGAGGGCAGAGGAAAACCCTAACCCTCGCCATCCAGAGACTATATAAATAGCCTAAAGGTCACTCTCACGATTGAGGACAGTATACTAGTTGTACTTCTAACTAAACAATATCTTATTCTTGTACTTGAGCTCTCTCTCTCTCCCTCTTGTGCGCACTCTCATGCTTCCACTCTAATATTTCAACAATTATACATATGAGTGATGCTGCACTCAATGCATCCTAGATTAGCCTTTATGAATGTGTCTATCCCGATCCAATTTGCTAGCTCTAGCATAGGCTTTGGAGTTGCTAGCTTACGAATATTGGCAATGGACAGAGGAATGGGAAGGTTTCTCTTTATTGTTGACTCCTAAGATTCTAGGAGTTGTAGACCTATGGCTTAGTCGACTATGAGGCACATCAATAGGCTCCTAAAAGCGAGATGACAAACTTATCAACTCTTTTTGCAAATTCAAGTTCTTATGTGGCTTCTTGTGTGTGTTTGTATTCTTCCGAATCTTATGTGAATTCAACTTGGTACTCTCGATAGATCAGTCCATAGCTTCTCTCTCATTGGGTCCATGTGTAGTGACTAGACTTTAGCTTTGGGTGACAACTTCAATGATTTCTCTCCCCTCCCCCCCCCCCCCCCTTTTTACTTTCAGTGGGTCATATGGCTAGATATGGAGTTAGCGCAATGTGTGTGTGGCCTAGGTATGCAATGTGTGCCAAGTCCTTATAATGTGACGAAGTGTTTCCTTAGTTTAACAAGATCCTTGTTGAGTTATTAAGCATTATGGTATTTACTTCCAATGCTTGAAGTCAAAAGATAGGCACTTCGTAACATTTTGATACCAAGATTCACAAGAGTGAGTTGTGCAAAATCATGCTTTCTTTTTCTTTTTTTTCTAAAGCAAGGTGCACTTGTGCAAGCAATACTACATGTATCACAATCAATAAGATATCAATGTGTCAAGACTAGCCATACACAATGCAAGGATAAGATGCCTAGATGCAATTGATGTTGTGTAAGGATGGACAAGTATGTGCATGGAATTGGGTGTGTGGGGGGGTAGTGTATGGGGGGGAGGTGGTATAGTGTGGCAGTGCCTAGTGTGAAAGTGAGTGCAAAGGCTTGGGTAGAAGAGCAAGGCTAATGTAGAAGTCTAAGGTGAGTGTAGAAGGGCTAGGCTAAGGTAGAAATCCAAGGATAGAGTAGAAGTGAGTAGGGTGTAGAAGTAAGTGGGTAGAAGTAAGAAATTAGAAATAGGTTAGTAAAAGTGGATGGGTAGATGCGAGTGAGTGAGTAGAAGTGAATGTGTGAGTGGTAGTGAATGGGGTGTGGTGGAAGTGACCTAGTTAAAGTGAAATTTAGGGTGCAAGTCAATGTTTGGGTGCCTTGGTGGGAATGAACTTGGTGGAAGTGAATTTAGAGTGAAAGTAAACTTAAGAGTGCTTAGGTGAAAATGGACTTGGTGGAAGTGAATTTAGAGTGGAAGTAACTTTAGGAGTGCCAATGTGGAAATGAACTTGTTGGAAGTAACCTTAGTGGAAGTAAATTGGTGGGTACCTTAGTGGAAGTGAATTTGGTAGTGGAAGTGATCTTGCTAGACATTTGGTAAAAGTGAACTTGTGGTGGAAGTGATTATGGTGAAGTGAATTCCTTGGTGGAAGTGAACTTGTGGTGAAAGTGAATTTAGTGGAAATAAAGTCTGTGGGAGTGATCTTGTGGTGGAAGTGAAGTACAAGTGTGGAAGTGATCTTGTGATGGAAGTGAACATGATAGAAGTGAATTCCTAGTGGAAATAAACTTGTGGTGGAATTGATCTTGTGGTGCAAGCAAACTACATGGTGGAAGTGATATTAGTGTAAGTGATCTTGTAGTGGAAATGAATATGGTGGAAGTGATCATGGTGGAAGTAAATTTGGTAGAAGTGAATTCCTTGATAGAAGTGATTGTGGTGGAAGTGAGTTGGTGAAAGTAAGGATATAGTGTGTGATAAGAAGGGTCTCAATTGCAGTCAAATCAAATTACGAGAGCCAAAAGCAATCGATCCAGACTTAACATATAGCAACAAGTAATAATCAACCAAACAGTGAAGAAAATGGCCATGTAGTTTATTCTTACATTGTGAGTTTTGCATTTTTTTGTATTTTTCTCACCTTCCTTCCTTCAAAGCATCCATAATGAATCACCCATAATAAGCAAGATGGATTCACAAAATTGATGCATGGTTTTTTTAAATGAGTTTTGAGTTTTGTGTTTTGTATTTTGTGTTTTACATTTTTGCATTTTGTATTTTTTGTTTTGTGTTTTCTACTTTTGTATTGTTTTCGCTTCAATGCATACACAATCCAGGAAGCATAACAAGCATCATGTATCCTTAATCCACAATAATATCACACGATTTGTTTAAGCAAAAAAAATTTAAGTTTTGTATTTTGCATTTTTGCGTTGTAGTGCTTTTGAGTTTGAGTTTTGTGTTTTTTTCTAGTCTAACTATTCCAATCTTTCCAATCTCAATCCAATGAATCGGTTCCTCCTTATGTAGCCTTCCTAAACTAGCCACATAGGTTTTGGAGTATGTTAGCTACAAATGCGAACAATTGATACCCCACCGATTCCATCCATGCTCATATGCAAGCCTTCTATTCCGCCACACAGTAGGAATGTGAGTACCTCAGCAGTTGCATCGTTCTTTGTCCCAACAATGGAACCAAAATATTGAGCTAAATGTATACAATAGTCAAGAGATTGAATGGACTTCTATTATTTCAAAGGTTGCAACTCACTTCGACAACAATCTCTCACCTTGTCTCTCAACACTTCGCTCTAACTAACCATGCATCCTTCTCTCTATCCCAAGAAAGCAAGAACACAAGACTAGATTCAAGTTGTAGCAAACTCACCAACTTATCTTCCCATGTTATAGTCCAAAAGCTTGAAGGCTTGAAGATGGTTCCACCACCCAAGAAACACGAACTAATGCTATCACTCCTTTGCATCCACCACCAAGCACACCAATGAGTCAAGAAGCTAATATAGAAGAAGAATAACAGAAAGACAATGACAAAGGCCTTAACCTTCTCTTAGTCCCTCGCTCAATAGACCTCTCACTCACTCACTCTTAGTCGCTCTCAACAATGAAAGCAAGATGATAGAATAGAAAATTTGAATGGCTGCACTAATAAAGCTTCCGCCACATGGATGTACCAAAAGAATAAATGCAACTAAGATTCCCCACCCTTATATATATATATAAATTAGGGTTAGGGTTTAGTCTTTTCTCTAGGGTAGTGCACTATTTTAGAGTTAGGGTTTGCACCTCTTTTGCATTTTAAGGTTTCTACCACTGTGAATCAAGGTTTATAGCCTCTTTTGGGTGTCCTACCCACTTTATGGAATCTAGGTTGGGCATACTTGTGCCTTAGCCTTATTAAACCATGCCTACACTAATACAATGATAAATGCATGTGTGCAACCCAGACAACAATTGCAGGTGCAAGAAATACAATTGTAGGTGATAATATAATGTGCACAAGAGTAAGCCTAGCTCTCACAAAACAATACAACCATGATAATATTATGTCCATGAAATACAAGAATGCTATAAGTACCTAAAATGATCATTGAAGTGCTTCAAAATATGATAAACCATCAAATAAATACAACACTTTAGATTTCACTTTGCTTTGATCTTCCTTGAATTTAGCCTCCATAAAATTCACAAGATTATTGTAATCTAAATCAAATCTTCTCTTGAAGTGTTCTTATACAAATTGAGAAAAGAAGAGTGCTAATAGTAATCCAAATAACACTTTTAAGAGCTTATTGCTAACAGTGCATATTAGGTCCCTTGGCAATCCAAACAACACAATAAGTTTTTTGCTGATTGTGTAGAGTTACACTAAAGAAGAAAGAGCTTATTGCTAATAGTGCATATGAGGATCCTTAGCAATCCAAATAACACAACATGATTCTTACTGATTGTTTAGAGTTACACTAAGGGAGGAAGAGACACAGAGAGAGGTTGTGGGGAAGAAAGATGGTTGAGAGATTAAGAAAGAGAAGGAATTCAAAAAAGAAGAGAAATGGAAATGGCAAAAAGAGAAATTCAAAAAAGAAGAGAAATGGAAATGGCAAAAAGAAAAGGAAAAGGTGAGTGAAAAAGAGCAAAGCCAAAAATTCAAATCAAAAAGAAAAATATTGACTAGGATGGTTTGCCTTTTTAATTCTTAATAAGGGTTATTGGCATGTCAAATCAAGTTTTTCAAAATTGACCTATAAAAAGAAAGAAAAAGGAAAAGTGATTTGGCCCCAAAGAGAAAAGCATACCTTTAATAAGACGAAATTCCTCCTTTTTTATCTTGCTAGGATTTGGACCCCTTTTCCTTTACTTTTGGCCCTTTAGTAATGCCCAAATGTGCACCTCACTGAGCTTACCTAGGATGAGGATAGATGCACTTCCACCATTTAACTAGAGTATCACTTCTTGTTGACCTTGTGAAAATAGATGTGGAGAAGGCTTGGGTGTGTCCAATGCAATAATTGGGTATGAAAATGACTTAGTATTAGACACATTTCTTACACCTCTCTTAGGATGGATTCATCATATACCCAACATACATGGACAAACATCTCTCACACAATCTCAAATATACTATCGATCAAATACATACTTCATCACACCAACAGATGATGACTAGGAAATATAATGATATTGCTCCAAAAGACCACATCTAAGGGTTATGTGGGATAAGATTTAGAGTATTATATTTTCCAATACATTGCATACTATGAGATTAGAAGGCAATAATATTGCCTTTTTGTGAAACAACTTTGGACAATTATGTTGAATCATGGAGTATGAGGACCAACGATGTCTAAGGTTGTTCATGATTGAGCTTAGGTATCATAGAGAGGATAGCACCTCCAAACCCACCAAGACAAGAGGTGCTTGCAAAATTCCTGACCAAAATCAACAATAGAGTTTCATCATCTCACTTGATGATTCACCCTTCCACATCCAAGTACATTATCTTCACAAGGAGTCACCTTGGAGTAAGCCCCAACCATATGCTACCCGAGGGGTCCTTGACTCCAAGATTACCACCTGGCCACACCCATTACCTACATATTTAAGCCACTATTGCTTGTCATAAGAGACACCTAGTCAAACATTTAGGCCTCCCGATGCAAACACCACAACCACCTAGCAAAGAGATCTTGAGATGATCACTCAACATCTTTGCTTATGCCCTATAGTCCTATTGGCATGATATCACAACACAAAACTTTAAGATATGCTTTAAATTTTTACCCCTCATTTGCAATAGAAGGTTTGTATAACTTGTTTTTCTTTTAGCCATACTCTGATGAGATACCACTCTAGTTCTACTAGCTTGTAAACAAGTGTCATGAGCAATTTTGGCCTTTTACAAACATTTTAATGGATCTTTCCTTATTCTCTCAAACAAGAAATGAGAGGCTCCAATTAATGTATTTGGTCTACATAAAAGGAAGATGCTAGTTAATCCTCTTAAGCCAACGATCAATGATACACTAGTTTTCACATAGTTCCCAAAGTTGATAAGATCCACTTAGGTGAATCACAAGGGAACCTTTCATAGGTGGTTAGACCCTTAGTGCAATTATAGCAATGCGTACCTCGCCTCGCATTTTCATCATAATGCTCATACTTTTGTTACATAGACAACTGATACACATTATTTGCTGACAACAATAATCTGCTTGTCGTACATGACTGCATACTCTCAAAGGACTGGACCATGCACTGATACACCTAATTCAAAAAGATTGAAAATCACATTGACCATCAAAATGTGAATGACTTCTCAAAAATGTACTGATACACTGGGAAGTGAACATTCTTAAGGGTACCACAGTTTTCTAGCAGACCCACAAGAAGCTGTAATATGTAGCACTTTCAAAACACGCTCTTTTAGCAATGTATGTCATCCTTAGTGTCCATACGCTCCACATGATTTCTAATAACGGTCCTTCGATATTAAGAGAGTAGTCATGCTGTTCACATGAGACCAGACAATAGTTCATGTTCTTGGGTTTCCTTGTCTAACAATTTGCCATCACTCAGATCAGGTCCTTCACTATTATGAGACGGGCAATCATGCTATTCAACACCAGAAGATAGTCTAGGATTATGATTTGTCTGTCTTACAGTTTACCATTACTCATGTCAGGACACACAAAAAAGTGCAGCGCACACCAGGCAACCTTGATGATTCATAACTTCTGTTCATTTTTCAAGTGCTTGTCATATTATAACTAAGCTGGGCTTAGATTTTGGATTAAAAGCCTCCTCTTCTGAATTCCTTCCACTACATGATGTGAGCACACAACCCATGTTACTCGGCAAGATCTTATACAGATTCCACATCGACTCAAATATTGCTGAAGACCAAGTATTACCTACCAAGCTTTCAGCCTGGCACACGGTACACTCTACAACATAAGCAATGTTAAAGTCGATTCGAATCATGGGAATGACACCAGGGGTAAGATGAGATTATGCATTATCAAATCTATACAACACTTCAAGATCACACAGAGAATGCAGTTACCATTTGACTTCAGTTGTACTGGTGGATCATGTGAAGTACACTTTCAAAGCAACTCATGGAGCAGCACAGGACATGAAAACAGTCAAGTCGATGAAACAAAACTTGTACACACATGACAAGATTGTTCTGCATAAACCCTCAACAATCCTCCAGCCCTTCTGAAGGGAAGAGATTGATTCTGAAGGTTGGAAGCCACATGAGTTCTCAACTGAATAGAGCATTGAGAAACAGTCTCCAGTTGCTGTCTCTCAGTTGTCAACAAAAACCATACAAACAGTCAATTCTATGATCTCAAATCAAGCGTCACATTAATTCCCAAAACTTTATTCAGCTTGAATGAGGTAGCTGTACACCATCCACCTTCACATGCCAACAATGTATTTCTTAAGTATTTTTAGGTTGTTCCAAATTGAGCCGTTCAGCCAATATCACACCACAGGCCACCCCCATCAACTCTTTTTTTCTGCCATTCTTCAAGTTATCTCAATATGTTACATGAGGGGTAGTTCTGGGATGTTTGAGCTGCAAGCATGAAGAAGTTACAGCCGAAATTAAATCTGCTGTATTCAGCACTCCCTGCAGTTACATCTGTCACATCAAAAAACGAACAGAAATCACGTGAGCAAACTGAGGGCCAGTATATACATCGAAGCTCTTATCAAGCCTGCAAGCATGGATTTTGATCTTGCAGGCAATCTAACACATGATCATATTGCTGAGAAATATGTACTCCCATCTGAGTTACAGTTGTTCTATAATGCTTCCATTTTCTCAAAGCACAGAGAAATTATCAATGCCATGGCCAATAAAAGATAAGACTTGTACATATTAAATTGAAGGTTCCTTACTTTTTGTAGAGAATCTGCTCAATACCTTCATGAAGAAGATTGAACGGCTTTGACAGGAAAAGTGGTCTGGAATATACACACAAAGCCAAATGCCGTAGCATAGTCTCGCCAACGTGTTCCAGGAGGAGCAAGCTGACAAAAAACCTCCTGCACAGTCAACAACCAAAATGAGGGAGGCCACCACAGAGGGGTGTCAGAAAGGTTTACTACGGAGAAAATAAACTGATTCAGTACTGAGAAACGTTAGCTTGCCTAAATCTTCAATGTAATAATTGACAGAGCTGTACCAGAACTAGTTAAGATTTTGTAAACAGTTCAGAACACACTATCTTACTTCAGGCAGAAGTCAGGGCTTCAGAAGCATGACACCATTTCAGGAAGATATTTGAATGATTGATTATAGACTTTGCTCCATGATTGTCAATCACAAAGGCATGAATTAAACATGAGTAAAGTTAGCATCTCTATTTTGTTGAAGATATATAAGGATGGAAACGCAACATTTTCAAATTCTCAAAAGGTTAAGGTTCCTCATGTATCAGTATGGGCAACATGTAATCTGTTAAAGACTCAATGACCACTATCATTTGTGGCTAGCCATCAGTGGCCTGAAAATGGTGCAACCTTATAGCTGGTTGCATCTGTTCTTGCTCTTTATTTACACCGTCTTTTCTCCATGCAAGTCACATACCTTTCCAAGATGCAAGTACTTTGTTTGGGTAACTAGATTTCATATTTTACCAAGCACATCAGAGACATTAGGACATATTAGGATGTTTTCCATGTTTATGTTGTTATTTATTCCTGGCCATGATATTAATGAATTTTGGGCTGAGAGAGATTCGAATATTTAAAGATATGTAAATAACGTACTTATATGACATGGTTTATTATTCAAAGATCCAAGGTTGTGTATGCCACCACCTGGTTGTGAACCTTATTGCGCAGTCAATGGGGGACATTGTGAATTTCAGACATTTTTTGTCCATTTATGGTCATTCTGGTCATTTTAGACCATACAGGTCCATTGTGTTGTGGACCCGAACTTTTAATCCACTCATACATCTTTCGTCAAAGCCTAGGGTTCTCTACATATAGACTCTATTGCTACTATATTTTTGCTTTTAGGCCATTGTAACAATCAGCCAAAAATGATGATCAATTGTCCACCATATTCTAACTACACATGTAGTAGCTTCCCCATACAACTTGATGTACATGTGATCACACCATCGCTTGCCTCATGGCACTCCAACCACAAGCATCTCAACATCATTGCCCAAGTGCATTGCTTTGCCCCCACTAGAATTGCAGCTATCCCTAGTCAAAAATGCATTATAAATTGAATAGCTCTTTATTACAGCCTCAAAACTCAAATTACCAAACTTTTATTAAAAAGAAATGTGTTCCTAGAGAGTATCTATGTCCCATAAGCCAAACCCTAATTTGGGAGGACTCATCCATCTATCAATAGACAAGCTGCCCACCACTCAGCCTAATCTTGTTTTGCAAATTGCTGATAGTTTATTAGGCTCTTTTAGGGTTGGGGACCTATTACTGACCCTTACACATCTGCCTTTTAGGGACAATAGGCTGAGATGATCTGATTTCCTTTAGGTTGACTGCATTTATTGCAGTTCCTGACTACATTTTGTCATTGGCATCTGCATTTTGCTCTTTTTTTTTTGTGCAACAATATCTCAAGCTGGTTCTGGCTGTGTTTGGTCCTTTTCACTTTGTGGTACACTAGTTAGCTTTAGAGAGGATTCATGTGTATCCGGTTGTCGTGTTGTCATCACTACACTTTGGTTACTATTAATCTTTTCTCTACGTGCTTTCTTTACTGCTCTGAACTCGTACAATCCTTGTGAATCTGTATTTTTTGCATACTTTTTCTCTCTGAAGATCTCTTGTTTTTCTTTATTTTCTCTGTATCCCCCTCATTGTGGCTCCTCCAACATCTCCTCTTGATAGTCAGCATTCAAATATTCTCTACTCATCTCCGAGTGTTCTATTGGAGATTTGTTGTGTTCAAATATTCTTTACTCATCTCCAAGTGTTCTCTTGGAGATTTATTGTGTTCAACTTCAAGTTTCTATGAGGATGTTGTCTCTCGGTGCTTCAGATGTCTTGGTGCTATTATTGTGGCACGAAGGGACACCTTGAGATGACTACAAGACATTAGCAACTTTATAGCAAAAGTAGGCCCGAATGGTGACAAAGGGTGATGACTCTCTCACTGAGTCTTCCTCTTCTCCAAGTCTAGATTTAGGATCTAGCTCTATGAAAACAGATAAGAGGAAAGAGAGGTGAAGAACCCAAGAGCACACATACAAAAGCAATGGAGATTTGAGAACACAAAGAGATAGGGCTGAAATCTTCTTTTTCTTCTTTCTTCTTTCTCCAAACAAAAGAACTAAGTCTACAACATGATAAAAGGCTAATATGAAAGTACCACAGTGTATATATACATGGGCACTAAGTGTGAACCCACTAAGGAAAGAATAGGTGACATAATAAATGTATCATAACCAAGGGTGGACTACGTGGGTGTAGTCCAGCCATAAAATCACTAGCGTGTCCTCATATTAGTCACCTAACATGCCAGTGAGTAATATCTTGCCCCATCACCAAGGCATGTAGTGAATGCCAGGTCATATAGAGCTCGACATCTCAACACTTCCCCTCCAGCTTAGCATGAGCTCGTTAACTCCAAACATAGTCCTAAAGTGTTGAAGCTTCTCAACTCCCAAGGCCTTGGTGAAAATATTAACGGCTTGATCCTCTATGCTAACATAAATTAAGTCAATATCACCTACTAGAACCCGCTCCCGAATGAAACGGTAGTGAACTTCTATGTGTCTGGTCCAAGCATGATACACTAGATCCCTAGCCAATTTAATGCTACTAAGGTTATCACAGTAAATGATAACCTTCTTGTCAACTTGCATCCCCAAATCACCAAGTAGCTTACATAAACAAGCTACCTCACATGCTACAATTGTAACATCTATGTACTTTACCTCTATATTAAACAAGGTAATTGTCGGCTATTTCTTGCTATTGTTCTCATCTAAAATACTACCAACCCAGTCTGCATCTATATAACTATGAAAGTCCAATGGTATGTCTGCACCATATAATAAGGCATAGTCCAATATGGACTTGACACAGCACAATGTGTGCCCCACTGCATCCAAATGTGGCTTTTGTGGAAGCTGCATAAACTCTCTCTCCAAACCAACTATGTAGTTTAAGTCTGGCCTAGTGATCGTCAAATAGGTAAGGCAACCCACAATCTTCCAATACATAGTGACATCCTCAATCAAGTCACCCTCATGTGCCCTAAGCTTGGCATTAACATCCAAAGGTATAGAACTAGGCTTGCAATCAACCACACTATACTTCTTCAATATATCCAATGCATACTATCTCTGTGATAACCATATATCCTTTGGAACCCTCATTATCTCTATACGAGAAAATAGCACAACTCTCCCAAATCCTTCATCTCAAATTCAATCTTAAGGGGACCTTTCACATGGTCAATCTCTGTCTTACTATCACCCACAATGATCAAATCATCCACATATAGTAATAACCACAATACTTGCATCACTCTCATAGACATAAGAGTGAGTAATCAGCCTATGCTCTACAAAATCCAATGTTAACAAGGTATTTTGCAATCCTCTCATGCCATGTCTTGGGTGCTTGCTTCACCCCATACAAGGCCTGACAAAGCCTATATACATAATCTAGATAATTCTCATCCACATGACCAAGTGGCTGCTCCACAAACTTCCCTTTGCAACTCCCCTTGCAAGAAGGCATTCTTAACATTCATTTGATATATGATCCAACCTTTTGATATAACCATTAGTATAACAACCCTTATAGTGGTCATTTTAACCATTGGAGCAAAAGTCTCCTCATAATCAATAGCATGTGAAACCAACCTTCCTCCTCGGATAGGGTGGTAAATAACCTGATTAAGCACTATTTACAACAATTAACAAATTCACAAAACTGAAATACACACTTTACCATATAATCTTGAACATTGGACACCCTGTTGGCCCCAAAACTAGCGCCCCTTTCGGTAATTATTTAACTTAATCAAAGAATAAGTTGATGTACAATGGGATTCTTCCAATATCTTTCGGTATTCCAACTCCCCTTGTTTAAAATCACCAACAAGTCTTTAATCTGATTTGCCCCTTGATTCGGGCAATCAATTGGCATTCACCCGCTTTGATGGAGATGGAAAAAGCCCCAAATTCAATTATTTGCTGGTCCCTCCACTTGAATAGCTAAAAACAGCTTCAGCCCTGTTGAATCCAAGTCTTGAAGCTTCCAAATTTCCAATTTCTAGCATGCTTTCCAAGGCTGCTGCTAAACCCTAATTTCTGTTGTAGATTAGGGTTTACATCAGAGAAATCTAAAATTTCTTAGCCTCTGGTAATCTCAATACTACAATCTTTGGAGCAAGGCTGTAGAAAGACTGGGAGATGAGAGAGAATGCTGAGGAGAGAAAATTCAGACTTTCTTCGCAAAAAATTGAAGAAAATCTGTCATTTACTGCTGCTACTCTATCTCAACAGCTTGTAGATGCAAAGAACTAAAGAAAATCAATCATTTAGTACTGTTGCCCTATCTCAACAGCCTGTAGATGCTATCACATGCTGTTGATTGGTCTTCTCCTACCCCTAACTGCCTCAAAAGGTCATCCAATGGCTGCAAACCAGACCAATAGCATCTCCTCCCTCTCTCTTGCAAGTTAAATACACTAAAATACCTCTCTCCAACCTCTAAAGACGTTTTTCAGTCTTGCATGGGTATTTTTGACAAGTGGCAACCTTACCAAATGGTTTTTCTAGGATTATCCATATTGCAGCAGGAGTAGTTAGCAAATACATGGCAACCCCTAGCAAGAAGCATTGGGATACAGTGAAAGGTATTATGAGATACTTCAAAGGCACAAAGAAGTTGTGCATCTGCTTTGGGAAGCAGAAGGCATCTGTTGTTGGCTTTACGGATGCAGACTATGCTGATCATGCGGATTGCAGAAAGTCCACTTCTGGGTATGTGTTTACTTTCACAGGAGGAGCAATCTCTTGGATCTCCAGGCTACAAAAGTGTATTGCATTGTCTACTACAGAGGCAAAGTATGTGGCTACCACTGAGGCATACAAGGAGCCTTTATGGCTTTCACGTCTGGTGGGAGAACTTGGCATCACAAAGTTACCTATAGTCAGAGTGCTATCATACTAGCACGGAATCATGTCTTTCATGCAAAGACAAAGCGCATACAAGTGAAGTACCACTTCATTAGAGATGTACTTGACAACAAGAGCATTGAGCTTGTCAAAGTGCATACAGATGATAATCCTGCAGACCTTCTCACGAAGGGTCTTCCAGCAGAGCGGTTTGCTCATTGCCAAGACAGATGATGGGAGATGGATAGATATATGTATTTCAGCTTTGTACATACCTAGACTTAGCTGATTTTTTTTTTCTCCTCTTAAGGCACATTGCCTTTAGGTGGGAGGTTGTTGGGAATAAAGGCCCTTGTGCCTTTAAATGTGCTCGGGTGTGAACACACCGTTAGGACTTGTACTTACACATATATATTTATCTAAAAACCTAAAGGTACACACTCGTCATTGTACCTACAAACGTGCACACTCTCTGCTCTGCTCTCTCTCACTCTTTGTCTCTCCGCACCTGACGAACACCTATTGTCTCGATCTTCGTGCCTAACCCGTCACTACAACAAAAACTGACAATACTTTCAAAAAAGGTACATTGTAGATCCATCCGCCTTTGTAGGATCTTTGCATTTTGGTATGAATTGGGTCTTAAACACTTGCATCCAAGTCACAAATGACCAGTAGTATAAAGCCCCAAATTGCCCCTCGATTACAAGCGCATTCAAGCATAATTTGCAGCTTATATGCACGTCACATATTATCAGCAGCATAAAGCCCCAAATCGCCTCTTGCTGTTACATGTAAATCGGCTTACCTATAGACTCAAAACCTCACCTATTATGTTGTCCCCACTGACCAAATTTGCATCAATGACTTTTCTCAATCACAGAGACAAATATGCAAACATTCCAATGCTACAATGCAAACCCTAATCTTTGCTAGTTACACACTGAGAACAGCCAATCAACCATTCATAATGCAATCAAATTCAAATCTGAGACTCAACTCTCCAATTTCCTTCACTAGATGGCACATGTATCAAGCATGGATACATCCCTCAAACATTGATCAGTAGCAAGTATCCCCACATTTAAATTACTAACCTCTTTGAATCTAGAAGTGTTCAATATTTCCATAAACCTTAGTCTAGGTCATTAAATCATTTAAATCCCTAACTCCCATGATACCGAAAGTTGTTTCTAAGGGGAAATTCAATGCCTTTGACCAAGATCTAACTCAAATATCCCATTGGTACCTATTGACAACAACTACCAATGTCCCCACTATCCAAGCTAGGATAATCTCACACCATGACACACACTGACCTTAATCTCACAAGTGCACAACTTAAGTAACAAGTATGGTGTCCAAGGAGCGTCAAGTTAAAAATTCAAATCCTCTTGATAACATAGCTTGTGTTTTGCCTAGACATCTTGCCTTTTTGCGTTTGTTCCTGACATTTTGTTGGTTTTGCAGTCAATTTCCACTTTTCTTTTGTAAATATGATCTCTGTCAATATACGTTTTCAGCACCTAATCCAAACACATTTAGAGGACAATCACATATGTCGATTGTCATACTTTCTATCACCACACTCTCCATATCTATTCTTATCTCTATATCTTTGAATTGTGCGCTTGAACTTTTGAACTCTTGGTGTTGGATTGTTCATCCAAAGCACTTCTCTGTCAAACCTCATCTCTTTATTTTTTCTCTCTACATCTCACCTAAATGGCTTCTCCATACTGCAACACTAATGATAATCTTAAGGTACCTAAATAACTCACCTAGAGTGATGTTATGAAAGCTTGTTTGTGCAAAAGCACCTTTGCTATGTCATTTCAAGAGCATCCTTCCATCCCTCAAGGTCCTCTCCTATTCCAAATGATTGAGACATGATAACTACAACAAGGAAGCAATTCCTACCTGGCACAATGACAATACCCAAGCATACTCAACTCTCCTTTGATCCATCTCCAACGAAGTCCTTCCAAGGGTTACCTCTTAAGGAAATCTTCCAAGGTGTGGGACAAGTTACAACTTATACAAGAGGCTTCATCGACCATACAAGCTGTGACTCTCTCTAGACAATTACAAAACATTAGATTCCAAGTAACTAACACAATACTATTATTTCTTCTAAGAGTGACCCAAGTACACAATCATCTTCACAGCTTACAATCTACCCTTTTTAAATCCCATCTTGTGGAGATTGTTCTCTACAAGCTACCTTAGAGTTTGATGGCGTGGCCAATGCCTTACAAGCTTAGATATCAGTAACCTCGAAGGTGCTTGCGCATGAGGTTTCTTTGCATTTTTAAGGGAGGTTACCATCTTGGTCTAGCATCAAGCAAGATGCTTTTGCTGCTTTGGAGAGGGGTCATAAGCAGCAATAGAAGAAAAGCAAATGCTATCATTGCAGCAAGAAGGGGCATCTCTGAAAGGATTGCAAGAAACTAACAACATAGCTAAAGAAGAAGACAAAGAAGAAGATAGGTAAAGGCTCTTGCGATGAGTAATCATCCTCAGACTCATGACTCCAACTCAAGCCATACGACAAAGGCTACACCGGCCTCTTCAACTTTCTAGCCTTAGTAGCATTGTTATCCCTCACGACTCTCCAATGCCAAAGAGGAACTGTGAGAGGATGGTAGTGGTGGGGCATCCAAGCCTCTTCAACTTTCTAGCCATAGTCGTGTTGTCATTCTTCATGACTCTCCAATACCAAAGAGAGTGTGACAGGAAGGTCATGGTGGGCATTCAAGCCTCATCCGTATGCAAGTGTTGTGGACTCTGAGTGGGCTTTCCGCAATATCTACTAATGCTTCAAATCCTTAAGTTGGTTTGCCTTCCAGGTTCATGATGGGAAGTCTGACAAAGAGTAGTTTTTGCTCCTAGTTTATTCTCACATGAGGAAACACTTTAGCAGTCTAGCCAAAGGCATGGAATCCATGGTCATGGTATGCTTCTATAAGGCATTCATTGCAATATAGCGTACTCCAAGTGAAAAAGCCTTCTTTAACTCCATTTGCTTACATGTAGTTATTGCTCAAGCACCTTTATGAGGTGTGGTCCGCCACCCTACACTAGACAATGGTGTCCACTCTGAAATGAGTGGGATAAGCATGAGACAGAGGATTCACGCAGTCAAAGTCATGCAATGCTTGTTCATCAATGAGCACTTTTGGCAAAAAGTCCATACCATTGTTTTTGTCATGTCTTTTTTTAATAGGGTGTTGCGTGTGAGTGATTGTAAGGGGTCCACTGTAGGCCTTCTCATTCACTTCTTTAAGAGTGGCACTAGTGGAGGCACAAACTTGCACAATGATCACAAACACAACATGCACATATTCTATAGATAGAAGAGAGAAGATGGGCATAGATGCATAAGCCCATCCATAGTTTTGCAACATTGGTATATCCGGCCTACAAGTAGCCGACCATCATGGACAATAGTGAGCTCCATTCAAACCAGCTTGCATATTTGACTCGTGTGATCCCCCTAGATGACCACAATATAGTGCTAGAGAAGCTAGGATGCTATGCTAATCAAAGAGGGCATGTGACATTTGCTTCTCCCAGTTATTGGAGAAGAGAGTCCCTTGTGAAGCCTCTCTTTTTGTGATAAAATTTTGAATACGTACCTGAGAACCTTCAGCCCTTGGCAATGAGAGTCCTTGCTCAAGATTGCTCTTCAGGTGTACGTGAGAAAAACCAAAGTGCCTATTCTCTCCTTCACACGAAGATTTGCAATTAGCTTAGCACACAACAATTAGAGTGGCTAGTCTATTGCCACACTAACTTATGCAGGATGAGGGCTATGATGAACACAGATAATCCAAAGTAGGTAAACACTTAACCATTAAATTTAAAATTTATTGTTCAGTATTTACAATCTTATGTGTATTGTGTAGGTAAATGTTAATACATTCAAGTTGACAGGCGACACTCTTCCTAGTGTACATCAAGAGGTGGATGAGAAGGAGAAGATCTTTGCTGAGCTCTAAAGAGAGCTTATAGCAGTAGATACCAATGACACACGCAATCAACATGCTCGTGGACGAGGAGTTTAAGCAGGTGGCAGCAAGGGCATGGTCATTCAATACCCTCCGCCATTGAGGAGGGGTGGTTAGCATGGCTTGCAAACATATGTGAGACATGGCTCTAGTAGCTCCCATCATGTGCCTCGTGATGACATCCCCCTCCCTCTGCCTGCATAGCCATCGCCTAGGGAGCCATCATTTGGTGATGATGTTAACCTCATCACCAAATGATGGTAACCTCATCAATGAGCATGAGTATAAAAGTGTCTCACCCTCCGATGCTAAGGAGTTATCTCCAAATTCTCTTGATGAGCACTTTGATGGTTCCAATGATGATGATGATGATAGTGATGCCTCATCATAGGCCTCTCTCTTTTTTGTATCATTGTATCCACTATATTTTATGAATGTACTAGTTGTATCACATGTTGTGCATGCGATCACAAGGACCTAGGTCTAAGCATATGCCTATTTTGGCTTTAATATCATGTATTCATCTTATTTTGTAACGGCATTGCGATTTTCACTTTAAACATGTGTTCTATCATTTGTAGTTTTCTATACCTATTAGATAATAAGTACCTAGGTCAAGGGTCTCCCTCAAGTACCGCAAAATCCTCATAGCAACCTGCGGCTACCTGCCGATGAACCAATTTTGGCCCACTCATGAATCCTGTACGCAAAACTATAGGAAAACACAAATCAATCCAAGTATTAAGGAGCTTTATCAACAACCCAATCAACTGCCTATAGCAGGTACCATCTGCCACCGGTGAATCAACATGGGCCATAGCCTTCCAGTTCAAATCCATGGGAGTAGAAAGAACTTTACACCTCTCCATTTTAAACGCTGCACATGCCAATTTTGGAAGATGAAAATCCCCCTTGGAGTCTGCCAAATCTCAAGACCTAGAAAGAAGTGGAGAAAGCCCATATCCGTCATCTCGAATATCTCATGTAATGCCTCCTTTGTCTGCTTGACCTTCTAGGTATGGTCACCTATCAAGATGAGATTGTCCACATAAAGCACAAACAACGCGTGCCCTCCAACAAAGATATGGACATACACTTGGGGATCGAAAGACGAATGGTGATATCCTAACTTCTCTTGGAGAAACGAGTCTATGTTCTCATTCCAAGTATGTGGAGCTTGTTTGATGCCATAAAGAGCATTCTTCGACTTGTACACCTTGCCATTTGATGAGGAAAAGCTAGGAGGTTGCTCAGTATAGATCTCCTCCTCCAAATTTCCATTAAGGAATACAAACTTCACATCAAGCTAATAAACCAACCATCTCCTATGATTGGCTAAGGCAAGAACAGCCCTAATGGTAGCCATCCGAGTTGTAGGTGCAAAGGTATCATGGAAATCCACTTTTAGCCACCGCGCGAATCCTTTTGCACTGAGCTGCACCTTGTGCTTATCCAAAGTGCCATCACTATGGTGCTTGGTCTTAAATACCCATTTGACTCCAGTCACCTTCCTAGAAGCAAGTTAGGACACAAGATCCCAGGTATGCTACTCAATCGCATCCAACAATGCTCCATAGCCATCTTCCAATGTTGCGACTGCAAAGCCTCCTTCACAGAGGTGGACTCCTTATCCTGCATGGCGCGAGACATCAGACAACAGTTAATACAAACAAGCTCAATGGAATTTGTCTGGTTCCTATGAGATTGCCGTGGGCTATCCTACGACTACCACTCCTCAAGAACTCTCTCAATCCTTGTGTCACAGTGTATCATGTGCCCAATGAGAATAAGGTCACTACTCCCCTCACCGCTTTGCCTCTACCGAAGTCTCTAGAATGTCCACGAGGGTCGGCTCAACAAGTGAATCTCATGGGGAAGCAATCTCCTTCTCCACTGATAGTGGAGCCTTGACAACTATAGGCTCCAAAGGCACTAGATCATGTGCCCAATTGACACCTGGATCTCCAAGTACTAGATGCTCAACACCTTGCTCTGCGCCTGAAAACTCCATGAATCAAACATCTCGACTCATATATACCTCCCATGAGACAGGATCATAAAGCCTATATTCCACATCATGTGCCCATCATATCACACATCACCTATCCAGTATATGACCTTCTAGCTATCCATACCCAAGTGCATTAAAAGGACTACATTTGCTTACTACAGGAATGGAGGTATAGTCATTTGAGCATTACTTGTACCACTACACTATATACTATGACTCATGAGATTTAGAGGGTACTACCATTGCCTTCTTCAAAGACCTTGAACAATTACATCAGGTCATGGAGTACAAGGAGAGCAAAGATAAATAGGATTATCCTTACTTGAGCTTAAATGCCATAGAGAGATCCTCCTAAGAAAGAGGAGAGGAGCAACTCAAAACTCACTAAGATAAAGGGTACTTAGACACTTGCTCACTATAGTCAAGATCGATTTTCCATGCCTTCCCTCAATGGCTAGCTCTCCAAATCTAGGCAAGTCATCTTTATACGAAATTACCTTTAATGGAGCCATAGCCCTATCCCAAGTAAGGCATCCTTGACCTTTAGAACATTAACATTACAGCCCTCATTATCCACGTGTTCAAGCCATTATTTCCCACCACAAGAGACACCAATTGAGAGACTTGAGCCTTCCTATGTTGAAGTGCACGTTGCAGCACCCTATATGAGAGAGATCTTGGGATGACCACACTTTCTAACATGCATATGTTGAACTTAGATTTCTATCGGCCTTACTAGAATTCACGTGAATCGTTTAGGCGAGCTTTTCCAAATTTTCATCTACCACCTATCAAATTAAGGCAAGCTTTTCCATAAGTTTTTCTACATGTAGGTGAGCTTTTGTAGACCCAACATGTGCTTTTGTACAAGCATTGAGGCCCAAACCTCAAAGTTAAATGCACATTAAAAACATTTGCTCGAGTGTGAACTTATGGGAAAGAAGAGCAAACTTTAAGACGGCCATACATTTAATTTCTTGTCTTGAAATAAAACTTGGGTCATTTTTAAGCTCAAAATGATCAGAATTCCAAGAGAAATCTAAGGGGTAGAGGAGAGGGATGTTAAAATCTAAAATGATCATAACTTTCTTATTTCTATAAAAATGGGTCGTATTTATACTCAAGACATTCAAAATTTTGAGAAAACAACCAAATATGAGACATTTGAAAGTCATGTTGACACTTGGATTTGAAAAACAAATTAATTATTTTCCAACATGTTTGTAGATTAGTGCATGCATTGTTGATCATATGTGACATTCTCACTTAAATTTTCTAATTTGAAGCTCATCATAGGATTTTACGATTTCTCCCCTCTCTTCATCGTTCCTTCTTACAATTCGTATTTCTCTTGATTATACTCTGATTGTACTCTATGATGAGATACCACTGTAGTTGTACTTTGTGCTCAGTCTCATAAGCCATTTTCACCTTTCACAAAGGTCCCTCTCTCTCTGTCTCTCTTCTTTTTTCGTGAATAAGTGTATATTAACGTATGGAAATATTTACATCAGGCCATCAGGCCAACCAAACAGAATGGAAACAACTGTAATGAAGCCATCAGGCCAACCAAACAGAATGGAAACAACTGTAATGAAGCCATCAGGATACCAGAACAACCTACTACATGAGCAAAATCTCTCTCTCTCTCTCTCTCTCTCTCTCTCTCTCTCTCTCTCTCTCTCTCTCTCTCTCTCTCTCTCTCTCTCTCTCTCTCTGTGTGTACCTACATATACTATATATTAATAAACAAAACTGTGTTTACCCACAGAAACATATTAACAAATAAACCAGAGCAAGAAAAGTATCCATTCAAAGATTATACAAGTTTTAAACCATGTTTCTTTGCATGAATCAACACAAAGATTATTGTGCAGTGTGCACCAAATACAAGATGTCACAAACATCTATGCATACATGAAATTGTTAAGCCCATGTCCTAGTTGATCACATTTTGCATACGGCCCCCACTATCCTGCCAAGGATCCTCACATTAGAGGTGCATCATTTATCTATTTCGAACACCACCTCAACTCCATACTTATGGAGTAGACAATCTGACTGCATGTTGAAAAGACTCATTCTCCATGCTCCATCAATTCATGGCTCATTTGACAACATCTTCCACATGATTATGTGCATCAATGAGGAGTTCTATGAATGCCTATTGCTCCACTGAGAACCTACTAGTGAGCCTTTGAGGGCTGCCCATCAACAATTCATGTGTTGCTACTCTAGTTCCTTTTACATGAATCGCACTAGGTATCATCCCACCATTTCTTCTGAAGAATTTGTACGAATTCAGTCAGTTTTCAGTCACTAAGGATGGATCAGCATTAGTGGGTGAATATGTTGAATTCTCGGTGTAGAGCAGCTAGGTGCATTTTAATTGCTGTTTACAAATTCTGCATTCTATGAGGTTGTAACCGATTTCCAGAAGCATACTTGCCAATGATGCTACTGGTGAAATGACGTTGAAATACAGGACGATGCTGCAAAGTAAGGTGGCAGAGAGAGAAATTCAAAATAATCATTGTGCCTTGCTTAAAAGCCAAGTAATATTTTGTGGTCAGAGAGAGAAATTTTAGCTAATCTTTGGGCCTTGCTTAAAAGCCAAGTAATATTTTGAACATTTAAAAATGCTCTTCCTAAGCAGCAATATTTTCACTGAAACCTATCTCGTTGTAATCAACACGGATGTAATCCAGAGAGGTTTCATTGAAGCACATAATAAGTGAAGCCCCTCTGATACTGAGGGTTGACAAGGGGCTGAATCAGAAAGTCGACATCCTAATTTGAACCACAGTAAGTATCAAGGCAACAAAGCTTAATCATTGCTCGGCCCCATAACTCTGTTCTTTTGATAAGATTTGTGAAGGGATGATGAACCGGTATAAGGCTCGGCAATGCCATGTCCCCTATACCCCCTCCAAAGCAGACATCTGCATGTGCAGGCTCGTCGCACATGTGCAGGCGCACAAACAGACACAGGTGCTACCATGCACTGTCCTGTTGGCAGTACCAGTAGATTGCTGTTCCCTTTTAGTCTAGCTATTTTCTGAGACGTGCTTTTAATGCTCAGGTTTGGCATAACCGTGCAGGAAAGGCAGCTGTATCGTTGTTATAATTACTCGTCACAAGCTCACTCTGCAGCAATTGTTCCTCACAAGTGCACAAACACGATAAATTTAGGCCCAATGATGAGCAGACACACTCGAATCATCGTCACTGACCCAAAATTGGCAATTATTACTCACAAGTGCACACGACATGATAAATTAAGGCCCAGACCCACTCGAAAATAATCTTCAGTGGACCGAAATGGAGGGCCTGCAAAACCGAATTTTGTATGGCAAAAATGATGGTAGGATGGAAGGTGGTAGTACCTGATGATGGATGCGGTCAAGGTGGGAGGCGGGTGCGCCCATGGCCAAGCTGAGGGGGGCAGGGGAGGAAATTTGAAAAAATTGGGGACGAGAGAGAGAGAGAGAGAGAGAGAGAGGATGGGGGGGGGGGGGGGGAAGGCAGGCAGAGAGTTCGAGGTGATGCAAAAGGAAAGAGGGGTGTATGATGCGTGAAGGCAGAGGCAGGGCAGGCAGTTAGTCAGTCCGAGTCACAGAGAGAGAGAGAGAGAGAGAGAGAGAAGGGCGGGGGGGGCTGCAGGCCCATGGGACCTGGAGAGATTGCTCCCTTTCCCAGCAAGCAGGCTTGCATGCACGCACGCCAGTTTGTGTGCCCATACGGGCCCCAACCCTGCGCCGGCCCCACCCTCTCCCCTAGATTGGAGATCCGCCTCGTCCTTCCGACACGTGTCCCCTTTCCTTACCTTCGCCGTCCGATCCCCGTCCTGTACTTCCTGGCATTTCGCCTCGGCCACGTCAATCGCGATCCCCACCTGGGCCCACCAACCCCCCCTCTCTTTTAGACCCCTCACCCTCACATCCTCCAAGGCATGCAAGTCTTTATACAAAATACAAATTAAACCACCCCCCCCCCCCCCCCCCCCCGAGAAAATAAAAATCACAAACCCTTTTATCATAGTTTTTCTAATCTTCCTTTTGCCTATACCCAAGAAGCCCTTCTATCATAGTTTTTCCAATCTTCCTTTTGCTATACACAAGAACTTCTCTTGACCTTTTCCCATGCAAGATTTGAAGAAAAGGAGCTCTTCTCCATGGTTTTCCCCCCTAGTGTTCAACATTTGTGAGCTTTTGCCCCCACACGCAACGCATACCTAGCTAGGTGTCGCTAGGGGTGGTGTCAGCCAGCCAACAACCCCCTTGTCCCCAACCGCACCTAGATAGGTATGTGACCCTCCCTCGCAAAAGCTCGTGAGATTATTGTATCTCACATTATGGGAATTATAGTGGGAATTTATTTAAAATCTCTTGCGATAATGGACTTAGACCTTTTTAAGAGTGTGTAATCCCATCGATCAATTCGTTGCCAATGGATTATCAGGCTCATCAATTCATGTACATGCTCAATGCAAACAATTCTACTAGCAAAAAGCATTAAATGGCATTGATAGAGACGAATGCACATGTGCTCTTCTAGCATGTCTAAAATGCAAATGCTTCTTCTTGTGCTTTTCTTAGTAGGGAGACAAGGGAGATAAAGAGCAAGCAGTCGCTAGAATGCTTAAGCATTACTACTATGATGTCAACATTGTCGACGTGAGTAGCAAAAGAGAAGAATTTATGAATATGTGATGAACACGTGTCATGCACAAAACACCCGTCAAGCAGCCTTTTCAACATGGTACACTATGAACTCCCCAGTCCCCAATCCAAACTATTTTTGTAATTCACGCATGCACATTGTTAATTGTTGTAACCTATGGCCCTGGGTATTAGAGTAGAGTGATAGTAGCAAAGTTTACAAAAAACAAGACCTTGAATTCATAACTTTGGAGGTTCTTTTCGAGTGAAAGGTAAAACATCATCTTCAACAATCTAGAGGCGTTTTTCCACTTTTGGCAACGCATCACCAAGGTGATATCCACCAAAGAAGAGCTCGATCTTACTACTATGGTGGCAAGAAATATGATATATCATGGCATGTAAGTGGCTCTCCAATATACTATGACCACTACCAGAAAACCTTACATTCATCTCTAACAGCACCAATTGTGAAAACACAAGGGAAAGTCTTGGAGCATGTGCATAAAAAAGGTGTCTTTCACTAACCATGGTAATTCATTTTCTCCCCCAATGGTACTTGTCATTATTTCCATTTATATCGGGTATGAGTGAGACCTTCTTGCACCTACTTGATCAACAAATGTGATGAGGACTGTGGTTGACATCAAGCTTGAATTTGAAGGTCTGAAGACACTTCGCAAGGTTTTTGTTTATTCTTCACAATAATTGTAGAAATGAATTTTACCTTCAACATAAGGATATATAGAATAAGAATAGTTATGTGCCCTTGCAATATATTCGCACATAGAGCCCTTCAAATTAAATTTTTGGGTTGCCCTTCGCAT
The DNA here is from genome assembly GCF_053477565.2 of Lygodium microphyllum. Taxonomy (NCBI): domain Eukaryota; kingdom Viridiplantae; phylum Streptophyta; class Polypodiopsida; order Schizaeales; family Lygodiaceae; genus Lygodium; species Lygodium microphyllum. The sequence goes on along the minus strand of NC_141154.1, from coordinate 65,673,946 downwards.
TCTACCAAACTTGACACACTACAGCATAGTAAAGCATAATGGATTTGGAGTGTTAGGGCATATGGGCCAATAAGATGAAGCCCCCTAGGGGCAAAAAGCACCCACCATAATATAGTGACAATTTTGCACAAAATACCCATTTTTTAAAAGCTACTTGAAGCGTTGACATACATTCTTATATATTATATACAGTTATGTGAGTCAAAAGATTGAGCCAAGTAAACGTTTTTATATTTTGAATTATTTCAAACCTTAAAACAATGCACCCTTGAGTGTCACTCTATTGGCCCCTTATATCACTCTTTTATGAACCCTTCATTTATAACTAGGTCTACTTGATTAAAATATCAAAATATCCCAAAAAAAATTATTAGCATGTCATACAATGTATCTAACTCAACTATTAAAAAAATATTATATGGCTCACTTGGGCATAAAATGTCTAACAAGGCATGAAGAGATGTCGCTCTATTGGCCCCTTTACACCAATAAGTGTCTATAAACACCTCAAGAAGTTGATGATTTAACCAGATATATCAAAGTGTTGCACATTAGTTGAAAGATTCATGAGATATAATGACTCAACACATCAAGCTTTTACCATTCTTACCTCTTATTTAACAAGGGCCTCTCCAACCTCTTTATAAACTCAATTTTGAAAGCTTTTCTATTGTTCATGACTTTGTTCTCATGTGTGGGTTGGGTTTAAGGTTACCATGCATAGTGTTTGTTTCCATTCCTACAACAATTGTTTTAAGTCTATTGTCATTTTGTATTTCTCAAGAAAGACCTTTAACGATGGATATATGTCTAGGTAACCATGCACCACTCACTTCTATTTAAGACTCTCTTGATTATTAGGCCCTAATAAATTATTGCAAACAAGTTCTTAGAAGTTTAAAAAGTGTAATAGTCTACATGTTTAGGAAAAGTCAAAAGATCATAATAGCATCCAAACTTTGCTAGTTGAGTCTGAGGTTTAATCACTCGTACTTAAACTCTAACTAAGTAGTAAGACCTTTCAACTGAAATGGCTCAATACATTATGTTTATTCTATCATCTCCTCTGTAAGAAATTCTAAGATTGCAAGTGATCTATTTGAATACACATCTCCTCCCACCTCATCAACAAGTGTGTCACTCGAAAACTATTATACAAGGCATCAACTATGGTAGTTTAGTTCAAACCTTTTTTTTAAAGAATGATTCTCTAATCTAGTGGCTACCCCACTAGCATGTGCACATTGCTTGCCATGTATTATTCCATCTTTTCCTCGCCCTAAAGTGAAAATCAAGGGAATGAACACTCAATATAGCATATAATACTCTCTCTCTCTCTCTCTCTCTCTCTCTCTCTCTCTCTCTCTCTCTCTCTCTCTCTCTCTCTCTCTCTCTCTCTCTCTCTCTCTCTCTCTCTCTCTCTCTCTCTCTCTCTCTCTCTCTCTCTCTCTCTCTCTCTCTCCACACACACACACACATGCATATAGATGCATGTCTATGCATCCAAGTGATTTTGACACATATAAAGGTCAACATGAATGTCAACTACAATATATTTTAAAGCATTCATTCATTATTAGCATGATGAGAAGTATTCACACTTATAGGTATACCCAAAACACCAATGAATAGCTTTGTGCATTAGGTTGGTGAATTAATGTTGTTTTTTTTTTTTGATTCTCTTATACAAAGTTGCATAAATTTTCTCTTGTGTGGATAGATGATGGATACAAACATTGTTATCACACACAATGTATGTTTAGAAAGGTGTCTAAGCTAAGGGAGTATTTGCCATATATTTTTATGAAAATGTCGGTAAGTTGATGAATAGAAGAGACACACTATATTTTATTGCACCCAAGATTGTCAGTGAGACAAGTCTACGTGAGCAATTTTCCTAAGAGCATTGAGAAGTTGATCATGATAATGTCAACTCCAAGAATAGATTTCTAGTGACAACACTTATGGACAAAATCAAACAATTAAAAGTATTTAATCTCTAGAAACATGGGCCTCTACACACTTTACATTATGTTATCATTATGAACAATTCAATCATCTTATTAAGTTAATAATATATGTATTGCTTGCTTATTGAACCATTATTTGAACCACATACATGTTGAGATTTGGATGCTTACCATAAGATTTTCAATCGTCATCACAATGTAAGCTTCGGCACGCATGCTTAAGTGTCTCTAAGAAATATCCAAATGGATTGTCGCTTGGAATGATCATGATTGTTTTTCGCCATGCATCAACATTCAAAGATTTGCATGCAAGTCATACTAACCCCATATATACTAGTTGAAATTGTTGAAATATGGCAGAGATCCACCAATAGAAGCAAGATGGAAAGGCCCACTAACATGCATCATCTAGATTGCACTTCTCAAACTACAATAATTTCCTTTAAAGTTCAACTATTATTGAAGTTATTGTCATTGACTTTTTTTGCTAAATTGACTCTCACAAATATGCATACTTTCAAGTGAAAACCATGTTGTCTTTTCAATGTTACTGTATACAAAGGATGGAACCTCCAAAATCACTTTTCGTGCATGGTCCACACCATCCATCAAAACTTTAGTATGTTGATATCATGAAATGCTTTGGAGTGCCTCTATAGGTTATATGCCAAGAGGATGAAAAAAACATGAAAATGAGGAAGGTACACATGAGAGTCCTCCTGACAATCACAGTTTTTAACACTCTTTGTATGATCAACTCCTTTTCAAGTAGTCCATTATATCACATGCTTCTGCAAGACCCACATCACAATTTTTGAAGACCTGAAGGATAAGATAAAGACAAACAAAGCATTCAAAAAAAAACATCCTATCTACCTTTCTTAGTTTTAAGTTGGACCTTTGCATTTCCTTGAAGGTAACGTAGGATATTGTATTGTACTATTAATAGCACCGTGCAAATTCATACACACATATGTCTATAAAAAAGTCTTGACTTGTGTTGGTTCCAAATGGACCACAACTAATGATCCCATTATTTCTTCATTTTTGATTGATAAAAGGAACATTGATTTCAAGAATTGTGATCTACACCTTCCTCACTTCTAGCCAAAATCCAACTACCTTGACAATCCCTTGTTCTCAAGAAGAAACTAAAATAAGAAATGCTTGACTTGGAAAAGTAAGAATGAACATAATACACCCCGGCATGTCTTTGTGTGCCATCTCATTTCATTCCACTTTCATTTTATCACGAATCTCTTTCTGAGTTGCATAGTTCTGCTTTGTGCATCACAATTTATCATCACATAATGTCTTATGTCACTTTGTACTATTGCTTCAACTTGCAAGGATGCATTGCAAGTTGAAACCATGTCAATTAAATGTAAATCAATTACAAAGCTCTTTTTGAGTTGCATAGTTGTGCTTGGTGCATCACAATTTATCATCACATAATGTACTATGTCACTTTGTAGTGTTGCTTCAACTTTCAAGGATGCACTCAATGTGTCATGAAACCATGTCAATTAAATGTAAATCAATTACAAAGCTAAAGGTTGTATTTTAGTTTGCTTCACACAATAAGATTTGCACAATTATGTAGACCAACATTTTGCATGCTTTGCATGGCACCATGGTACTATATTCGAGCATATAGATTGACAAACACATGTGCATGTGCACATGTGCATGTGCACATGTGCACACACACACGCACACAAAGACACTCTGTGTGTGTGTGCATGCGTGCACACATATGCATGCATGCACATGGGTGCGTTGAAAACAACCATAACTATTCATTACATAAGGCTATCATCGGCATTATTACTTTAAAGAGTACATTACATGACCAATGTGATAATGCTACTATTTTTATGAACGTGCCTATTACATACTCTCACACCAATCTCGCATGGCATTAAAAGAGATCTTTAAGCGTTAAAATCACCTTTTAGGTTTTAAATTCAACTAGGAAACTAATATACTAGGATCTAAAAAAGGGTTTGAATTCTCTCTCTTGAGAGTAGAAAAACTTAATGACTTCAAGAAATGCGGCTCACTTTTATTGTATAGTTCCATTGTCAAAACTACTTACTAGTGAGTCTCATACTTGGTGCTCTTTATTGAGAAGTTGTTTGTTGAGCTAGTTCCCTACTACAAGCTTACTACTACTTTATTAGTGTTTCATACATGGTGGTCTTTATTGAAATGTTGATTGTTAAATGGGTTCCCTACTATGAGTAAGGTTGGTTACACACTAAGAAAGAATGCCCGCCCATTGCCAAAAATGAAGGGGCATAAGGGCACGTGGCAACATTTTATGGGATGTGAACAAATCTAGGTGGCAATATCCCCCGCTTAGGATGTTCCATCCACATCCAAGCATGTAAACATGCACTATTCAATTATTTTAAAAAATATTACATTTAAGAGTCTCGAGCTCCCACCAGTGGGTGGAGGGCCATTGGTCCAACCACTACACCATGCACCACCTTTTGAAGTTAACCAGATGTTTATGTGTGTAAACAATTGATGGCTACGTGTTGAAATTTCTCACTTGGGCAGGTAGGGTCCTAGTAGTGTGTAATTGGCCTAAGTTTTGGTTAGCATTACTCAATTAACTTATAGTTATAATGTCACTCATCTTTATATAATCTTGTAATTTGTGATTAATGTTATGCAAATTACCTATAATATAAAAATATTATTTGTGAATAGCCTTGCTCTTTCTACTGGTTAATTTTATTCGCGTTTATATTAATATATATGGTTGAAACAATTGCTAGAAAAGTTTATTTATTTATTGTTGGTTTGCATTTCCTTGAAACATTGAATTGGCCATCACAACTTACATTTGTCATGCCTTTTATTTTTTTGTGCTCTAGACTATGGTGAATTATTCTTTAAGGATGAGTGATGACACAAATGGGAAAACAATCTCTATTCTTGGTCACTTCAATTTGAATACAATTTAATATGTAAATACAAGCATGAAGGAGTGTGGTTAGAAGGTACTTCTAATAGTTCTTGTGTGGTGTTCTCATGTTTCATTCTTGTATGCATTTTTCCTTTTGTTATAAAAGGACAATTATGAAGGAAGTGAAAGAAAGTTATGGGTGTTCCTAATTTCTTTACACTCTTTGTGCTACTTTGATTCTTATAGTATTGGGTATTAGAACTTTCGCAATGTGTGTGAGCTCCACACTAACCTCTCATCCACATGAAACCATCTTATTTTGGCCAAAATCACCCTCTCTCTCAGTTGTTTGATTTTTCTATTTGATGATTTCTTAATTGGTGTAAAATTTGATCTTGCATATTGCTATTGTTTGTTTTACTGTGGTGCACATGCCACCCACCTTGGATGTATGCTTGTGTGTAACTTTGTTCTAGCATACAAAAGTCTAACACTTATCAAATTTACAAATTTTCATTTTTCAAGAACAAAGAAAAAATTGAGGGGTTGTGTGAAAAAAGTGGTTGTAAGGTGGCTACATGAGGCGAATGACTACTCCCTTGCACTAATTTGCTATCCCTCTACCTCTTCCACACTTACACAACTCTTGTTCTTGTCTCTTGGTGCTTCATGTCTATCTTGAAAGAGAGATAGCATGTGTGAGGATGGGATGTCTTATTTAACATCTTGTGTGCAAAAAATGAAAGAGCATAGTCATAACTTTTTGTGTGAGAGAAGAGAACTTCAAAGTGCTCCCTTGTTGGTTCTTTTGGGCTAGAAGAGTACTTACATCCTTCCTCAACAGGGATTCATTTGTGCTTGTAATATAATTTTCATGGTGTGTTTGCTACTAAGAAGGATGTGATCATATTAGCCTCCAAGGAAGAGATTTCGATGAAAAAAGAAAGCATACTTTTTTGGTGCAATATGTTGTTGTTAAGCAGAGAATACTCTTTCAAACCAAGGTCCCATCAATCCACCATTATGTTGCACATAATTTCCCTTTCAATGCAACTCAATCTTCTACGCATTGGAATGCTTCTTTTTTAAAAATTGGAAAGACTTAATGTGTGACCAAGGTTAAAGATCCAATGGAAGGTCATAAGAGCAAGCATTATCGAATACACAACCATGCAATAAGAAAGGAAGAAGAAGAAACAAAAGACCATAGCCATGGATCTATGTATGTGAGACCCTTGAAGTGTTTCGTTATTGTTATTTTCTTGTTTGCAATAATACTTGGAGCCTCCCTTACCAAGGCTTTGAAGGCAATTTTCACTTGCTAGTTTAAATTGTGGCAAATGGATGGTAGCATTGCTTTGGTGATAAATGCAAACCTTAGAAACCACTCAACCACTATGTTTAGGGGGAGTCACAATCCTCTTCTCCCAACATTAAGGTGTTTATTTTTGTGCTTCAATGTGTAGCACATGTTCATAGGCTTCTTGAAGCTTAGAGATTTAAAATTAAATTACCTAGCATCATGTAGCTCATACAATTGAAGTTTGGCCAAAGTTAAGCCAACAACTTCAGGATTGCTAGTTTGCTACCTATTAACTAGTCAAATGTTGATCTCTAGTACAACATTATGGGTATGACAACTTGAATCTAGTAAAATTTATTGATGTTGTAAAATTGGGAGTTTTAGAGCATAAAAAGATCTACAACTTTATTACATGAATTCATATCTAACTCTTTATGCATGTCAAGTCCTTACTATATCAAATAAACCTTTCAGCCAAAATCTACATCACGGTATGCATTTTTACTTTTTTGTTTAACTTTGAGCACTACTTCAAACTGAGATAACTCCAACCAAATTCCACTCTAGTTTTGGGTGAAGATGGCCAATCTTCATGAGTTCCTATGTCAAAGATCAAAACAATTCCTAAGGATACCAAGGAAGATTAGATGTTAGAGGCTTATATTTGTTGGGTAAAGCATCACTATATTTTGGCAATTAAGAAAGTGTAAATTTTGGTCACGGAAATATGGAAGGCCATGCCCTTCAATATGTTATTGTGGAGACTTTTAATGGTTAGATTCCCCATTCAAGATATGATTGGGAAGTGGAAGTGGTTGGACATCCACCATCCTCTCTGTAAAGTTTGAAGACAATGCGTTCCACCTATTATGGGCATGCAAGGATGTGTACAAAATTTGGCAAAAGTTACATGATTGGGTTGTATTATCCTAGCTTTAGGAATGGCTCTGCTAGGGTAGAAAGGGAGAATGTTCCCAATAGTGTTTGAGATGTGGCAAATAGCAAGAGTGCTACTATAGTTAAGGTTTGTAGAAATTTACAAGGGTAAACTTTGAGTTTTATTTGACCCAATTGGTCAATTTGAAAAATTTTATGATCATGTGCTAGCCCTACTTAAAGGTAAGGCTAAAGATGATGGCTATAAGCCAGTGTTCCATAAGGTCATAAAACTCAACTAGAGCTTAATACTCTTTTTGTGAGGTTGTATATACTTTATATCACTACATTTCAGTCTTGCATTGAAAACATTGGGCACTGCTTTGACTTATTTAGGCGTATTTTCTACAAATGTATGAATACTAAAAATTTGTAAAGAATATAAAGCGTTAAAAGAACTAGCTTACAAGACCTATAATTCTCATTTTTTCATTGTGATTACTTGTTGATTACATACATTTGAGTCATGAATTTTGGCCTTAGTACATGAATAAAGATTAAAAGAGAAATAGTCAATCTCAACATGAGAAGGCGAAGAAGGAAGGAAGCAACAAACCAAAAAGAGGAATCAGGAATTGCCAATGCAAGTGCTCAAATTTCAATTGATGGAAATACTTGTGAGAGCTTGATATTGTAATCAATGTCATACGAAGAGACGAGCTCATTCCTTTGCAAATTGTAATAGCTTTTATGTGTAGTAGTGTCTAATTTAAATTCTAAGTGATTGTACTGAAAAGATCTAGTCATGAGGCCACTAGGGTGGGATGAATGCCCAAGAAGCCAAAAAGTGTAGAGACCCTCAATTACATGTATAAAAAGGAGAAAAAAAGAATGGAATAAGCATTCGAGCATGTGCCAACTTTTGAAGGCTCTTACTTTATTAATTATTAGCTTATTGCTTAGTTATGGCTCTTATGTGCTATTGAGAAAAGGGTGGAGAGGGAGTGAGAAGAAGAGTGTAGCAATGAGGCATGAGGGAAATGACGTGAATTGCTCGATGAGCTTTCTACTCATTTCTTGTTCCTATAGTCTTAACATGGCATCAACTTGAGTTTGGTGGTAGATTGAATGTCTCGATCAAGAGCTCACTGAACAAAGCATTTGCATGAGGATTGTAAGACATACTTTGACTTGTAAGAGACTACACGGATGAGAAAGTTTGAGGTGTGTCTACTACAATTGGAGCTATTGGCTATTGTTATTGTTAGTGAGACCCCTGCGCAACACGTTTGTCTTGCCGACCTATTGTGAACAAGTGCATGAACTATTTTAAAATATTTTTTACAACATGATATATGTCACAAATGTTGAATCTCTCTTGCATGTAATTTTGAACAAGTAATTTTCTATCCAAACCCCGGACAACCTCGATGTATGTTATGCCTTTAGCTCCCCGAAGTGCGAGAGTGTATGATGAAAGCAATGTTCCCAGTGTAGATGAGGATAATATACATATGGAGGGGTCGATATTGCAAGGGGTGGACGAAAAGACAGGAGGGCCAATAATTCTTTGAGAACGAGGTGGACTCATCTTTTTGTGGTGACCTGTCTATCGACCTTCCAGTCTATGTGGAGTTGTGCCAGGAGGTTGACATGGGACCATAGGTTACATCATACTTGCAGCATCCGCCTACACAATTCGTTGACGAATTGCTTATAAGGGTATACTAGAATATGCATTTTAAGGAACATCATTTTTTTAAGAGTTATATTACCATGCTTTGCTTGAATCTTTATATGGACTATGCTAATATCACTTTTTGTATGTGTAGGTGATCTTTGATGATATTTTGGAGAGCATGATGAGTTGACGGATGAGCGACAAGGAGTTGTAGGATATATTTACATGTATGTCTCCAGGTTAGATGGCTTGATTCAGAGATATGGTGGACCAAGAGCTGTCTCAGACACCATCAGGCCGTTCCATTAGATCTACATCGACACACTCTAATGCTTCGGTTTCCAGTAGACGAGGTTGACACTCTAGACTTGGGCCGATGGAGGAAGTGGTTCTAGGGGATGTTGTGGAGACGTGGATGCGGTGAGCCCGCGGGCAGCTCGAGATATAGGTACTACTCCTCACTCTCGTGTAGGTTTGAGAGAGGGTGGCTTAGGTGGTTGTTGTGGAGGCATTGGTGCAGTGTTTTCGTCTCGTTTTTTTGGTGGAATTGCATGTAGGATTTGTTATACATGTCGGGACATCTACTCCAATTACTCCAGCTTTTTCTCAGCCATCCATAGGTGGCACCTCTATGGGTGCTACTGCAAGAGATACCACCCCTGTGGGTACACCAGATGCACAGGGGTCTCCTGGTTACACCTAGGAGTGCGGTCATAGATGGGAGATGACACATCTTAGACATACCTCAGAGGGGTATGGATACCTTGTAGATGACAGGATAGGAGCCGTGATCATGAATGATGAGGAGAGAGTTGTGCCAACAAGTTTTTCAGCACAACGTCTTTGATCATTAGAAGAACATACCTGAGGGGAGCAAGGACTACATAGTAGCATCCTTGTATGAGGAGTTTTCAGTACCCACTGCGACAGAGAGGTTTTCCATAGGCTGGATGATGGAATGCATGTGTGTATACATGTCACACAGAGGATTGGACATACGCAAGGCACTTAAGAGTGGCATCTCGAAGCCCGAGTGGCTCGATGCAAATGATTGGCGAAGACTTAGGAAGGAGGCTATAGATTCTCTGTGATGTTGGAGGCGCAGTGTGAGGTAATGAGGGCACGATTGGAGGTAGGGGTGGTCCATCATCCTGGGAGTGGCAGCCACAGGACTTATTTGGAGGACTTTGTAAGTTTTTCTTTTGTTCTTCTCGCTTTCTTTTTTGCAATATCGCTTGTACTGACAACCGTGTTTCTAACAGTTGTATTTTGTTTTCTTTGCAGCACTCCATTACAAACCACGATTCCAATGGCCTAGAGACTCCTAGAGACTTGATATGCAGAGAGACACAGACTCATTGCATTGATCGATAGACAGTATGCGTATGCATGCGGTGGCCCACTAAGTCACTCATCTTTCTTATCCCTAATTACTATTTTTATTAAACTGCATTATGTAAAGTGGACTGATGTGTAGTTGTTTTCTTTTTGCAGACTCCGTTCGATACTCCTTTGCGTCGGGATGAGCTTTTGGATGGCGAGGATCTATAGCTCGTGCTTGGATTTGTGGAGTGCACATCCTCTTCCTTTTTGGTCTTGTGATTTATGCAAGCATCTTCTATGTACTATGTTATCATCATGCCTTGTATCTTGCCATGATTCCATGAGTTTTCATCAGCGATCTTGAATTTATTTTATGTTTCTTGTAGGTTTTAGTACATTTGTGCTCATTTTGACGACCATTGTACACTTAACATGTAATCCATTTGTAGAATGTAAATACAACACATAGTGCTACATGTGGTAGGGCAATAATTTTTTTTCTCTATAACCGTTGCTATTAGTGTCGCAAATTTATTTGCACGCATCACTATTGATGTCGCAATATGTGTCGCAAACCATCGCTATTGGCGTCAATATTTGCGTCATTATTTGCGACACAAACAACGACGTTGATAGCAATGCCAATAACGATGGTTCTATGGAGATGCTAATATTGACGCATTTAGCAACGACGAGACACTTTTTTTTATGAACATTTTCGTCGCTTTGAACGTCGGTATAAGGCTTGTATCTTATAGTGATTGAGGCTGCTAATGATGCACTACTTCGTTCAATGGTTATGTTATATAACAACCTCCTAGTTAAGAAATTAATGATCTTGCTCTTTCTACAAATGCTAGGATCCATTGGACCTAGTTCAACTTAGCCTCTCTTTGTTGCCTATCCACCCGCCGTTGTGCCTATGTTTTTCATGCATCTAGTTTGTCCTCGTAGATTGTATAAGCACAATGAACATGTACAACACCTCTCATCTCTTGGAACTCCTCATGCACAACCTCCTGCACCACATCACTACTATCACCAGCATGAAAATGCTTCTCCTACAATAATAAAGTAGCAATATAATCCTCACTATGTCTTTTGGCTTCCAAAGCCTCCTGCAATCTGCATTCCAAATCATGACATTTGTCTTCAAGCATAAACACCTTCTCATGTAATCTTGCATCCTCATGAACATCAACTGGCTGCTTAACCATAAACACATCCTTAATTTAAGCACTACTGCCCCATCTACATCTACATTAAAATTTTGAAGAATTTGCTACTCAACCATTTTCAAAGGAGCAAACCTGTCCTGTAAAGGTTTATGATCAACTTGTAATTGTGCATACATATCCATGAAATTTTGCATACTATTTAAACACTGAAATTTAAATTCTTAGGTCCATCTTTCAAAAACATTGAATGAAATTTTGTTATGATCTATTTGCTGCTGCAATGCTAACACCTTCTAATGATGTTTAGCAAATAGAGCATCATAATCTATTGCTTTCTTCTTTAACTACTGATCCAAATCCTCAACCCTCATTCTCTCAGCATTCAGCTAATGTTGGAAACTCAAAACTTGTGCTGCAATACGTGAATTATCTCGATCATGTTGTCCCATGTAAACCATGATTTTCTACATCATCCTTATGACATCAGTCATACTAGTAACCTGAGAAACATCAGTATCCATGTCACCCAAGACCAAAGGAGTAGGAGATACATGCATAGACTCAAAGTCTCCATGTAAAGCCTTTTTAATACTAGTAGAAGCATTAGCCAAAACCTGTTTTGGCTACTCATCCATATTGCATTTATCCCTCAACCAAATTTTATCTATCTTTTCCTTCTTTTTCCCTAAATTACATGTAGAATTTAATACATCCCTTGTGACCCTTGCATCCAAATTCTCCATCTTGTCATCATACATTGACTTCCCATGATCTTTTACAAAATCCAGAACAACCTGTCTTGCATAAGGCTTTTGATAACCTACTTGCAACAAATCTTTGTAAAGAGCTAATCTCTCTTCATCGCCACCAAAAAGATGAAAAGCATCAGCACTATCTTTCCCATTACTAGTATCCACTGTCACATCATCAACATGCCTTGCATCTCGAGACATAGAAAGATTGTCGCAGAATATCCAGCTGTACCGAAGCATGTATATTGGCAACCCAAGAATCCCAAGGAAGGTATGCAAACTGATACAACCCGATTCTTTCTAGCCATGCCTTGGTAGATGCATACTCAACATCTAGTGCCAAAGTAGAATCTACAAATGGTGTAGACACAACACTTGAAGCAAGTACCTTAGGTGAAGACCTCAATGTTAATGCTGCTTCTAACTACTCCGAGTGCTCCTCCTCATGCGGATCATACTCGATGCCGTCATCATCCTCTACACAAGCTCTTTTCTTCCTAGACAACACTTTGGTGGATGTTCGCTGAGTATGTGTCATGGCTGGCAATGTAGGTCGACACACATACGAAGATGGAGAGAAAGAAGAGGAAACAAAAGAAGAACTCTTCATCTCCATCTCAAAATTGAAGTCCAAGTCTACTATAAGTTTGAACCTTTTCATGCCATTTGTCATTTCAATATGACACATCTTAGACCACTCCACACAATCACTGCATGTCACACTTGATTTAACAAAGCATGATAATATTAAATTAACCTGTGCATAATAAGGTTGAACCAATATTTTAAGTCTGGATTCATTGGCTGCAGGCTATAACACCTTGCTCTACAAATCTTTAAGAAAAAATGTACCCTGCTCGACATCCTTAAATATAAAAAATGGACCTGCATAACAGAGTTTCAATTTACCCGAAAACTTATCGAATCGAGAATTATACACTCCAACCCAATCACCTTCCTAAAAGATTTTCTTTCTGATATGTCTGTTCACCCAAGCTTGCCTTTGCTACTGGGAAATTCTTGAAATGTAGGCAGTAAGAATCCTATCCTCCTCTAACTTCAGGAGTTATCTTAATCTATCGTTCATTGATTCCTGAGGATCCAATTTATGTGCTACAGCAATCCTTAGACTTGGTACTACAAACTCCATAGGTACTATAGCTTCCAAACCATAAACAAGCCTAAAAGTTGTAAGCCCTATTGAAACCTTGTATATTGTTCTAAAAGCCCACAATGCTAAATCAAGTTTTACATCCCAATCATCCTTGTTATCCTCAAAAATCTTCTTCAAAATGTGGAGTAAAATATTATTTGAACTTTCAGCTTGACCATTAGCTTGAGGATGATAAGGAATAGACTTCTTATGCAAAATCATGTGCCTGATAGTCAGTTCCCTGATAACTTGATTCAAAAAATGTTTTTCCCGATCACTTATCAACTCAATAGGACAACCAAACCTGGTCATAATGTCAGAATATAAAAATTTGGCCACACTAGCTACTTTATTGTCCTTCAATATTTGAGCATCCACCCATTTAGTATAGTAATCTGTACAAACCAAAATATATATGTTACCAATTCTCTTATTTGTTGGCTTAATCGGCCGCTGCACAAAATCAATTCCGCACTTTTGAAAAGGCTCAAGTGGTAAGACGACAGGATGATCTTGCATTCTATCCTTACCTTCCTTCAAACATTGCAAACATTCTTTAGCATACTTATGAGCATCCTTCAACATAGTAGGCCACCATAGACTTACATGCAATATTTTCCTGCCTGTGATTTTCCCTGAGAAATGACCACCTTATAGTTTGAAATGGGCTTTATGTAGAACTGCTTGCTGCTCGTATTTAGGAACACATCTTCTCATAACATTATCTACTCCTCTTTTATAGAAAACATTCATAATAACCTAAAATGATCGATTTTTTAATGCCAATCTTCTTCTTTGATCTGCAATAAGGTGTGTAGGCATAACTCCTTCCTTTAGGAAATGCAACAACTGATCATAATATGAATCAAGATTAAGAACTTGTACTTCAAACAATTCAACATTTGGAAGCTGATTAGGAACCCCAACTTCAGGATCATCATCGTCCAGTCTACTCAAATAATTTGCCACTATATGCTCTTTGCCAAGAGTATGAATAACCTTAAAATCAAACTCTTGTAATAATAACATCCATATAGCTAACCTTCTAGTTAATTGAGGTTTGTTAATCAAGAACAACAATGCCTGATGATCCACATGAAAAATCACTTGGTTCCCTATCAAATAATGCCGAAATTTTTGCAAATAAAAAACCATTCCAATTACTTCTCTTTTCGTAACCGAGTAATTCTATTCAACAGCACTCAATCTCCTGCTAGCATAGTAAATTTGTCTAAACCAGCATGATATTTTATCTTGCATAAGCACTGCTCCCACTACAATGTCAGAAGCATCCACAAATACATGAAAAGGCAAATCCCATATTGGAGGTTGCAATATTGGAGCTACTACAAGCATCTTTTTGAGAACATTAAAAGCCTTGTCCTGATCAGACCTCCACACAAATTGCATACCCTTCCTGGTCAGTGTAGTAAGAGGAAAACAAATATGAGACAAATATCTCAAACATCTACTATGCCATTTCACTTGGCCCACAAATCTCGTAACTTCTTGCACATTAGTTGGAGCTTTTGCTTTCCAAATCACAGCAATTTTCCTTGGATCTATGGCCATGCCTTCTTAAGAAAGAATGTACCCTAGAAGTACTCTCCACTTTGCAGCAAAAACAGATTTAAAAGGATTTAAAGACATACCAAATTTTCTACATCTTTCAAAACATTGTCGAAGATGCTTCAAATTATCACTTTTTAGGCCAAACACACAGAAATCATCCATAAAGACCCTCATAAAAGTTGTCAGATAAGGCTCGAAAGCTTTATGAGTAGCTCCTTGAAATTTGGGAGGGCCATTCTTCAAGCCAACACTCATCATTGTACTGACATAAGCTCCCCATTTAGTGATAAAAGTAGTTTTATCCATATCATTAGGATGCATTTTGATTAGATTATATCCTAAAAATCCATCCAAAAAACTATACATTTCATGTCCTGCTACATCATCAAGTAAGGAATCAGTAAAAGGTAGTGGAAAGGGATCAGTAATTGTAGTTGAATTCAACTTCCTATAATCCACACAAACTCTAATCTTGCCATTCTTCTTAGGTACAACAACAATGGGGGACAATCAAGTCACCTCATTAACTAGTTTAATGAATCCAACTCTCAACAACTTATCAATTTCCTCCTTAACCTGCTTAGAATAGTTAGGATTCATCTAATACCATTTTTGAATAATTGGTTTAGCATCCTTTTTCAAGTTGATTCTATGCTGACACACTACTTAGTCAAACCCTTTCATGCTTGTATAATTCCAAGCAAAAATATCCTGAAATTCCTAACATAATTTGATAAGGTCCAATTCGAATACTTGATCTACATAAATGCTCATTTTGATAGGTTTTCCTTCCCCTTGTTCATTCAAATTAACTTATTGCACCTCATCTTCAACTACCCTTGCAGATCTTCTTATGGTATACTCATACCTTTGTTCAGCTTAAAGAATAGCTTTCTGCCCTTCCTCTTCATGTATATTAGGATCATCCTTTTGATGATCCTCTATTAATGCTGATTTTCAGGTCCAATGCTGCAGTTGCTTTTAGGAGAACTAGTTCCTAGGTCTTGAATCACTTTTCCTTGATCATTTCCTAACCTTCCTTGAACATCAAGTTGATTATGCTCTTTAGGAACAATAATAGATTGCTGTCTAGATAGATTTGGGACTGTAGAATAAACAGTTTGTTGCTCCAAACATGCATTCCCCTCCACCAGAGAAAACTCTTGATATCCTTGAATAATACCATCAACATGAATCTCAAAAATTGGGACTACAGAAGGATTTACTTGCAAAAATAATTCCTCCTCATCATCTTCCACTTCATCCACCAAATTCATGGTCAAGGTCTGGCTAAACTTTTCAGCATAACTTTATTCACTGTAGACAACCTAACCTCCTTAATGCCCCTAGGAATACAAACATAGTCATTTCCCCAATCCTGTTTCAACTTAGCCAACTTAAACCAAGGTCTATCCAAAAGCATCTTGTAAGAATCTCGTATTTCTGACATTCTTAGAACCACAAGGCTTACTTTGAACTTCAAGCCTGCCACATTGATCAATTGATTTTGTAGAATACCCAAAGGTTGTAATCTTCTCTGATTTGCCATCCTAACTTGAAATGGAGCTGGTAGCAATTGCTCTTGCTTTGTTGCCAAATATTTATGCTTAGGTAGTATATTCACTTCCGAACCACCATCCATCAATACATCTTCAAGATTCCTTCCAGAATATTCCACCTGAATTGTAGAAACTTGATAGTCCACCACCTCTTGTCGAGTCAGAATAACTACTTAACAATCAGGAAATTCCTAATCTTGCACTATTGTACTATCAAACACCTTCTTGTGTTTCCGTTTAAGCTTCAACAATAGCTTTTCCTTATAAATCCAAGATTTGTTCTAGGGTAAAGTCCAAAGAACACTTTGCTAAAGCATGAAATAACTCCTTAGAGCCACCTTGCATTTGACTATTCAAAACCTAAGCCTTTAAAAAACTATTCCTGATGTTCAGGGCACTGCTCCTGCAGTTCAAGGAATGGAGGTGGATCCATTGCCTTTTTGCGATCCATACAACTTCAACACCACTTTGTTTTTGGGTCCTCTACCTAGGGTTAGGTTCCTTTGAACCAGTTCGTCCTTGCTCTTGCTTCAAAAAGCCAAGGTCTTTCCAACAATAGAGGGTATGAGGTCCCGTAGGAATTTGGTTTGACCACCAAATATGTCAGCCAATAGTCTCTTCCTCCAAGGGTTGTCTTTATGTATGGGAGAATGCCCAACGGTTTGATTCTACTTTGGTCTACCAATCTAATAAGCCATTGCATAGGTTGCATTCCTTGCAAGCCTAGATCTTTCATTGTCACATCCGTCATTATATTTATCGATGAGCATGCATCAATCAATGCATTTGTAATAAAGCATCCTTCTATCCATATGCCAATTTGGGGGTTCCTGGATCCAGGAAGGCGTTAACTACATCTACTTCCTTCACAAGTTCTGAGGCTTTGTTGGACTTGGTCGCCATAGAGGGAACACTTCTTAAGCCTCTTCTTCTAGTCAGTATGCTTTTGAATTTCTTTCAACAACTAGGAGACAACATCAACAATTATTGGAATGTTAAGTTCGGTTTAAAAGTGTCTAGGTCTTTGACCAAATCATACTCTTTAATAAGATCCACAAGCTTTTCGAATCAGATGGGGAATGGGGCCACACCCACTTTTATCTTCCCTTTTTCTTCTAGGAATGTTAACATCTGTGCTCCTTCTCCATGAGGAGGTACTTGGGCATCCTCTATCTCTTGGACCTGTGGTCCTACCTCTGCTATTGTCTCAGTGGCTCTCAGTGGCTCTGTAGTGCTTTGTACTTCCTTATTCTAGACCACATTGTTCTACTTTTCATGAGGAAGGTTGAACTTCACAGTCTTGGTAGAGGGAACGTTCTCTTTTGGAACTACGGGTTCTCCTTTCATTACCCATGTTATTGCAGCCACTTCCAATTCCACCAAATTGGAAGCAAGTTCTTGGGTCTTCTATTGGGTATTCAAAGTAGATTTCACAAGGGCCAACGGACTTGGACAATCTTTTGTAGTGTGGCCTTCTTCTTTGTATCGACTGTATAAGGGTTTATAATCCACATACCTTCTAGGGTTTGGAAAATTCGATGAGATGTGAGCCTTTTCTCTACATCTATAACACTCCACTTCTGATCTCTAGCCACCGCCAGACTATCGTCCTCTATAACTTTGAGAGGGAAACCTCCTTGGAACAAAATTAGGACCAAACTCCCTAGGCTTTGGTCTAATGTCATGCGTTGTCATTTTGGATTCCAGCAAGTTGAATCTTGCGTCTTCATATTTCTTTCTTCTTTTGTGCATCTCTTTCAGAGAGCAGATATCCTCTATATGGTTCTTCCTCAAATAGTATGAACAGAAGGCTCAGGAATGGTTAGTTTTTAGGTACATTCAGTGGCTAAATGTCCTACTTGATGGCACTTTCCACACCATGTATTAGAACGCATCACATCTCTCCCACCTCTCGCAAAAGTGGATATATTTGGTAGTATTCACCTTCAGTGTCTGTAGCTATTTTGTAATTAGATTCATAAGCTCTTTCTTGATACTTGCGACTGAATTGGATAGGCAGTCCTTCAGATTTTTCCCTCATGGAGTACTTGTAGTAGGGTTTTGAGAAGCTTCTGTGATTACTGCATGCATTGGTTAGGTTGATCCAGAGGGTCCTCTGTTTTGGTTTTGATTCGTAGCTCTTGTTGAGACTTGGGGTTGTTGATTCCAATGGGTAGGATTCCACTGTTGTTGAGTCACCATTAGAGGAACTATTTGAGACCATTGCTGTCGTGGTTGAATTATCATTTGAGGCATTGTTGTTTGTGGCCACCGTGGATTATGTGCATTATACTACGGCACTATTTGCATTTGGGGGTAGGGGTAGGGAGATGTCCTTGAGATTGCTTTTGATGGATATACCATTTCTAGCATCGGAGGAGGTAAGACTCCTCTTCTTGAGGTCATTGACAACCTTCCTTCAACTTCGTCATACAGTCTTGCACCTTCCACTGTAGCTTGGAGATTAACTGGTCTTCTCAATTCCACAAACTTGTGAACTTCTAGTTGTAGGACTCTAAGGAATACTCTCTTCTGGATGCCTTCATCCAAATGATGATTGGTCCATCTCTTTAGGATGGATTCCATTCGTGAGATATAAGCTTCTACTGTTTCTCTAGAGGGCTGACTTAAATTCATGAACTCCTCTCGCATCCGCTCTTCAAAACCTTCATGCCTAAATTTAGTGAGGAAGGTCGTGTCTGAATCAATATTTCACAAACTTAAAAAATTCTGGTTGTAGGCCTTTGAGGAACACTCTCTTCTAGATGTCTTCATCCAAATGATGATTGGTCCATCTCTTCAGGATGGATTCCTTTCGTGAGACATAAGCTTCTACTCTTTCTCTAGAGGACTGACTTAGATTCATGAACTCCTCTTGCATCTGCTCTTCAAAACCTTCATGTCTGAATTTAGTGAGGAAGGCTGTCCTAAAAGTTCATGTTGCTTGTCCCTCGTACCATTGAAATGCCGAGCCTTTGAAAGTGGCAGGGAATATTGCTAACCAATGCTTAGGGGTTGTGGCATTGTTAGCCACATATGCTACCATAAACTCTACTACATGAAGATCCAGATCTTTATTGTACTCTCCCTTAAAAATGGGCAATGGGACTACATTTGCTGGCCTATCATCAATATTTCCAAGACGGATTTGACTAGGAAGGGGACCTTGAGTTACCATGGAGACTTTTGTAAAGAGTGCTTTTAGGGCATCAAAGGAGGCTTATGTTGCAAACTCATTCTCGGCCTTGATTTTTGCCTTCTCTCTTCTCACGTACCTTTTGACTCGTTCTAGTGGTTGCCTCTTGATTGCATCATTCATCAGGGCGTTGGCTCTAGCCTTAGTTCTAGCCAGTTGGTCTGTACTCAACAGAACATAATTAGAGGGGCTTCAGTCTCTGGAGGACTCTCTAGCCAATATTTCTTCTACTTCCTTCTTTTCTACGTCTCTGGATTCAGCTTTCAAACCATTACAAAAGGGGAGATATTCCGTTCTAAAGGTATCAAAACTCATTCTTCTGAGGATCATTGTTGTGCCATCATCATAATAATTCTAGCTTTTGATGGTTTCAATAGTGTATGTTGTGAAGAATACTCTATCTACCAACTTTTAATGGGTTGCTAATTGGACTTGTCAGTACTCCATGTATCCCACATGTCCTGTTGTTGAGCATCCACGAACAAATTTCAACTCTTTTTTTTCTTGTTTTCATGAACCTCCACTGTTAACCCTCAGATGAACAAGGTGGAAAATCCGAAAAATCTAAAGTAGAAGACAAAGGCCAAGGTAAAAGTGAAACGGAAGATAAAGGCGCGCCAATGAAAATATGGAAGCACAAGAAGTGTAGAAAAGTCCTAAATCAAGGAAAAAGGCACATGAGAAAAAGTGCGAGTCTATACTATTGTAAAAAAACGCAAGGTGCACCATGGTTTATTTTAAGAGTGATGGGCTCTCACCTATGCAATTTGTAAAGGTAGATGGGCGGTGGAAAGGAAGCTAGAAAGATAGGAGGACAATGAGAGAGGGGGCCTAGGCCATGGCCGACCATGTAAAAAAGGGGATAAGGGGATGACTGCCTAAAGGGATTTAGGGTTTTGTATATAAAGTTGAAAAGTGAATGAGAAGTTCATTCTTGTGTGTGGCCAAAAGTGGCTCTCCTCCTCTTCTTCTTCTTCTTCTTCTTGCTAGCTTGAGCTTATGCTTGAGAGAGGGAGTGTGAGAGTGTGAGAGAGTGAGTGTGTGAGGGTGAGGGACGGGGGAGAAGAAGCTCTCCATCTTCTCCTCTCTTCTTCTCTTCTCTTCTTTTCTCTTGTCTTGCTCACGACAATGGAGCTTGGAGTGTGGAGCTTGAGGATGGAGCTTGCTTGAAGCTTGCACTTGGATTATGGAGCTATTGGAGTGCACGGGAGAGGAGGTAACTCGATCGGTATGGAGGTAAGCTCACTACACCCGTAGACATGGATGGCGTATCGGCTATGTGAGAGGTAGCCATTAGTGCTCGGCTTGAAACGCTTGAAGCAGTAAGCGGTCCATGGGTCTTGGCGGTTGAGCGAAAGCTTCCACATCCACTGACCATGACTCCTGAAGCTTCTTTATGATCTTCCACTTGATGATGTCTAGAAACTTCTTAATGAATGCCAAATCTTCCATAGATGGTCATTCTCTCTGTTTTTGAACTTTAGTTTGTTCCCAAACAATTTGCCACCAAGATGCACGTCTTTGTTGCTTCAACAGAAAGAGGAAATAGTCCACCACATATAGAGCCTCTATCATGATGGTAATATGTTTCTGGCATTGTGGGATGAACTTCTTGTGGAAAGTGGCTTTTGCAATGATAATCTCCAATCCTTCAGTGATAGAAGGAACTTTGCAAACATCCATTGATTTTTTCTCTTCTTGGCAATGCCATTTCCTTCATTTTCAGCCTCTTTTGATGCTTATTGATGGCAATTTTCCCCGGTTGTTGCACACCAAAAACATGGAGCCCCAAAAGAAACACCAAGGAAATAAAGTTTCTATTGCAAGAAAATCTACCTTGTAACATCAACAACCATCTTTTTCATCTTTTATATGATCACAACAAAGAAAACAACACCATGAACAAGAAATCTTCATGTAGCTTCATAGAAACAATCTCCCACGGCTTTAACTTCAACAAAATCCATCATTCTCTTCATATTCTTCATAGAATTCTTTGATATAATTTGAAAACACAAAAGAATGCTTCACTTTGAATGGAAAAGATTACATATGATTCATCTTCAAAGACTCCACGACTTTCTTTCACAATCTCTCATAGGTAGATACATTGTTTTGTATAGAATTAGCTATCTCTTACTCTCTCTTTCTCTCCCAATCAATAATACATCATCTCCTCACTATAATAATCAATAATAGCTCATCATAATCCTTCTTTGGTTGTGGATGCACCTTCCAAAAGGTGTGTTTGATATGAAAGGTCACTAGAGCCACTACAGTGACTCTTCACAGCTCATCACTGTCACTTCACTTTAGTTTTCTCTCTAGTTTTCAATAGTTGATTCTTCCACTTTCTTAAACTCTTTCGAACTTGCATTCATATTTTTCCAAGGCTAGAAAACTTTCCCAAAGTCACACATACATTTCAATAGAGGGTCATAGAAGGTCAATAGAAAGCATCAGAACCACATAACTCGTATTAAAATCATTTCAAACTATCAAAAACCATTCAATGAGCTTTCAAACATTCTCAATTTCTATCAATCATTATTCCATGCTTCATACATAAGAAAAAAATGACAAAACAGAAGCTATCAGAACCAATTAGACCTCAATAGAACCTGTAAGAACATCAAAGAGCCTCATATTTCTATTGAAAATCATCATGAGCTTCCAAAACATAACCAATCTCATCCAAAACACTCTCAAACACTTCCAAAACAACAAATCATCACTCAAAATCCATAAAAAATCAATCATTTAGCCCTAAAAAACAACCAAAATCAACAAAAAAAACCTAGTCATTTTAGCATTCAACAAAGATAGCATCCAAGTCAATTGGTGAGGTTTTTCAAGATTCCATCTCAATTCAAACTGCCTCTTTCCTTTTCCCTAGGAAGACCAAATGGATGCACAGCTCTCAATGAGACGTGTCTCTAACTTCCAGAGTCTATATAAATGGATCATTACCATAGAGAGACCCATTGCCAAGATAGTCACAAAAGCCTTCATCAAGGGCATTTGTGATGAAAGCATCTACAAGACCTTGGTAGGGAACTCTGATCTTGGTCGCTCCAACTTCAATAATGTTCTAGACAAGGCTATCCATGTGGACAACCTCTAGCCCAAACACAATAGAGATAAAAGATCAAATGGATCATGTCAAGATATATCACTAGGATAAAACCACACATAGACAAGGCTATCCATGTGGACAAACACAGTAGATATAAAAGACCACATGGATCCTATCAAGATATATTAGTAGGATAAAACCACACAGTAGAGATAAAAGACCACATGGATATTGTTAGGATATATCAGTAGGATAAAACCACACGTAAACCAATGAAATCAAATATACTTAATCACATATGTTAGAAAGTAGTAGCAACAACTACTTAAGATGACATAGCCACTCAAAATTTCTAGGCCATATTGCCAAAATCTATAATGTGTTCAATGTGGTGAGGACCACCTACATTTAAAATATCCTTGATTGCCTTGGTCATGTGTGAACTGTGGATGATTTAGCCATGAGGTAGCATATTTATAGCCTTGCATAGGCCCCCTACTCCTAGCTTTGCATAACTATGGCCCACAAACTATGCTAGACAGCCTCCACTTGGCCCACAATTGCAATGCCATCCCCTCCAGCAATTGTGTAAGGAATTGAATAAACCCCTCAAGAATTTCTAGATTAAAAATGCCAATTATTATGCACCCGTCTAGCGTGCCCTTGTCGATTTCATTGAAGAACCAAAGGATGAAGAGGAATATATGGATTCTTTTGTCTGTTATGATGGCAAAGGATGTTTGATCCTCATGGACTATTGTCTTGTACTCATTATAATGTTGGGACAAGGCTATGGGTGAGGCATACCTGGAAATTGGGACCCCATTAGTTGTTGGAACTATGGGCAACCACATCACATTTCCTCAAGGTTTCCACATAAACAAGAGTAGTCTAAGGTTAGTGATGTTGACCAATTTTGACCTAAATGCGAAACTACCCACATATATCCAGAGTGTCCACAGTGTAATGCAAGCAACAGTAAGACAATAGTGCCATTGGTTCCTTTGAGCCTATTGGAAATGATCAATGATAAATATAGCATTCGCATTCTCGTGGATGCCATCACTTGCATACAAATAGGTTGGGGGACTAAGCATTACAAGCCCCAATAACAATAAATGAATTGGTCATTGGCAAAAAGAGCACCAAGAAAAGGAGAAAAAGAGCTAAACTTAAGCTTAAGAGTGAAGGACTCACATCACCACCCCAAATGGCTATCAATTATAGTGTAAAGAGTGCTATAACAACATTGCAAATTGCAAAAGAAACCATTGATAAGAGTAAGATATACCTTGACCTGGTCCAGTAGAGTTAGTTGCTGATCCGAGAAAATCACAAAAAAAATTTGTGTAACACTTTGTTGATTTTTTGTACATTTGGAGCTTTGAAATAAAGAAGAGGGTGGGAACAACCTCTTGGGAAACCCAAGAAATCACTGGATGGAAATATATTATGGACCGGTTTACCAAGGGGGGATGAAGAGTAAAGATCAATGGAGGAAGGTGAAGGAAAAATGTATAATGTGAAAAGAAAAGATATGAAATGGATTTGGAGCCATTCAAAGGGCATGTGAGACTCATAATGTCATGACTTTGGAGCCTTATGATAATTCAACCAAATGGGACCCTTCTTGGAAGCATTAGTGGAAGAAAAATCAGGCACATGATTTTGTAAGATTTTTTAAAAATACTTCCACTCCGATCCAAAAACACTTTTCAACATGAAAGTTGTAGCGCGTGAGCTGAAGTTTTGACTTGTATTTTTTTTATAATTTTTTGTACTTACAAATCGAGAGATATGGCCAAAATGGTGGATGCCAACTTTTTCCAACTGTGGTGGAGACCACCTCCCAATTTTATACACACCCATACTTTCTTCCCCACACTTCACACTTCCATAAAACATCATTCATTAGACTCCCAACCCTTTTCCCTCTCATCTCCTCTCTCTCAAGCTAATAAACCATTAGAATTCCCCTCCTAAATCACCCTCAAATCATCCTTAATTGTAATAGTAATGTATGAATTCTCATTACTCTCTCTCCATTATTGTTAGATATGATCTTATTTTATGAAGATTCTCTATACTTTTTTATATGAGAGCTCTTGGACTCAAGCTATGGGGGGGAGAATGGAGACAACGCACCTATGATGGAGCTTGATTAAGTACAACTTGGTCAACAAAACATATAGATGGAGCTTCCACATTGGTGGAACCACCTTAATTCAGCTTTGGTGGTGTTAAGTCCTATTCTATCTTAACCTCCTCCCTAAACACCCTCAAGGCCTATATAAAGAGGTATTCTCCTTTGTAATTTTCAAGAAGAGAGAAAGCCAAGAGGCCTTCTTCAGCCCTATTGAGCCTTCCCCATTCTCTCTCATGAGCTTATGCAATTCATTCCCCTACTATAGCTTATGCATGCTCTACAATGTAATAAGCCCATGCTATTAGTGTCCATATTGTGTATATTGGTTATGTCCTGAGGGCTCTCCATATCTTAAGTTTATTGATTCATCTATTTTTTTGTAGTTCTCTCTCTCTCTCTCTCTCCCTCTCTCAGTTTTCCTCTCTTTTGCCTCACAATCTCCTCTCTCTCTTGCATAACGTCCTAGTCCGCTCTTTCATGACTAGGTGGTACTCTTACCTCATTCACTATGTGAAAGAAGGGAGTTTGGCATAGTATAGAGGCTGCCATACAGAATTTCCTTTGTCATAAATTGGTGCCCCCACTGAGGACATTCTCATCCATGATGGATGATACAACACATGGTTGTGCATCCTCTACAACAAGTGCTCCAAGTGGCTCTTCTCCAACGCCTTCACCAACTCTTTTTGAAGCTGGTCGAAGTCCACGACTCCCACAATTGTCTCCTAAGGAAGCCCAAGAAAGGAAGTATGCCTATCGTATGACGGCACGTATGCAGGTAAAAGGTGTTCACCTTAGAAATTCCATTCTTTCATAATGGAGAAAATCACGTTGCCATCAATTGCTAGGTTCTCATAATTGTGGTGAGTGTTTTGCAAACAAAGTAAAGGCCCTTCAGGGAGGTTCTCATCTCCAAATCATTAAATCCCTCTCTCTCTCAGGCCTAATCCACATCAAAGGAAGACAACTATGCATGAAGGTGTGGAGTTTTGTAGAAGTGCAAAGTATGAAGATTACCTTCAACTGTTGTTAGCTCGAAGGTTGGGTGTGGTTGAAAAGGTGGCCATCACACCCTATGAAATATATGTCGCCGAGGATGGACACACTAAGGCAAGAACAATCATTGGTGAGCAAATTCTCTGTATAGCAAAGTTGGTGGGTTCCAGAAAGAAACACTCTGGGAAAAATCCTTCATAATTCAAGAAAGTGCATTCCCTCTACTCCCCTAAATAGTTTTCACTCATGAATAATAATAATGGTCCGAATTTCTACACCTTCCACTCTGTACAAAACATCCAAGTTAATGTATGCATCGGTAGGAAGATTTTCTTCCAGCAACGTCTTGTCATGAACTTTGGGGCTGAAAGATTAAGGGAGATTCTTGTATCACAAGAACCTATAATCTTCCCAATGCTAGACTACAATGCATCCTTCAATGTACATGTCTTTATCTTATTATAATAGTTTCTCATGAATCACCACGAGTTGTATGGACCTATCCGTCCACTTGCTATGCAAACTGTGCATATTGTAGTCAGCACAAAGCTTAGATTCCAAGGCATTATTAGAAGCATACTGGGGCGTAGACGTCTTGCTGAAATCAATGCATATGTGAATCCATTCATCCTTCCCCTCATAAAATACAACTTAAGTCTAGACGTGTTCATCTTTGTACTCTACTAAGGCAACATGGCATTTCCAAGCTTCTTTGGGCGTAATGGAAAAAATGCAGTGGATTTTTTGGACAACCTTGAGATGGCCTTCCTTGTCTCTGGGAGGGATGATGAAGCATTAAAGTTGAGGGCTTTTCCTTTGGTACTCAAGGAAGAAGCTAGAATGTGGTTCCAAACTCTAAATCCGGCCCAAAGAGCTGAATGGGAGGGATTGAAGGCAGCTTTCTTGCAGAGATTTCAACAAACTAACTCAGTTGAAGAGTTATGGCAACGGTTTTTGGCCATCCATCAAAGTGATCCTTATGGTTATGCAACTTATGAGGAAGGGTTTTTGAAGCTTTGGGAGCAGTGGTCAGACTCACTAAACCCTGGAGAGAGAGCTCCAAACTGACTTCAAAAACCAAAACATATAGATGGAGCTTCCACATTGGTGGAACCAC
Source organism: Lygodium microphyllum (assembly GCF_053477565.2). Taxonomy (NCBI): domain Eukaryota; kingdom Viridiplantae; phylum Streptophyta; class Polypodiopsida; order Schizaeales; family Lygodiaceae; genus Lygodium; species Lygodium microphyllum. The sequence goes on along the minus strand of NC_141154.1, from coordinate 65,647,128 downwards.
GTTAATGCAACTTTGGTGGTGTTAAGTCCTATTCTATCTTAACCTCCTCCCTAAACACCCTCAAGGCCTATATAAAGAGGTATTCTCCTTTGTAATTTTCAAGAAGAGAGAAAGCCAAGAGGCCTTCTTCAGCCCTATTGAGCCTTCCCCATTCTCTCTCATGAGCTTATGCAATTCATTCCCCTACTATAGCTTATGCATGCTCTACAATGTAATAAGCCCATGCTATTAGTGTCCATATTGTGTATATTGGTTATGTCCTGAGGGCTCTCCATCTCTTAAGTTTATTGATTCATCTATTTTTTTGTAGTTCTCTCTCTCTCTCCCTCTCTTAGTTTTCCTCTCTTCTCCCTCACAATCTCCTCTCTCTCTTGCATAACAGCCTGTCCGCTCTTTCATGACTAGGTGGTACTTTTACCTCATTCACTATGTGGCAGAAGGGAGTTTGGCATAGTATAGAGGCTGGCATACCGAATTTCCTTTGTCATAAATTGGTGCCCCCGCTGAGGACATTCTCATCCATGATGGACGATACAACACATGGTGGTGCATCCTCTACAACAAGTGCTCCAAGTGGCTCTTCTCCAATGCCTTCACTAACTCTTTTTGAAGCTGGTCGAAGTCCACGACTCCCACAATGGTCTCCCAAGGAAGCCCAAGAAAGGAAGTATGCCTATCGGATGACGGCACGTATGCGGGTAAAAGGTGTTCACCTTAGAAATTCCATTCTTTCACAATGGAGAAAATCATGTTGCCATCAATTGCTAGGTTCTCATAATTGTGGTGAGTGTTTTGCAAACAAAGTAAAGGCCCTTCAGGGAGGTCCTCATCTCGAAATCATCAAATCCCTCTCTCTCTCAGGCCTAATCCACATCAAAGGAAGACAACTATGCATGAACGGTGTGGAGTTTTGTCGAAGTGCAAAGTATGAAGACTACCTTCAACTGTTGTTAGCTCGAAGGTTGGGTGTGGTTGAAAAGGTGGCCATCACACCCTATGAAATATATGTTGCCGAGGATGGACACACTAAGGCAAGAACAATCATTGGTGAGCAAATTCTCTGTATAGCAAAGTTGGTGGGTTCCAGAAAGAAACACTCTGGGAAAAATCCTTCATAATTCAAGAAAGTGCATTCCCTCTACTCCCTTAAGTAGTTTCCACTCATGAATAATAATAATGGCCCGAATTTCTACACCTTCCACTCTGTACAAAACATCCAAGTCAATGTATGCATCGGTAGGAAGATTTTCTTCCAGTAGCGTCTTGTCATGTACTTTGGGGCTGAAAGATTAAGGGAGATTCTTGTAACACCAGAACCTATAATCTTCCCAATGCTAGACTACAATGCATCCTTCAATGTACATGTCTTTATCTTATTATAATAGTTTCTCATGAATCACCACGAGTTGTATGGACCTATCCATCCACTTGCTATGCAAACTGTGCATATTGTAGTCAGCACAAAGCTTAGATTCCAAGGCATTATTAGAAGCATACTGGGGCGTAGACGTCTTGCTGAAATCAATGCATATGTGAATCCATTCATCCTTTCCCTCATAAAATACAACTGAAGTCTAGACGTATTCATCTTTGTACTCTACTAAGGCAACATGGCATTTCCAAGCTTCTTTGGGCGTAATGGGAAAAATGCAGTGGATTTTTTGGACAACCTTGAGATGGCCTTCCTTGTCTCTGGGAGGGATGATAAAGCATTAAAGTTGCGGGCTTTTCTTTTGGTACTCAAGGAAGAAGCTAGAATGTGGTTCCAAACTCTAAATCCGGCCCAAAGAGCTGAATGGGAGGGATTGAAGGCAGCTTTCTTGTAGAGATTTCAACAAACAAACTTAGCTGAAGAGTTATGGCAACGGCTTTTGGCCCTCCATCAAAATGATCCTTATGGTTATGCAACTTATGAGGAAGGGTTTTTGAAGCTTTGGGAGCAGTGGTCAGACTCACTAAACCAAACTACCTTCAAAAACCAAAACATATAGATCAAGCTTCCACATTGGTGGAACCATCTTAATTCAGCTTTGGTGGTGTTAAGTCCTATTCTATCTTAACCTCCTCCCTAAACACCCTCAAGGCCTATATAAAGAGGTATTCTCCTTTGTAAGTTTCAAGAAGAGAGAGAGCCAAGAGGCCTTCTTTAGCCCTATTGAGCCTTTCCCATTCTCTCTCATGAGCTTATGCAATTCATTCTCCTACTATAGCTTCTGCATGCTCTACAATGTAATAAGCCCATGCTATTAGTGTCCATATTGTGTATATTGGTTATGTCCCGAGGGTTCTCCATCTCTTAAGTTATTGATTCATCTATTTTTTTGTAGTTCTCTCTCTCTCTCCCTCTCTTAGTTTTCCTCTCTTCTCCCTCATAATCTCCTCTCTCTCTTGCATACTGTCCTAGTCCGCTCTTCCATGACTAGGTGGTGCTCTTACCTCATTCACTTTGTGGCAGAAGGGAGTTTCGCATAGTATAGAGGCTGCCATATCGAATTTCCTTTGTCATAAATTGGTGCCCCCGCTGAGGACATTCTCATCCATGATGGACGATACAACACATGGTTGTGCATCCTCTACAACAAGTGCTCCAAGTGGCTCTTCTCCAACGCCTTCACCAACTCTTTTTGAAGCTGGTTGAAGTCCACGACTCCCACAATGGTCTCCCAAGGAAGTCCAAGAAAGGAAGTATGCCTATCGGATGACGGCACGTATGCGGGTAAAAGGTGTTCACCTTAGAAATTGCATTCTTTCACAATGGAGAAAATCATATTGCCATCAATTGCTAGGTTCTCATAATTGTGGTGAGTGTTTTGCAAACAAAGTAAAGGCCCTTCAGGGAGGTCCTCATCTCGAAATCATCAAATCCCTCTCTCTCTCAGGCCTAATCCACATCAAAGGAAGATAGCTATGCATGAACCGTGTGGAGTTTTGTGGGAGTGCAAAGTATAAAGACTACCTTCAACTGTTGTTAGCTCGAAGGTTGGGTGTGGTTGAAAATGTGGCCATCACACCTTATGAAATATATGTCGCCGAGGATGGACACACTAAGACAAGAACAATCATTGGTGAGCAAATTCTCCGTATAGCAAAGTTGGTGGGTTCCAGAAAGAAACACTCTGGGAAAAATCCTTCATAATTCAAGAAACTGCATTCCCTCTATTCCCTTAAGTAGTTTCCACTCATGAATAATAATAATGGCCCGAATTTCTACACCTTCCACTCTGTACAAAACATCCAAGTTAATGTATGCATTGGTAGGAAGATTTTCTTCTAGCAGCGTCTTGTCATGTACTTTGGGGCTGAAAGGTTAAGGGAGATTCTTGTATCACCAGAACCTATAATCTTCCCAATGCTAGACTACAATGCATCCTTCAATGTACATGTCTTTATCTTATTATAATAGTTTCTCATGAATCACCACGAGTTGTATGGACCTATCCGTCCACTTGCTATGCAAACTGTGCATATTGTAGTCAGCACAAAGCTTAGATTCCAAGGCATTATTAGAAGCATACTGGGGCGTAGACGTCTTGCTGAAATCAATGCATATGTGAATCCATTCATCCTTCCCCTCATAAAATACAACTTAAGTCTAGACGTGTTCATCTTTGTACTCTACTAAGGCAACATGGCATTTCCAAGCTTCTTTGGGTGTAATGGGAAAAATGCAGTGGATTTTTTGGACAACCTTGAGATGGCCTTCCTTGTCTCTGGGAGGGATGATGAAGCATTAAAGTTGAGGGCTTTTTCTTTGGTACTCAAGGAAGAAGCTAGAATGTGGTTCCAAACTCTAAATCCGGCCCAAAGAGCTGAATGGGAGGGATTGAAGGCAGCTTTCTTACAGAGATTTCAACAAACTAACTTAGCTGAAGAGTTATGGCAACGGCTTTTGGCCCTCCATCAAAGTGATCCTTATGGTTATGCAACTTATGAGGAAGGGTTTTTGAAGCTTTGGGAGCAGTGGTCAGACTCATTAAACCCTGGAGAGAGAGCTCCAAACTGCCTTCAAAAACCAAAACATATAGATGGAGCTTCCACATTGGTGGAACCACCTTAATGCAGCTTTGATGGTGTTAAGTCCTATTCTATCTTAACCTCCTCCCTAAACACCCTCAAGGCCTATATAAAGAGGTATTCTCCTTTGTAATTTTCAAGAAGAGAGAAAGCCAAGAGGCCTTCTTCAGCCCTATTGAGCCTTTCCCATTCTCTCTCATGAGCTTATGCAATTCATTCCCCTACTATAGCTTATGCATGCTCTACAATGTAATAAGCCCATGCTATTAGTGTCCATATTGTGTATATTGGTTATGTCCCGAGGGCTCTCCATGTCTTAAGTTTATTGATTCATCTATTTTTTTGTAATTCTCTCTCTCTCTCTCTCTCTCTCTCTCCCTCTCCTAGTTTTCCTATCTTCTCCCTCACAATCTCCTCACTCTCTTGCATAACGTCCTAGTCCGCTCTTTCATGACTAGGTGGTGCTCTTACCTCATTCACTATGTGGCAGAAGGGAGTTTGGCATAGTATAGAGATTGCCATACCGAATTTCCTTTGTCATAAATTGGTGCCCCCGCTGAGGACATTCTCATCCATGATGGACGATACAACACATGGTGGTGCATCCTCTACAACAAGTGCTCCAAGTGGCTCTTCTCCAACGCCTTCACCAACTCTTTTTGAAGCTGGTCGAAGTCCACGATTCCCACAATGGTCTCCCAAGGAAGCCCAAGAAAGGAAGTATGTCTATCGGATGACGGCACGTATGCGGGTAAAAGGTGTTCACCTTAGAAATTCCATTCTTTCACAATGGAGAAAATCATGTTGCCATCAATTGCTAGGTTCTCATAATTGTGGTGAGTGTTTTGCAAACAAAGTAAAGGCCCTTCAGGGAGGTCCTCATCTCGAAATCATCAAATCCCTCTCTCTCTCAGGCCTAATCCACATCAAAGGAAGACAACTATGCATGAACGGTGTGGAGTTTTGTCGAAGTGCAAAGTATGAAGACTACCTTCAACTGTTGTTAGCTCGAAGGTTGGGTGTGGTTGAAAAGGTGGCCATCACACCTTATGAAATATATGTCGCCGAGGATGGACACACTAAGGCAAGAACAATCATTGGTGAGCAAATTCTCCGTATAGCAAAGTTGATGGGTTCCAGAAAGAAACACTCTGGGAAAAATCCTTCATAATTCAAGAAAGTGCATTCCCTCTACTCCCTTAAGTAGTTTCCACTCATGAATAATAATAATGGCCCGAATTTCTACACCTTCCACTCTGTACAAAACATCCAAGTTAATGTATGCATCGATAGGAAGATTTTCTTCCAGCAGCGTCTTGTCATGTACTTTGGGCTGAAAGATTAAGGGATATTCTTGTATCACCAGAACCTATAATCTTCCCAATGCTAGACTACAATGCATCCTTCAATGTACATGTCTTTATCTTATTATAATAGTTTCTCATGAATTACCACGAGTTGTATGGACCTATCCGTCCACTTGCTATGCAAACTGTGCATATTGTAGTCAGCACAAAGCTTAGATTCCAAGGCATTATTAGAAGCATACTGGGGCTTAGACGTCTTGCTAAAATCAATGCATATGTGAATCCATTCATCCTTCCCCTCATAAAATACAACTTAAGTCTAGATGTGTTCATCTTTGTACTCTACTAAGGCAACATGGCATTTCCAAGCTTCTTTGGGCGTAATGGAAAAAATGCAGTGGATTTTTTGGACAACCTTGAGATGGCCTTCCTTGTCTCTGGGAGGGATGATGAAGCATTAAAGTTGAGGGCTTTTTCTTTGGTACTCAAGGAAGAAGCTAGAATGTGGTTCCAAACTCTAAATCCGGCCCAAAGAGCTGAATGGGAGGGATTGAAGGCAGCTTTCTTGCAGAGTTTTCAACAAACTAACTCAGTTGAAGAGTTATGGCAACGGCTTTTGGCCCTCCATCAAAGTGATCCTTATGGTTATACAACTTATGAGGAAGGGTTTTTGAAGCTTTGACAGCAGTGGTTAGACACACTAAACCCTGGAGAGAGAGCTGCAAACTACCTTCAAAAACCAATATAGATGGAGCTTCCACATTGGTGGAACCACGTTAATGCAGCTTTGGTGGTGTTAAGTCCTATTCTATCTTAACCTCCTCCCTAAACACCCTCAAGGCCTATATAAAGAGGTATTCTCCTTCGTAATTTTCAAGAAGAGAGAGAGCCAAGAGGCCTTCTTCAGCCCTATTGAGCCTTCCCCATTCTCTCTCATGAGCTTATGCAATTCATTCTCTTACTATAGCTTATGCATGCTCTACAATTTAATAAGCCCACGCTATTAGTGTCCATATTGTGTATATTGGTTACGTCCCGAGGGTTCTCCATCTCTTAAATTTATTGATTCATCTATTTTTTGTAGTTCTCTCTCTCTCTCTCTCTCTCCCTCTCTTAGTTTTTCTCTCTTCTCCCTCACAATCTCCTCTCTCTCTTGCATAACGTCCTAGTCCGCTCTTTCATGACTAGGTGGTGCTATTACCTCATTCACTTTGTGGCAGAAGGGAGTTTGGCATAGTATAGAGGCTGGCATACCGAATTTCCTTTGTCATAAATTGGTGCCCCCGCTAAGGACATTCTCATCCATGATGGACGATACAACACATGGTGGTGCATCCTCTACAACAAGTGCTCCAAGTGGCTCTTCTCCAACGCCTTCACCAACTCTTTTTAAAGCTGGTCGAAATCCACGACTCCCACAATGGTCTCCCAAGGAAGCCCAAGAAAGGAAGTATGCCTATCGGATGAGGGCACGTGTGCGGGTAAAAGGTGTTCACCTTAGAAATTCCATTCTTTCACAATGGAGAAAATCATGTTGCCATCAATTGCTAGGTTCTCATAATTGTGGTGAGTGTTTTGCAAACAAAGTAAAGGCCCTTCAGGGAGGTCCTCATCTCGAAATCATCAAATCCCTCTCTCTCTCAGGCCTAATCCACATCAAAGGAAGACAACTATGCATGAACGGTGTGGAGTTTTGTCGAAGTGCAAAGTATGAAGACTATCTTCAACTGTTGTTAGCTCGAAGGTTGGGTGTGGTTGAAAAGGTGGCCATCACACCTTATGAAATATATGTCGCCGAGGATGGACACACTAAGGCAAGAACAATCATTGGTGAGCAAATTCTCCGTATAGCAAAGTTGGTGGGTTCCAGAAAGAAACACTCTGGGAAAAATCCTTCATAATTCAAGAAAGTGCATTCCCTCTACTCCCTTAAGTAGTTTCCACTCATGAATAATAATAATGGCCCGAATTTCTACATCTTCCACTCTGTACAAAACATCCAAGTCAATGTATGCATCGGTAGGAAGATTTTCTTCCAGTAGCGTCTTGTCATGTACTTTGGGGCTGAAAGATTAAGGGAGATTCTTGTAACACCAGAACCTATAATCTTCCCAATGCTAGACTACAATGCATCCTTCAATGTACATGTCTTTATCTTATTATAATAGTTTCTCATGAATCACCACGAGTTGTATGGACCTATCCGTCCACTTGCTATGCAAACTGTGCATATTGTAGTCAGCACAAAGCTTAGATTCCAAGGCATTATTAGAAGCATACTGGGGCGTAGACGTCTTGCTGAAATCAATGCATATGTGAATCCATTCATCCTTCCCCTCATAAAATACAACTTAAGTCTAGACGTGTTCATCTTTGTACTCTACTAAGGCAACATGGCATTTCCAAGCTTCTTTGAGCGTAATGGAAAAAATGCAGTGGATTTTTTGGACAACCTTGAGATGGCCTTCCTTGTCTCTGGGAGGGATGATGAAGCATTAAAGTTGAGGGCTTTTCCTTTGGTACTCAAGGAAGAAGCTAGAATGTGGTTTCAAACTCTAAATCCGGCCCAAAGAGCTGAATGGGAGGGATTGAAGGTAGCTTTCTTGCAGAGATTTCAACAAACTAACTCAGCTGAAGAGTTATGGCAACGGCTTTTGGCCATCCATCAAAGTGATCCTTATGGTTATGCAACTTATGAGGAAGGGTTTTTGAAGCTTTGGGAGTAGTGGTCAGACTCACTAAACCCTGGAGAGAGAGCTCCAAACTGCCTTCAAAAATCAAAACATATAGATGGAGCTTCCACATTGGTGGAACCACCTTAATGCAGCTTTGGTGGTGTTAAGTCCTATTCTATCTTAACCTCCTCCCTAAACACCCTCAAGGCCTATAAAAAGAGGTATTCTCCTTTGTAATTTTCAAGAAGAGAGAAAGCCAAGAGGCCTTCTTCAGCCCTATTGAGCCTTCCCCATTCTCTCTCATGAGCTTATGCAATTCATTCCCCTACTATAGCTTATGCATGCTCTACAATGTAATAAGCCCATGCTATTAGTGTCTATATTATGTATATTGGTTATGTCCCGAGGGCTCTCCATCTCTTAAGTTTATTGATTCATCTATTTTTTTGTAGTTCTCTCTCTCTATCTCTCTCTCTCTCTCCCTCTCTTAGTTTTCCTCTCTTCTCCCTCACAATCTCCTCTCTCTCTTGCATAACGTCCTAGTCCGCTTTTCCATGACTAGGTGGTGCTCTTACCTCATTCACTTTGTGGAAGAAGGGAGTTTGGCATAGTATAGAGGCTGCCATACCGAATTTCCTTTGTCATAAATTGGTGCCCCCGCTGAGGACATTCTCATCCATGATGGACGATACAACACATGGTGGTGCATCCTCTACAACAAGTGCTCCAAGTGGCTCTTCTCCAACGCCTTCACCAACTCTTTTTGAAGCTGGTCGAAGTCCACGACTCCCACAATGGTCTCCCAAGGAAGTCCAAGAAAGGAAGTATGCCTATCGGATGACGGCACGTATGCGGATAAAATGTGTTCACCTTAGAAATTCCAATCTTTCACAATGGAAAAAATCATGTTGCCATCAATTGCTAGGTTCTCATAATTGTGGTGAGTCTTTTGCAAACAAAGTAAAGGCCCTTCAGGGAGGTCCTCATCTCCAAATCATCAAATCCCTCTCTCTCTCAGGTCTAATCCACATCAAAGGAAGACAACTATGCATGAACAGTGTGGAGTTTTGTAGAAGTGCAAAGTATGAAGACTACCTTCAACTGTTGTTAGCTCGAAGGTTGGGTGTGGTTGAAAAGGTGGCCATCACACCCTATGAAATATATGTCGCCGAGGATGGACACACTAAGGCAAGAACAATCATTGGTGAGCAAATTCTCCGTATAGCAAAGTTGGTGGGTTCCAGAAAGAAACACTCTGGGAAAAATCCTTCATAATTCAAGAAAGTGCATTCTCTCTATTCCCTTAAGTAGTTTCCACTCATGAATAATAATAATGGCCCGAATTTCTACACCTTCCACTCTGTACAAAACATCCAAGTTAATGTATGCATCGGTAGGAAGATTTTCTTCCAGCAACGTCTTGTCATGTACTTTGGGGCTGAAAGATTAAGGGAGATTCTTGTATCACAAGAACCTATAATCTTCCCAATGCTAGACTACAATGCATCCTTCAATGTACATGTCTTTATCTTATTATAATAGTTTCTCATGAATCGCCACGAGTTGTATGGATCTATCCGTCCACTTGCTATGCAAACTGTGCATATTGTAGTCAGCACAAAGCTTAGATTCCAAGGCATTATTAGAAGCATACTGGGGCCTAGACGTCTTGCTGAAATCAATGCATATGTGAATCCATTCATCCTTCCCCTCATAAAATACAACTTAAGTCTAGACGTGTTCATCTTTGTACTCTACTAAGGCAATATGGCATTTCCAAGCTTCTTTGGGCGTAATGGGAAAAATGCAGTGGATTTTTTGGACAACCTTGAGATGGCCTTCCTTGTCTCTGGGAGGGATGATGAAGCATTAAAGTTGAGGGCTTTTCCTTTGGTACTCAAGGAAGAAGCTAGAATGTGGTTCCAAACTCTAAATCCGGCCCAAAGAGCTGAATGGGAGGGATTGAAGGCAGCTTTCTTGCAGAGATTTCAAGAAACAACTCAGCTGAAGAGTTATGGCAACGGCTTTTGGCCCTCCATCAAAGTGATCCTTATGGTTATGCAACTTATGAGGAAGGGTTTTTGAAGCTTTGGGAGCAGTGGTCAGACTCACTAAACCCTGGAGAGAGAGCTGAGGGAGAAGGTAAAGGTGAAATTTCAAACACTTTTGAAAATGCTTTGAGAATCACTAGGGAAAAGAATCGAAAGATTCTCTACCAAGCCCAAGCTAGCCAAGCAGTTTTGGGAAACAACATCACAACTATGGAGGCCTCTCAAGTTTCCCCAAATGTATCTAATGCACTAGGCCTTGTTAGAGGCCAAGAAGACATGATCCAACAAATAAACAATCTTACTAATCAACTAGAGGGTTTGAGAGTGAATCTTGTGCAAGGTGCAAGAAGACCTATCGAGGGAAATAGTGGGAATCGACCACAAATGCGATGACAAGCAAGGGAGATGTTGTGTTACAACTATGGAGAAAATGGACATGGCATGTACAATTGTCCTCACCCTAGAAGATATGATCACCCTGCCAGAGGTCCTCGACAACAAGTAAGCCCTCCTTGTGCTAGGACTCAAGAGCAAGAGCAGTCACGACCTGCAATTTTACAACCACCTTATGTTCAAGCTGAAACCCTTGGTGTTAAACCAAATGTTAATGTCATAAAAATAGAGGAGGTAGTTAGGGATAGAAGGCTCCAAGAAGAAATAGCAAGAGATAAGATGAAGGTAGATGTAGTAGAGACCATGCCTATCAAGCGGGTACATGTCCAAACTAAGGCAAGCAAGGAAGCAATCAATGAGGCAAGTACATCACGGGCACCTAGAGATGAAGGGAAGAAGAGAAAGACTCGAGCTAGGTCTAAAATTGATATCTTCGACTTCCCTTTGGGTTCTCGGACACAACATTATGATCTGGTAGCAGATGTGAGCTCTCAAGGGCCAAAAATTACTTGGCCACAACTACTTCATGTCTCTCCAAATCTATGACGACAATGGTCAAAAATGGTAAGCACAAGGGCAAGGCAAGGTAAAATGGTTAGTGCAATCAAGGCATATGGCCTGAAAGATATAGTGCATTTAGTGGAGGCTCAAATCAAAGGTCAACGGATTCGAAAACCATACATCGATAGTGGAGTAGAGGTTTGTGTCATGACAGAAAAACTTATGCATCAATTAGGTTTTGAAGTAATGGAATCCTCAACCTTTAGGGTAAAGATGGCCAACAATGATGCGGTCACATGTGTGGGTGTAGTGAAAGCTTTGAGAGTTTCTATTTTTGGAATCACTGTAGTAGTGGATGTTTATGTGATGCCAATAAAGGAAGAAGGATATCCCCTCATCCTAGGGAGACCTTGGCTTATGGGCATCGGATCTAGGCAAGATTGGGCAACAGGAGATCTGGAGTTGAGGCCACGTAAGGTGGGTGGCCACGATCAAAAGGTGGTTTACAACTTGAAGAGTGGGCGTCAAGAGAACCTTGAACTAGAAACATTTGTTGATGAGTGGAGCTCAAGTGGATGTTCCTCATGGGTAGAAGAGGAAGAGAGTTCAAGTGGAGAGAGTGATAGCACTCTTGAAGTTATGGGCGTCATCTTAAAGAAACCTACCTTGTCAGAAGACAACCCAAGAATCCAAGGAGAAGATGTGTGGGATGCTAGCCTAGAGAAGATGATATCCAAGGATATAAAGGATGAAGAAAGGGAGGGCTATGTGAATGTTCTCAAGAAGCATGCATCATTGTTTATTTCTGATTATACTCACATTATAGGTGTCACTGCAGTGAAGCATCACATCCAACTCAAAGAAGGAAGCAAACCTATAGTACAAAGATTGAGAAGACTGGGAGTTGTGCAACAGGATGCACTGTTGACGGAGGTGAAGAGACTCTTGAATGCAGGATTCATATATCCAGTGGAAGATTTAGAATGGGTCTCCCCAGTAGTAGTGAGGCCAAAGAAAAATGGTAAGTGGCGAGTATGCATAGATTACAAGCCACTGAATGCTGTAATAAAGAGGGACCACTTCCCTCTCCCATTTCAGGATGAAATCTTGAATGAAGTAGCGGGACATGAGCGGTATACGGTGTGTGACGGCTACTCTGGCTACTTCCAGATTCTCATTGTAGAGGAGGATCAAAAGAAGACCACTTTTCATCACACCATGGGGCTGTTTTGCCTTTCGGGTCATGCCCTTTGGTCTCACAAATGCCCCACCAACCTTTCAACGATTCATGAATATGGTATTCCAACCTTACTTTGGTAAGTCCATAAGGGTTTTCATAGATGACTTTTGTATTTACAGCTCAAGGAACATACATCTACGCAAGGTTGATGAAGGATTTACTCGCTTAGCTAGGTTGGGTAGACAACTGAATAAGGATAAATGTCACATTGGGAAAAGCAAGGTTACACTACTAGGGCATGTAGTGTCAATTGAAGGAATTGAGGTAGATCCAAATAAGGTAGAAACATTGCTAGCTCTACCTTCCCCAACCTCCATCAAACAATTAGTCTCCTTCTTACAAAAGCTAAGATATTTGGGTAGATTTATACACTTACTCTCTTAGGCCATATATCCCCTGCAGCAAAACAACTGACATGCCAAGAAACACTTGTATGGAGTAAACAAAGTGAAGGACATTTTAAGGAGATAAAGAAAATGTTGGGGTCACTTCCTATAATCCTCCAGTCTTGTTGGGAAGAAACATTCTTTGTAAACCCCAGTGTGGGAGAAGAGGCCATTGGTACTGCTCTCCTACAAAAAGATCCAAAAACATCCTTCATGAGGCCTGTGTATTTTGCTAGCCGCCTCATGAAAGCCTCAGAGAAGGCTTACATCTCCATGGAACAACTAGTGTTGGCCCTCATGTTTGCAGTAACCAAATTTCAGCCATATTTGCTTCCAAAGAGGTTTGTGTTCATCACTGGAGGATATGTTTCCCTATGCACTACAACATATGGAAATCTCTGACAAAATAGCAAAGTGGGTGGTCCGACTTCAAGAGTTTGATTATACAGTACAGGTTGAAAAAACAACTCGGGCATGCTTGGCTGATATTTTGACAAACAGGTGCTGTGAGAAAAATCTCATGGTGAAAAGAAAGAACCTTCCATCACCCCCATCCATAAAAACTCTTGTAGATGCTTATAGCCTCTACTTTGATGGTGCATACAAGAGAACTAAGGATAAGGCAGCCGCAAGCATCATTGTTTTCTCTCCTTTAGGAGAGAAAATCTATGGTGAAGGAATCATCTTGGAAGGTGTCCACTCTAACAATGAGGCAGAATATCAAGCTTTAATTCATGGTCTTTGTTGGTGTCTTAGTAATTCAATCGAGAGATTGAATGCTTTTGGAGACTCCATGCTATTGGTAAGGCAGATGCAAGGTACATGGGCATGCAAAAATACAAACCTCTCTAGTAAAATGAGAGAGGCCAAATCTCTTATGAGAAGATTTAGGGAGGGACAAGTACATCATGTGCTAAGAGACCAGAACAAAGATGCCAACCATCTAGCATCATCAAAGCTAAATGAGTCAATGGTGGGAGCAGTGGCTATCAAACCCCCACTTCGACAAGGTAAGGAAGACTTAGAAGATATTCTACATCTCTTAGACCAAGGAGAAGCTCCCAAACACCTGATTAAGGGAGAAAGACAGTGTCTAGCTCGGAAGGCTACAAGATATTGCATGGTAAATGATAGTTTGTATTGTCTTGGTAAGGATGGTGTGCTTAGGAAAGTGCCTTCAAAATGGGAAATTGAAGAAATCTTAAAAGCTTGCCATGATGATGTGTGTGGAGGCCACTTTGCACACGACATCACAAGTAGAAGGGTTCTACAAGCCGGCTTTACTTGGCCCAGTCTACACTAAGATGTCAAATATTGGTGTCAAACATGTGAAGAATGTCAGAAATCAGGACCACAATGGCTCATAGCAGAACCCCAAACCCCAATCAAGGTCTATGGACCCTTTGAGAAGTGGAGAATTGATGCCATAGGGTCTCTACCATGCACTCCATTAGGAAAATAATATATTATCATGGGGGTAGATTACATGACTAGATGGGCCGAGGCTATGCCAACTAGAAGAATCACTGCTAAGGAAGTGAGTAAATTCATCTTTGACCACATTTGTTGTAGGTTTGGTACCCCTCTTGAAATACTATCAGATAGAGGACCAGGGTTTAGAGCTAATGTGGTGGGTGAACTCATGTAAAAGCTAAATATTCAACGACAACACTCTACCCCTTACTACCCTCGATGCAATGGATTGGTGGAAAATGTAAATGGAATGATTTGTAAAATCATCAGCAAACAGGTACATTCACGGCCCTGGGATTGGGACAAGCACTTTAGTGGAGCTTTATGGGCTTACAAAACCTCCTTCAAAACCATGTTAGGGTTCACACCTTTTCATCTAGTTTATGGACAAGAGGCTCTTTTGCCTATTGAGGTGAAATTAGCTAGCCTTCAGATATTAGGTGGCACAGTAGGCTTTCAAAAGGAGAAGTTACATCAAAGATTATTGGACCTAGAGAGACTGCAATTGGATCGTGAAGAAGCCATCAACCACTACTTCTAGAAAGCTGAGAAGCATAGAGAAAAGTTCAACAAGAAGCTAACAGATAAAAACATCAAGGAGGGATCTTTAGTGCTTCGATATGACAATCGCTTTGATAAAAGAAAGGATGGCAAGTTTCTCTACCGGTGGGAGGGACCATTTTGGGTCACAAAAAAATTCAACAATGGCTCCTACAAACTTCAAGACATTGAGGGAAAAGTGCACGACCAGGATAAATGGATGGCACTTAAAACCCTATCACATCAGGGTGGGGCCAGCTTAAGATACCAAAGAGTGTCTAGAGGCTAAATACCTCTAGCCACGTTGGGGGGGACTATATGATCTGAGAAAATCACAAAAAAATATTTGTCTAACACTTTGTTGATTTTTTGTACATTTGGAGCTTTGAAATAAAGAAGAGGGTGGAAACAACCTCTTGGGAAATCCAAGAAATCACTGGATGGAAATATTTCATGGACCGGTTTACTAAGGGGGGGGTGAAGAGTAAATATCAATGGAGGAAGGTGAAGGGAAAATGTATAATGTGAAAATAAAAGATATGAAATGGATTTGGAGCCATCCAAAGGGCATGTGAGGTTCATAATGTCATGACTTTGGAGCCTTATGATAATTCAACCAAATGGGACCCTTCTTGGAAGCATTAGTGGAAGAAAAATCAGGCACATGATTTTGTAAGATTTTTTAAAAATACTTCCACTCCGATCCAAAAAAACTTTTCAACATGAAAGTTGTAGCGTGTGAGTTGAAGTTTTGGTTGGTATTTTTTTATAATTTTTTGAAGCTACGAGTCGAGAGATATGGCCAAAACGGTGGATGCCAACTTTTTCCAACCGCGGTGGAGACCACCTCCCAATTTTATACACACCCATACTTTCTTCCCCACACTTAACACTTCCATAAAACATCATTCATTAGACTTCCAACCCTTTCCCCTCTCTTCTCCTCTCTCTTAAGCTAATAAACCATTAGAATTCCCCTCCTAAATCACCTTCAAATCATCCTTAATTGTAATAGTAATGTATGAATTCTTACTACTCTCTCTCCATTATTGCTAGATATGATCTTATTTTATGAAGATTCTCTATATTTTTTTATAGGAGAGCTCTTGGACTCAAGCTATGCGGGGGGGATAATGGAGATAACTTACTTGTGATTGAGCTTGATTAAGTACAAATTGGTCAACAAAACATATAGATGGAGCTTCCACATTGGTGGAACCGCCTTAATGTAGCTTTGGTGGTGTTAAGTCCTATTCTATCTTAACCTCCTCCCTAAACACCCTCAAGGCCTATATAAATAGGTATTCTCCTTTGTAATTTTCAAGAAGAGAGAGAGCCAAGAGGCCTTCTTCAGCCCTATTGAGCCTTCCCCATTCTCTCTCATGAGCTTATGCAATTCATTCCCCTACTATAGCTTATGCATGCTCTACAATGTAATAAGCCCATGCTATTAGTGTCCATATTGTGTATATTGGTTATGTCCCGAGGGTTCTCCATCTCTTAAGTTTATTGATTCATCTATTTTTTTGTAGTTCTCTCTCTCTCTCTCTCCCTTTCTTAGTTTTCCTCTCTTTTGCCTCACAATCTCCTCTCTCTCTTGCATAGCGTCCTAGTCCGCTCTTCCATGACTAGGTGGTGCTTTTACCTCATTCACTTTGTGGCAGAAAGGAGTTTGGCATAGGATAGAGGTTGCCATACCGAATTTCCTTCGTCAGCTGCAATTGACAAGGCTAGGAAATGGGTAAAGGAAACTCAAGACAAGCTATGAATGGGGCACACTGACAAGATTTTGAGCCTTTTAAGACTGTCCTGTGCATCTCTATAGCATCTCCATAAGGGAAGGCACAATAACTTGATGAAATCACAATTGAATCCCTGCATGAATCACAACTTGTAGAACAATAGACTTCTCTTGTTTCTAATGTAAGCATACCATATTATATTTACAGGACCATCAAACCTATCATTATTGCAACTCTTGCATCCACTAAAGTTCCCATTCCACTCAGAACTCTACTTAAAGATAGCCTATTTATTTGGCAAGGATTAAAACATTGGGTTGAAGGAATAAATTGACTCACAATATTCCATAACCTAGCTTCGGTGTACTCCCATCCCTAAGTGCTTTAGGGATTAACATGTTATGGGAAGGAGTTTATTGACATGCTATTCTTCATGTGGAGACCCTTGGAGATACTATTTAACGAGGAATTTTTGACATTGGAGGTGAGAATAGTTAACCAAGACATACTCCAAGCTTGGGAAAATTTTCCAATTAAATTAGGGCATTTTAATTTGATCATTGTTGCTGATATTTTTAAAGTTAAGATTGGCGAGTCGAGATCACCAAAGTATAACTCAAGGTTAACTTTATCATTATGAAGGGTGTGGACTATGACTTGTTGCTTAGCCTCTCATCCTTTGATTGCTTGATATTCATAAGCCAAACATTGAGGTTATCCCCATAGCCAACTTCAATGAAGCATTTAACAAATACATCCTTACATAATACAAAAGAGGCCTTCTCAATAGCATCAAGACTTATGCTTGCTTGCTAAGAAAAATTCAAAGGCTTATGCTTGCTTGGCATAATCAATAAGATTATTGGCCTTGTAAACTTGTTCAAATTGCTCGATAAAGCTATAAGGGTCATCCTTAGTGCAACACTTATTATTTTACAACAAGGGGATTTTTGCCTAGTCTCTAGCACTAGGAGTGTTTCCCATTCTAGTTAGGATGGTGTGTGCAATGCAGGTTCCCACTTGCATAATGTCAAAGTGGTCAAACAATTTCCATTACACAAGGTCTGAGAGGGAATCATGCGACAAGCCTATTGCTCCCACATTAGCAACATTCTTTGGATACTTTCAAATACTGCTTGCATGGTCACAAGCTAGTGCCTGGTGTCATTGTTAAAACCTAGCAATCAATTTAGAGTGTTTGTCCCCTAGCCTTATAACTCTCAAAGTTTCCTTTCCATAGCCTTAGGGATCATAGTGCACACATCAAAATCCATAGCTTGATGGAAGCTATCAATTGAAGCTTGGAAGTCATCTAAGGTATCACCCGAGACCTCAACTCTCGTCATTATGTCATCCTTGTGGTTTCTCTCACTTCTAGGTGGACTGAATAGACGAGTTGATCAATTAGGTCACAAATAGGGATGTTTTCAATATCTATTGATTGATTAGGACTAGGGTCTCTACTTAATGTGGGCGTTAGGAGGTCTCTTCCATTGTGCATGCACATCCGCCTACATCGTGGACTTTTTAAGTCCTAGGTGTTTCTCTACTTGTTATCCTACTTCTTGTTTTAGATGTTAAATACTAAACAAGCATAGCTCCCCTTATTACAATTTGGCTTGTGTGTGTGATCTGTGCACAAATAAGATTTCTCCTTTCATCAACAAACAATGTGTGAAAAGTACTTACATGCAACACTTTAACTTTTTAACAAATGTGGTTGCATTAGATTGAGCATAGTTTACTATGGAATTCTTGATGGTTTGTGTTGTTCTGTTGAGTTTGCTTCTTTTCCTTGTGAATCCCCTTTCTTATGTCCTTGTGCACACATATGTGCTAAAGGTGGAATGCTGTGACCATGTGAGGATGCATGTGGGCCCTAGCTTTCGTGTATGGGGGTGTGCTAATATGTGTCATTCGTACTAGTTAGAGTGCCTAACCATGGTGTTGGATGCATAGATTTACTAGGAGAAAGACATGGAAGTGACACAAGATACATTGTGCTATTGTGAATGAGCATTGAGAGTAATGTGCACCATATGTACATGTCAAATGTGCAATGTACTTGTTCTAGATATTGTGGATGCAAAGTATGCACGGTATGTTGGTGAAAGTGTCTGGTACATTCTAAGGATGTCATGAAAATATGGTGGGGTTATGCATGCACTAGTATGGTCATTTAGTGTCTTGATAGTGTACTTCATTTGTCTGTGATACCCTTATGGGCTCCCATCCTTTGACAAGATATGAATCAAGGGTTTAGAAGGGGGCTTCTTGTGGTCATTGTATCTTACCTATGTATGCTACTAAATATGCAACAAATAGTGCATAATGGGAGTCAAATATATGTAATGAATATGTATTTATATGAGTGAGTTACGATGAACACGTGCACACTTGGTGCGCAATAGTTTTTGTGGGCAATAGAGTGGAGATGGTGCACTAGTGTACAAGGTATGTGCACTTATGCAATGTGCTAGTGCATTGCCATAGTGCACTAGGTTGCAAGGGGTGATAACTATAATGTGGTTAAGTGATGCAAACTAGGTTGCTAGGTGGGCTTGTGCAAGAGGTCATGCACTAAGATGGTTGAGTTAAAGTAGTACAAAGCACATATATTTTTGGATTTCTAGTACAAGATGGGTGCTTTGGTACATTGTGATAGTGCATTAAGATGAAGTGGTATGCTAGGAATGGATGCAAGGCTATTCAATAGTGTGATGGCCCTAAGGAATTAGTATATTATACAATATGCAAGAAGTAGGGTTGGGTCTAGTGCATGTGTGCACTATGTATTGAGGGTGCACTTAATGCTGAAGGTTGTGCTAGTGTAAGTGTTCATAGTGCACTAGTGTGGTCGGCCAAGGATTGCATGAGGTGAGTGTGCTACTAGCGTGCTAGTGTATGGACGTATATGATGTGTTATATTAGGTGAGTGTAGGTGCACTAGAAATGTTCAGAAGACAAGGTGCAACTACACTGTGCACATGGGAGTGCACTATGTGTTTGCACAAGTGCAAGTGCTATGTGCAGAAGGCTAGTTGTGAGGATTGAAATATAAGTGCTATAGTAACATGCTAGCGCATATGATGATGGTGTCAACACATTACACTAATGCATGTATGTACTAGTTTCCATGTACTTGTACATGTGCACGATGCATAAGTGTGGTACACTAGTGCACTTGTGTGATGTGCTTAAGATAGACAGTTAGGTTTTCATGTGTTGTTGGCCTTAGGGATAGTGCATTAAGGTGGGACTATGTGTTAGGGAAAGTGTATATGCACCCAAGCACATATAAGAGCACACAAATGAACACGAGTGCATATGATTGTGCACATATCTAAGTGTGCTTGTGCTTTAAGTGTGAATGCATTTTAGTGCAAGTGATCCTCAAGTTGAGTGCATGTGCACCTAGGTTAAAGTGCAAGTGCTTCTAAGTGTGTGTGCACTCAAGCAATCTCGATGCACACAAGTATCCTTGAGCATACACATGTGCACTAGTTTAAGGTACCTAGAGTTGTTGGCACAATTGTATCACAAGTGTATGTGTGTGCATGTGCACATGTCCATGCCAATGTGTGCGTCAATATCACTATGTATTAATGTAAATGAAAATCTGTCTAAGTGCAGCTAAGTGCACAGAGTGCACACAATTGAACTAAGTGAGACTAAATGCAAGGTTTATAGTGGTGGACCGAAAGTGGGTGAGGTTTTGGATGTTAGTGCACTCAAGGGTATTCAAGTCCACATGCACATGTCAATGCTAGTGCCAATGCCAATTACAATACCAATGTCAACACTAGTGCATATGTGTGCACACTAATGCACAGAAGTGCATAGGTGCATACTAGTGCATGCTAGTGCACTGCAAGATGCCCCCTTCTTCCCACCTCCTTCCCTCCCAACCTCCCTTGTGAATAGGTTGGGCACGAGTTGGTAGTGGGACAAAGAAGACTCTTGTGAGAGCACATAGGAGTGGCTCGGTGTTGTGCACTATTTGTACACTTGGGATCTTGAGTGAATCCGAGCTGATAGTGAGTGCACAAGGTGTATAAGTTAAGTGCAAATGGTCATGCAAGGTTGTTGTGCAGAAGTAGAATAGTGCACAAGTCATGTGTAATAACATAGTGCACTAGTGTATGTTGGTAATGTTTAGTGCACAATGGCACATTAGAATTGGAAGTTTGTATACAAGTGTGAGTGTGCTAGTGCAATTCACTAGGCTTAGTGCATTAGGGTGAAACTAGTGTACTATGGTATGCAAAGGTGTTGTGGATTGTGTCAAGGGATGTGTTTGATGAAATTTCAAGATTCTTGTGCACACAATGCACATGAGTATGTGTGTGTTCGAGTGCATGTGTACTCAAGTGCACAGATGTACACTGAAGTGTACACAAGTGCATAAGGATTGTGCCACTCGGTGAGGTGAGTGCATGCACAAAACCTCACTATCTTCCCCTACTCCCCCTCAAACCTCCCTTTCAAATAGGGTGGGTGTTGGGTTTCCAAGGAAGAGAGAGAGGTGTGTTGCATGTGCACTAGGGCTAGTTAGAAGTAGTTTCTCCACAATAAACACAATGTTATGTACTTATAATGCACGTGTGGTTGACATAGTGCATTAGTGCAAGGTGTAGTGCATTATGGTAAGTACTAAAGTGATGGTGAATGTGCAAGTGTGTAGAGAGTACAAGCACAAGAGGTACTCGGGATTATGGATGTAGTGTAAGATGCAACCTAGGACACAAGGGTACTCTCAAGTACACATCAGGTGAGGTCGTGCAAGTGTTAATGCGCTAGAGTGCAAAAGAGTACACACAAAGTGCACATGGATGCACAATAGTGCACATAGGTGCACTTGATGCAAGGTGATTTGCTATTTTTTGAGTCTATAGTAGAACGGTGTATGGACACTATGAGGTGCCTTGCTCCTTGCTTCTTTGGCCCATTGAACCTCCCTTGTGAATAGGGTGGGTTCCTAAAAAGGAAGGAGAGAGGAACTTGTCACAAGCCCATTTCATAGTGAGTGCCAAAGGTTATGTGTGTGCACATTGGCGTGCGATGTCATACATGCAAATTTCAAGAGATCACAATGTAGTGGAAGTGCACTGGTACACGGGGGCACATAGTGCATGTGTCAATGGAAGTGTCAATACGCTCACATGATAGTGAATGTGATAGTGCCCATGTTAGTGCCAGTAGACTCATGTGCCAATGCAAGTTTCAATGCAAGTGTCAATGCACTCAGATGATAGTGAATGTGATAGTGCCCATGCTAGTGCCAATAGACTTGTGTGCCAATGCAAGTTTCAATGGTCTTGCATTTATGTACACACAAATACACCATGGAGTGTAGACATAGGCAATAGAAAGAGTTCAAACTCACAAGGAATTAAAAATTGAGAAAACCAACATTTTGACCTTCATTAATGTAGCACATGCAAGCAGATATATTGAGAGACATCCCATATTAATCCTCCTCTATTCCTTCCCTTGCAAACAAGGTGGGAAAGAGGGGTTGTAGGGTGTCAGGTGACCCTCTCCCTCTCCCTCCCTCCCTCCCTCCCTCCCTCTCTCTCTCTTTCTCTCTCTCTCTCTCTCTCTCTCTATATATATATATATATATATATACATACATACAATGCCTCTATTCAATGCAATCCTCTTTTCCTAGTTCAATGTTGTCAAATTATCAACTTCAATGCTTGAGGTGAAACAAACATAAATCCATACTCTTGATGGATGTGGTGAGGCAATTGTCTTACGTTGCTTTCACCGATGGCTACTCCTCTCTATTGGCTCTTGTATAGTGGCTCTTCTCTCCTATGGAAACTTCTTCCCTCTTGAGGTGGCTTTGTGATGATT
Organism: Lygodium microphyllum; assembly: GCF_053477565.2. Classification (NCBI taxonomy): domain Eukaryota; kingdom Viridiplantae; phylum Streptophyta; class Polypodiopsida; order Schizaeales; family Lygodiaceae; genus Lygodium; species Lygodium microphyllum. Next base: position 65,624,941 of record NC_141154.1, on the reverse strand, counting down.
GGGTAGCTCATTAGTGGTTCTTCTTCCCCTAGAAGCTCATCGATGGTGGAATTGATTAACGGTGGTGATGTTGGGGTATGGTGGAGCTATAGAGTGGTACAAAAGGGGGTGTGGAGAGGATTTGGGAAAAAGAGAGACTTACATAGGGAAGGAGATAAAGAGATGGTTGGTGGAGGAGGTGATGGTGAGTAGAAGGAAGTGTGGGCATGAGGTAAGGAGGAGGTGGGGGATGATGGTGATGATTGAGATGATGATTGTGATGAAGACGATTTTTCATATACGATATGCGATTATGGCAATTGAAGAAGACTGTAGCTCATGCCAACTACAACTACAAGCAATTGTGATTGGTGAGGATAGATCTCAAGTGGGTATATTTTCTCAAAAATGATTCACGTCTACACTTGAATTAGATGGTGTAGTGGAAGAAATGTAGACTATATTTGAAAAATCTAGGATTCCAATCTTGTCCCCAACCAAAGCACTAGACTTTTATTTTTTGTTAAAATAGAAAATGAAATGTTTGTTTGCAATGTTGAAACTTCAATTCAATCTAACCTTACAAAATGCTTGATTTTAATAGTGTAGGTGAGATTTGATCTCATGATGCTTTTATTAAAATAAAATATGCAAATGAAATATATTAAATTGGATGCTCTTGATAATAATTGATATCATAAATGTGTTTATTAAAATAAAATGATGTGTTTATTAAAATAAAATGTGCGCATGAAAGATGTTAAATTGAAAACTCGTGGTATTGGCGAGATTTGAAATCCTGACCTTGATATTGGCATCACCTTATTACATTGCTAAGCTACATGGGGTGTCATAAAACTTAATGGCATTCACAAAAATAGTGCATTATAAAAAAAACTTCATAAGTTATCATGACAAAAAATATGTTGAACATCGACCCTCACATGGAAAGTGAAATGTACCCACTTTTGAGAACTATCCTTATTCGCACAATGGTGGGGTAGTTTAGCACTACAGTCAATAGCAAGGCTAGGGAGCTAAGGTGCACCATGGTGGTGAGGCAGTATCAAGGAGAGGAAGGAGAGTGACAACCTACTATGGTGCTATGGAAATTGCACGTATATGGGTGATTTTGAGAAGGGAGTGTTGCACAGATTAGATGCGAGACTTGCGCAATGAGTAAAAGAATAAGCTTACCCTCACTCTCTTTTTTTTAATAAAAATGAAAGCATGACTCATAAAACTCAAAATAGACTTAAAGAAGAGTAAATAAAAAATTGGTGACACACTATTGGGTGTAAATTTTCCCCATACATGGAGTGGGTATCTCCTCCATGCCATATTTATAATATTAAAATGAATCTTGCTTTGCCCAAATATAGGCCCTTTACAATTACTCTTTTGATAAAAGAGTTTGAGTTAACTGAATAAATGGTTGCAATCAATTGCACAATTGACAACTATTGAGAGCCACAAAATATTTCTAAAACTTATTCAATATATCTCCTAAAATCTCAAGTATCAATCAATATTTATAAAGAGGATATACGCATGCCTTAGAATAAACGACGGTGTGTCTATTTAAATAATTCAATGAAGAAGTCTTTGGAATAAATTGCACTTGTCGCATGTATCCAATTTGTCTTGCTCTACACATCACCCTACTACTACCAAAAATTCAAGAAATCATGTTAGAAAAATAATTGACTCAATAAATACAACTAACCATAATAAATCAAATAATAATTGGAATTTCATTAAATAATCAAATCATGTAGACGTTAGCACTTGAGATATGAATATTGTGGCATTACCCACGTAGGCTTCACCCATGTTCACACCACCAAGTCTCACGCTCGAAAAGAATAGGTGTCCCCATCAGTCTTTTGCCCAAGATGAAAAGTAATTCGCTCTTAGGAACGTGCCCTACACTAATGGAGAACCATTCAAGGCACTCATCCATCAATATGCACACAAGGGAGAACCATTGAAGGTGCTCATCCCCTTGTGTAGGTGCTACTTGGTAACATATCCCCGGGGTGGGATAGCAATTGTCCTCAATTGATATTGGTTGGATGTGAAGTCAATAAATGTGGAGAACCACGCAAAGCATGTGCAATCATCCAATGAGCTTCGTCAATATAGGATGGTTGTGAAATTTTACAAGATAGAGAGGATAAGTATTGCTAGTGCGAGTTGTCATATAATCAATATCAATAATAGATTTAGAAATTAAAAGTTCATGATCATCTTCAAGCAATGGTGGAGAATCATACATGGGATGGGTAGATAAAGATCCTTTAAATGGGCGGAGAAGACTAATATGAAATGTATTATGAATTTTCCAACGTGTAGGCAATTCTAATCTAAAAGCGTTAGCATTGATGCAATGAAGAATTTTGCATGGTCTATAAATCTAGGTGCAAGTTTAACATTAGGATTCTTCTCAACACATGCAATCTAAATTTCTCAATTCACAACCAAACATAATCACCTTCTTTAAAATACATAGCTTGTAATTTCTTATTAGCTTGTGCAATATAGGATTGCTAGGTCTTAGCAATTAATTGTTTGACTTGTTCAAAAATAGTGGAATGTGTATGGATCCAAGCATCAATAGAGTAGCAGAAGGCACTTTCTAACTTAAATGAAATGTTGATGTTGGCATTTTGTGACCATAGATAATTTCAAAAGGTGCTTTGCTATTGGCAGAGTGATGTGTATTATTCTAGGCAAATTATAAAAGATGTAAATGTTGATCCCATGTGGTGAGTGAAGAGATAGTATAGACATGAATTAAATCAAGAATGGTACTATTAGTAGCTTCAATTTCGCCATTAGTTTCATGATGAAAGGGCTGAATTAAAGTCAATTTTAGTACCAAGGTTAGAGAATAGAGTTATTCAAAAGTTATTACAAATACGTGGATCATGATCAGATATAATAATATTCGACAGACCATGATGTATAAAGATATGCTTAAGAAAACGATTATCAGCTTGTGGAATAGTTAGAGTTTTCTTGCAGGAAATAAAATATGATTGCTTACTCAATTTATCGATAATAGTTCAAAGCTTTTTATTTTGCGAAGAAGTCATTGGCAAACCAATAATAAAATCCATTGAGATTTGTTCCCAAGGTGAGTTAGGAATAGGTAAAGGCATTAACAAACCATACTACTTACCATAATGCCTTTTTAATTCGTTGGCAAACAAGACATTTAGAAAGAAAGGCAGAAACATCTTGATTCATATGAGGCCAATACAAATATTCTTACAAATTGTGAAGAGTAGAAATGATGCCACAATGACCCACATAAGGTGGTCCGTGAACTTCTTGGAGAACAAAATGACGAAAGGGGTGAGTAACACAGAAATGTTTCTCATAAAAGAGGAATCCATTAGAGATAGAAAATTTATTAACAAGAATCCATTGGTTTTGAGACAAATTCAACCAAGCATTGTGAAAATTAGAGTCATGCAAATAAGTATTTTTCATAGTGTCTAAGGAAGATGTAGAAAGTGCAGAAATATTATTTACATATAGTCTATGACTTAATACATCAGCTACAATATTTTCTTTACCGAGTTGATACTGGATTAAAGGATGAAGGACCGAATAAAAAATGCCCATTATATATAAGAAATTTACACTTGAGAAAGAAGGTATTTGATATTTTTTTGATTTGTCTTAATCATAAAATTTGAGCCCATTAAATAATGCTTCCATATTCGTAATGCATGTACTATAACTAAAAGTTCATTGTCATAAGTACTATATTTAAGTTCAGAAGGTTTCAATTTACAACTAAAGTACACAATTGGATGGTCATCTTGCATCAATACAACACTAATGAAAGAACCACTAGCATCAGTAAAACGACTAGGGAAAAAAGTCTATTGAAATCAAGAAGTTGTAAAACAAGTGCGTGTGTTAATGCATGTTTTAGTAAATCAAAAGATCATTGTTGGTTGTCACCCCAATGAAATACAAAACCTTTTAATAACAAAGTTAATGGCAAAGCAAGTAATGAAATTTTTTAAACAAATTTACAATAAAAACTTGCTAGTCCTCAAAATGAACTGACTTCATGCACATTTATGGGGGTAAGCCATATATTAATAGTCTCAATTTTGAGTGGATCAACTTATATTTCATTAGTAGACACAATATGACTTAAATATTCAATTTTTTTGAAAAAAAATACTCTTTTCTGGATGAGCAAAAAGATGATTTTGTTTTAGTAAACTAAAGACTAAAGATAAATGATTTTCATGTTCTCTTTCAATTTTACTTAAAACAAGGATATCGTAAAAAAAGACAATAACAAAATGTCGAAAATGTAGAAATATTCGATTCATCATTCTACTGAAAGTGACAGGTGCATTAGTAAGACTGAAGGGCATTACTAGAAATTCGTAATGGCCAAATTAGGTCCTAAATGTAATTTTGTAAATATCAGGTGTAGCCATACAAACTTGATGATAACCGAACTTAAGGTCAATTTTGCTAGACATAGTAGCATCTTACAATTTGTCTAACAGATCATCCACATGAGGAATTGGATATCAAATTTTAATAGTAATTTTATTTTGAGTTTTGTAGTCTATGCATATACGATAGGTTTGATTATTTTTCTTTATTAAAAGAATGGGAGCTCCAAAAGATGAACTACTAGGTTGGATTAATTTTCTATTTAGTATTTTTTCAGCTTATTTTTAGATTTCTTTTTGTTCTACTTGATTATGACAATAAGGAGCTTTACAGGGAGGTTGACTGCTAGGTAGAAGGTCAATTTGATGATCCTTAGGTCATGGTGGAGGAAGTTGAAAGGGCAAGTCAGAAGAAAAACAATAAAAAAATTTGTTAATAAAATTTTTCTATCTTATGGTTAAGTTAGACTTGGTAGCTTTGACTTCATTAACTAATACAAGAAAAGCTTTATATTGTTTTCCAATGGCACACTTTACTTGAGTATGACTAATTAAAGGGTATAGCTCAATGTCTGTTAGTCCTTCAAGAAAAAGAATTTTACCTTCATGTTGAATATGCATTGAATGCGTGTCATAATCAATATTAGGATTAAATTAATGTTGCCAAGGCAAACCTAAAATTAAATCGGCAGATTATAACAATGTTGCTAAAAATTTTCATTTTTCTCTATAAGATTTAATGAAAATTTCTAATCCATGTACTTCTTTAGTTCCATTATATCATTGCCCTAAAACTATAGCCTTAATTTTATAAGTGGACGGAACAATTTTAAGTTGCGATTTTCTAACTATCTTTTCTGAAACAAAGTCATGGGTACTACTGTTCATCATGCAAGACAGTCATTTCATTATTATGGATTTCACATCTCATTTTCAATAAAGCATGGATATACATTTTACCAACAATTTCATCAGTGTCACTAGAGTTTTCTCACATAAACATGGTTTCATCAAAATCAAGCATTGCTTTAAGATCTTCAGTTGCTTCACCAACAATTTCATTAGTGTCTTGAGAGTTTTCTCCCATAAGCGTGGCTTCATCAAAATCATGCATTGCTTTAAGATCTTTAGTTGTTTCATCAGCTCTAATAATATTTAAATATGCAATAGGATTTTCCAATCACAAGTGTTGCCCATAGGACAATGCCTCATAATATGGCCAGAGCGATTGCATTTATAATAAATTACATTCTTGGAATTGGTATTTGAGACACTTGGGTTAACATTTTTAGGTTCAGTCTAGGTAGACTAGAAGAGAGATGAGAAATCTTGGGATTAGAATTTGAAGTAGACTGGCTTAGATTATTATAAAAATTTCTCATCCAAGGTTGGAGATTAGGACGGATCTTTCCAAATTGAAAGTTGGAAGCGCAAAAAGAATTAAAATGAGAGTTGTTGTTACCCATATTATTTCTCGTGGAGATTGGAAGTTGTCACCAATCTTTAGTTTGTTTCTTTTCAGTGTCATGCGCCAAAGAGATAGCCTCGTCCAATGTGTTAGGTTTAAACATATTTACTTTTGCTTGGAAAAATGAAAGAAGGCCAGACATATACTTTCTTTTAAAAGTAGTTTCAGCTACAGGCTCGACCATGTGAAGTTGTAGCAAAGTACTCCAGAATCTTTTGGTGTACTGAGGAATGGTTGCTCACTCTTGCTGCATAAAGACATCCCATTGTTGTTGCATGTGAAGTTCGAATTGGGTAAGAAGAAAATTAATAACAACCTTCTTACAAAATGCTTTCAATATAAGAGGATGATTAGTGCTCTTGCATGTGACATCCCACCATAAAGAAGCTTTGTCGATAAAATAACATAAAGCACACTTGATTTTATCATTTTTAACATAACTTTCATTATCAAAATATGAGTTGAATTGACTTAACCAAGAGAGAATCTTACGACCATCTTTAATACCATCATAAGTATTAAATTTGAAGATATGTTTACTTATCTTTTCCTCTTTGTGGATGGATTTTGCTTCAAGGGTGGCATTGATGGTGGAGACCATAGCGTCCTCGACATAGAGGAAATTTGGGATGAGGGACACTTGAGAGATCACAACTCTTACTTTAGTTGGGTTCGATGTTGCTGCTCTTCTTCTAATTGCATGGCCAATAAATCCCATGCATTACTCCATGGTTAGTTCAGCAAGTGGCAATGTGGAATCAAAATTTGTAGTGTTGGATGATCCTTCATGAGACATAGTGACTGCTTATGGCTTGATGAAGATATCCAAATAATAAAGACACCTTGCAATTAAAAGATGCTTCGCCGACGGCAATAAAATTTTGGCATTTAGATACCAAAATACAGAGTAGCTTCTTGACAAAATGATGAGACGAAATAGGTAAGAAAGACTAGATTTTTTTATGGTATGATGATGGAGTTTCGTAGCCCCAAAGTGATCCTGCAGGAATCCCCTCTTAAAGATTGGAACTTAATGGTGATTTAGGCTACTCAAAGTAGTCTGTAGGTGATTTGGTGTAGAATAGGCTAGAGTTGATTAAGTAAGAAGTGATTAATCAAGGCTTTTAGTCTTAATATAAAAAATTTTACATTAAAGGACAAGAATATGCCATATTTCTGATCACAACGGCCAAAAAAGAGCCCCTCCACAAATTGGAGAAAGAAGCTTTAAGCTTCTTAAACCTTGAGCAAGGATTAACTACAAAGCTTAATACAATCTTCTTTTGGCTTAAAACTCACAGAATGATGGCGGCATTGGGGAGGGGGATTGGAATTTTTATTGTTTGATTGAATTGCAAAATTTTTGAGTAGAGATAGAGAAATTTGGGATTTTGAAGTCTTGGGAATCTAGTCGTGAAGTCGATTTGAGATGGACCATAGAGCCCGATTACTCCAGAGAGCTCGCCTTCGTGCAAGATGATAGGTGATTAGAAGCTCCAGATGTAAAATGCATTAAATCCATGAAAAATTGCATAGGAAAATATGAGCATGAAAATATAATTCAATGTCTCAAAGATAACAACAATGAGCTAAGGCTTATCTTCCGCTCCACTCTATCTCTCTCCCTCTCTTCCAACAAACAAGTTAGAGAAGAGATCGAAGAGAGATGTTTATGGGATGTTAGGAATGGATAAGAAGAAAGTTTGCACGAATGATAGAATCAGCTTGGCTAATATTCTCAAGCCCACCATCAGAAGAGATAACTGGTCGAAGACAGCCACCCCAAGAAAGTAGAGGATGGGTGAATAACTTCATGTGGAGTAGGTTCTCCCTCTGAGGTGGGTGAGCTTTGATACCATTGTTGCATAGTTTGGATGTGAGACTTGTGCATAGTGGGCATAAGAAGTTCTTTCTCACTCTCTTTTTCATATAAAAATGAAAGCATGACTTATAAAACTCAAAATAGACTTAAAGAAGGGTAAAGAAAAATCGAGCGACACATTGTTGGGTGCAAATTCCCCCCTGTACATGGAGTGGGCATCTCCTCCATGCCATGTTTATAATATTAAAATAAAGCTTACTTTGCCCAAAGATAGGCCCTTTACAATCACTCTTTTGATAAAATAGTTTGAGTTAACTGAATATATGTTTGCAACAATCAGTTGCACAACTCACAACTATTGAGAGCCATAAAATATTTCTAAAATATACTCAATATATCTCCTAAAATATCAAGTATCAATAAATATTTACAAAGAGGATATATGCACACCTTAGAATAAAAGGTGGTGTGTCTATTTAAATAATTCAATGAAGAAGTCTTTGGAATAAATTACACTTGTCACGTGTATCCAATTTAGCTTGCTCTACACATCAATGCCAAAAATTTAGAAAATCATGTTAGAAAAATAATTGACTAGATAAATGCAACTAGCCATAATAAATCAAATAATCATTAGAATATCATTAAATAATAAAATCATGTAGACGTTAGCACTTAAGATATAAATATTGTGGCATCACTCACGTACAACTTCACTTGCATTTACACCTACAAGTCTCATGCCCAAAAAGTATAGCCGTCCCCATCAACCTTCTGCCCAAAGCAAAAAGTAATTTGCTCTTAGGAATGTACCCCACGCTAACGGAAAATCATTCAAGGTACTCATCCCGTCAATATGCACACAAGGGAGAACCACTGAAGGCACTCATCCCCTTGCGTAGGTGCCACCTTGCAACAAGGAGCCTTTGGGTTAACTCCTCTTCCCACCAAGAAAAGCAAAGTCACTTTTGAAAAAAAATAATAAATCAAATTAAAAAAAGGGAAAGAAATTCCATGATGTAGCTTATCTACCACATGCCATGTTCTCTCGCTCCTCTTCTCTTGGCTTCGATTTTTTTTTTTGGTTCCATACTTCCACATGCCCAGGGTGCACATAGATGGATCACACAAGTGCTTGTATAAGAACAAAATGAATGAATAATTTTGATTCTTTCTACTCATCCTTGAGTAAAAAAGAAAGAAAGAACAGGGTATCTATTATTCCTAACTATTACTTGGTATTTTCTCCACAAGTTAATATCATGACTTTCACAATATCCAATGGAGATATGATTGATGCATTTATCTAAATCGATAAAACAATTCATAACTTACTTGCATGTATTTTGGAATTGATGTTTGTGAACCTCTCCTATTCTGCAATGCATGGCACATAAGCACTCATTCAAACATGAGTTCTAGCTACTGCACACATATTTTGAAGTTGATTTTTAAATGTATCCCTCCTATTCTGGCATGCAAAGTGAGTGATTACATGGTCAATATGTGCTTTATCTTAGCAATGGAACCAAAATGTTGCACTCCATGAGCTCAATGTTGGGACATTGGACACCATCTTATTCATTCAAGATGCTATATCCACAAAGTGTGATGGCTATCTCTCACCTAGCCTCTTGTTGCACAATCCACAAACACAACAACTCGCTTCTAATAAGCTTGCTAGGCATTCCATCAAGCACAATGGTAGCATATGGTAAACTCCATGATCCAAGTGAGTACCCTTCAGTTCTCAGCCCATGAGAGAGCATGGATATGGCAAGAGAGAGTGTAGAGAGAATATAAAGAGTTTTACTTACTTAATCCCTCAATCTCACACACACTCTCTCATTCTCAATGTCTTACTCTTTCTCTCTCTCCTTAGGATGGAAGTAAGAAAGCAAGTACACAACACTGGAACATGAATATCTAGTTCCTTTTTTGCATCTTTTAAACATAAAGAAATTAGGGTTAGGGTTTCCTCGTGCCCCTTGGATATCATGCTCCTTTTGAGGCCTTTCTGAATTGATCATGGCCTTGTTTACATGTAAAATAAGCTTTAATCTTGTCAAAAGAACAAACTAGATATAAAATGGTAGTTGCTAAGTACAATTTTCATGGGAGGGATCCTGAGTGCCACCAAGTGTTATAAAAATAAATGATGCCTTCTAACATTTGTATCAAAATTTATACAACCTAATTTTGTTTACCTGCACGATCTTCTTTTCTATCTTCTTGTTGTCTTAGTATTAATACAATGAAATCATGGCTATAGGCCTTTCCAAAAAGACAATGCTCACAAAAAATAACATTTGGATAGGGAATATAGTCCAAATGGCATAAAGCTTTCATTCTAGTATGGTTGACATATGCCCCAAATGATGATGCCATAAAGAAACAAATGGTTGTTCACTCACAGCTACAATATGGTCTTTAATACTAGAAACATAGAAAGGATATAAAGTACCACATTTTGGCCCTTTGGCCACAACAAGATATCCCTTACAAATCTCTCACACATGATTAACAAAGATCTCTCTATAACCACAATCATCAAGTTGTCCTTTAATGGTCATATTTTTTATTAAGTCTGGAACGTCATGCTATACATTCTGCAAGACAAAAGAAGAACCATTTGGTAATTATAAATGTATATCCCAATGCCAACAATATTGCATGCATACTTGTTTCCATGGCAAATGCATCCTCTCTTTTCAACATGATAAATAGAGAAACACTCTCCATGCAAAGTAACATGAAACGATGCTCCAAAATCCATAGGCCAATTCTAAGACATGCCATTATCCATGGCAACCAATAATGCATCACCAAAAGAGAATACAAACAAAACATCACTATCATCATTGGCACATGCATTAATATTCTCAATCAGTGCATTGCTTTTTTCTTTGCTATTCATTTGGCTTCTTGCCTTTTTGCTTGTTTTTCCATTTGAAGCAATCCTTTTTTGTGTCCCTTCTTATTATGGACGTAGCATTCTATATCTTTTTTAGTACATGACGCTTCTTGACTTGTGTCTCTCACGAGAGTTTCCCCTAGTATTTGACCTTCCTCTCACCATAAGTATATTGGAGCTCTTTGATCTTACATTATTCTTTCTATTCACCTCCTTAGTGAGCAAACTGCTTTCAACATTAGCACTCATAAGACCACGTGTAATGGGTGTAGAGTTACTAATGGTTGTCCTAAAAGTATCCTCATTTCTTAGGTAAGATGACTAAAAAGAACATGGGCTTTATTGAATCATGAAAGAAAATATTCTAAGATATGAATTAATTGAAAATTCCATTGAACTCATTGAGGTAATTAGACATTGAAGCCCCCTCCTCCAAGTGAAGATCAATGATTTTTTTCAACCAATAAACCTACGAGGCTACATTATCTTTTCATATAGGTCACCAAGCTTTTTTCATACACCATATGCACTTGCTATGTTTTTCATATTAAAATACATGGACTTTGAGAGTGTCAACATAATAGTGGAGCATGCCATCTCATCCAATTCCTCCCTTACATTTGCATTGGTATCTTTAGGCTTAATTACATTACATTTGATCAACATCACTTACTTCTTCTAGACCAATACATTGTATATTTGCTCTTTCTAGTTTGTTTCAACAAGATTTTTAATATTAAATAATGAATTCTCTGAACTTGATGAAGCAATCATAATGATAAACACATGTTTGCACACAAAAAACAACTATATATATCCAAGTACAAGCTCAAAATAGATTGAGCGACTAGAATGGAGTGGTTGGCCTAAAAAGCCAAGCAATGACTATCCACATATCAAACTTGCATAAAACTAATGTAAAAATGATATTTTAGTACTCCCAAAAACATATGCATTTTTTGCAAGCTATCTAAAGTATGCTTATGATTTTCTAAGCATAAAACAATCCCATTAGAGACCAAGAACATGAAACTATATTCAAAAATCAATTTCAACTTGCATAATCTCTACAAAGTGATTATAAACCAATATGGAAAATCCTCCAAGAATTCATCAAAATCTGTGTGCAATTTGAATTCAAGAGAATTGGAGTAATCCAAGAGCCTCCTAGTGTGAACTAGTCACTATTGTGACTAATGTTTAAAGTTTATTGAAAGATTGTATGATAAAATATATGCCCTATGCTTCTAGATAATGAAAACGCATGGAATACTATAGTGAGTAGCTTGAACCGCCAAAATCCATCAATGTAGGTATCAATTTTAGCATAAACAACCTCTTGGAGCATTTGGATCAAAAACACATCCCATAAACATAATTATGCCGGTAAATCATCAAGTAGATCTCTTACTTCGAAACACAAGGAGTGCTTGAGCTTAGCAGACACAAGTAGATATCTCTCTCTTTCTATTTCTCTATTACAAACACAAGCAAATCCCCCACTTCAAAACAAGCAAATCCTAAGTTTAACAAGTAGACCTCTTGCTTTTGAAAAACAACTTGCTCCTATGCTTAAGCAACCCCTATGCTTACATTTACAAAAACCATGTATCAACATCTCTTTTCGAGCATCCAAAGCCGAGCTATTTTGCTTTAAACCTAGCCAAAAATAGCTACCAAATCACTATCAAAGTTGTCTATTATAGCCCCAAATTAAATCTCAATGACTCAAGCACTTGCTTAACTTAGATCTAGATCCAGATGATGAGAATAGTTCCTCTAACAATGTGCAAGTAATAAGTATAAATGTCAAAAAAGAAGATTGAATCCTTGATTTTTGTGACAAAGTTTCACTTCTTGCACTCCTTATTCCAAGCATGATCTTCTATACCAACATTGAATACTACTCTGATACTGATTAAGAGGCAAACAATGGTGGAATGTGAGATAGAAGTGAATGAGTGTACGAGGGTTGAGAGAGAGAAGAACATAAGAGAGTTATGTGGGTACAAAGTGAATGGTAACCTTATTCTTTGTCACTTCTTTGTTATCTTCACCTCTATATCACTATACATTGTGTACTTATACAAGGGGTGCCCACTTGGCTCTAGGCCATTGACATTTAGCCCAACATTTATATGTTTAAATTGTAAAGTAATGTGATGAAAATCACATTATCTATACAAACTCTCATCATACCAATGAGAAGATTCATGAGAGCTTCATCATCCTCCACAGCATTGGATTCTTCCAAATTCTCCTCTACTAATCATTAAGCATCTAATGAATTTATATGTCAAAATAGTTTTCTATAGATAGTGAACATTTCACATATAGTGAATTTTTACTTCTTGACATGCCACCATATCTTGCATTTGTAAAATAAATTGTTCTTGATTGAGAGTGAGATTTTACCATACTTTGGGTATTCCATAATGACAAGGTCATAAAATTCTGAATAGAATATGGGCCACGCTTTAACAAAATGTGTTTTACGAGAAAATAAATACATAGTACTTTCACATATAAATATAAAATTTATGTCAAGCTGCATTTTAATGATAAAGCATATGCCAAATAGAATGTGATATCACAATTGTATCTAGCAAACTTTTGATTGGATTCTTAAAGTCTAAAGAATAGCTTGTATTGGCCTTAGTATCTCTTAACAATTAGATGAAGTCATTAATTTTTGTCCAAAACTTAATGCACTTTTGCTATTACTAAAATTGTTAGCCAGATTAGTCATACATCCTACATTTGAATCTCTTCAATTATGTCAACTCTTTCAAAATCATTAACTACACCTGATGGATTCCTCCCAATAGTTCAAAACTGGATTGCTATGGTCATGCACTTTATACACATATTCCTAAATATATTTTATAGTAGAAATGGTGGAACGAACCTCCACACTGATGTGTGCTTTATATTTCTAAGGTAGATAAGGATTGTAAGTCATAGCCCAATGGTTGTCAAGGTAGTCACTTCTAGCCAAAACCTATTTGCGATCATTTCTTTTCATATAGATTGGGTAGTCATGATCATCTTCCACAATGGTAATTGCAAAGCTCTATGGATGATGCCTTGAACATTTACTATTTACCACACATTGACTTTTCGATCCGTGTATCATTAGTGGGGCAAGCATATTAGTAAGGTTAGAATAAACCTCAATATGCAAGATGGATCGATTCAAACGGCGCCATGTTAATCTACACTACTCTATACTATAATATGCATTCTCCATAAATTTTTGCAATAGCCTCTGACCTTGCAACATGCATGGAATTGTGTCATCTTGAACCTAGACATAAAATGCATAGTACTCCATTTGTGTGATGTAATCCTTGCTAAAAACTTGTTCTAGAGGTATATCTCATCCAATATAGAGTAAGGAAGTTTGAAATGCCACCCATCTTCACCATTGGGGAACAAAAAATGTACAACAATGGCATATAGCATTACCACATAGTGACACACATACCACATATTGTATATACATTTACATTATGGTGCTACAAGGTGTCATCATCCCCTTGTTTGACCATAATAGCAACAACCTCATTATCAAGAGGCACACAGTACTATCTAGATGTTGCATTTTTCTTTGCAATAGTTTCTCTATTGCAAGATTCTTTAGCATTATCTTAACAACACCTTGAAAAGCATGGGTATACACATTCCTAGAGTGCATCATTGCCTATAACAAAACTAATATCTTTGCATCAAGATTTGGTGTGACCATCATTCTATTTTGAAGCTCATGCTTAGTATCATATGCATACAATTATGCAAACCTCAGTCTTGCACAATTATGAAGGTGAGGCACCATTGATCCAATACGGTGTCATATGGAGCCATGAACTCGAAAGGTGTATTAATTCCCAAGAAACAGCAAGGAATCATCTATCTCAACACACTCACAAAGAGATATAAATGAAAGTGCAACATTGTATGCACACAACGTTTGTTTGAACTCTTTATTGACATGGTTGTCACCAATTAACTAGCTACATATATAAAAGCTTAGTGAAACATTCCATTCCTATAATAGTGCTTTCCAAGAATGAGCTCAGAAAACCACATTTGATTGATAATTCCAAATCTAGACACGACATAAGGAGAATATCGTATCCATTTCTACAAGATTGTGATGTCCCGGGTCCTTATAAATTAGTACATGTATTGGAGGATGAATTTCTATTCTAGGTATCTTATGGAAAAGGGAAATGAATTCTCCATTGTCAAGATCAAACCTTGCTTCTAGAAGATGGGAGGCATCAAGTGGTTTTTAAAAAATGAAGGGGCCTATATGTTCTAATGCCTCAAGTGGACTTGCATGTATAGGTGCACAATTGGAAGATTTTGAGCTTCCTATGAAACTCCATTTTTGGCAATGGAGGATACTATAGAAACTTGATTTAGGGTACATGGTGAATGACATGAAGCATTAAAACCATTATTCTAGCTTGTATGGTATAAAGAAGACCCAAACAAAACCATTGTAGTTGGGTACAAGGTCTTGCATTGTGATTTTGACTAACTCTTATTGAGCTTAACCATAATCTATGCAACCATAACATTGGCTCTCTTGATAGTGGACTTAAAGCTAGGGCCATCTTCTAAGAATGATACTATTGAGGGTTCCAAAAAAGTAAATACAAATATGAAACAAAAAGTCATGGCCTTTGAAATGTTAAGGTCTACAAATAAGAGAAGAGCGAATTTCTCTTTGTATTACTTTCCTATCTCTTTATCTCCCAATGTGGTAAGTTTAGTAACAATATCAAACTCATTGGCAATCTAGCTTAACTAATGATGCATGTCTTGGTCTAATAAAGTATGCACATCATATGAGATCTACTTGAAACATATACACTTAATGAGTATCCAAAGAGAGAAAGATTTTATCAACATCTAATAATAGAAAATTTGTTACAATCAATAAAGAAAAAAATAAAAAAATTGATGACATCATTCTTTTTTAGGGTTTTTTCACATTTTAGCTCTATCTTGATCTTGCTATAATAATAACTCATATCTCAATGAAAGTCACGGTCTTATATCTTTATTCTCTTGCATCCAAGAATATTGGCATGTATTGACAATAATCAACTGGCCAAATATTAACTTAACCTAAATATAGCAAACACATTAACCATATTAATTAAACACCAACTATTCAGAGTTTATACACTAAGCGTTACTAATGTGAACATGAAGTATTCATATCTCTTACCTGCATACCATGCATACTAATTATTTCCTAAGTACATAAAAATTTTATGTGTGCATATGTGTGGAGTATCTAGATAGAGATTTGAGAGAGAGAGAGAGAGAGAGAGAGAGAGAGAGAGAGAGAGAGAGAGAGAGAGAGAGAGAGAGAGAGAGAGAGAGATGTGTTTATGTATGCTACATACATACATGCATACATATTTATCCATATGCACTATATATATATATATATATATATATATATATATATATATATATATATATATATATATATATATATATATATATATATATATATATATATATCACACACACACACATTTATAGAAAGAGAAAGAAGTGAGATATGTGTGTGTTTCAATGAAGCAAATTAAATATCACAAGCAAGAATATGGTTAAGAAAGGAGACCCAAGGGAGTGTACATGTATATGGTGCTAGACTAAGCTCAAGTTAATACCAACCTTTTCATAGCATAGTATATAGTATAGGAAATCGGAGAAGTAATATATTAGACCAAGGAGGTCGTCTTATTATTCGACCCAATAGATTATGTAGTTAATCCATAAAACTATTACATAGAGAAATACAACTTATACCCAAGTCATGAAGGGCACATAATAGATTGAGCCATTTTTTTAATTCTAGAGGTAAATGTCATATTGATGAGAGAGAAATCTGATTCATTTGGCACAAATGTACAAGCAGATATATCCAAGTATAGCCCTTTGAGTGTATTGAGGGATAAGATCATGGATAGCATAATTCAATCAAATTAAAAGCATACAATGTAATAACATAAATTTTAGTGAGGTTCGTATTGCACGTAGTGGCTATAAACATGTGTCAATAGTGACTACATACATGTGCCAAGAGCAAACATTCATTGCCACATGATCAAGATCATGCAACTGAGTTAATGTTCACAGTTTATTGTAGCAAATTAGCATCATAAACAAATTCTTGCATAATAATTCAATTGCATGGAATGCATATTTCAATCAGATATAAGCCACATGATGTAATAACATAAATTTTGGCAAGGCTTAGGTTGCATGCAATGGCTATAAACATGTGCCAATAGTGAACCTTCATTGCTGTGTACTTAAGTTAAAATTCCAATTTATTGCAATAACATTCAAACATAAAGAAATTACTATGTGATATTTCAATTGCATGGATAGTGCAAGTTGAAGGGAGTGAGCCCTGAAGTGGAAGCATGGAGTGGAAGCAAGAGCTATGGTGGAAGGAGCAAGAGCAAGAACTCCAACAGTCACGATGTGATCGAAATTCCCTTTATTCAAATGTCATTGAAAGAATAAAGAATAAAGTGACAGTGATGGGTGTCCACCACCTACAAGGTACAAGTGTATGGGTAACTAATACACAATGCGGGTACTATCATTGTAACTAATACACGGTGAGCTAGGTACAGGTGCATTTACCCCCAACAAACAAAAAGCATAAAAATCATATAGCTCAAACGAAAACCAATTCAATCCATCAAAAACCATTCAACACATACTACCAAACTCAAACACAACAATTCACAATCTCAACCTCTCAATAAAAAAGAAAACAAACCAAAATAAAGGTCTTTAGTATTGCCTGTCAACATAGTATCTTCAATTGTGCCAACAAAAAATGTTACAGACTGGACAAAATTCTCTAACAAAAGATTGCTGAAAGGATGGACCTCCCATTTCGCATCTCTTTCTTTAGGTACTTTAAATGTCCACCACATCTCTACTTCTTTTAAGGGCAAAAATAAAATAAAAATTACACCCACAAGAGAAGGAACTTCAGGATCTATCAAAAGACCCCCACTTCCAGAAAAAGATATTTATTGTTATGAGGATCTTGACATTTTTGAAGAAGAATATGTAGATGATTTGCTACAAGAAATGCAACATATTTATTGTCCCATGATGTAATATCCCAATTCTAGTTTATTCCAGAAATCTCTCCAACCTAGCCACACTGCTGAATAACTATATGAATATCTAGAATCTATATTTCTTGATTGGTCTGAAAAAGATTATCATGCTGCTTTTGATGAGATTGATGAATATGATCTTAGTTGAATTCAATGGCAAAGAGAAGCTAACAAAGTTTTGGATCAAATGCCTCTGTGCATTGACCTAGAAAACATGCATAAGGATGAATTCACCCGCTATGTTGAAGGACGCCTTGACTCCAGATTTATGGGTGAAAGCATTGAGCAACATCCACCACACATTCCTCCAACGGAGCTTCATGCATGGTATTATCATGACCAAGAATTTTTTAAGAGGAATGCTACTTATACACTTACTTCCTCAGACGAAGATGGTGATAGCATGATCAAAGAGGACTTTGTCCATATAAATCCGCACAAATCACAAGATTCTCCTACTTTAGTTCTGCGAGCTCAAATGAATGCTCATCATGTAAGTAAAAAAACTTCAAAATTATATAACGTCAATACTTCCATTCCTATGAATGCTACAACAACTACTTCTTCATCAAAACCTTCCTACAATAGCTTCTACAAGAAAATTGGAGTACCTGAGAAGGTGGATTCATTCCCAATTTGGTCAATAGATGGGAAATCCCCTAAGAAAATAAAACTCCCCATCTATATGATGTACGCATATGTTGGACAAAAAATAGTTGAAAATCCACAAACAAATAGAATAGATATTCCGAATGCTATGATGCACCGATTTGTTAGTTGCCCCAAGCAGTGGTGGGTATCCATACACCCATAGGTGAAAATGGCAATTGTTCAACATGCAGACCCAGTTCAAATATTCTTTGAACTCTTACTTAGTGAATTAGTTGGGAACAAACTAGATGATGTACTTGAAGCAAGAGAAGCTTTCTTTAAGTCTAAATTGTGCGACCCCAGAATGTACAAAGAGTATCTTATCTATACGAGAGATCTACTCTATGAAGGACTTGACACCCATGACAATTCGATGTAAGAACACCTTGTATGTTCATTTCTTGAGCCAATTCCATTTTACTGTAAACAAAAAATGAAAGTAGAGACTTCAGGACAGTGTAGGGAAAATTATACAGACAATAGAACAAACTCAATAAAGGATCTAAAAGCTTTAATAGATTTAATCATGGCTAGTATCTCCCGTTGATAGAAATGATAATTTTGCTGCGTATAAGAGAAAATTCCTGAGGCATATCTGTAGGGGTATAGTGTGGAAGATTCTTCTTCATATAGACAAGCCAATAAACAAGTATTTAATTGGCCATGGTCATCCAATCTCTCCCAAGGACTTGTTGCTAAAGAAACTAAAAAAGGTGACATCACATTTGAACATGTGCAGGGCATCCAAAATACTATTGTTGATCTTTTGTCCTGAAAGCGACCTTGACATATGATGAAAATGTTATGTACAATATTCCACATTTGCAAGGCTTGGACAATCCTCTCCTCCCACCTACTGCATGTATACTTCACCAATTTTTAGGAAGGATAGCAAGCTGGAAGGTGCTTTCATATTGTCCAACTATGAGCGCAAGCATTGCCCTTGGTGGTTAGACATGAAAAAGGGTGAATTCTTGGAGGAAGAGAAGGAGATGTATCTCAGGCACTTGAAAGGAGAATGCAAGTCAGATTCAAGCTCTTCATGCAATTTGGATGTGCAAAAACGAAGGAAGCTAGAGGAGGAATTGAGGCAAATCAAAGAGAGAGAAGAGGCTGAGAGACTGATGAACTGTGCCAAGGGAAGACATCCTACTGATAAATCGGATCTAGAAAAGAGTATGATCTCACATTGGCCAAATTCATTGTTATTGGGGATTTTATATATTTTCTTTCTTTTTGTTGGTTTGTATGTGAGACCCATTGGGATGTTGTTTATGTAGAGTTTGTGCATTTGACTACTGCCATCCTTTCTCGCAAGAAGATGGGTCACATAGAGTTACAACATGTGCCCCTTGAACATTTTCATGAGCTTGCAAATAAAAACCCTCGAAGTCACACATATGTGTGGCCATAGCTAGCAGGAGAATTTCTTGCTAGAAATTTCAAGGAGGGTTTTGAGGTGATAAGTTCTATATAGAAGTGGATGGCAGGAAGAAGCTAAGAAATTCAAAGCCAAGCTCTTGGAGTGTGGAGTATTGTTTCATTCACCTTCCCACAAGCTCCCATGTAGTGGGTTTTGATGACATTCCTCCATGGAATAGTCTATCAAGTGAGTGTCAAGATTGTGGGAGAGAAGGAAGGAGTCTCACTTGTAGCTTTCTTGCTTGCACAATGGGGAATACACACAAGGGTGGAGGCTGAAAACAATTTTCCTCTTCTTAGTTGTGTAAGCCAAAAAAACTCTCTTACAAAGAAATAGAAGAACCCTATATATGGGTCTCAAACCAAACTCAACTAACTAAGGTGGCATACTAACTGAGCCACGAACTAGAGTAGATAAGGATAGCTGTCATGTAGCTATTATTCATGGGCGGTGTACCAACCGCATCTGCAACTGACACGTCGGTGACATAAATGCACAACGGTCACCCTAGCATATCACGAGTGGAGCTCGATATCTCAACACTCCCCCTCGAGCTCAATCCCAATTCCTGCACACCAAGCAGGTCTCTGAACTTGCAGAGCTTCTCTGCGCCCAATGCCTTCGTGAATATGTCAGCTACCTGATCCTGTGTGCTGACATAAACTAGATCAATAAGACCTAGTAAAACCCTCTCTCGCACATAGTGATAATGCACCTCAATGTGCTTTGTTCTAGCATGATAGACTGGGTTATTTGCCAAGTGTATACTGCTCATGTTGTCAGAATAAATGACAACTGGCCCATCTGTAGGCTGATGCATATCATAAAGTAGCTTATGCAACCAAGCTACCTCACATGCAGCCATTGCTGCGCCCCTGTACTCACCCTCTGTGCTCGACAAGGCAATTGTAGGCTATTTCTTGCTGCTCCAAGTGACTGCAGCACTCCCAAAAGAGAACACATATCCACTGATAGATCGTCTATCAGAAATACTACCAGCCCAATCAGCATCAGTGTATCCATGCAACTGTATCTGAACCCCAGTCTCATAAAGTAGTCCATACTGCAATGTGGACTTCACATACCTGAGTATGCGTCTAGCCGCATCCAAATGTGGTTTCCTTGGAGCCTGCATAAACTGACTTACCAATCCAACAGTATAGCTCAAATCTGGCCTGGTAATAGTCATATAAATCAAGCTTCCTACTATGCATCTGTACATAGTAGGGTCTTCCAGAAGCTCACCTGCATCTGCGCTCAGCTTCACATTCTGCTCCAAAGGAACTGAAATAGGCTTACAGCCTGTCATCCCATATTTGGACAGCATGTCCAATCCATACTGCCTCTGCAAGAGCTGTATCCCACTTGGTGATCTAATCACCTCAATGCCCAAGAAATAATGCAGCTCTCCCAAATCCTTCATCTCAAACTTCTGCTTCAATAGCATTTTCACATGAAGGATATCTTCATCACTGTCACCTGTCATAATCAAATCATCAACATAAATGACAAGTAGCATAATATCTTTCTCTGTTTTTCTCACATAAAGTGAGAAGTCTGCCTTGGAAATCTGAAAGCCAATAGTGACAAGATATTGTCCTATCTTGTCAGACCATGCTCTAGGTGCTTGCTTCAAGCCGTACAATGCTTTCTTCAACCTGCAAACAAACTCAGGATGAACAACATGCACATAACCTGGTGGCTGCTCCATATAGACCTCTTCTTGCAAATCACCATGCAAGAAGGCATTCTTTACATCCATCTTATGTAAAGACCATTCCTTTGATGCAGCCATAGCAATGACTGCTCTTACAGTTGCCATCCTTGCAACCGGACTAAATGTTTCTTCATAATCAATGCCATATGTTTGTGCATACCCCTTGACTACTAATCTTTCCTTGTATCTGTTCACAGAACCATCTGCATTGTGCTTCACCTTATAAACCCACTTACAGCCAATTGCATTCTTATCTTTAGGCAAAGGTACCAATTCCCATATAGCATTTGCTTCCAAGGCATCCATTTCTTCATCCATGGCTTTCTCCCATTTTTCTTTTCCCATGGCTTGCTCAAAAGAAGTGGGTTCTGGTTCCTGTATCACTTTGACCATATATGCATAGTGAATGGCTGTAAATCCATCATATTTCAGCCTATCCACAGGATACCTAGCTCTGGTAGACCTGCACAAAGTAGGTTCACTCCTAGGTGCTCTCAAAACATCCCTGGTCTTCCTTACTCCAGGTGTAACAATAGAAGGAATACCCAACTCATCATCAATGCTCTGTTCTGAGCCACTGGATTCACCATCCACATAAGAGTGACCTGCATTCACATCAAACATGGGCTGATCTACCTTCTCTTTTCCTTTTCGTGATACCTGCATACCACTATCTGCATTGCTTTGAGAAGATTCTCTTTATCTCAATTTGCCTATCCATGGCGAAGAATGTGAACCACTGCTAGAGGACACTCCAGGTCCACTAATATTTTGTGACTGCTGATGTGAATTCTGTGCAGCATTACCATTTTGTGCATCTACATCATCAATCACATTTACTGGTTTATACCAACTACTCATCTCATCAAAAACAACATCTCTGCTCACTGTAAACTTACGAGTAGAAGGGTTATAGCATCTATACCCTTTTTGCTGCAGAGAGTAACCAATAAAGATGCACTTCTCAGCTTTTGGATCCAACTTGGATCTCAACTCATCTGGCACATGAACATAGGCAATGCATCCAAAAATCTTCAAATGAGAAATATCTGGTTTCCTACCAGTATACCTCTCCTCTGGAGTCATCCCATGTATTGCTGCAGTGGGAGTCCTGTTCATTATGTAGACTGCTGTAGCAACTGCTTCAGCCCAATAGAAGTGTGGCAGGTCTTTTTCATTGAGCATGGCACGAGATACCTCTCCAATATGCCTGTTTTTCCTTTCTGCAATTCCATTTTGTTGTGGGGTATGACTGCATGAATATTGTTGCTTTATGCCATGCTCTTGCAAAAACCTTACAAACTCATTTGAGAGGTACTCTCCCCCTCCATCTGACCTTAGGCATTTTATTTGCAGACCTGTTTCTTTTTCAACCATAGCTTTAAGAGTTTTGAAATGCCCAAAAACTCACTTTTCTTTTTCATGAAATACACCCAAACTTTTCTGCTATAGTCATCAATAAAAGTGACAAAATAATGACAGCCTCCAAGAGATGCAGCTTTAGTAGTCCACACATCAGAGTGGATTAATTCCAATGGCTTTTTATTCTCTTGAACATGTCTAGGAAATGGTTTCCTTGCCTGTTTTCCAAATTGGCAGGCTTCACATACCTTATGCATTTCTGCAACCTTGAATTTAGGCAATCCTGCAACAATATTTTGGGCCTGCATTGATTTAAGTCGCTGTACATTAACATGACCAATGCGTTTATGCCAGATATCAATATCTGCAACTACACCGGTCCCATGTGCAGACATTGCTGCACTCAATTCAGACATGTCTGCATCCAACGTAAACATTTTGCCCTTCTTCTTTCCTTTTGCTATCAAGCGACCTTTATTTTTCATATCCTCAACAAAGCATCCATGAGGATTAAATCTGACCTACAAGCCCTGCTCAACCATTTGACCAACAGAAACCAGATTCTTGGTGATATTCGGGACATGAAATACATCGGACAGGTATTTCTTTTTCCCATCCTGCATAGACAAAGGAATTTTTCCAATCTGCACAATAGGATGTGCAATATCATCACCAGTCTCCACAAATCCTGGTTTTTCCATTTTTCTTGCATCCTCCATCCATTCTGCATGACCTGTCATGTGGTTTGATGCACCTGAGTCAACATACCATACATCATTACTTTCTTCTGCACTTGTCACAGAATTATTCATGTGCTGCACCATAAACAAATGCTCATTTCTGCCATCACCCTGTCTATTAGAAGACACATAATTCCCTTGTTGCAATTTTCCATTCATGATGTCATTCTACTTTTTATAGCAGTCTTTAGCCATATGACCAATTTTATCACAGTAGTAGCATTCAACATTACTGTTTGCATTTTGGCCTCTTTGCCATCCACCACGACCTCTTTGGCTCCCCCTGCCTCTAGAGTTACCACGTCCTCCTCCATAGGACTGGTTTTCTTGAGTTTGCTGCATATTCTGATTTCTACCACGGCCTCCAGATCGGCCTCCTCTACCTCTGCCTCTACCTCTTCCAGCATTTGAGAAGAAAACAACTTCTTTTGAAGTTCCTCCTGAAGAAGATGCACCACCATTTCTCTACTCCTTAGAAATTAGAAGAGCAATCAACTCCTCAAAATCAGGAAATCTTTCACGGACGGAAATGGATGTTCGAAACTGTGCATAATCCTTTCCTAGACCATTCAAGGTCACTGAGACTAAATCATCATCTTCCACTGGCGACCCAATAGAAGCAAGTGCATCTGCAATCTTCTTCACCTTCATGTGGTAGTCATTGATGCTCATATTTTCTCTTTGCACATTATGCAACTCTTGCTTGAGCTGCATTTTCCTGGCTTGCGTATTTGTGCTATATATTTTTGACAAAGTATCCCATGCCTCCTTTGGCGTACTTGCATCCTGAATATGCACAATCATAGAGTCTGAAATACTGATAGACAGCCAGTACATAACTTTCCTGGCTCTCTCATGCCATGCTTTAAATGCCTGCATTTGCTGTTGATTGGGAACATCAAGAAGAACTGGTTCTTCTTCATTTCCTGCAACAAATTCCCAATATCCTTTTCCCATAAGGAAATTCGTCATTCTAAACTTCCATGCTTGGAAGTTGTTCTTGTCAAGCTTTTCAGTTACAATCTGTTAAAGAGAATCAGACGCCATTACAGAACACTGCAAAAAATTCTGTCACTGCAAAAAAACACAGCTTCACCCTCACAAGGGCAAATCTGCAAAACTGGCGAAAGTGGTATTTGACCACACAGTCACTTCCTAGTGACGATTTTGCATCAACAGGCAACAAGGATGATTCTGTAACTCCCAATGTCTCTGTGCACAAGCATACGATGCAATTTCTACAGTAACTTTTCACCGACCTGTAGAACAGTGGCTGCACAGCATAAAACTGGGCCTTTTCCTGAGTGCGTGCAGAAAACTTCCGCCTCCAAAACAGGCCCCGAAATGGCCTCAAATCAAAAAAACAGGGTCGCCAAGGGCTAAAGCTTTATCCCGCAGCATATACTGCCCTCTTGCTTCACCGCGAAGGGCGTCTCAACCTGAGACAATGCACTCTTGCAATTTCCGGCTATGCTACCTGCAGAGATCTGCTCCCAAAACAGAAAATGAAAGCAACACTACTCCTCTTACCAGAACACCGCGAGCTTGGCTTGCTTTCTTGAGCTCCTTACCACGAACAAGGCTCTGATACCATGTCAAGATTGTGGGAGAGAAGGAAGGAGTCTCACTTGTAGCTTTCTTGCTTGCACAATGGGGAATACACACAAGGGTGGAGGCTGAAAATAGTTTTCCTCTTCTTAGTTGTGTAAGCCAAAAAAACTCTCTTACAAAGAAATAGAAGAACCCTATATATGGGTCTCAAACCAAACTCAACTAACTAAGGTGGCATACTAACTGAGCCACGAACTAGAGTAGATAAGGATAGCTGTCATGTAGCTATTATTCATGGGTGGTGTACCAACCGCATCTGCAACTGACACGTCAGTGACATAAATGCACAACGGTCACCCTGGCATATCACGAGTGGAGCTCGATATCTCAACAGTGAGCATATCAAGTCATCATTGATAGAGGCAAGTGTAGTTATGGATGACTTGGGATGGAAGCTTATTATTTGTATCCCTTCATGCCTTGGAGTTGTGAAGAAAATGACATCACACACAGGATTGGAGATAGGTATCCAATGGGCAATGGAGTGTTCAAATCCTTACTCAAGTACAACAAAATGCGGAGTCTCCTTCAAGGTGTGAGGTGTTTTTTATGTCTCTTGGTTGCTCAATAGCAATTCCATTTTAGTTGCATTGTACTTAAGTGTATTTGTGTTTACACAGAGTTGAGTTTTTCACATGATGGCTTTCCATAAGGTTGGAAAGAGACCAAAATATGACATAGAGGCCGCCTCAAAGGTAGGAAAAATAATCAGTATACCCTTGTTCAATGATGCGATTGAAATATAAGTTTCAATGTTAGCTTTGAGTTCTAAAAATGGTAATTGTATATTATGATAGCACAGGTTGGGAATGACTTGCAAGAAGATTTGATAGAGGACGTCATCCACCATTACTTGCCCTCATCTTTGAAAGCACGGCATGATGGCAAGAGTGGTAGATGGCATGGGCCGCTAGAGAAAAGTGCCTCACATATGTTGCTATTCATGGAGGCATTTTTCCCTCCTAATGGTTGTGTACTTGAGATTGGAGGAGGAACTTCACCTTGCATGAAGGCAGCCATGCTTATTAGGTGACACCCCTACATGGTGATGGAGAGTGATGCTGAGATATGTGAAAAGTATTAGCTTCATTTTGTCAATGGTTACTTCTATGACACGAATACAATTGGAGCTATGGATGTTGACACTAAGGACAATGAAGATGCTGAGGCATTCATGTGCAATGTTCCATCCGATAAGTAAGTGAATGAGTCCAATGTCTTAAGTGTATCTTAGTCATATTATTTTCTGCAAATAAGCTGAATCGTTGTAGCTATTTGCCATGTTATGCAGAGGTAGGACATGGCAAGTAGCATATGACACAAGTATTGTCAAAAGAAGAAGAAGACCAAAATGTGTTTTC
Organism: Lygodium microphyllum; assembly: GCF_053477565.2. Lineage (NCBI taxonomy): Eukaryota > Viridiplantae > Streptophyta > Polypodiopsida > Schizaeales > Lygodiaceae > Lygodium > Lygodium microphyllum. The sequence continues at coordinate 65,598,288 of NC_141154.1, read as the reverse complement.
ATTGATGACACTGCTATTGAGGATTAAGTTTTTTTTCCTTTATGGTTACCAACAACCATGCACATTTCTAAATTTTGATGATACTTCAATTTCTATCGTTCATAATAATAGTACCAATGTTATGCTATTTGTGCTCCACTCTATTCAATGCTATGCTACTTGTGTTCCATTCTATTCAATGTTATGACATAAATAGTGTCAAAAGAAGAAGACCAAAATGTGTTTTCATTGATGACAATGCCGTGGAGGATAGAGTTTTGTTGACTTTATGGTTACCAACAACCATGTACAATTATACATTTTGATGATGCTTCGATTTCTATCATTCTCGTAATAATAGCCCCAATGTTATGCTATTTTTGCTCCACACAGATTCAATGTTTTATTGTTGACAGTGGAAGTACCACATATTTGTGAGAGTGGTGGGAACTTTTATTATTGACAATGGAAGTGTCGTGGTATGTTTGTAAAGGTGGGATGTGTTGCATGATATAAATCCTTTTGTTATGCTCATGGATAATGGTTACCTCGTGGATAATAAATAGCACATGGTTGTTTTCTTTGAGAAACTATATTTGTCAAGTATTCATAAATACTTGCTCGTGCTCGACTCACTCACCACTTCCTGCTTGCCAAAAGTGGACATACTCCCATCCAATTGGTATGTAATCCAATGATCTTTCATGCAAAGATCAAGTATATTGAGATCCGTTACCACTTTATTAGAGAGGCAATTGAGGGCAAGTAAATAGATCTTGTCGAGATCTCTATAGATGAGAATGCTATAGATTTGCTTACTACAAGTCTCCTAGTGGATGATGACTGTAGGATGAGACCATCTATTCCTCAACTTGTTATACTTATATGTACACTTTTTACTTTCTTACTTTTTTCTTGTTTCCTCCTCACTCATGCACATTTGCCTAGGAGGTTGTTGGGGGGTTAGATGCCACATGTGCCTAGCCAACTACATTTATCTTTTTCTTCTTGCCCGCTTTCATATACATTACAGGTGGTGGCTATCCATCATTATCACTTTATTCTTTATTCTTAATATGACAATAGAATAAGGGAAGGAAAATCACATATTGTGATTGTTGGAGTTCCCGCATACGATCATACACTCTCTCTTGCTCCAACATCCATAGCTCTTGCTTCTACATATGCTCTCATTCTTACTCATCCCTTTCACCTTTCATGCAAGGTCAATGGGGTGGACCATCTCCACTAGCTTGTCAAGGGCCATGAGCATGATAGAACATTACATATAGAGGCTCTATGAGACCATCCTAATGAAGCTCTCCAATGACCTAGGCGTATCCTTGTACAATGAAAGCTAGCACTGAGATGAATTGGCCTGCAAACTAGTCATGTTCAAGCAACAAATTCAAGAAAGGTGTGATGAGAGCCTATATACCTCTATTTGAACATTTAAAAATAACTTTAAGCCCAACTTAGATTGCTCCCTAACACCTTGAAAAACATGGAGAGGATTCAAGGAATCACTTTTATGATAGAAGTGCCAACAAACCAAGAGGACCTAAACTGACAGTTGTGAAAAAAGGGTTACGAAGAGTACGAGCTCAAGGCAATAGGATTGATACAACCTAGGTAGCCCCATCCAACCTCTCCCATTGCCGTGGATTCATCCACAATAATGACACCGCCCATGTGTTAGATTTCATGGAAGCAGCAAGGAGAGCAACACGGAGTGAAGCAACATGCTTCCTCTCTCTATTCTTCTTCTTATTCATTTTGCACACACATAGTGCATATACAACCTAAGGTCATAAAGACCATTCACACTAGAAGTAGAACCGACTTATTTAATATACCTAACTAATCTAGCCAGACTAGTTGTGTCCAGCTCATGTCGATCAAACACACATATATGAGCTTGATATTCTAACACTCCCCCTCAAGCTCAAGACAACATATGTACTCCAAGCAGCTGTCTAAAACCACAAAACTTATCTTTACCCAAGGACTTGGTAAAGATATCCGCTACCTGTTCATCAGTCTTCACATGCATAAGATCAACTCGTCCTGCAAGAACCATCTCTCTGATGAAATGGTAGTGTACCTCTATGTGTTTCGTCCTGGCATGATAGACTAGATTCATAGCCAGGAGTACACTACTTATATTGTCACATAGTAACTTCACTGGAGCATCTACCTGTATGTCCAAATCAGCCATAAGCTTGAGCAGCCATGAAATCTCGCATGCTGCCAATGCAGCACCCCTGTACTCTGCCTCAGTACTCGACAAAGCAACCGTAGGCTGCTTCTTGCTGCTCCAGCTAATCATGCCGCTACCAAATCCAAATGCATATCCACTCGTAGATCTACGATCATATGAGCAACCTGCCCAATCTGCATCTGTGTATCCAGTCAATATCAAGGGCTTATCTCTGACATAGAACAGCCCATACTCTACAGTGGACTTAACATATCTCATAATGCGTCTAACTGCATCCAAGTGCGGCTTTCTAGGCTTCTGCATAAACTGGCTTATGAGCCCTACAGCATAGCTCAAGTCAGGCCTAGTGATGGTCAAGTAAATCAAGATGCCAACCATCTGTCTGTACATAGTCACATCCTCTACTTCAGCCCCAATGTTCATGTCTAGCTTGACATTCTGATCAAGAGGTGTATCCAGCGGTTTGCATTCAGCCATGCCATACTTCTTTAGCATCTCTATGGCATAGTGCTTCTGCATCAACCATAACCCATTGTCAGCTGGAATTACCTCAATGCCTAAGAAATATTTCAGTTCTCCCAGGTCTTTCATGTCAAATTCAGATTTCAGCATCTTCATTACATGCTGTATGCCCAAGTCATCATCACCAGTGATTATCAAATCATCAATGTATATGACCAGCACTACTAAACCACTGTTAGTCTTCTTTGTAAATAGGCTATGATCAGCCCTGCCAATAGCAAAACCCAATCTCTGCAAGTAGTTACTGATCCTAGCATGCCAAGCTCTCGGAGCCTGTTTCAGCCTGTACAATACCTTTTTCAGCCTGCATACATAATGCTAAAATCAGGGTGAACATACCCTTCCGACTGAACCATATAGACATCCTCTGCTAGGTCACCGTTAAGAAATGCATTCTTAACATCCATCTGCTGCAATTTCCAGCCTTTAGTAGCAGCCAAGGCAATCATAGTGCGTATGGTTGCCATCTTGGCAACAGGGCTGAATGTTTCCTCATAATCAAGTCCATACTGTTGGGCATACCCCTTTGCAACCAGCCTGGCTTTGTATCTCTCCACACTGCCATCTGACTTGCATTTGATTTTGTAGACCCATTTGCAGCCAATGGTCTTTTTCCCTTCAGGCAGTGGTACTAAATCCCATGTTTTATTTTCAACCAAGGCATTCATTTCTTCATCCATGGCTACACACCAATTCTCATCTTTCACTGCTTCAGCATATGTACTTGGTTCTTTGACCTCCATCACTTTTGTCATGTACGCATAATGCTTTGCAGAGTAGCCACTGTATGTCAACCTGTCAACAGGGTATCTGACCCTCTGCGAGCGTCTAAGCTGTGGTGCACTACTCGATTCCCCTCTCATGAGGCGGAATATACCTGCTATGCCTTGTGCCAGGCATATAGACAGTCGGAATACCAAGTTCGCTGTCTAAAGTATCACCAGACTCAAAGCCAGAAGTCATTCTGCCAGGTGTCATCATACCAGATGCATCCTCAATAACTTTCTCTTTTCCTTTGCTGTCCAAGAAATCATGTCTCCCCCTCATTGACATACCGGTGTCAGTGGATGGCGAGCTCCTCAATCTCCCTGTCCATGGGGATACTGTCTGACTACGAGGTCCTGTCATAACAGTACTCTGCTGTAAATCAATTGTAGAGGCATGAGTGGAAGGAGTATCCGCTGGCACTGCAACTGGTGATACATACCAAGAACCCATCTCATCAAAGATAACATCCCTGCTTACCAAAGTTTCCCTGGTAGAGGGATCATAACATTTGTATGCCTTCTTCTCCTGCGAATATCCAATGAAAACACACTTATGTGCTTTGGGATCCAACTTCTTCCTTTTCTCATCTGGAATATGCACATAAGCAAGACAGCCAAAGACTTTCATGTGACTTACATTCGGCTTATAGCCATACAACTTCTCAAACGGTGTCATCTCATGAATACTTGCAGTGGGAGTCCTGTTCAAAATGTATTCTGCTGTCATAACAGCCTCTGCCCAATAGTAAAGTGGCATATGCTTTTCATTCATCATAGCCCTAACAACTTCCATCAGAATTCTATTCTTCCTTTCAGCTACTCCGTTTTGCTGCGGAGTGTAGCTGCAGGTGAGCTGCCTACGAATGCCATTTTCAGCCAAGAAATCATCAAATTCATTTGATACACACTCCCCACCACTATCAGATCTCAAGGAAGAGATGTAGCATTCAAACTCCTTCTCAACCTGTGCTTTAAATTGTTGAAAAACAGCAAAGACCTCATCCTTTGTTTTCAATATGTAAAGCCAGGTATAGCGACTGTAGTCGTCAATGAAGGATACATAATATCTGGATCCTCCCATAAATACATTATGAGCTGGCCCCCAAACATCAGAGTGCACTAACTGCAATGGACGTGTACTCTGTCGTACATGCCTGACAAATGGCAATCGTGACTGCTTACCGAACTGGCAAGCCTCGCATACATGACCAATATCTGAATATTGGAACTTCGGTAACCCTATAACCAGCTGTTTCTTTTGCATAATTTGCAGCCTTTGCAAATTGACATGCCCCACTCTCTTGTGCCATATTTCCAAATCCCTAATAGTGCCAGAACCATGGGCAAACATAGCTGAATTCAGCTCTAGCAAAGAAACATCAAGAGTAAACATTCTGCCATTCCTGTGACCACGAGCTATCAACTTGCAGCCATTGCCAAATTCTTCAATGAAGCAGCCATGCTTATTGAATCTAAACTGCAAGTTCTGCTCTGTCATCTGACCAACAGATAACAAGTTCTTCTTAATTGAAGGGACATGCAATACATCATGCAAATTTTTCTTTCTGCCATTATGGACCACAAGAGGCACTTTGCCTTTATGCTCAATGCTATGCTGCGTGTCATCACCTGTGCATACATAGCCATGTTTTTCAGCCACCATATCCGTGAACCAATCACCGTGAGGGGTCATGTGATTCGACGCCCCCGAGTCAATGTACCACACTGTATCATCAGATGATTTTTCAGCAGCCTTATCTTTGACATACTGCATGGCAAACAGTCTATCACCAGAGTCATCTGCCTGACTGGACGTAGCATAATGTCCATGCTGCTTGCCCTTCTGGTTTCCTTGCTTCTTCCAGCAGTCCTTTGCAATATGCCCATACTTTTCGCAGTAGTAACAATCCTTATCTTTATTTGGATTGTCTGACTAACGCTGCTGCTGCCATGAGCCTCTGCCACGGGAGTTAGATCTCCCCCTGCCTCGAAAGTTTCCACCACCTCTTGCATTTGATGACTATTGATTGCTATTACTATAGGATGCATTCTGCTGGCCTCCTCTGCCAGATCCATAGCCTCTACCACGGCTACCACGACCACGCTGATTCGAGTAAAAAATTGCATCCTTATTCTTTGAGCTGCTTGACCCTGTAGCTAAGCCAAGCTTCACCTCTTCATGAATCAATAATGCAACCAGCTCATTAAAGTCAGGCATCTCAGCCCACACAGATACTGAAGTGTCAAAAGACTTGTACTCCGGACCCAAGCCATTTAAGGTCACTGCAACCATATCCTCATCTTCTACCTGTGAGCCAACAGATGCCAGCTGATCTGCTATGGTCTTAACCTCTGTGACATAATCTTGTATGGATCTGTTCTTCCTCTCTATGTTATTGAATTTCTGCTTCAGTTGTATCTTCCTTGCACTTGTAGTTGTGCCATAGTATTTGACCAATATATTCCATGCATCTGCTGGGGATTTACAGTTCATGATCTGCATCACCATAGCATCCGAGATACATAATGACAACCAATGTAAAACTCTGCGAGCTCTTTCCGTCCAAGCTCGATGCGCTCGTCTTTGATCAGCTGTAGGATTCCTGTCTAGAACTTCAGGTTCAGCCTCAACACCTGTCACTAAGTCCCAATATCCTTTGCCTATCAGAAAGTTCTCCATGCGAAACTTCCATATTGCATAATTGTTGCTATCAAGCTTTTCTCCCACAATCTGGGTTACATTATCAGTTCTATCAGCATTTGCCATGTTGTAGACCTTGCCTGACTACCTGCAAACCAAGATCTTCTTAACAGTTCAACTTCAGCCCGGAACTGTTTATGACAGTTTTCTGCAATTAATTGTAGTAAAAAACCAGGGTATTTCAGCCCACTGATAGTCCAAAACAGCTCACACCAAGTGGCTTAACCTGTGAGTAGAGCAGTCAATGCAAATACTATGTATTCACTTCGGTCTGAACTCCTACAACCTCACTGCCAGGATACATATATGCAGTCTGAAAACTGTAATTCTGTGAGTGACCAGCAGTGATTTCAAGCCCAAAACTCAGTAGTATACATGGCATACATGTCCCAAACCTTCATAGACATCTGCTAGTACATGTAGCAATCCGAGCATAACCAATGGGGCACAGATCAGTGCATAGATAGAATGTATAAGTATCAAGCCTTCTGCTTACAAATTGCAGTTAGCAACTTCTCAGTAAACCACAGTCAATCCAGCTCCAAAAACAACCTCAAATCATGTCAGACATTCACTTTGAAGTGTTAGGTTCAATATATGAGCATTCGGGTAACTATAGGCATCCTGTCTTCATGAATCCAATTCATATATTGCATTTACTACTTGCAACCACTGAGATAATGTCACTGCAGTAATCACGAGCCTTATACTTCAACTTCCATGATCCCTTGATGCTCAACCCAATCCATAAACCTCCAGCATACATATCCCATGTCATACATATGATAGATCCCAGCCAAGTGTCAAGTAATGCTTCAATGAAAGCTAATGCTTGCTGCCCACTGTTTTGAGACAGGTTTCCAGCCTGTTTACACTTTCAGATCTGAGTATTTTCTTCAAGAAACTTCAGCTCAAAGGCATGAGAACTGATGCATATGTCTTCCAGAGTGCTCCTAGGCTCCAATGAGGTCCATAAAGCATGTCAGAGAGCTTCAAGGCTCTTCCAAAGTATTGCATATGTTGTATATACACTGTATACAGTAGTTCAGCCTTCTGTCCCAGGTCTGTGTACTCTGATTTTAGCTCATAACAGAGCTCCAACACAAGCAATGGCTTCTTGTAGCCCTGAACTACCTTCCAATATACGCTCACTAGCATTTGATGACTTCTTGTACAGTGCTCATGTCAATTTTGCTTCAGCAGAAGCGATGCCTTCATCAGGCGCAAACACGCAGGTCTGACAGGAGTGTACAGCAACACCATTTGATGATAATAATCATGATAGGGCCCACACTAATACTCAATCAAGCCTTTGAAGACTCCTCAGCAAGCTACAACTCCTCCTTCAAGCAATAGGAATCCAATGCTTCACAGTACATACCTCTGTGTGACCATTGATGGAAATGACAGCCAGTCCTCTTCCTTTTCCAGCTCTTCAGGTCAATCTTCAAGTCTTCTTCTTGAGTGCATTCCACCAGTGAGCCCATTCATGGCTCTGATACCATGTTAGATTTCATGGAAGCAGGAAGGAGAGCAACACGGAGTGAAGCAACATGCTTCCTCTCTCTATTCTTCTTCTTATTCATTTTGCACACACATAGTGCATATACAACCTAAGGTCATAAAGACCATTCACACTAGAAGTAGAACCGACTTATTTAATATACCTAACTGATCTAGCCAGACTAGTTGTGTCCAGCTCATGTCGGTCAAACACACATGTACGAGCTTGATATTCTAACACCATGGACCTACCAGGCTTACCAAATTTTGACATAAGGGAGTTAGAGGACCAAGCCATAGTAGCTGAAGAGGAAGACCTAGAGCAGAGGGAGGCCTACATGGCCATGATCTAGACCCTATGAGCCCAACCACATAAGGTATCAAAGTATCCCATCCCCTTGAGCTCCTATCAATAGAAGAGGAAGAAAACCTCAAGGAGACAATATAGAAATACCAAGAGAAGCGGGAGGGGAGACCTTCTATGAAGTTTGACTTCAAGGAGAATGAAGAGAGCAAGATTCGGAGAGCCACTCCCATTACCCACCCTACAACTACTCGTACTATGAATAGCTAAATACATTGCTACAAAGTGGTTTGACCCCCTAGATATGAAAGCTTATCAAAGGTCATGTAGGATTCAAGGAAGCTGGGGGAGGTACCTGAAATTGAAGCCCATGGAAGTATAGCCAAGACTATTGAAATGGCAATGCCTCCTATCTCCAACTTGTTGTGAAGGCCTCTATGTAAAGTCTTGAAGGTGTGTCCTCCATGCTTTTGAGACTTCTTTTGCTTTCTTTAAAATAAGAATCACAAGCTTAGTATTGTATCTATGCTTCCAAAAGGGACTCAAATAATTAGATTGGATGGTGCACACAGAAGTTGTTTGAAATCCATCGGTGCCCTTTCAATACATTGTTGGATTTGACCTATTGGATTTGTTGCCATGCTTGCAAATTTTTGAGCTTCTCTATGTCTTGTGGAGTCTTTCATACCTTTATTAGCTATATGGAATGGTTATATTGAGGCAAACATCTAAGAAAACTTATAATCCCTCAATGGATTCAACCCCTCTAGAGTCACGTACAACTCCACAAAATGCTAGAAAGTATGGGAAATGAAACTAGGGTGCTTTTTCTCTTTCCTAAAGTAAACTTCAATAGGAATCAACGACCCTAGTGTCAAATGATACAACTATAGAAACTCCACAAAATGCTTAAACTTATGGGAAAGGAAAGTATAGTGCTTTTGCATATGGAAAAATCAAGTCCTAGTAGGATTCACGATCTTGTGTCGAGAACCAGTGATACCAATGAAAATGCATCAAACTTTGAGATGAGAAAATAAGGTTCTTTTCAACATGCAAAAAGGCCATCCCAGCAAAAGAACTGAGCCATAAATGGAATAAGAAATATTCCTTGCTGAAAGAAACCCTAGAAAGGGGGAAAAAGAAGCTTAAGGAGCCTTTGCCCATGCCAAAAGTGAATGTATTCAAGTCCCAAGAGTTTATGGAAAGAAGGATGAATCAACAACTTGATTCCCATAGAGGAGCTCAAAAAACTATCCTCATGATATCCAATGCACTATCCTTGAGATCGGTAAAGGATATTTACAATAGAAGACGAATTAATATGAGCTAGCAAAGTGGGGCCTTGGCCTAACTTCAAGAAACTACAAAAATCTTTCTAATAAATTTCATACATGATAGCTATGCTATATGTTTCCCGTGTTCATAGGATCACACTTGTGGATAAGGACATGCACACAACCAAACTGATAAGGTATGGGCTTGATGATATGCTTATGCCAATGCATATAACCAACAAGAAGGCCTACAACATTGTGAACATTCCCCTCATAAAAAAGCTAAAGGAGAGCATTATGGAAATAGAGGAAGTAACTAGGCAAGATACCAAGGGAGACAAAGAAAAAGAGATAGATAAAGAGAAAGAGGACAAACAAGTGGAGGAAGAGAGAATATGAAGAACAAGAAACATTTCATAAGGTTACGCAATTTGAAATGCAAAACTCTCAAAGGCTTCTACTCATTCTAGGATAAGTGGTGGTGTATATTGGGAGAGAAGAAATCCAACATTACTTGATAATATTGCTTGAAGAAACCATATTTTTCCATAGAAAGGACAAGTAGATAAATGGCACAACCATATTGGTCCTCCTAAGATATATATTCTTTGTCTTTTTATATATGAGTGTTATTCTTAATGGATCACTTTTTTCAATAAGGTGCATACTTTTCAAGGCCAAAATGGAGCCTTTTTTTCTTATTTTTGAAGTATATTTGTAAATCCTCAATTTTCTCCCTCAGCTCATTTCTTCCGAGCACTCAAAGAACATAACTACATACATACACTTAAGATCTTTAATCTAAGCAATATATGATTATCAAATCCTCTCATATGTGCCTATTTTCTCCTTTGAAATGTTATGAAATAAAGCTTACTTATTTATTGAATAAATTGGGATAAATATTTACATGTTGAAGTATAAGGAAATGTATTTTATTGCAATTTGTATTGGAACTAATGTTAAGAAACTTCTCGTGTATATATTTTTTTAAATCTTTAGATTCAAATAAAAACTTGTTCTTTCATGAAATACAAATTATGTTTGCCTCATCTAATGGTATAGATTCATATTTTGTATCTCTTAATAACAAGATTTGATCCATTTAGTACTTAAAATCTATTTTTTATCCCTTGGCTTAATATATGTGATTTTAGTTCATAGCTTTGTAGTTTATCACCAAGAAATTTGTGTTTCTTATAATAGCTTGACTTTTTATCTGGATTTTTTTTTGGAGAGAGAAAAATTACATATAAAATATTTATGATAAGATTTGACAAAAAAGAGGCTATCCCCTAAAGGAATGGAGTAGGAAGTGATTGAGAAGACAAGTGATGACATGTTTTTTTATTTTCTTCACAAAGCAAAAATTTTATTTAAGCTCAACTATATTATGCTTATGTTCAATATTCCTTTCAATCTTCAAGAGCTTCTAGAGAATCTGACTAATAAGCTTCAAGTTGCATGAAAAGATCATATTATACATATATACAGTCTTGCAATTGACAATTATGTTTATTACATTGATTCAAGCAACCAATGCTTCCAGGAAAACTCTTATTACCGGGTGGAACCTCATTGAAAGTAGGTTAACCTTTAACAAATAACATGTCCATGGATATGCTAACTAGCACAAATCTGGTATGTGTTGACTAGACCTAAATACCATCCAGAATGCAAAATTTTCTATCATCTTATATATCTTAAAAAGCTCTTCAACTAGGGATTCTTGATGTGTACTTTACAATGAGTTATAATTTGATTTGTAAAACGTTTACCTTACACCTATTTCGTAACATGTTACTACTTTTAAGCATAAAAAGCATACTAGGATAACTTGCTTTCATCCTACCAATACAATAGCTCATCTTTATGTTTTGTTAATAAGTGATTTTTCAATCTTAGAACATCTTTGTTTGTTAACAAGATTGAGTTATATCCTAAAAATCCATTATAACCATCACCAATAAAAAGTTTTTGTGGAAAGGAGATGTACTATTTCCTATGGGATCTTCAAGATATAACCTCTAACCAAAGATCAAGTTTTTTGTTTTCTTCAAATCTCCATGTATGCTTCATGGACTCTAAAATAGTACTGAGTTTTATCATTTTTATAAACTCATCTAGCTCTATATGAATATGATAAAGAGCCTTTTTACCAAAGATATAAAGATCAATAGATTATTTATCTATAACTAAGAATGTGATTTGAATATCCATATCAGAAAACTATGTAAATTCAAAAAAGAAGAAAAAAAAGGAAGAAACTAGTGAGAAGAAAGAAAAAAGAAAATAAGGATGAATGAAGGCAACCAAAAGTCAAAGAAATTCAAATTGAGTATTTATTGTCACTTTTATGATGAAAAGATAAGATCATTATTAGACCAATCCATTTCATCTTTATGGAGACCTTGATTTCTAAGTTTGGTGTAAGCCATGAGAATATTATGATAGTGAAATTTCACAATTTCAAATATACTTATTTTTTAAACATTAGACTTTTTAAAAAGTCACAAAATGACTTTTCCCCCCAAATATTTTCTTTCTAGGATCTCTTACAAGACTTTTTCAAGACCTCAAAACTCCCTTAATGATCCTTTAGTTGAGAGATCTATGCTCTCCCACATTTGCAAGAGAAAATAAAGAGATACTACTTCTCTTTTATGTTGTCCCTATTGCAAAGTAATTCCTTTTAATCTCTAAAAAGTTCTCCATTCTTACTCTCTTGCTTTTCTCTTCTCTACTCTTGTGGAAGCTTGTGGAAAAAGAGTATAGCTTCTGAATGAAGGACGATATTTAGTTTACATCTCCTCCTTCCCCTATTAGATTAGTAGTGGGTATGAGCTAAAATGTGCAAAAACCTCAATAGCTACAACATGTGAGCACTTTAAAAACCTACCACAAGTGATTCAAATGGGTTATGTTAAATGGTCTACACAACAAAAATAAAAATATAAGCAACAACTATAAAAGCATGAAAATCATTTAATGAGCTTTAAGTATATAGAGTTTTGTGTCCCCCTTCATTGCTTTTTGTTGGCTTGCTTTCAATATAGGGAGCATGCAACCTCTCTTTTTGCTACTTTATGCCCCACTCAACATGTATTCTAAATGTGCAATGAATTACACTATCAACTAGAAAGTACAAGCATAAACTAGTGGATGGTTTCAACTATCAAAGCATCAGTTGTGAAAGGAATCTTTAATGGTCCTCAAATAATGTTTAGTATAACCAAAATATCAATTGGCCGAAGTGCATACCTAATATATATTATAAGTTTTTCTTTTGGACATAAGAGCATATTAGGGTCTTTGCTTTAGCCTAGTAACATGGATGTGAATTATGTCAAATGTAGTAAGTGTTCAAGCATTCAATTCCACTTATATTTCTATAAAATAAACCACCAAAAGAACATGAACATACAGGGTCTTTGCTTTAGCCTAGTAACATGGATATGAATTGCTTCAAAAGTAGTAAGTGTTCAAGCATTCACGTCCACGCATATTCCTATACAATAAATAACCAAAAGAGCATAAATAAAAGTACATTTGTTCATGTTTCAAAAGGAAATCAACATGGATTTTCATGTAAGAGGAGCATGAAAATTCAAAATAGCACTTTTAAAGACACCTTCAATAGATGAACATTGTTTGTTGGTATTTATTTTCATTTACATTTTGTTTTAATATATGAAAACTTAAAGCACATTGTTTGGCTTGTATAATTGAGCATATGCTTCATTATATCTTTTAAGTAAAGAATGAACCTATGCATTTAGCATAAATTATGTGTTAACCATATTCTTATGTCAAAGCAGTGGGTTCACCTAGAGGACCACGAGAAACAATCCAAGAAAAATGCGTGTTCTATTCTGTATTAATAGTAAAGCTCTCATTATTATTTGTAAATAGCAAAGATGTTATTGGGATAATTCTTGTGGGATGTCACCGCCCACTTTAAAACTATGCTTGCATCACCAAACATCTTCGCTTTACAAGCACCCTAGGCTAACACATTGGTTTACACCACAAATCGCAGCCAATGATTTAAGCTTTACAAACTCCAAAATAGAAATACTACTAACTCAGGTGATATGCCAATATAGTCTAAAAATGAGCTAGACAAGGTACAACTGAGATGTTCTATACATGCTTGCTTTCACACCATATATATGAGATTTCATAGAGTGACCTCACCTGTCCAATCCAAGAGTTCAGGCTGCCCCATCTTATGACAAGCCACATGCCAGTCTCTATCAAGAACTTGCTGGTCTCTGGTCAACTCTTTAAGCAAAAAAAGAAGAGTTGAAACACACCATCATTGGCAATGCCATTCCAACTTATCCATTTGCATTTCTTCCTTCCAGAACCAAAGCAGCATTCCCATTTTCAGAGGAAAATTGGTGTGAGGCTAAGCAAATTACCCCCTGATAGAGCTGGCCCACTCAAGTCCCTCAATCTGCAGACTACTTGAAAACTTTTCCAAAATGTAGAACCAGCAGTACATAGAAGAAAAAGTTTATGGCTTTTATCAAGAATAGTCTCACAATCAAAAAAGTATTTAATAGCAGTGCACAGTACAGGATTCTGGCAGTATCAACACATATAAAGCTTGTCAATTCAGTTGTCTTGACTGGCATGCAGCCAAATCTTGCTCACTTGTTTGCACTATCAGACACCCGTGGATGAAGCCAGCCCTACGGAAATAGTACTTTATTGAATGAAGCAGACAAATAGTTTACCTTCAATGGTTTGCTTTTGGCCAAAATTGTCTGCATGTGGATCAATACATATACCATAAATTTACAATGAAATATAATAATGATGCTTTGATCTGATCCAGTCTTTTCCTCAGTTAAAATTGAAGTGCCATGAACACATCCCAGTTACTCATTCTCACCCCAACACTAACAAAACCATTAAGTAGAGATATACACATGTGCAACATGACTCGCAACTCAGAGCCAGAGAGCCACGTGATATGGATGTCCACTGGCCCAGTCTGATGCTGATCAAAATCAAGGGAGGATTCTCAAGTCTTCTGAGTACCAATTTATTCAGGTGCACTGCAGAAATCTTGCGTTGAACCTACTGGCAAAAATTTTTGAGACCAAATATCCCAGAAATATTTTATATCAGGGCACACGTGTATCGTTCAAGGACAAGGACCCTAGCTGATCACTTGGTGGAGCACCTGCTGCAATTACTTGAGCATGGTGCAGCACCTCCATTGCCTCTGCTACTTTTGCCTTTAAAGCTTCAGGTGACTCAAGAAGATGTAAAACTTCAGTCTGATCCATCTCCAAAAGCATACCAGTGACTTTGCCAGCATGGTCATGTTCTAACTGATCAACCAGGGGATATAACTGTTCACCTAGCATCTAAGTTTGCCCAACCAACATGCATCAGCAAGATCACACCAACAAAACATTGAAGTACCATAGAGAAAACACATGCTCCAGCTAGTCATTAAGAAGATATCATGAACAAACAAGTTGAAATGACATACCACTCTCTGCTGATCTGGAGGAGCTGAAGCCAAGGCAGATGCCAGTGCATTGATTGGTATAGGTTGAGGTAAAGCTGTGTCACCTGTAGGCACTGCTATTCCACCAATTTCCAATGGAACAGGAAGCATAGTGCCTACTAACCCCTGAGGAGGGATGACTGCATCTGGCGTATTCCTTGCATTTGATGTGTAGCGGAAACCGCGATTGGCACGTAACAGCTATGATCAAGAAATAATACACTGTTTAGGTATCAACAACAAAACCCACAAATCCGTTTGACATGCAATTAGGAATTCACACCATAGCTTTTGCAACATTGGAATATATGACCACAGACTGACAAAGCCACAAGTGTGGTATTTCAAAAATAATTACTCGAAGCTATCCTGTCCAACTGTGGAAGGAATCATGTTCAGTGAGTTGGCCATCTAAGGGTCAAGTTATGGAGGTACCTGCTGCTGCTGTTGTTGCTGTTGCTGCTGCTGCTGCTGCTGCTGCTGCTGTACATTGCCTCGTCTCCCAATAAGTCTCCCTTGCTGCCCTTGCCTTTGAACCATGGGAAGAAAAAAGTTTGGCATTTGTGTTCCACCAGGCCGCATCCCAGTAAGAACCTGCTGCTGGTACCCATATCCAGTTGGCTGCAATATGTTGAGAAAACATAGAGCTTTTGACATTGCTAAATCTCTTGATATTTATCAGTATCGAGGCTGAATTCAAAAGGCCACATGTTTCATCATAACAGATTATATGTTTCTAAAGGAATATTTTCATAGTCAGTCAATAACATATTTTCACTAGTCTTGCAAAAGCTCAAGGAAGGTAATTCAAATAGACATGCAAACTTAAAAGCCTTTTAAGCTCACTGACACTTTAATCAAAGAACCTTGTACAAAATAAACCATGATTGTCGCAATATAACTTATGTCCATAATCTATGTTATGTTCACTAACTTCATACATAATTATGGTTATCACCTCGAAACTTACCTTTGACCTTACTTTCCTTATGTGCCAAAATTTGCTCGGGTACCAAAATCTCATCCAGCTCCTCAACCTCGGGCTGAATTTCAACAAACATATCTTCTGACACATCATCATGAAAAGGCCTCAACAAATTGACATGAAAGGCACTATGTATCCACCAATGTGGAGGTAATTTCAACTGATATGCCACATCGCTGATCTTCTCCAACACCTGGAAGGGCCCATAGTATCTAATACTCAACTTTGGATACAATCTTTCTCTTCCTTTCATCTTTTTCAACCTTGCCTTTTTAAAACGTAGCAATACATAATCACCCTTTGCAAAATGCAAAGCACATCTATGGCGATCAACTACCCTCTTTTTCTTTTCTTGCAATCTTTGAAGTGCATATTTTATCATCGCATAGGCTACATCCAAGTTTTCCACATAACAATCAGTCTCAAAGATCTTATCCTTAGTTTACAGAATAGGTGGTATCTTCTTGCCACCCTCAACCACCTCAAATGGAGCTTTGCCCGTAGAACTATGGAGAAGCAAACTCAACCAAGGGAAAATACTGCTCCCACTGTGTCTTGTGGTCTGAAACATAGCACCTCAAAAGATCTAGCACTGTGGAATTTGCTTCCTCATACTGACCATCTGTCTATGGATGGAAGGATCATGAGAATTTCAGCGTGATATCAATATTCTCAGACACCCCTTCCAAAATATACTAATCATCCGGGGGTCTTGATCACTAATGATCGACTCTGGCATACCATCATACTTAAAGATGTACTGCAAAAACAATCGTGCCATACGATCAGCCTTTATTTTCTTCCTCACCGGAATGAAATGGGCTTGTTTGCTAAACCTACAAATGATAGTCCATATCCCATCATTCCTTGTAGATGTCTTAGGAAGCTCAAAAATTAAGTCAATTGCAATGCTTTGCCAAGGCCTATCTGGAATAGACAAGGGCTGCAACAAACCCAGCATCTTTTGCCTATCATGCTTTACCTTCTGGTATACGATGCATGTTTTAACAAACTGTTCTACATCATGCCTCAAAGCTAGCCAATAAACAAAATGCTCCACGGCCTTGACCGTGGCATCAATACCTCTGTGTCCTGCATACGAAGGAGCATGACTTTCAATGATAACTCTAGGCCTTAACTACTTTGTGGCACACAATCATCCATGCATCATCAGAAATCCATCTCTTAGCACAAAGTGTTCATGCCATTGGCCATTGCAAAGCTGATCATAAACATTCGCAAAGTCTGAATCAACAACATATTGCTCTTTCATAGCATCCAACTTAGTGTGATAAACCATGCTGATGGCTGAAATTTGTGGCTTACGTGACAATGCATCAGCCACAACATTCTTTTTACCATCAATATATACAATTTGAAAATGAAACATAGAGAGAAAATTTGCTCATCTTATATGCTTCTCTGACAACTTTGTCTACATCAAAAAGTACCTCAAAGTTTAATGATCTATCTGCACTATAAAATCAACCCCCAACAAATAATGTTTTCACGTAGACAGTGCATGAATTACAGCCAAGAGCTCTTTCTCATAGACCTGCAAATTCTTTTCTGCACCGTGGAGAACTCGACCGTCCTGCAACCAATTCAATGCAAACATTTACTTGAATTGTACCCACGTTGACAGTGCTCTACCTTGCATCAAAAGAGTGGACTACCATTGTAATGCATTCCCTTTCAAGAAAGTGGTGCCTTTTTAATCTTCGAGAACTCCGTGAAGTTTCCCCCTGAATAGACTACATCAAATTACTGAATGAAAGTCAAAGCTTTCAGCCTATCTTATACACCACTGAAGGACTCAAACTTCACTACTTTTCCACCCTCACCATAGTGTCAAGTTGTCATACACTGGCTACTGCAAAACAGGTGCACTTGCTGAATTTACATCAAAACCAACGCCAAATGGAGTATTTGCATGACGAGCATTCATTCCTTGAGCCCCATAAGCATTTAGGGGTGCAGATACAATTCCAAACATGCTGCTTTGTGCCCCAGGCATCAAGCCACTACTGTCATACATAGGGTTTTGCATATTTCCAACCATACCCGAATACATTGGGCCTTACACACCATATATTGGTTGCTACATACCATAGGGATTTGTGCCATACATTCTCGTATGTGGTCCTTGTCCAGCCATAGCATGAAAAATCACAGCCCTTTTATTTCATTAGCATCTTTGGAAGCTTCAAATGAAGGGTTATCTTCGATGTATCTTGCTGTCCCAAAGGTGTAAAAGATGTCTTCTTCTTCTTGCTTTTCATGTCCTTCTTTGAAGCATTCAAAAATCGAGTAAATTGAGGATCCTTTGCCAATTCAGCAAAGAGATTTACTGCTGTCATCATCGTTTTCTTAAACTGGTCACATCAAATTCCTCTTCACTTTGTTGGTCATCAACCTCCTTATACCCTGAAGGCTATGCATCTTGCCCGATAGCAACATTTTCAGCTTGCCGTCCATGGTCTAAGCCTTGTCCAAGGTCAAGCATTGCATTTCCTTCATTCCCATGTGAATGCTCATATTGAGAGGCATCATTACTACTTAAGTCCATCTCACTATATAAAGACATATAGCTGTAATTTTTCAGGCTTCAGCTGAGAGTAAAAATCAGCATTAGCACAAAGCTTTGGCTTGCAATCAAGTGTCTCGGGTCCACCAAATCAAGGGATTGAGTGGTAATTTCGGCAATGGAACCATGAAACCAACCTTCCTCCTTGGATAGGGCGGTAAATAATCTGATTAAGCACTACTTACAGCAATTAACAAATTCACAAAACTCAAATGCACACTTTACCATATAATCTTGGATATTGGACACCTTGTTGGCCCCAAAACTAGCACCCTTTCGGTATTTATTTAACTTAATTGAAGAAGAAGTTGATGTACAATGGAATTCTCCCAATCCCTTTCGGTATTCCAACTTCCCTTGCTATCCAAAATGACCAAGAAGTCTTCAATCTGATTTGCCCCTTGATTCGGGCAGTCAATTGGCCTTCATCTGCTTTGATGGAGATAGAAAATGCCTAAAATTCATTAATTTGTTGGTCCCTCCACTTAAATTTGAATAAAAACAACTTCAGCCCTATTAAATCCAAGTCTTGGAGCTTTCAATTTCTAGCATGCTTCCCGAGGCTGCTATTAAACCCTAATTTCTGTTGCTGCAGATTAGGGTTTACAACAAAAAAATCTGAAATTTCTCAACCTCTCGTAATCTCAATGTTGTAATCTTCGGAGCAAGGCTGTAGAAAGATTGGAAGATGAGAGAGAATGCTAAGGAGAAGAAAATTCTGACTTTCTTCGCAAAGAACTGAAGAAAATCTGTCATTTACTACTATTGTCCTATGTCAACAACTTGTAGATACAAATAACTGAAGAAAATCAATCATTTACTGTTAATGCCCCGTCTCAATAGCTTGTAGATGTTGTCACTTGCTATTGATTGGTCTTCTCCTACTCTTGGCTGCCTCAATGATCCTCCAATGGCTGCAAATCAGACCAGCAGAATCTCCTCCATCTCTCTTGTAGGTTGAATACACTACTCTCTCCAACCTCTAAAGACGTTTTTCAGTCTTCCATGGGTATTTTTTACAAGTGGTAGCCTTCCCAAATGGTTTTTCCAGCATTATCCATAACTAAATATTAATTTTCACTCTTTAAATACTGAAAATTAATCTAATAATTATTTCAATGCCCTGAAAAATAATTTGACTGACCAATAATTAAATTGGCTAGACAACTTCCATTCCTGAGTGTCTTTGCGTCATCTTTGACCATTGGATTGGCATTAGGTACCATTAAAAGCCACTTCTCTAGTGTCACCAACTGACACTTATGGCCAAATGAATGACCTAGGCCAACAACTAGCATCAGATACCACCAAGTACGTGCACGGCATAACTTACAGCAACTTTTGCCGTTGACATCCCCTAATTTTCTCGGATCCCAAGCTTGTAAATTTACTCTAACCCTAGTTACACCTCACATGTGCAGCATTTACTTAACCATGTGGTTAAAAATTAATCCACATGTTAAGTAAGGTTTCAAAAATACATGTCCTCATGACACCTAGTACCTATAGACATAACTTATTACAACTTTTGCCTTTGGTACCAACTAATATCTTGAGGTCATGATTCCACACTGTGAAATAATTAACTTTCATCTCACATATACAAGTGACATTAATACATTTGATTAACTTTTAATTAAATGCTAAGCAAAGAAATAAAATTTCACGTCCTCGTGACACGAAGAATCACCTGTAATAGTACCATCAATAGGATTCTCAAAGGTTGAAGCCTCGTCGAAAATCACATCTATGCTCACCTGAAGCTTATGTGTCATCAGGTTGTAGTGTCAACAGCCCTTCGTGGTAGTGATGTGCCCCACGAAGATGAGCTTCTTGGACTTCAAGTCAAGCTTCGTCTTCCTCTTCTTCTTGTCAACATGAACAAACACATCGCATCCAAAGATACGGAAGTTAGACACAAAGGGCTTTCGACCAAAGAAAGCTTCGTAGGAAGTTGTGTCCTATAACGCAGAAGTCAAGGAGAGGTTGCAAATGTGAACGACAATAGCCACCGCCTCACCCCAAAGGGTATGAGGAAGACCTCGATGCTCCAACATCAATTAGGCCATCTCTAGCATGGTCCAATTTGCACCTCCACCACACCATTCTCCGAGGGTGTGTTCAGATGGGTATGCTCCACGCGAATGCCGTAATCCCTACAAAACCGACAAAAGAAGTCGGAAGTAAACTCGCCACCATGATCTACTCGTACGCCACAAACTTTGGAAGTAGTCTATGTCTCCACAAACACCTTCAACTCGCAAAAACTAGAATACGCCTTGCTCTTGTACTCTAGAAAATAAGACCACACGTAATGATTGAAATCGTATATAATCAGCATCAAATACTTGGCCTTCCCAAGGAAGGCCATGCCCATAGGTCCGCAAAGGTTGGTGTAAACCAACTCAAGCGGGGTAGAAGTCTGTCAGAAGTGAAGCAGCGGTGGAAGCATAAACATGTGCTGAAATAAACTGCTGAAACACAAGACAAAAAGAGAAAAGAAAAGAACACAATACAGATGAGAACTCAGATGTATGCACGGGAAATGGAATCCATATATCTGAACACGAGACAGTCGCATACAACAGTGAGTCACTGGCTGCGTGGGCACTGGCACTGGCTCCTCTCTCCACAGAGTCTGCAGATGGTAAAATGAAGTGGCTGACTGAGGAGGAGCCACTGAGTATAAATAGGCTGAAAAAGTGGGGCGCAATAATGCTGGTCGGACAGCATTAAAGCTGGCCGACTGGTACATAAAATGCTCCACTGGCATAAAATGCCACCCCAGAAAAATACCTAAAATACCTAATAAAAATGCCTAGCCCAGATCAAGCTCAGACTCACACATGAGCTGACAAATACTCTGCTAACACCCTCTCTCAGATCATGAGTGATCTGATACAATACAATAGTACAATGAATAGGGATCAGAAACTATACAACATAGAACCACCAAGTAGAACCATGGATACCCAAGCAATGGGTGATCAAGCCACCACCAAGGTGCCTCGGAGAGAACCTAATGTCGATGTCGATCGTACCAAACACCTGAAAATAGAGAAGATCATAGCATGTCTCTGTGTCCATCACCAATGTCTCGCAGTAGCATACAAGACCAGCCTGTCAAAAATGCCTCTGAACATAGGTGACCATGGAGTCCCTGCCTTTGGCCAGACCGCCAAAGTGTCCCCTCATGTGAGCTCCAGACGAAAGCCTCCCGCTCTCTGTCAGAGAACCAGCTCATCATGAACGTGGATGTCAATCCCAGCTCCAGGATTTGATTCCGCCAGACTGAAGTCGATGCGTCAGGGACGTCCCTCTCTGGAACCTGTGCACCTGTATAAAAGTATAGATGAGGCGCGGCTGCCCCACCTGAACACCCGCTCACACTCTCTCTCTGGCACAAGAGAGTCGTGAGGGATGACCTCATCACCACCACTAGAAAGCAGCCGAGGAAGGGGCCACCAAGCCCTTCCCGTGATCCGAAGAAGAGGATCCCTTCCACGCCTTGGACTTCACCTTGGTCGGAGGATCGGAGCCGGAGTCTGATGAAGGAGAGGACTCATCGGTAGAGTCAGCATCCCGCGTCGTCTTCTGCTCCTCCTTCCTAGAAGCCGCTAACTTCTTGCAGTCCTTCCGCAAATGTCCCTTCTTGCCACAGTGGTAACACTGGGCCTTCGACTTCTTCTGCCCATGACCCCTCTCTGAAGCTACATAAGCCTCACCTCCATAATGTGCCGGAAGCCGCCCCTGTAATCTCAAGGATGCCTCATGCTCAAGAAGCATCGAGGTCATATGTGTAAAACTGACAGGAGTTGATGATGTCTGCACCCGCAAAGCATTGGCCACTCCATCAAACTCCGGGGGGAGCTTGTAGAGGACCGTCCCGACAAGATGCACCTCGGGAAGAGCAGATTGCATGTGCCGAAGATGGTCCTGTACCTGCGTAACACGAAGAAGAAAAGACTAAATAGTATCTTTCGGCTCAAACTTCATCTGCTGGAGCTGGCCATAAAGTGTGACGGCCCGCATGGTGGAAGGTGCCTCATACATCTGCTGCAACTTCTGCCATACTTCAGGAGATGTCCTACAGGAGGTAACCGCCGGTAAGACCGCTTTAGAAATACACCGAAGCAACGCCGAGTAAGCACGGGCATTGTCCGAGTCCCATGTGAGCACCGCTTCCTCATGGTTGTCCTCATCAAAGTCTTCAGGAAGAGGAAAAGGACGGAGAGGTCGAGCAATAGCTCCACAGACGATGTACCATAGCCGCTTCTGCACAAACCAAGCTTTCAAGACAGCACTCCATGTGAGATAATCAGGTCCATGTAACTTATCATCAGTGGAAGTGCACGGAGGAGCCATATGGAGAGGATAAGAAGAGAAGTAGAGAAGAGATGGAATTTAAAGAGGAAACACAGCCAAAACACAAGCACAGACTACAGAAAATGAGAGTTCACATGCAATGGAACCCAAAATCTGATCAATAGAAGACAAAATCTGCTGCAGAAAGTCAAAAAATCAGTCAAAAAACTGCCAAAAACAGCAAAAACGGCCTGAAGTAACAGTCAACTAGCCACGAGAGACGCTGAATCAGCAAAACGCAGGCTGTAAACTGGAGAAAAACAGGTAGAAAACTGTCGCCAGCAGCTGCAGATGAAAAACGCAGGCAGTAGAGGGTGCATAGGCAGCAAGCGATGGCAAGACTGCAAAAAACGCAGGCTGAAAACAGCCCCAAAACAGGTCGCCTGGCTGCGACAGCAGTCGTCCGATCAGCAGGGGTACAAAACAGTCCTGAAATTAGCAAGAAAACACAGCAGAAACATAGATCCTGAAAACTGATACCATGTCAGGCAGCTTGTGAAGGACTGCATGAGCATCTACAAAGCCTCCCACAAACCTCCCCCCACCACTGATGGAATGGCAGCTGGCTCAGGTCTGGCTGCAGTGGAAGGCGAAGGTGCAGGCCCTCCGGTTCGCCCTCGTCTCCAAGAGCCCTGATTCCCATGTCAGAAGTGGAGCAACGGTGGAAGCATAAACATGTGCTGAAATAAACTGCTGAAACACAAGACAAAAAGAGAAAAGAAAAGAACACAATACAGATGAGAACTCAGATGTATGCACAGGAAATGGAATCCATATATCTGAACACGAGACAGTCGCATACAACAATGAGTCACTGGCTGCGTGGGCACTGGCACTGGCTCCTCTCTCCACAGAGTCTGCAGATGGTGAAATGAAGTGACTGACTGAGGAGGAGCCACTGAGTATAAATAGGCTGAAAAAGTGGGGAGCAATAATGCTAGTCGGACAGCATTAAAGCTGGCCGACTGGTGCATAAAATGCTCCACTGGCATAAAATGCCACCCCAGAAAAATACCTAAAATACCTAATAAAAATGCCTAGCCCAGATCAAGCTCAGACTCACACATGAGCTGACAAATACTCTGCTAACAAAGTCCTCCTAGTGGCAACTTGGGAAGGTGGTTGCCTATGTTGCTTACCTCTCAAAGAGCTAGGATACAAAGTGTGAATAGGAGAAAAATCAAGGAGTCCCTCCACCGTCTTCTTCCTAGAAGCCCGTTAAAGTTGAGATGGCCATAATGAGCATGGCAAAGCAGCCCAAGCTCATGAGAAGACCTCATGACTAAGGCGGTGAGTGTATAAAGCCCACCCCCCTAGGATCCTATCCAAAGAATGGCACCTCTAGACTCATCCTCCACTGTCACTACATCTTGTGTGTAAAGACTACACAGGTACCAGGTCATATAAGACTATGAATAGACAGTAGGTTGAAACCTAAATTTGATACATAGAGAACTTTGGCTGAAGAAGATTGTCTGACTGGCAATAAAGGAATAGTCCCCACTTCTCAAACGGGAATGGTAGAGTTGTCACCAATGGTTACTATGCCCCCTCTAGCACTCAAATCCTGAAGTTATTCATGTTTGTAGGTCATGTGAGAAGAGGCCCCATTGTCAACGAGCCAAGGCTTCTCTTAAGCGGAAGAAGCAAGAGTAGTATCCTCCTCGGCAAATACATAGACAAAGACAAACTCTATCGTCGCTAGGGCAGCCTTCGAATTCTTCAAATCCTTTTTCTCGAGATGAGTGCCCTTTCCACAATGTGGGCACTTCGGCTTCTTTTTCTTCTCATCCTTTTTGTCCTCCCGCTTCTTGTTCTTGGCCTGTGCCTTCTTCTTCTTCCCTCCACCTGTACCTAGAGGAAATGCCTTGGTGGAGCCATAACCACTAGCCCCAACCTCTCTGAGTCGCTCATCATGCTCCAAGAAAAGTAGTGAAAGCTCCTCCCATAAAAGTGTCTCATGTATCCTCGATATAATAAGGCTAGTGTAGAAGACATTGAATCGAGGAGATGGCAGCTCAGTCAAAAGGATCATAGCCATGTCTTCAGAGGATATCATCTGAACAAGACAAGCAAGCTCACCTCTTATGTCCTTCATCTTTGTGATGTGCTCCTTCATAGAGAAGGAAATGTAAAGACTGAGCATCAGCAACCTCTTCTCAAGATAAATCTTGTGGGCAAATATCTTGTGCTGATACAAAGACACAAGCTTCTTCCACGCTTCTGCCACGGTCTTCAACCTACGAGCATACACAAGAACACAATCTTGCAAACTCATTAAGAGAAAGAATCAGGCTTGGAAATTGAGCCGATCCCACAAGGCTGCTCAATCCATAGAAGTCCCATCTATTAGATCCTCCTTAGGATAAGGGATGGAACCTAAAACAAGAGCCCAAAGATCAAAGGTGTCGAGCAAGCACTCCACCTTACACAACCACAATGAATAGTTTGAACTGTCAAGTTTGTCTTCTTTGGGTAATGAAGGTAGAACTGGCACCTACATCGAGGGTATCAAGGACAACATCTTTACTTCAAACAAAGCCTTCTGTGATAGATAAATAGAAGGGAAATAGGTGCAAACGGAGGACTCATCTTGCCGACTATAATCACGATAATCGCATCTCCACTCAAAAGAGTGTCTAGAAAGAAGCTCCTCCTCTAAGCCATCAAAGCTCGTGAACCGGTAAGATATCTTTGACCCTATAATCACCCAAAAAGTTTTGTTTGGATGGAGACAATGCGGAAGACAAAAGATAGTTAGCTAGAGGGACTGTAGATGCATCGTCTGTTAGGAAAAAGCAATTGCCTGTCACCAAGAAGTTGTCGCCTACTATAGAAAATTTGTGTTTTCAGGAAAACAAGGGCTGACTCATGTCTAGATACTGACACCTAGCTCCTACGGAAGTCGCTTGGCTACCAGAAGGTTGGTTGGATGGTGAACAACTAGGACATAGCAAAATGACCAAAAGGTCCACTAGGTAATGCCATGGAGGCAAACTATGGTACCAATTGATCCATACTTGATGAAGGCTAGGTGGCATTCCCAAGTCGTACAAAATCCAAAAGTGGGGGATGGGAGGATAAACCTTTATCAAGGAGACACCACCCTACTGAGAAAAAGGGCATGCCTAAGGATAAAGAACCCCCCGGAGTGATGTATGAAGGCATGAAAGGTGCACTTAATGAAGCCTAAAAGGAGGGTGCAACGGAACTAGTGGGTGGAATGCGTGGAACATAACAAGTTAAAGGGATTTTGTCATTTTTGTAGATGTGGGATATGTGTTAGTTTCCTTTTATCCATTAAATGCAAATGATGAAAAAGATGAATCACCAAAATCAGATCAACCATGAGATGTAAAACCTAAAGGAAAAGATGAAGAATGAGCACTCAACATAGATTCTCGCAATTTTTGTTTACCTTTTCTTAAGTTCAAAAAGAAAAATTTGTCCTCTTCAAGGCTTATGATCGAATACTTAGTATAGAGAGTTCCTTCAACCTGAGCATCACCAATATCTTACAAAAAAGAGAAAGTAAACTCAAAAGATTGAGTAGTAGCAATATGCATACCTGACATAGGAGTGAATGAAGATGGAGAAGTGTATGTAAAGGATGAAGGAGGTAAAGATGGAGATGATAGTAGTAATGAGGGAAATGGTTTGTACTTCATGCTAGTTTCCACATTAGGATGGCCAATTCATTGTTGAACTTCCGTCCTTCTTGCAAAATCATTAGAGTGGTGTACCGAATCTAAAGGAGAAATCTCATATTTACCTTCAATCTACTCTTGAGCGTGATACATGAGGATGAGATCATATTTAGCTCATGAGATCTGATATGATCTGTGGACTCCATGGTAGTCCAAAGACTCTCCGACCATGTCCGAAGGAGAGTAAGTTGTGAAGCCCACTTCGTCTCGTGTTTCGATGTGCTAGGCTTGAGAAAATTATAATGATGCCGTGATGATGTGTTCGAAGCCATCTTGTCCTCCTATTGTTCTTGCTTCTTGCAAAGGGCTTCCAAATCAAAGGCTGAGGTTTCTGTGGAAGAGAACCTTGATTTGATACTATATAAAGAAATACTCTAACGTAGAAACATAAATGAAAACGTACAACAAGAATAAACCCAACAAAAAACAATTAGGGTTAAGGTAACTCAAAGACAATGAACACAATGGAAATTTGAATGAATGGTTGAATACTGAATATACAATGCTCATGCAACAAACAAACCATGCAAGAATGAAAACCATACCCCAAACTCTCATGTCTCAAGGACCAAGGCAAAGGTGCTGAGCAAAAGAGTGTGTCATACTCCTGACGAATTTTGAAACGCAGCAAAGCAACCTCCAGAAGTCAAACAGCAACAAACACAGCAGTGTGTGGTGTTGGATAAGTATCAAACAAGCTAAGGAGAGAGAAAACAGCAAAGGCAGATTTTGATGATAACATGGATTGTCAAGCGGCAGCTTGGAAGACCAAATGCACCCTTCTAACGATGTCTAAGTGAGGGCAACAGCTGGAAGGGCCAAATGAGGCAGTGCGAATAGTCCCCAGGCTGAAATCAGCACTAAACGCAAGGCAATTGGTCGCGAGGCTCATGCACAGCCACTTGAGAGGTGGAGGATAGCAGCAGGTCCAAGGGGTGTAGATTGCAAAGGGGAGACTAGAAACACGCACTAGACTGATGTAGACAGCAAAGGGTAGCTTTGGCTAATATGTCCTCCACGAACAAGGCAGCAAAGCTAGAGGGCTTGAAACCCTGCAAAAACGGGATCGGGCTGAATGGAGGACAACATGCCTATTTATAGAAAGTTTTGGGACCTTGTATCGCACACTATTTTAAAACTCTCTCAAACCATGCACCATTTAAGGGGTAGCTTTGGCTAAGATGTCCTCCACGAACAAGGCAGCAAAGCTAGAGGGCTTGAAACCTTGCAAAAACAAGATCGGGCTGAATGGAGGACAGCATGCCTATTTATAGAAAGTTTTGGGACCTTGTATCGCACATTGTTTTAAAACTCTCTCAAACCATGCACCATTTACGGGGTTTTCATTAATTAAGTATTTTTGAAGCTATTTAAGAGGCCAATTCTGCATGTAATGCTTATTTTAGCTCAACACCTACAATAGTGAGAATGTTGATCTAAAAAATCATTAGCCTTAATTAAATAGCCCAAAAACATAAATTAATTAATGAATTTCAACATGCTTTAAAACAAACGTGATTCTAGAGAGTTGCAATGTCCCACATGCAAACACTAATTTGGGAGGCCCCAAACTATCTATGAATAGACAGGCTGCCCTCCCACTCAATCGATCTCGTTTTTGCAATTTCCAAGCCCTATAGCTTCACAATCCATACCCCGTTCTGGAGGATATCTCAGCCAAAGCTGTCCAATCAGCATCCTCTATCACTAGGCACCTATTGTGTCCAGCCTTCCACTACTGATTCGAACTGTTTCCAAACATCATCTACTTGCTAGTCATCCTAGCGGCTGCAGTCTTCGCATCAAAGCTTGCATTTGCTGATCTTCCCAACAACTTTGCATTCAATGTTGTCCAATCGTCACCCACTATAGGTGACCACATTGCTGCCTATGTTTGCTGTTGCTGCTGCCGCCCACTTGGTCACCATCTTCTAATGCTGTGTTTTCCAGATTCACACCTTCCTCAAGCTGCCACATCATCATCACAATCTACGTTTGCACTTTTCTTCTCCATCTTTGTCTATCTAACACTAATCCAACATCCACTACTATGTTTGCTGCCACCAAACACATATGGAAGCTGCCTTGCTGCAATTCAAGATCCGTCGGAGTACGACACACTTTCCAGTTCATACTCTGCCACGGTCCTCAAGACACGAGTTCCTTCACTGCATACTGTGTTTGCTGCATGAGCATTGTATTCTAATCAAATTCATTCCATTTGTTATTCACTATGTTCATTGTCTCTGAGTTACCCTAACACTAATTGTGTTTTTTAATCAATATGTGCCATTGTTGTACGATTGTATTTTGAGTTTCTATGTTAGAGTATTTCTACACATGGTATCAGAGCTAGGTTCTCTTTGAAAGAACCTAAACCTTGATCTAAAAGCTCTTCTCAAAAGCCAAGAACCAAAATAGGTCAGATGACTTCGAACACATCTACATTGAAAGACCATCTGTCGAGAACTAAGCACGAGTGGCATCCACTACCAACTCCAAAAGGTTCCAACAAGACAATTGATCCTTTTGACTTCAATGGAGACATCATCGATGAGGTGCTACAACTGATCTTGGCATACAAAGCCGGGATATCTAAGAAGTTACATCAACAAGCCTTCAAACAAAAGCTACATGAAGAAGGTATATTTGGCTCTTTCCCATCAAATGTAGTGCACAAATTTAATGATGTTGCAAGACCGTCGAGACCTCCACTAGGGATGGGGGCCCCTATTGGAGAGAGAGATCCGAAGTACATTCCATATGTCTAACTACACCACTTGGCTGAATCTGATGAGACACATAGTTAACCCTTAGAATCTATGGGACCTTGTGCAAGGATTGGAAACCCATCCTGATCCCGCATTGTTCCATATGAAGTTGTCCTTTCATGAAAGGCCATAGTCGAGTTGATGCAAGGTCTTATCCACGAGTTTGACTCATAGTTACAACATTTTGACCTAGCATTTGTACAATAGGAACACTTGATTGACCCTATGCAGCTCAAGACAAAACCCATCATATCACACTTGACCATGATCTCCAAATTTTCAAAACCACTAACCGAGATAACCTTAAGGTCAAGTTGACAGAGTATCAATGCCTTCTTGCCAAGTTCTCTACCACGCGGGCTCTTTAAATCCTTTGATGACCAAGTCATGTTGTTTCTAAAGTGGTCAATGAAATACTTCCATTTTGTGCAACATGTGATTTCACAGCGTATCGTGCCCACCTTTTATGAATGAGTGTCAACTATTGCGTTACACTCAGCTATTCAATCAATTTCATAGCCCTACATCTTTAGAGGGGGGCCTCACTACCACTTCTCAAAAGGGGTAACAAGAGAAGGGAAAGCAAAATCAAAACCAAACATCAAAGCAAAAGCAAAAGCAAAAGCAAAATCAAAACCAAGCTAGTGAGTCACAAGGAATCTCCCAATCATCTTTTAAACCGGGGTGGTAGAATATACCTAAAAAGAATAGGTATTCTCACATTATAAGAAGGTTGGCCATTTTGATAACGAGTGTCGATCAAAGGTAATAGGCACACAAACCCTCACCCCTCAATCGAGAAACTCCTAATAGGGGAGGGAAGGTGACGGCAACCAAAATCAAGGGCAATGGCATGGTCCAAACCCACATTGCCACCAGTCAACCATCATAGTCAAATTCGTTCTCGACGCCAAAGGACCTATCTAACTAGTCTACTAAGGCTCACCAAGGATTCGAGTCTCACTCATATCTTCGAGTTGTCTCTCGATGAGGTGATTGTAGAGGCCCACTCCCCATCCAAAACATTTTCCTAAACCAACCTCTACAGCCAAGCATTCCCTCTGCTGGAGATATCCATCATGTCCCCCAAAATGGAATGAACTTATTATATGTTTAGTAGCTTTGCCAATTGGAGCAAGCAATCTTCTTTACAGCAACCACTGTCGAGGTCCTCGAACTCTCAAATTGGTTTAGTGATTGCTCACAGTGAGGCACAACCTACTAGCTTGTATCACATGATAGTTTCTTTCCGAGCCGATAGTTGAGGGCTCAGAGTTCCAACCCTTCCAAGCTTTGGCCACCATACGAGAGCCTACAAGCAATGAGTGTCTTTGGCATTATCTCTTGGGGCATCTCAAGTACCAATCTCTTTATGAGTTGTCTCGCCTACAAATAGTTAAGGGTCTTGCACGCCTAAAACTGTCTAAAGATGTCTATAAAGCATGTTAGCTAGAAAAACAACACCATATCCCATTTCCTCAACAATCTACACATCAACCTGAGGTGTCATCCATCTTGATCTTTGCAGGGCAACATCCACTTTCACCTTAAATGGTGTGTTATACCTTTTTTTTAATTGTGGATGATTTCTCTAGATATATATGGGTGTATTTCTTAAAGCATAAATCTAACATGTTCACCTACTCCTCTACATGGGAGGAGTTGATACATAACCAAATTGGTCATCGTGTAGGTTACATGAGGAGTAATATTGCTGGTGATTTTATCTCCCATGAGTTCATGGAGTTTCTACAAGAGCATGGGATCTCTCGCCAACTCATCTCTACTAACTCCCCTTCCTAGAATGGAGTGAGAAAGCATAGGAGCCGAACAATCATGAACATGGCATACTCCATATTTTTTGCAACAAAGCTCCCTAAGTACCTTTGGATTGAGGCTATTAGCACTTCAATGTACATCTTTAACCACTGCCCCACTACAATGGTCTCTCAAATGACCCCATATCATGCATTCTTTGGCTCTTAAGATGTAGCTTTCCACTTTAGAGTCTTCAAATGTCACGCCTACATACACACTCCTAATGATAAGGTAGAAAAGCTCACTTCTCAAGCTAATGTCCTAAATTCTATAGGAAACTTCTTCGAGGCAAAAGCCTATCGTTTGTTAGATCCTTGGACAAGGTGATCGTAAGGAGAGATGTCATTTTTTATGAGAGAGACATTGTGCACTCTTCTGCACCAAACTCCGAGCTGATTCCTCATGATACACCATCACAAATAGTACCTTCTGAGCCAGGTCTACTACCCACTCCTAACCTTCCCATAGATTCTTCAGCTCCGATGCCCCCCTTCACAAGACCCGTTACCTTGCTGGTACCAATAAACCATGCCAGATTCGAGGATCTTTCCATCGAATTCCACTTCAGAGGGCTCTAAAAGATCTTCCCGACTTGTCCCCCAAGCTTCATTTGCATCGTTATTTACGACTAACTATAGCCCATTCCAAGACAAAAAGTTAGCAGGAGGCTCTTCGACACCCCCAATGGTGAGAGACTATGGAAAAGCTAGAAAGTACTGACCAAAATGAGACTCAATCCTTGGTGGATCATCTGAGTCACAAGAAAGTCATCAAGACTAAGTGGATTCTCACAACCAAGCTAAAAGCTTATGGGACTTTAGACAAGTACAAGAATCGCCTTGTAGTGCAGGGGTTTCAACAAAAACAAGGCATTGACTATGAAGAGACTTTTGCCCCTACTGTGCAATTGGCATCTTTCCATTTGTTGGTTGCGCTTTACCTACTCATCACGGTTGGCCGATCTACCAAATAGATGTTCGTCTAAGGGCTAATAACTCCTCAACGATACTTGGAAGACAATTTGTCCTAGCCAATTTAATTATTGACTAGTGAACTTAATTTTTTGAGCACTAGAACAATTATTAAACTAATTTTAAGAATTAATATTTTGAAAAGTAATTTAATAAGATGGATAATACTAAAAATGAGATTAGAAGACTGCCACTTGGCAAAACTTGCTCATACAAGTGAAAAAAATGTTTTTAGGGGTTGGTGGAGTCTATTCCAACCATTGTGAGAGAGAAGGAGGTTGTTAGAGAGCAAGGAGAGGCTGCTGATGTGATTTGCAACCACCAAGGATCAGTCCTACAGCATGTGGCAACAATTTGGAGCCCTCTAAGAGCAAGTGAACACAGCCCAAGATCCTTCTGGTACAGACTACAACATATAGGACAGGGCAACAATCTTTTCGATAGTCCTAAGCTATAGGTGACAACTTCCATGGCTATTGAAGCGGGGTAGCAACATTTTTTCAATGTTTCTAGCAAATTTCTCTCTCTACAGGATTCTCTCTCATCCCCTAGCCATCTCTCAAGTTATCTCAGTATTTTCTAGTAGTTTGAGCCATCAGAGGAAGAGATTTCAATCTATACTAGAAATTAGGATTCAATAGTCGCCTCAAGATGTGTACTCAAAATTAAGAACCTAGGACTTAAATTCCAATAGGAAATTAAGAAATTTCAAGGAGATTCAAGAGGCCAGTCAACCAACATCAGATTTGGGATTGAATTTGTCTTTCAAGGAGCAAGGTAAAGGCCAATCCCCAAGCAAACTAAGGGGCAAATTGGTTTGGAGGCTTACTAGTCAATTTTGATAGCAAGAGGCACTTGGATTAGCGGAGATCAAAGGATCTCAGTTGTACTTCTTCCATTTGCAATATAAGATAAAGAAATACCACAAGGGATCCTACTTTTACAACCAACTGGGTGTCCAATGTCCAAAATTAAAGTGGTAAAATGTGCATTTTCAATTTATGTGAATTTTATGCTTACTGTAATTAGTGTTTAATTAGGTTATTTACCACCCTATCTGAGAAGGAAGGCTGGTTTCAAAGTTCCATTCCCAAGATACCATCAGTTCCCTTGAATTGACGGGCCCGAGATACTTGATTGAAGGTCAAAAGCTTTGCCCTAGTGCTGAAATTGTATTCAATTGAGCATTATAGCAAGAATGACTTCACATAGTAATATGTAATCAAGCAGGGATGATGCCTCTCACTCTGAAAATTCATAAAATATTGTAAAAAATGCAATGCTCGATCTTGGACAAGGCACACAACATGGGCAACAAATTGAGAATAAGGGAATTGAACAAGAGGTGGGTCCTTTTAGGCCTTTAGAAACTGATGATTAACAAGAGGAAGAGAAATTTGATGACTAGTTTAAAGATCAATTGAGAACAACAACTAAAATGCAATCGACAAATGATCCTCAATTCATACACTTTTTGTACCCTTAAAAGAGGGCAGCAAAGGCAAGAAGAGAAAATTGTCTTTAAGAGCTTTAAGACAACAAGATGCACCGAAGGAAGAGCCAATACAGCAGCATAATGCTCTAAATGTGGGTCCTGAGCATAAGCAAATGATGCTAGTGGGGCAATCAATGCATATGCAAGGCCAACTTGGAAGTACCAATCCAATGCTTTTTGGACAGTAGGGCATATATGCAATGATGGGGCAGCCATGATACTTTGGTAGTGGCATTACTTTCCATGCTATGGTGGATAAGAGACTGCACATGAGAATGTATAGCACTACTCTTTATGGTATGCAACAACCAATGCATGGTATGCAAGGCCCAATGTATCCAGGTATGGTTGGTAATATGCACAATCACATGTATAACAATGCTGGCATGATGTTGCAACACAAAGTGGCAAGTTTGGCAATGCATATATATAGCCCACTATGTTTGGGGCTCGCCGTATTAACCGGTCATGCAAATGCTCCATATAGTGTTAGTCTGAGGAAAAATGCAACTAGTAATGCATGCAATGTATAGGAAAATGTATCTTGGTATGGTTGGCAGTATGCAAATTCCCATGCACAGTCACATTGCAATGGTTCAAAATATGCAAACAAGAATGTTTCCTAATGCATTTGGTGCTCCTAGAATTTCAAGTACACATGAGGGGCTAGTCAACTAGGTGCAGTGTTGCATATTAGTTTAAGTTGGAATTGCAACAATGTGAAAGTATAAAGCATCGCAATGCTTAAGGGAAAAAACGGCCTACAACCTAGTAGAGATTTTGAGGCAAGTAAAGTTAGAGGTAAAGTTTCCATATGCTTCTTGGTGAAGCTTCAACACTATTTCACCAATAGATGCAAAGTGGATGGAAGAGGATGACTTGGCAAACCATCCTCAATTATTGCAGCTTTACCGAGATGCCTTTCAATTGGAGCCGACTTCGATTTGGACTCAGTCAAGTTCAACACAATAGGGATCCGAAGCATTGCCTCATGCTCAAGGTGGGTTTAGCACTTCCACTCCAATTGTAAACAACTCTCGTATGTAGTGGATCTCGGATATGATCAACATGCATCCAAGGTACTGTGTTGACAGTATGTCTACCTTGAGGTCGCTACTTAGTGTACTAGTCATTGTCAGATGTATACAAATGAGTATGAGTTTCACCCGGACAGTGATACTATACCTTTGCATCAGTTTATGATCAATTTGGCATGAGTTTTTGCCTTGATTTTGAGATAAAAATACTAATCGGTTTCAACTCAATTTTTGATTAGTTTGAGAACCATTTATGGTCACTTTTGGGATCAGTTTTGCATCAATTGCTGATCAGTTTTTGCAATCAGTTTATGATTAATTTGAAGGTCACATTTGCAGCAATTTGTGATCAGTTTTCAGATCAGCAAATGACTAGTTTATGATCAGATTTTTGCACAATTTTCAATGGTTTACAGCCGGTTCCATGGATAGCAGCATGTTAGTAAATGCACCATGGTTTATGCTGAGATATGCTTTACTATGATCTATCATTCATCGTCTAATAGGTTCTGGTGGAGGGAGAGGAGCAAGTGCCAATGCCTTCATAGCCGGTGACTCACATTGGTTCTCTATTGTCTCATATCTTGGTATATGGATTCCATTTCCGGAGTATCTCTTAGCTTCTGAGTTCTTTGTGCAGTGTCCTTTTCTATTGCAGTGTTTCTCTTTCCTTTGTCTCGTGTTCAGCAGTCTATTACAGTAGTTTTCCACCCTTCCATCACTGCATCCACTTCTAACATGGTATCAAAGCAGGGGATCATTGTTTCTGCTGCTGTTTCAGGTCTGAATTATGACTTTTCGTCTGCTCTTTGGACCTGTTCTGACTGCTGCGACTGATTTAAAGCCTGGGCGGCCTTTGCTAATTTTCGGCCTGTTCTGCTCTTTTCTCAGCATTTGGCAGTCTGCCATTTGTGTTTACAGATTTCTAGGACTGTTTTCAAGGCTAGGGACCTGTTATTGCCCCTTTCCAATCTGTGTTTTGGGGACAGCAGGCTGAGGCGACCTATTTTCCTGCAAATTGACTGCATTTATTGCAGCTACTGACTGCATTTTACTGATCAGCCTTTGTGTTTTGCTTTTTTGCTTCTGTACAAGGCTGGGCGACAAGTTACATGCTGCTTATTTTCTGTGTTTGGTCCGTATTTTCCTTTTGTGCTACACTGCTCAGCTTTAGAGAGGGTTCGTGTGCATCCAGTTGTCGTGTTCTCATCACTACACTCTAATTACTGTTGATCTTTTCTCTATGTGCTTTCTTACTGCTTGTGCAATCCTTGTGACTTTGTATTTTTGGCATACTTTTCTCCCTGAAGATCCCTTGTCTTTCTTCATCTTCTCTGTATCTCCCTCCTCATAGTTCCTCCGGCATCTCCTCCTAATGGTCAACATACCAACATTATTTCCTCATCTACAAGTGTTATGTTAAAGGCATGATGTGTTCAACTTCAAGTTTCTATGAGGATGCTATTACTTGGTGCTTTAGATGTTCCAGTTTCAGAGAGGGGTGCCATATAGTGAAAGAAGAAGAAGTCTCTATGCTATTATTGCGGCGAGAAAGACCACCTCCATAAGGACTATAGGACATTAGCAGCTTTACGATAGGTGCATGCACAAACAGTGATGAAGGGTGACGACTCTCTGGGCGAGTCTTCCTCATCTCCAAGTCCATGTTTATACTCCAGCTATGTGGCCCTCGCAATGGCTGCAAGGGCCTCTCTTCCAAGGTGCTAGGACAAATCATACGGTCATCCCTCACAATTCTCCAATGCCAAAGAGGGCGTGTAAGAGGATGGTGCAATGGGGCTGAAGAGCCTCATCTATAGAGGTATACAGGTGCACAAGTTCCCGAGAGGGGTTTCCGTGACACATCGACCGAAGTCTGGCAAGTTCAAACCCTAGAGCTCGAATTGACATCCAAGTTCATGATGAGCTAATTCTTTAACAGAGAGCAGGATTGGCTCCTAGTCAAAGCTCACATGAGGGGACACTTTGGAAATCTAGCCAAAGGCAGGGAATCCATGGTCACATATGTTCAAAGGCATTTTTGATAGGTTGGTCTTGTATGCTACTGCAAGACATTGTTGACAAATATCAAGAGCTGCTATGATTCTTCTCTGTTTTTAGGAGCTTATACAATCGACATTGACATCAACATCAAGTTCTCGAGGCACCTTGGTGGTGGCTTGCACACCCACTACTTGGGTATCCATGGTTCTACTCCAGTGGTCCTTGTTGTATGTACTATGATGGGCCATTATCATTGTATATTCTATTATATCATATCACCCATGATTTGAGAGAGGGTGTTAAAAGATATACTAGTTCATGGTTGAGTCTGTGCATGTCAATGGGCTAGGGTACCAGGATTCCTAGATTATTTAGGCATTTTATTTGGCATTTTATATGGTCATTTTAACATTTATTGCTGGCCGACTTCTCAAGCACTACTCCACCATAGTTAGTATCATGCATCATTTGTCATTCATCGTCTGACAAGTTCTGGTGAAGGGAGAGGACTAGATGTCAGCGCCTTCACAGCCAGTGACTCACATTGGTTCTGTACTATCCCATATCTTGGTATATGCATTCCATTTCCCAAGCTTTTGAGTTCCTTGTACAATATTCTTTTCTTTTGCAGTGTTTCTCTTTCCTTTCTCTCTTGTGTTCAGCAATCTATTACAACAATTTTCCACACTTCCATCATTGGATCCACTTCTGACAGCTCATTCCAAGGGTCATATTTTTGTATCACAACAAAAGTATGCTCTTCAATTGATAGACCAGTATTGCACTGATTAGACACAACCTATGGCCACAACTCTTGATCCTACTATTTACTTATCTAAGGATACTCTCGATCAACCCTTCATGAGTACACATATAGGTCTATTGTAGGGAAGCTTCTTCGGTTGATTCATACTAGGCCAAAATTAGCATACTCAGTTGGTTTACTTAGTCAGTATTTCACTACACCTAGAATGTCACATTAGACAGCAATGCATCTAGAATATCACATTAGACAGCATATTTACGTGCTTTGAGATATCTTAGATGTACCTATTCTCATGGCTTGACTTTTAGTCATGGTTTGTGCTTACACAGCTATATAAATTGTGATTGGGCAGGAGATCTTGACACCCAACGTTCTCATGGCAACTATCTCTTTTCCTTGGGCAAAGCTCCAATTTCTTGGTCCAACCGAGCAAAAGATAGTGGTGGCTTCCATGGGGTTGAGAGCTCCCTACAATGATACTACAAATGCCAACTACCCGAGGAGCTTACTAGCAGCACTTTAGTTCCCTTGTGTTGCTCCAACTATCATCTACTGTGACAACCAAAGTGCAATTACACTAGCCAATAAACCCAATATTACTCCGCGAACGAGGCACATTGTAGTACACTTCCACTTCATCAGAGAGCAAGTTGAGCTAGGCACTATACACCTAGAGTTTGTGCCTTCCAATGATAATTTTGTAAGTATATTAACGAAAGTGGCCAATCGACTGGTTCTCCAATATCTACTTCCCAGGATCATCGGCTTGGGTACGCCCTTCCCTACTGCTTCAGACTAACAGGGAGAGGGTGACTCCCTCTAGCTTTCCTTTCCAGTTTGAGAGGAGGCAGTTTCTTTTCACTTGATCGTAAAAGGGTGTTACTTATACATTCATTCAAACGTTATATATTTACTTTGTACTTGGTATCTTCATCCGCATCATCAAGATGACCATGATTCTAAAAGAGCGCTTAGGCAAGTGAACAATTCCCTTGCAAGGGCACTGTCTAAGGGGCACCGTTGCATAGCATTTTGCATAAGCATATTCACACTAATTGTCTCTTGTATAACTCTAGTGCATCAACATTTTGTTCTTGTAAACATGCATATGTGAGCATTTATCCCTTTTCAATCTTTGACTAGTGGACTCCGGATCTACCATATTCACGACATTGCACATGGCAATCTCCCTTGCTTGCTTCGCTTGTTCAGCTTGCCTAAACCTATCTTTTTTGCCTCTACCACATACCCCCCTATACGTCCACTATTCTTTATTGTTGATATCCACTGGTGATATGGATAGCCTTGTTTGTTTTGTGAAAGTCTTGGGATTGACATTCCCTTATCATTCTCCCTTTGGGACATTGTTACTCAATAGGCCAAAAACTTATGGCAAACCCTCAATGATAAATCTTTTGAAAAACAAAACAAAAATCCCTCCCTTGTTTAATAAAAAGTCCATTGTGTTTCCATCCGCCTTTGCAAGACTTGGTAGGCCATTGAGCAACTACGATGCTCTGGCCTCTTTGAGGTGAACACTTGCTCCCTTGGTAAAATTACCATCGCCTCTATAGTCTAGGTAGGTCACTAGATAGCCAATGTGCACCCTTTGCCCGATGCCTTGGCTGCTTTGGGGTGGGACACTTTGTTTTTGCAATTTGCAGGTGTTGTAGCTTCATTGTCCACACCTCGTTCACAGAGGATATCTTAGTTGGAGCTGTCAATCATCATCCTCTATCGTTAGGCGACTGCTCAGTGCTACCGCCCAGCCTGGTCACCATCTTTTGCTGCTACGTTTTGCAATTTCAGACCTTCCTCAAGTTGTCACGTCATCATCACAATCTGCATTTGCAGTTTTCTACTCCACCTCTACCTATCTGACGCTGATTCGGCTAACATCCACTACTACGTTAGCTGCTACCAAACACCCACAGAGGTTGCCTTGCTACAATTCGCGATCTGTCAGAGTATGACACACTCTCTAGCTCATACTCTCTACCCCTATCCTTGAGACATGGGAGTTCTAGTCAATATTTCTTCACTGCATAGTGTGTTTATTGCATGAGCATTGTATTCTATTCAAATTCATTCAATTTCTTATTCACTGTGTTCATTGTCTCTAAGTTACCCTAACCCTAACTATGTTCTTTTAATAACTTGTGCTATTGTCGTACAATTGTGTCTGAGTTTCTGTGTTAGGGTATTTCTCCACAAAGGCACCCTACAATAAATCGATCTGTGTGAACCGAGTACCGGCTTGACCTGCAAACCTACAAAAACATTGCTTGCAAACCCATGTGACCTATGTAACTTGCAAAAGACCTATGAAAGTGATATACATGACCTGCAGCAGACCTATATGGCATGCATGACCTACAACACACCTATATAACCTGCAATAGAGCTATGTAAGTAACTTGTGTGACCCCTATCCTCGAGACATGGGAGTTCTAGGGTCAGTATTTCTTCACTGCATAGTGTGTTTGTTGCATGAGCATTGTATTCTATTCAAATTCATTCAATTTCTTATTCACTGTGTTCATTGTCTCTAAGTTACCCTAACCCTAACTATGTTCTTTTAATAACTTGTGCTATTGTCGTACAATTGTGTTTGAGTTTCTGTGTTAGGGTATTTCTCCACAAAGGCACCCTACAATAAATCGATCTGTGTGAACCGAGTACCGGCTTGACCTGCAAAGCTGCAAAAACATTGCTTGCAAACCCATGTGACCTATGTAACTTGCAAAAGACCTATGAAAGTGATATACATGACCTGCAGCAGACCTATGTGGCCTGCATGACCTACAACACACCTATGTAACCTGCAATAGAGCTACGTAACTTGTGTGACCTACAATAGACATGTGTGACTTGCGTAACCTGCAACACACCTATATAATTTGCAGCAAACTTGTGTGACCAAAGACTAACAAATCGATCGAGGTGTATCCAAAGAAGCAGACAACGTAGACCTCTCGTGGCGTCAATTTGGATTTCCTTGACCAGCACATAGGTGGGTAGGGGTTGCAGAACGAGATGAAGTAGGCAGGCACCACAAGGTAACGGTTGATCCAATGGGCCCAAGCACTTTGGAATTCACACACCCAAGTACATGTCCTCTATAGAAAAAGGGTGACACATTCAAGTGCATGCTAGCTCAAGCTTACAGGCTGATGAGTTAATATGTTCGTGCAATTCAAGGCAAGGTATCCATTTCACCGAATGGTGAACATGTAGTGGCAGGTTTAGGGACATCTATTATATTACAACAAATTGTGGCCTTCCATAAGTGGGCTGTCATCTTCTATTTTACTATTTACAAGTCAAATTTCCCCAGTTGCTTATATCCACGGGTGGCTTGAGGCATTGCTCTTACATTTGCTTAAGGAAGCTGACAATGGACAAACGCAAGCTCCTCTCATTGAGGAGATTCATGATGGGCCAAACGGATTCATCGAGGTTCTCTTTTGCACCCTAGAAGCTCGTGCTCAAATAATGCAGAATGTCCCTTTATTTTTGGATGGTCAATTAGCTCAAGTTGTAACACGGCAGCCCATGGAGGAATTTCAGGATGTTCTTAGGCAAGCACATCCCATTTCAGTGGAGGTCGAAAACTTCCCTTTGCATCTTTGGCAGCTTCTTCCTTTAGTCTTGCAATCTCTTGGGATAGGGTTTAGTGGAGCCTCACTTGGCATCCCGTAATAGAAATAGAGCTTGATATAGGCACGCCTCTCCCCACTAAAATATGTTTTGAAGCTCTTGGTTTGCATGCCTTGGCTTATGAGTTGAAGTGAGGAATTTGACAAGGACTACATAAGATGCATGCAATGAGGTTGCTTCATATTTGAATGTAATCATGATCCTAAGGTATCATAGCATCATGGGAATCTAGATGTTGGGATGCATCAAGATTCAAAACTAGATGGCAAACACAATTAGAGCACCAATGTCTCCATCAGACTCTGACAGAGTTCACAACCAAGAGATGACAGACTAATAGAAGAAAATGGCAAGCTAACACCCCCTCTCAAATCTTGGGAGTATATGAAGACCCAACAATCTCATATGATGAAGCATGGAAGCCTGTGGGAGAGGCTTTGTGAAGAGATCCGCCACATTGTCCGCTATGAGACAATAGACTACTGCTAACTCAAAACACACACTCTCGAACAAAGTGGTATTGAACCTTAGTGTGCTTCATGTGAGCATAAAACACGGTTCTTAGACAAATCTAAGGCACTCTCATTATCCACGCACACCTATATGGGTCCTATCTATGGAAATCCAATCTCTGCCAATAAGCAATGGAGCCAAACTGCCTCCTGAGTTGTAGAACAAAGTGCACAATACTCGGCCTCCATAGAAGATAAGGCCACAATAGGTTGCTTCTTGTTGCTCCATGAGATAGCTCCAAATCCAAGGGAGAAAGCAAAACCTATAGTGGAGTGTCTGGACTCCACATCATCCACCTAATCTAAGTCACTCCATCCAACAAGAGTGGCCCCCTCTCCATACATGATCCCATAGGGTCGAGTCCCCTGTAAGTAGCACAAAACGCACAAAGTAGCTCACTTGTGAACTTGAGCCAGAGTCTTCATGAGAGAAAGCCTAGTATGGATAAGCCAAATCAATGATCCAACAAGACACGTGTACCTGGTAGCATCAAGAAAGGGATCTCCGGTAGAAACCAACTTGGACTCCATGTCCATGGGGCAAGAAATAGACCGACACTCGGCCACACCAAACTCTAAAAGAAGCTCGGAGATGTACCTGTATGGAAAGATAAAAATGCATAGTTACCTGGAACGGGGAACAGGAACGGGAACGGGACCCCCTGGAACGAGGGGAGCGTCCAAGGTCGGGGAACGGGAACGGGGGGAACGGCACATGTCTTAAGTGCCCCAAATATGCCCTGCATGACCCAAATTGCCCCAAAGAATGTCGCTCTAATTGCCCCAATACCCGTCAATGCTTGAAATTGACCCAAATGTCCCAAAATTGATTCGATTACCCCCATAGCTCCAAATTGCCTTGAATTGCCCCAATTATCCCAATTTCCCTTGAAATTAATAATATAAATGGATGAATACCTTGGAATTGAGGATCAGTTGAAATTTGGTTCTGATTTGCAAGAGTTGATAATGCATCAAATTTGAACTTTGCATGGACTCCTAATTAGCTTGTGGTTTGTCTTGATACTTTGAATCTTCAACCCGAGAGAGAGAGAGAGAGAGATTAGTGTGTGCACATTAGGCAATGGAGATGGGTGAACATGTGGTAGAAGGACTATGACCCAAGCAAAAAAAAAAACGGGAAAAAACGTCAATTTTCAGTCAACAGGCCTGGAACGGACGTTCCAAACAGGGAACGGCAGGGGAAACGACAGGGAACGGCAGGGAACGTTCCCTGGCCGTTTCACCTCCTTGGAGGGTTTGGAACGCGTTAGGCCGTTCCTACAGGCTGGAACGACCGTTCCCTGTTTCTATGTAAAAATGCTCTATGCCATCAAGTAGACCTCCAGACCAAGGAAGAAGTGAAGGATCCCAAGATCCGTCATGTCAAACTCTTGCCGCAAGATCTCAAGAGTCCGATCAACCTCTTGTGAGTCACTCCTTGTGATAATCAAGTCATACACATACAGCATGACTAACACACAAACTCCCACCCTCAATCTTATAATAAAGGTTAGAGTCATGATTTGATTGATGGAAGCCACTATGTAAGAAAAATCGATCAATCCCCTAGTACCAAGCCCTAGGATTCAAGCCATATAGAACCTTTCGCAATTTATATACATGAT
The DNA here is from genome assembly GCF_053477565.2 of Lygodium microphyllum. Lineage (NCBI taxonomy): Eukaryota > Viridiplantae > Streptophyta > Polypodiopsida > Schizaeales > Lygodiaceae > Lygodium > Lygodium microphyllum. Next base: position 65,555,181 of record NC_141154.1, on the reverse strand, counting down.
TCTCCTTCCCCTGCACAAGAAAACCAAGAGGCTGTGAAACATAAATCTCCTCCTCAAGGATGTCGTTCAAAAAGACAGACTTCACGTCCATCTAAAATGACAAACCAATGGTGAAGGACTAATAGAGCCGAAATAGCCCAAATAGTAAAAATACAAGTTGTAGGTATGAAAGTCTCTAAATAATCAAAACCCTTGGCAACAAGCCTAGCTTTATGCTTGTCCAAGGAGCCATCACCTAGATACTTGGTCTTAAAGACCCACTTAACACCAATCACCTTCCACCTCCGTGGACGCGGAACCAACTTCCAAGTTTGATTGCACTCGATCGCATCAAGCTCCTCCTACATAGCACAGCACCAAACATCTTGTGCAAGAGTCTCATCAACTATAGCAGACTCATGATCCTAAAAAATCTGTGACATAAGATCATAGTTCACACAAAGTGAACTGTCTCGCTGGGCTTGTATCCTAGCTGATCTATGTGGGCCTAAAGGGGAGTCGCAACAAAGTGAGTAACACTTGCATCCTCCATGAGCTGTCAATACCACCAAGGAATGATGATAGGCTCATCCTTATGTGGGGGAGACCAAGAGGCCTCTAGTACCTATAATGTACCTATCTGAAAAAGAGACTCCCCCTCATTGGATAAAGGTACATCCTCTCATCAAAAGAAAAGTGTTCCTCCTCAAACAGCTTAAGTTCCCCAAAAGACACCTTAGGGGACAAGGAAGGAATAGAAACACTTAATGAAGGAGGAGGAGAAGGAGCCGTCAGGGATGGAAAAGGAGCAAAAAGGGGAGAAAGAGGGGATGGAGAGAGGAGTCATCAAAGACGAAGAAGAGGTGCAAAGAGGTAACCTAGAAGGAAAGGATGGAGCCGATGGTGAAACGGGGTCAACTAATGATGAAGAACCACTTGCACAAGATCATCAGAGGCTAAAGCCTCATCAAAGATAACATCCCTGCTCACATCAACATTTTGTGTCAACGGGTTATGAAAGGTGAGAAGAAACGAAGCTTGGTTGGATGTGAGCTATGGAAAAAAGCAAGAGCAAGAAGAGAGAGAGAGAGACATAAATGGGAACTCCAACAGTCACAATGTGTAACCGAGCCTTCATTTATTCAAACTGTCACTAAAAGAATAAAGAATAAAGTGACAGTGATAGGCATCCACCACCTACAGTGTACAGTGGCAGGTACTATTAGTGTAGTAATACATGGGCGGCTAGGCAAAGGCACATTTACCCCCAACAACCTCCCACTTAAAGGTGAATCTGCCCCAGTGAGGAGTGAAAAGAAAAAGAAAAGACAGTACAATGTACACATGTACAACAAGATGAGGAAAAATGTCATCTCATCATCTAACGCCCATCAATCTCCTGAGAAAGGCAAAGCGCTCAGTAGTGAGACTTTTGGTGAGCAGATCTGTAGGATTTTCATCAGTGGAGATCTTAACAAGATTCTCCACGACCCCATGTATGAAGTGATACCTCACCTCAATGTGTTTCATCTTCGCATGGAAGACCAGATTCTAGGATGGCTGAATAGCACTCATAGAATCTAAATGCAGCATAGGTATAGTATCAATCCCAAGGTCATGAACCAAACGGCCCAACCATATGGCATCCTTGCAAGCCTCAGTGGCTACAACATACTCGGCCTCAATGGTAAAGAGATCCATACACTTCTGAACCCTAGACATCCAAGAGACAGCATCTCCAGCATAGGTGAATACATAGCCAGAAGTGGACTTCCTACTATCTGCATGTCCTGCATAATTGGAGTCTGTGTACCCCACAACTCCAGTATCCTGGCTGCCATAGCAAATACACATATCTGCTGTGTCTTTCAAGTATCTCATGATACCCTTCACGGCATCCCAATGTTTCTTGCTAGGTGTAGCCATATAGCATGCCACAACACTAACTGCAAAGACAATATCTGGACGAGTGGCTATCATGGCATACATCAAACTGCCCACGGCTGATGCATAAGGAATCTGGGCCATCTTGGCCCTCTACTCATCCGTCTGCGGACAATCGGCCTGTAAAACCTTCACATAAGAAGGCAATGGACAGCCAATAGGCTTTACGTCCTGCATGCGGAGACGCTCAAGGACTTTATGAATGTACTCCTCTGGGAGAGGTAGAGTAGTCCTTGATGCCTGTTGCACTTAATGCGCATACAAAGAATGTGAGAGACCTATCCCAAATCCTTCATCTCAAAGCTCTTCTTCAACTGAGATTTAAGAGCATCCAGCTCATCATGAGCTTTCCCTGCTATCAGCATATCATCCACATAAAGTACCAAAATAAGCAATGAGCCATCACACGATTTCTTCGTATAAAGACATGAATCCATAGCACTCCTACTGTAGCTCTATGACTGCATAAAGACATCAAACTTATGATACCACTCCCTAGGTGCCTGCTTCAAGCCATAAAGACTTTTCTTCAATTTGCACACTAGGTGCTCTCTGCCAGATTCTGCAAAACCCTTAGGCTGCTCCATGTAAATCTCATCATGCAAATCCCCATGCAAGAATGCAGTCTTGACATCTATCTGATACATGTTCAAGTCAAGCTACGTAACTAAGGCCAAAACCAAGCGTAGGGTGGTTATCTTGACCACAGAAAAAAAGACTTCATCAAAGTCAACTCCATGCTCCTATTTAAAACCCTTAGCAACAAGTCTTGCCTTATAAGCCGGCTTGGGGTGTCCAAGGATACTTTTCAGCTTGTACACCCATTTGCATGGCAAAGTCTTCTTGCCCTGAGGCAATGCAACCAAATCCCAAGTCATATTCTTGTGCAAGGAGTCAATCTCAGATTGCATAGCCCTCTCCCAAGGGTGATTGTTACCCCTGCGCATAGCCTCATCATAGGTGAGAGACTCTCCTGCATCTGTAACCAAGACATAATGCATCGAGGGCTCAAATCTATCAAGTGGACGTCTATCTCTAGTAGACCGTCTCACGACAGGCTCTGCTACCTATCCAACACCCTGGCCATGTGTACCAACTGATGCTGCAAGCTGACCACCTGGCTATGCAGGAGCACGTGGCTCCTCTTGGAATATAACCCTTGGTTCTCAGGTTGCCTATGTATCTTATCTTTATGGAATACTACATCATGGTTGCGGATGACTTTTCATGCCTGCGGATCCCAAAGGCGGTAACCCATCTCGCCTACATCTCCATAGCCAAGGAAAATGCATTTGACACTCTTAGGATCCAGCTTAGTACGCTTGTCCCTGGGCACATGACAGAATGCCTCACATCCAAAGACACGTAGATATGTATAAGGCGGAGGTTCTCTAGTCCATACCTCCTCTACAACCTAGAAATCCAAACCACTGGAAAGTGATCTATTTATGACATACACAGCTGTAGTGATTGCCTTAACCCAAAAGCTCTATGATAAGCCTGCATGGCTAAGCATAGTGCGTACACGCTCCTAGATGGTTCTATTCATCCGCTCAGCCAAACCATTCTGGGGTGGGGTATAGGGGGCAATCAACTGACGCTTAATACCCCTCTCGTCACATAGTTGCTTAAAAGCACGTGACACATATTCTCTCCCATTGTCAGTCCTAAGGCATTCCAGCCTATGCCCAGTCTGGTTCTCAACCAATATAAGCCATCTCTGAAACACAACCAAGATTTCTGACTTAAACTTAATGGGATAAGCCCAAACTTTACGCGAAAAATCGTCAATAAACGTCACAAAATACTTTGTACCACCCATAGACTGATAGGGCATGGGCCCACAAACATCCGAATGTACCAATGCCACGGGCTCATTTATGCATATCCTACCAGACTTCTTATGCGTATTCCTAGTCTGCTTGCCATAAAGACAATGCTCACATGAATCAAAACATGTGTAGTCAAGGGGCGGTAAGTACTACAAACCAGAAAGCATTTTCATTCCCTTCAAGGACATATGGCCCAAACGGACATACCAAAGAGATACATGTGGGATGGAACGGACTGACAAAACATGATCAATAGAGGACCCATTAACTACAAGAGGATAGAGGCTGCAAGCCTTGGCACCTCTAGCAAGCACAAGTTTGCCATGGTTGATCTTCCAGGCAGAATCCCCAAATGAAATATGAAATCCAACATCATCAAGCTGCCCTGCAAGCATAAGACTGCATGTAAGCGTAGGTACATGATGTACATCCTGTAACAAAAAAGTAATGCCAATAGAAAATTGCAGCCATACATCCCCAATGCCAACAATAGCAAGTGATCTGTCATCACCCAAGCCCAAAGACAGTGCGGTAGGAATGGAACCACTCACAGCATGGTGTAACATGAAATGAAGCACCATAATCCAAAAGCTAGCACTGCACATACATAGAGTGAGCCTCGATCAACGGCATAGCATCACAAGAACTAGCTGCAAGTATGTACTTCCCATCGGAGTCATCAGTCTCTATGACATTTATCTCCTCGATTTTTACACTAGATTTCACAGGTACTATGCTACGATCAGATGGCTTTTCTTGTACTTTGTCTTTCTCCTTCTCTTTGCACTTCTCATTGCGCAACTCATGACATTGTGAGCGCATATGACCCTTCTTGCCGCAATAATGACATATCACATTAGCATTTCTCCCACGAGACTTGCTGTGCGACTTACCACGCAACTTAGACATAGATTTCTGCGAGTCTCTGCCATGGCCATTCCCACTGTCATTCTCGTCATTACCATCTTTGCCTCTCTAACAGTCAAAGCATGCGACACACGAGAGGCATCCGAGTTATTACGGTTTCTCTCTTCCTGCAGAAGAGCACTCTCTACATCAAGCAAGTTTAAAAGAGTAGCAGGAGCACATAAGGCAGTGCGGAATACATCCCATGACTCACTCAGAGTCCCAAGCAAAAACAATGAAGTAACCTCATCATTAAAGGTAATACCCTGCGAAGTCAAGTTCTTGAGAATAGCATGAAACTGGCTCAAGTGAGCAAACATCCTCATATTCTCTTTCATGCGTAGATCCATAAGTTGCTTTAACCAATACATTTGACTTGCTGGACTTTTCTTGTCATAGAGGTTTTTTATCTTATCTCAAAGCTACCAAGCACTCTGTGCTTCCTCAATCACATTGTAATGCACCTGTTCAGTGAGAGACAAGATGAGCATGGACTTGTATAACTCATCAAGCTCATCCCATTTGTAATCATTCATAGTTTCAAGCTACTCGCCATGCATCCTTAGTGGCCTTATCCGCGATTTCTGCACCAATACCTGCCAAACTTGGCTCTTCCAATAGGAATAATTCGTACCATGCTTAGTAATGTTGAAGATAGCACTGTCAGTGGAAGAAGAATCCATAATGCAGTCCAAGACAGTGCAGACAGTTCAAAACTACTTGCTGTTTTCTGCTGTAAACAACCAAAATACCACAAAAAACAAGGCAAAATGACCACGAACTAATAGCTAATGATGTTGCCCACCAAGTATCATCAAAAGTATATAAAATCAGAATGATCAACATGAAAATTTCACATCAATCCATGCATAATTACTTGCTGTAATAAATTACACCTGATTGACTGCAACCTGAGAACTGAATAAAAGCACTGAAAGAACACTTCAATACCTTTGTAGCAATGCCCTGAGGGTGCCTCAATAGGCTGGGAAAATGCTTGGGGGACGGGGGAGTGACGGAAGCTCGGGAAGGTCAGCTACGGCTGCCGAGAAGGAGACCCAATGCTGTAGGTATTTGAATGGAAGCTAAGAATGCCACGAACCAAGCTCAGGAAGTCGGGAAACCTTGCTCTAATACCAGTTGAAATGTGAGAAGAATCGAAGCTTGCTTGGAAGTGAGCTATGGCGAAGAGCAAGAGCAAGAAGAGAGAGAGAGAGAGGCAAATGGGAACTCCAACAATCACAATGTGTGACCGGGCCTTCCTTTATTCAAACTGTCACTAAAAAAATAAAGAATAAAGTGACGGTGAAGGACATCCGCCACCTGCAATGTGTAGTGGAGGGTACTGTCAGTGTAGTAATACACGGGCAGCTAGGCGGAGGTGCCTTTACCCCCAACAGGTTAGAGAGTCTATAGCCCTTCGTGGTTGTGCTACAATCCACAAAGATAAGCTTCTATGACTTCAAGTGAAGTTTATTTTTATTTCTTCTTGTCCACATGGACATATGCATCACACCCAAAGATGCGAAAGTGGGATATATAGAAGGCTTCTTCCCAAAGAAAGCCTCATAGGGAGTCATGTCTTGCAATGCGGAAGTTAGAGACATATTATAGATATGCACAACCATAGCAACCGCCTCACCCAAAAGAGAGCAAGGTAGACTCCAATGCTCCAACATCGATCAAGCCATCTCAAGCATGGTCCAATTGACGCACTCTACCACACCATTCTCTGATGGTGAGTTCAAATGGAAATACTCTATCCGAATGCCATGATCCTTACAAATTTTGGAAAAAACATTAGAGTAAAACTTGCTGTCGTGGTCAGCTTGTACCCTGCCTACCTGTGTGGGCAGCATTGCTAACAGACAGGCAGGGTGGTGGTGAGAGAAGACAGGAAACCGGGAGAGGCAGGCAGGGTGGAGGTACTGGCAGTCAGCCCATGTATCACTGGCAGGTCATCCGTTCAGGTCATTCCACCTTTATTTATCCTTCTTTCTTTTTTGTTTTCTCCTTTCTTCATATTTTCTTCAAGATTCTACAATGTTAACCTCACATCCACTCTCTCAAATCCATCTCACACCACTGCTGCCTTTCTTCATTTACGTGAATGTTATGCACTCCCAACCATACTTTCATAGAAATATAATCAGAGGAGATCATACAAGAGTCGTTATATGGTTCTATGTTTAAAATTGGCATCACTATATCGGTGCCCTTCCCATGTAATGAGACCTGTCTTGTGTCAAATTCAGTTATATAAGTGGCACTTTAACATCGCCTATTGTGTATGTTGCATCAGCAAAGAAGCTTATACTCTCCCATGGCTTCTATCCCCCATCCCCCCAAGACCTACCTTGAGAGGCTTGTACATATGAGTGAATTTTGATTGTAGACAGCTCCAGCTAGACTGTTGAGCATTTGTACTTCATTGTATCTTTTCTTCTGAGTAAGATAACAAGCCACACCTTTTTTCACAAAAGGGGGGGGAAAGGCAAAGGAGCTTGTGGTTCGAAACAGATCTTGAATTTCACGTCCACAGTAAATTAGAGCCAACTTGCAAGAGTCACAATATTCTATTATGACAGCAAGCTAGCCCCTATGCAATTGCTTATCTAATGTGGCATTTTCTCCTCCTCGTGTTAACAAGAGCTGCGTCTACTATGCTCCTTCATCCATTTATTCTCTATTAATCAATGCGAGACATTTGAATCAAGTCTGAATCATTAAAATACCATTAAATTTCTCACCTGAGGGGGCATCAGTCCAGGTGGAGGCTGACCGTAAAATATCTGTTGCCCTAAACCTGCTGCCCCAGGATGGAAGGTTGGCAAACTAGTAGGCACACCTCCACCACTCATAGGAGAACGCATCTGCTGAGCAAACTGGGCCTGTCCACCAATAGGAGATGCAAACTATCAAGCGTATGGATGTCAGCTGTAGGAGATGCAAACTATCAAGCGTATGGATGTCAGCTGAAAGCATCCCTCTTAATGCAAAAGGCAGACCATGAGAGCCTTACTTGAAGCCTCACCCTCCTTTCCTCTTTTGTTTGAGCAGGTGCAACATATAGCGGTTTGCTACCAACCATTTTTCCATTCATGTCAGATATCTGCAGTGCTTTTAAAACATCAGATGGAACACCAAACAAGTATGTCTCAAAGTTCCATGGCAAGAAGAGTACAAACTTACTGCTCGGGAGGCTTCATCTGAGGAACTGAATGCAACAAAACCTGAGCCTCTACTTTGGCCTTGAGGATCCCTCATCACCTTCAACCGACATCCCAATGTTAAAGCTCCCACATAAGAGATATATCATCTTTGAACACACTTCTAAATGCATGCAAGTCCATAACTCGGTAACAGGGGTATTAAAAATAGATCTACAACACGTGCAAGAAATGTTAAATCATATTAAATCACATTATATCAGCTCACACAGGAGCAAAAAACTTATCTCAGCTATGGCTCTCACTTTGCAGGATGTTATGCTGCCAAACTCAGAGAACAAATCCCTCAGCTTTTCATCGTCAATTGAGTCATCCAAATTTTTCAAATACAGGTTAACACCTTGATACTTCTCAATCCTGGCTTTGCGTTCCTGTTCAAATTTTGCCCTCAGTTCAGCCTCCCTCTCAGATTTCTTTTGTGCTCTACCAACATACCACTCTTTGTCATTGAACTTTCTCCCATTCAAGGCCTCAACAGCCTGTAATGCATCCTCAGCATGCTCAAAGTTGACAAACCCAAAACACTTTGACTTTCCGTCTTCATCTTTCATCACCACTGCACTGCTGATTGCTCCATGTACACCAAATATTTTTCTGAGATCATCCTCCGTGGTTGTATCTGCAAGATTCTTCACATAAACATTGTTAAACTTTGTGAAACCAGTTCCCTTGTCTCTTTCCTGCCTCCTAATAAACGGTCCAACATAAACCTGCTTGTCATTTAAAAGCATCCCATTAACCTTCTCAATAGCACTCTGAGCCGAATTCTCCTGTTCAAATTGCACAAAGCCATACCCCTTTGACTGGCCATTGCTGTCTGTAGCAACTTTGCAAGATAATATGGGACCAAAGACAGAAAATGTATCATAAAGAGCCTTGTTGTCGATGCTTTTATCAAGGTTCTACAAAAAGGGCATTTTTCACCAAAAGTTGATTAATACAAATATGATATAACCGTCAAGGTAAAATCATCACTGAATTGAACTTGAAACCATCGAAAGGTGCGTACTTTAATAAAAATGTTGCCAGTGCCACTCTTTCGTATGCTGGGATCCCTGTGCGAGAACATTATTCTGATTGGTTTTCCACTGATAGGAGTGAAGTTCAGCATGTCAAGTGCACGCGCCGCTGCAATAAAAGAGATCATTTTGAGTGTCAAGGCTTTAATGGATCAGGCAGCTGATTAGAGATCTTTAGTGGATAGAGGCAAATACTGTCCGTGACTTTACATAATCCCTAATCCTAAGGCAATATCTAAAAGCAATGTATATTGTGAAATCCAAGCCAATGCAATACAGCTTATGAAGTACTGAGCGTTGAAATGCTCGAGTGGTTAATCTGGTCGGCAGGGAGCACAATGAGTTTTTGACAGTTTCACATGTGGATTTTCCCTTGTTTTTCCCTCTACTGTCCAACATCATGAGCTTCTGCTCGGGACACATTACTCAGGGCCGGCAGCCCCTGTCCACCCCCAACCGCACCCAGCTAGGTGTGTGGTCGCCCCCTTGCAGAAGCTGATGATGTTGTCGTAACCACAATAGGAATTTGTCTAAAACTTCTCCTGGAGGAGAAGCCTGTTTCTGATGAACAAACAAAACACATGGAGCCTGCAAATTTCTGATGTTGGCAAGCCTGATGTTTGTCCATTCAAGGCTGCTATGCTTATGATGGGAGGCCAATGAGTGGGCTGATGAACAGGAGGCCAACTTTCAAAAGTTGTTTTTACAACAAGTCTCCATGGCATACCATCTTGTGCGTTATTGAAATTGACATAAGCATATCCAAGGGATCGCCTGCTGATAAGGTCCCTGCAAACTCTAATGGAGACAACCAGGCCGATCTGGTTGAAGACTTCGTACAGCTGAGCTTCTGCGACTGTGGGCTCGAGATCGCCCACATACAGAGATGTGGACACAAACTGGTTAGAGGCAATAGGACCTCCCTGGGCCTGCACAACAGGAGCAGGGGCCTGCATTTGGGCCATTCTGGCGCGATGGGTTGATCAAAAATTTGGCCTGATTAGATCGGACTGAAGTGGATGATGTTGAAAATTGGCCCAATTCACGCCCAAATATGTGTATAAAATGATCTTGAATTGTCCCGAAATTAGGGTTTAGCAGCTTAGACTGTCGAAACAGGGGAGTCTGAGAGAAGTGCAAAATAGGAAGGGCTGCGATACCCAAATGCTGGCAGACAGAGAGAAAGAAGCAGGAGAGAATGTTTGTGAAATTGTCCGTTTTGCTCTCTCTCTCTCTCTCTCTCTCCCTCTCCCTCTCCCTCTCCTGGGGCTTGTTCTGTCTCTCCTCAGACAACAATAGATCTTATTTATTATCCCAATCTTTTACTTTTTGGTGGGGTGTTTCAAAAGGCCAATAATGTATTCCCTCTACTCTTTCCTCATTCCAAATTTCCTCTTTTGGTTGTAGTTGCGTGTATCTATAAAAGGAGACATCTCCAATGCAAACGAGTCATGCCTTTCACATTTTAAACAACCCCTCCCCCTCTCTCTCTCTCTCTCTCTCTCTCTCTCTCTCTCTCCTATCATTATCATCTGCGATATCTGTCAACAACATATCCCATCATCCAATCAGCGAGAATTGTTCCCTCTCTCACCAAAAAGAACACCTTTAGGACACCTTCACCCTTGGCATCTGTGTGGGGTGGGCCTCACCCTCCAAGCATCACACACCTGCTTCAAAGTTAAGCTCCCATGCCTCATATGCATCATGAGCCTTTGGAGAAATGTATGTTATGATACCTCTCACATGCTAAAATCAAGGGACCCTAATGTGAGAATTGTATAAATATGTTGTGTGTTAGCAACTTTCTTGTTGCCAGTGTTTTTCCCTACATCCATCGATGCAAGCAACTATTTCTCGTTTGAATGGGCATCATGTAAAGGTCATTCATAGCATATATTACACTGATGATCTATTTGCCCAAATCCATTGGTGCAAGCAACTATTTCCGAATCGAATACTCATCATGTGAAAAAGGATTTGGATGCTTTGTCTTCTTCGTGGTAAGTTAAAGTTCAATGTTGTATGAAGAGGCAAAGACTCACATGCGCATGTGCACAATGTGTGAACTTCATGTTCTTTCTTAACCAAAACAACCATTCCTTAAGATTCAAACATGGTCTAATCACCCTACACTTCCAAAGGGACACCTCCATTTTCTTTCTCCTCATACTTCTTTCAAGCATAACATGTTGACCCATAATGTCAAATACATTATTTTGCAATGGTTCACGTAACATTTTATGAATTTGACATTCAAGGGGCTAATATGTCCGTGTACTAGATCAACGAACCGTCATACTTTTTATTAACCAAAAAAGTCATTCCTTGAGACCTAAAGAGTAGTCTAGAAAGCCAACATTTCTCCATCAGAATGTGACATGCAACTATCTGAGGGAAGCACATCAAATAGCTTTGTATTAAAAATCTAATGAAGGCCAACAAAAGGCATTGAACATAAGCTTTAAAAAGCTTAAAAGGGCAAGGAATGATAAATTAGAAAATCAAATCGGTGTGACATATATGATGTACAAACAATCAACAAATGTATGTCTTTAGATTGCATTTTCAACATGGAAACATTACTAATGTTCTTTTTTAAACAAGGCCATTGAAATAAATATGGATTTAACAACTAGTACTTTTGGAATGTTATAAGGGCACTATTGCTTTTCCTCCCTACACTTCATGGGGCAATTTTGAAACTAATCATGAGAATCTTCTTTCTTGTTGCAAGGTTTGGTGGTGAAACCTTTAAGCATGATTTCCTCCTTTTGTGTGAGGATTGAAGTAATTTATGGGAACAAGCAACCAAGCCTGCTTAGAGGGCCTTCACATGTAGAACGCAAATGACAGCTCTACACATGTATGCTCTCTTATTGATGCCTTCACATAGGTAGATTGTGCTCTTCCACTCTAGCTTACCTACTTAGAGGGACTTCACATGTAGCACAAAAGTGACACCTCTGCAAACTTAATGCTTTATTATTGATACCTCCATGCACGTAGATTGTGCTCTTCTCCTCTTACTTTTCCTATTTGGGCAAAGTTAGAGGTGCAACACTCAACTTCTAGATTTAAGCCAAACTAGTTAACTATGTCACATGTGAACCCTTTTGAATTTCCCAACTCCATTTTTCATATTACAATATAATATTCTTACATATAATCTGGTGTTGACACATATATAAATGTTCTTTTCAAAAAATTACTTCAGTTTTGTAAAGCATCGAGTGTTATCTAAAATTAAATCAATTAGCTATAGATGTGGCTTGTTTGTTTTCTTCAATCGAAGAGTAATTCTATAACAATAGTCGCTTTTTTTAATGTCTTAGAGATTAGGGAAGCTTGGGTAGGCATTGCATAGACCTTGCTTTTTAATCATTCGATAGTTTCTCAAAGCCCAAATTCTCTCCAATAACCTCCATAAAAGGGTATCCACCCCTCCATGTATACCCTTGTTTGAGGAATGTTCCACTGAACGAGGGAGAAAAAGTAAAACATCCAACCATGCTAATTTGTCTAAACAAAGCATGAATGGCTCATGGAAATTCCTACTAAACTAATCCAAAGCAAGTGCAAGTGGACAATGGAGTGTTAGTTTATAGCAACTCAAAATGTCCTAATACATGTGAGGAGTTTTCCCTAGTGTGTGCTGGTAAGGTCAATTTCTTAGTGCTTGATTGCAACAATTACTTTAGGTTTCAGGTGTGATTGGTTGCGAACTATTGTCTATAAAGTTCATTGATGTGAATAAGGAGTTCACTCTCCCAAATATTGGTTCTCCCAAAGCACGTGAAGTGAGGAATCTTATAATAGCATTATATGATTAGTGTCTAGTAATGCTAAACTAACTGGTGATGATGTAGCTCCTTTTACTAATCCAAGAGATCATTACTATGTGGAACATGATAATGGTACTTTTGTAAGCTTGTTGGACTCATGATATTTTGTGCATACAAGATAAGATCCAATCATTTTCTCTAAGAAAAGCACTAGGAAAGCAAAAGAACATTGACTTAATTACAAAACCCAAATCTATCACGTGAGTGACTTGTTTGGCCACTATATCTACCTCAACCCATAGACAAGTGGTAAGGAGGTTTAAATAATTTTTGCATCCCTTTCAATCAAATTGCATTCTCTACTTGTCTTGTAGGAGCAAGTAGTAGGGCGCTAAAATAAATACTCGAGGTTTTCTATCAATTGATTCATTTCTACATCCATATTTTCATATACCCATTTTTCTTCCTTAACTTTGGTAGTACATTAAATTTATGCATGGTAATTTCTTCATTTACCCAAGAAGATGGTTTGAGCTAATATCGCAATGTGTATGAGCTTCTCTAAGGTATTGATCACTTTTTAAGAACTTGTGAATTAGATGCTTCCATTCCTTCATATTTGAATCATTCCTTTTTTTTTTCTTTGCAATCGAACCCACAATGATCATTTGAAGCGTGTAGAGATGTCATTTTAGTTTTGTGGCTCTATCAACCAAATCAAGTGTTTTATGGTTCTATTTTCCTTTACAAGGAGCTTTAAGTGTGAATATGCATAGGTTGAAGCCCCCCTCTAATAGAGGCTTTGCTTTAGTATGCCATGTCAAGGCAAGCTTCAAGAAATTTGAAGTTCTTATTATTCACTTTTAACTATTCGTTGTAAGGGCTAATGATCATGGGCAAACGGTTAGGAACCGTATTATTGCAACATCATAGAATCATTGCTCAGTGAGAGGCTTGATGAAGTGAAATTTCTACGTGTATATGCACAAGAGATGCTTTGCATGTTCCATGGATTTTAGGAATGCCACAATTATTTGCTTGATACAAGATTCATTGTTAGAGTGTTAAGTGAAATAAGTCTTATATCAACCAAAACTTTCATCTTTCTCTCTCTCAATAATGTTGGTGGATTGTTAAGATAGAAAGTGAATGTTATAGATGATTATATATTGGAGGATTTGGGCATGCTCATTTTCTTTATTGTAGGAACTATGCCAAGAGGGTATCAAGAAGACTACTTGCTTGATAAGAAATGGGGGTAGTCAATCTTATTAAATTGTAGCAAGGAAATGAATATGATGTCTCTTAACTCAAGCTTTAGAATGATCATTTATTTGGTATAAGGAAAGGGTAATGCAAACTCTTATTAGTTCCATATCAAAGAAGTACGGAAAGAGCTCTAGTCAACACCTATCAGACTTTTGAGAGAGTGTAAATGTAAATCATTGGTAAGGGCTATGGGGAGACCAACAAGGATTTCGTTAACAAATGCTTATGTTTCCAACAACACAAAGCCTTCATTATTCATAATATCCAATGATTTGTTATAGCCTCCCCCCCACATTCACTTTCTTATTACATTGCTTATATCAACCACGTAGCATATATGTGGTTGTGGATATGTTAGCCAAATGTGTGGATAGGCTAACCAAAGCTACATGTAGCAAGTGGAAGTTATGGAAGGATCCTTATATTACATCTAGTATACTTATGCACAAATCTTTAAGCTACATGATTTGCACACATTCTCAATCCATAATTTATGACTCTTCAAAATACATGGGTTTCTTGCTTATAAACCAAGTTTCGTGAGTGATTTTGGAAGGATTTGTTCACTTCAATGGGCACCAAGTCACTTCCATCACACCCTACCATCCTCAAGCACATGATCAAACATAGCAAGTCCATGATTGGATTATACTTATTTGAGACATTATTTTCTTAATACACACAGAGTTTGGGACAAATGACTCCCCTTACTACGTTTGCATGCAATGCAATGATCCACTCGAGTGTATGTCCCATCTTGAAGTTCTTTTACAAGGTTAAGATGCTTCATCCCTCTCCCATGAAAATAAAAAGCCACAAGCCAATATGAATGAAAATAGGGTAACTTAAAAGTAATGTATTCAAAGCTTGAGTGCACGAAGAGTTACAATGAGCTGTGCATGCCTAGGAAATTCGAGGAGGGAGATTAGGTACTTCTAAAACTCCATAGAACCTAGCAGTGGTTCTTTTACGAGTCACATATGCCTATGAAAATTGAATAAGGAAGGAGAATAGGTACTTCTAAAGTTACATGGATTCGATGCCAAGCTTCTTGCTCATTGGTTTTATAGGCCATTCCAAATCCTAAAGAGCAAGAGACTTAGCGTTAAACTAAATGTTCCTTTGACATCAAGACCTATGGTGTTTTTTGCATCTCTCAACTCAAGGAGTAAGGAGATAACATATTCACTAATGAGGAGCTACCTTTACTTAATGAGGACATGTTTGCTACATACCTAAAGCATAAGATGCCAATAAGGCATGTTTTGACCTTACACACCATGTGTGAATATAAGCATGTGAATGAGTTAGTAGAGCCAAATATATGAGGCTTGTCAAGAAAGTAGCACACCGGCCTTCTCTACTAATGAACATAAATCACATACTATTCATGGAGTAGCTACGTCAGATCCATCCAGACTCTACATACCTACAAAAACTTTTGTAGATCTATGCCATGCACGGATTTGGTGCCGGTTTTTGTGCAACCTTTTGTCCGAGGTAATGAATTCTCAAACCTAGATATAATCATGGCCTCTTAGAGAATCAATTGACCATTAGGACCCAAGACCATTGGTGAAATTCATCAATTGACAAATTGGTTGCTTGTTGCCTAAAATCAAATGTCTACATATGCCTAGCAACAATCGACGAAGGTCCTGTTGGGGGTAAAGGCGCCTCCGCCGTGCCGCCCCGTGTATTACTACACTGACAGTACCCGCCACTGCACACTGCAGGTGGCGGGCGCCCGTCACGTCACTTTATTCTTTATTCTTTTAGTGACAGTTTGAATAAAGGAAGGCCCGGTCACACATTGTGACTGTTGGAGTTCCCATTTCTTGTCTCTCTCTTTCTTGCTCTTGCTCTCCCGCCATAGCTCGCGTGCAAGCTTCGATCCTTCTCACCTTTCAACTGGTATCAGAGCTTGGCATTCTCTTGCTCGAGCTCGACTCGGTGCTTCCCGACCTTCGCATCGACTCGCTTCACACATTGGATCTCCATCCCGGCAGCCATATCCGATCTCCCCGAGCTCCCGTCACTCCCCGGCTTCCCGAGCACCTTCCCAGCCTATTGAGGCACCTTCAAGGCATTGATACTGAGGTATTTGATCATTCTTTCAGGGTTTTATTTCAGTCTACAGGTTGCAAACAGCAAGGGCAGCCATGGCTTCAAACCCTTGAAGCTTATTCCCCTCATATTGTGCCTTACACCTATCAAGGCTCAAAGAGGCTTGTCATAGGCCTTTGATAGGCCCTTCTTGAGCCCCCCATTACCCCCTTTTCAGCCCATGTGGAGCAGCAGCAAGTTCAGCACCAACAGGGCAGATTGCATCTTTTTTTCCAGGCTGTGAGCACTCATCTACTTCAGCTCCACACTTGGCCATTGCTTCTTGCTCCCTACCTTGATCAAGAGGGCTATAGACTTCATGTTTGATGTCATTCAAGCTTTGGGCATTGGTCTTGATCATTCGGGGCTGATCTCTTCAGATTTGGAACTGTCATAAACTGTCATAACAGGCTGAAAACAGGGCAGCACCATTGGCATTAGCATTTGTTGCTTATACTCCATTCCGATTGTGCTATTTGATGCTCGTATGCGGTCTACATGATGCCTAGTGCCTTGGGAATGTATGCACATGATTATGCCATGATTTTGGCCTGAAATATTGGCTGATTTGGGACTGTTATTTACTGTTATATAGTGCTGGAAACAGGGCAGCCACACTTGGCATTGGCATTTGATGCTTATACTCTACTTCGGTTACCTTGTTTGATGCTCGTATGCGGTCTACTTCCTACCCGGATGTATTGGGGATGTATGCATTTGGTTTGACCATGATTTTGTCTTGAATTCGGGGCTGAATTCTACTGTTTAGAACAGTAAATACATGCTGGAATAACAGTGGGCTGAAGGTACTTTACATGCTTTGGCACTTACCTACCGATACCGGATGTATGCTTTGAGCTTTGGCATGATGTCTCTGACATTTCGGGACGGCTTGGAGCATATGTATGAGATTATGGGATGCTTTTGAGCTTTGCATTAGCTCCGTCTTCACTGGCATTTGGACCAACTTGGCATGCTCGTGGACCGCCTATGCCTCATGTCTCTGCTTGACAGTTAGGCTTTTGCATTACATGCTTTGGTTCGTGACATATGCTATTTGGTTCATGTATGCCATACCGACATTTGGAGCTTGGATTTGGATGTATTTGAGCATTCCCGGCTTACTTGATCACTGAACTTGGTTGCTATTTGGATGTCATTGAGTTGACCGAGAGCTTATTTGGGCTTATGTATTGCTTCATGGTTAATACGACCGGTGCTTCATGTATGTCATGCTCTCTTGGATGCGCTTGATGCATTGGCAGGGTCACTTATCACTAGTGCTTTCTCTTGGGTTGTTTGAGCTTCTGAGCTCACTTTGTAAGCCTTTTGTGCCAGTGGGAGCATTTTACATGCTTGCTTGACCTTTGACAGTTGCATGCTATTGGAGCACTTACATGTATTTGGAGCAGTTTATGTCTTGAGCAGCTACATACGCATTGAGACTTTGGGATCATACTCCGATCTTTATGGATATGCATTGATGTACTCTTGGTTCACAGGATGCTTATGAGCTAAGTCTTATATTTGGATCTTTCTCTTTGAGCAGACACCTATTTGTGTCAGGTTTTGGCAGTTACAGGAACACTTTGCCTAGAGTGTCTGGGGGTGTGCCTTTCACCGGCAGATGTTATTTTGACATGCTTCGGTGTTGAGCTCATATTCTTTTCACTGTCATTGGCCTTGCTTATGTCCGTTTCATGCCGGCTTTGGACCTAGCATTGTTTGCTTGACATTGGATCCTATTTTGGGACAGTTTGCTCTCTAGACTGCATACCTGCAATTTATTACATCAAGCAGTTATTGGTGGACTGAGATGTAATTTTCATGCTGAAATATCCTGATTTGGTGTACCGCACCTAGTACTAAGTGGGCAGCAACTTTTGGCACACTTTGCTCGCCCTTTGGACCCCGTTTTGGTCATTTTTGGGCAGTTTCTGTAGTAAAACAGCAAGCAGTTTTGGACTGTTTGGGCATTTCCAGCCTGCATAATGGCATCATCTTCGCATGATAGTGCCATCTTTAACATTACAAAGTTGGATGGTACCAACTACTCTTATTGGAAGAGTCAAATTTGGCAGGTCTTGGTGCAGAAATCTTAGATTAAGCCACTTCGGTTGAGTGGGGAGCAGCCTGAAACTATGGACAATGACGACTGGCTTGAACTTGATGAGCTATGCAAGTCCACGATTGTATTGTCTCTCACTGAACAGGTACATTATAATGTATTCGAGGAAGCACAGAGTGCATGGGAACTATGGAATAAGATCAAGAATCTTTATGATAAGAAAAGTCCGGCAAGTCAGATGTACTGGTTGAAGCAGCTTATGGATCTGCGCATGAAGGATAATGCGACTATGTCTGCTCACTTGAGCCAGTTCCATGCTATACTGAAGAACCTGACTTCGCAAGATATCACCTTTGGAGAGGAAGTAAATCCTCTTTTCTTGCTTGGGACTCTGAATGAGTCATGGGATGTATTCCGCACTGCTCTTTGTGCCTCTAGTGCTACTCTAAAATTGGCAGATGTTGAGAGTGCTCTTCTTCAGGAAAAGGTGAATCGCAAAAACTTGGATGCCTCTCGTGGTAGTCATGCTTTGACAGTTAGAGGCAGGAATGACAGGTATGACCGTGGTAATGGCCGAGGCCGTGACTCGCAGAAGGGTCGGTCTAAATCTCGTGGCAAGTCGCGTAGTAAGTTGCGTGGGCGCAATGCAAATGTCACTTGTCATCATTGTGGGAAAAAGGGCCATATTAGACCACAGTGTCATGAGTTGCGCAATGAGAAGCGTAAGGATAAGGGGAAAGATAAAGTGCAAGAGAAGTCCTCTGATCGCAGCATAGTACCTGCGAAGTCCAGCGTGAAGATTGAGGAAATTAATGTCACACAGACTGAGGAGCCCGATGGTGGTGATGAGTTTATACTTGCAGCTAGTTCTTCTGATGCTTCACACTTGACTGAGACACCTAGTATGTATGCACAGTGCTGGTTATTGGATTCAGGTGCGTCCTTCCATGTGACGCCTTACCGTGAGTGGTTTCACTCTTACCGCACTGTATCTGGATCAGTCAGACTTGGAGATGACAGGTCTCTTGATATTGTGGGATGTGGAGATATTCAGTTGCAGTTTTCCACTAGCAGTTCCTTTTTGCTCAGGGATGTACGTCATGTACCTGCGCTTACGCGCAGTCTTATGTCTGCAGGACAGTTGGATGATGCAGGGTTTCATGTTTGTTTTGGGGATTCTGCCTGGAAGATTACTAAAGGCAGACTTGTGCTTGCTAGAGGCGCCAAGGCTGGCAGCCTCTATCCTCTTGTTGTATCTGGGTCTTCTGTAGACCATGTTTTGGAAGTGGGCTCTATCCCACATGTATCACTTTGGCATGCCCGTTTGGGGCATATGTCTTTAAAGGGAATGAAAATGTTATCTGGTTTGCAGTATCTTCCGCCTTTGGACTATGCACGTTTTGACTCGTGTGATCATTGTCTTTATGGTAAGCAGAATAGGTCTACACATAAGAAATCGGGTAGGCCATGCATGAGTGAGCCCTTGGCTTTGGTGCATTCAGATGTTTGTGGGCCCATGCCGTGTATGTCTATGGGTGGCGCGAAGTACTTTGTTACCTTCATTGATGATTTTTCTAGGAAAGTATGGGCTTATCCCATAAAGCAAAAGTCCGATGTCTTGGCAGTCTTTCAGCGTTGGCTTGCTCTTGTTGAGAACCAGACTGGGTATAGGCTGAAATGCCTTAGGACTGACAATGGGGGAGAATATATCTCACGTGCTTTTGAGCAATTTTGTGATGACAGGGGTATTAAGCATCAGTTGACCGCCCCTTACACCCCCGCCCAGAATGGTTTGGTTGAGCGCATGAACAGGACTATTCAGGAGCGTGTCCGCTCTATGCTTAGCCATGCAGGCCTACCACAGAGCTTTTGGGCTGAGGTAGTTAGTACAACAGTGCATGTCATAAACCGATCGCCTTCCAGTGGATTGGATTTCCAGGTTGCAGAGGAAGTTTGGGCTGGCAAGCCACCCTCTTATGTGCATCTCCGTGTCTTTGGATGTGAGGCATTCTGCCATGTGCCCAAGGACAAGAGGAGTAAATTGGATCCAAAGAGCATTAAATGCATATTCCTTGGCTATGGTGAGCCAGGAGAGATGGGCTATCGCCTATGGGATCCGCAGGCACGGAAAATAGTATGCAGCCATGATGTCGTCTTCCATGAAGACAAGATGCACAGGCAGCCTGAGAAGGTGGTTGAGATCCGCAGAGTGATCTTTCAGGAGGAGCCTAGAGCTCCAGCACAGCCAGTAGTATAGCCTGCAGCAGTTCCTCCACAGGGCCAGGGTGTTGGACAGGCAGTTAGACAGGCAGCAGAGCCTGCGGTGAGACGGTCTGCTAGAGACAGACGTCCACCTGACAGATTTCAGCCCTCTATGCATTATGTTTTGGTTACAGATGCAGGAGAGCCTTTCACTTATGATGAGGCTATGCGCAGGGGTGACAGTCACTCCTGGGAGAGGGCTATGCAGTCTGAGATAGACTCCCTGCATAAGAATGAGACTTGGGATTTGGTTGCCTTGCCTAAGGGCAAGAAGGCTTTGCCATGCAAGTGGGTGTACAAGCTGAAAAGTACCCCTGGACACCCCAAGCCAGCATACAAGGCTAGATTGGTAGCAAAGGGTTTTAAGCAGGAACATGGTGTGGACTTTGATGAGGTCTTCTCTCCTGTGGTTAAGATGACCACCCTGCGCTTGGTCTTGGCTTTGGTTGCACAGCTTGACTTAGATCTATATCAGATGGATGTCAAGACGGCTTTTCTACATGGGGACTTGCATGATGAGATCTATATGGATCAGCCTAAGGGCTTTGCAGAACCTGGCAGGGAGCACCTAGTGTGCAAGTTGAAGAAGAGCTTGTATGGCTTGAAGCAGGCACCTAGGGAATGGTATCATAAGTTTGATGCCTTTATGCAGTCACAGGGCTATAGCAGGAGTGCTATGGATCCGTGTCTTTATACGAAGAAAGCCCGTGATGGCAGTTTGCTTATCTTGGTACTCTATGTTGATGATATGCTGATAGCAGGGAAAGCTCATGATGAGCTAGATGCTCTTAAATCTTAGCTGAAGAAGAGCTTTGAGATGAAGGATTTGGGACAGGCCTCACATATACTTGGGATGCGCATTAAGCGCGATAGGCATCAGGGGCTTTTGTATCTCTCACAGCGGGAGTACATTCATAAAGTCCTTGAGCACTTCCGCATGCAGGACGTAAAGCCTGTTGGCTGTCCATTACCTTCTTATGTGAAGATATCACAGGCCGATTGTCTGCAGACATATGAGCAGAGGGCCGAGATGGCCGAGATCCCTTATGCTTCAGCCATGGGCAGTTTGATGTATGCCATGATAGCCACTCGTCCAGATATTGCGCATGCAGTTGGTGTTGTGGCACGCTATATGGCTACACCTGGCAGCAGACATTGGGATGCCGTGAAGGGTATCATGAGGTACCTGAAGGGCACAGCAGATATGTGTATTTGCTATAGCAGCCAGGATATAGGGGTCGTGGGGTACACTGATTCCGATTATGCAGGACATGCAGATAGTAGGAAGTCCACTTCTGGCTATGTATTCACCTATGTTGGAGGGGCTGTCTCTTGGATGTCCAGGGTTCAGAAGTGTACGGCTTTGTCTACCACTGAGGTCGAGTATGTTGCAGCCACTGAGGCTTGCAAGGAGGCCATATGGTTAGGCCGTCTAGTTGCTGACCTTGGGATTGATGCTACACCTACACTGCATTCGGATTCTATGAGTGCCATTCAGTTGGCTAAGAATCCGGTCTTGCATGCGAAGACGAAACACATTGAGGTGAGGTATCACTTCATACGTGGTGTCATGGAGGACAGGTCTGTTGACCTTGTCAAGATCTCCACTGACAAGAATCCTGCAGATCTGCTCACGAAGAGCCTCACTACTGAGCGCTTTGCCTTCCTCAGGAGGTTGATGGGCGTTGGATGAGATGTCGCCTTTCCTCATCCCTTGTACCTATGTACATTTGTACTGTCTTTTCTTTTTTCTTTTCTCTCTCACTAGGGCAGATTCGCCTTTAAGTGGGAGGTTGTTGGGGGTAAAGGCGCCTCCGCCGTGCCGCCCCGTGTATTACTACACTGACAGTACCCGCCACTGCACACTGCAGGTGGTGGGCGCCCGTCACGTCACTTTATTCTTTATTCTTTTAGTGACAGTTTGAATAAAGGAAGGCCCGGTCACACATTGTGACTGTTGGAGTTCCCATTTCTTGTCTCTCTCTTTCTTGCTCTTGCTCTCCCACTATAGCTCGCGTGCAAGCTTCGATCCTTCTCACCTTTCAGGTCCTATATGTGCTCATAGGCAAAAGGTCTACAATGGCATCTATTAAGCCCATTGAAACAATGGTGTCATGCTGCTACGCGCACACCATGTAAAAAAAATCTAGAGTGTGCATTTCTTATTGATTTAGAGAGCCAATGTCATTTTAGACATTAGTGTTAGTGTCCATGGTTCAAAATATTAGATTTTTGGACAAGTTTAGCCAATTTATCATTTTTGGCGACATGAGCAACATGTGGTATCCATAAGAGATAGAATACACATGCGCCAAGAAATCTTCTCACATTTAAGATATTTGTGCATTTTTCTTGCATTCTACTGATGGTATCTATCTTGATTGGTGAAGGTTTATGTCCATAGGGGCCCCATAGATGTCCGATCACTAGGACTTCTTCTACTCCAAAAATCGACTTGGCTCTAGAAAGGGTAAGATGTACCTCTTCTAGCGTTGTCAAAATCTTATCACAATCATGAATATGGTTAACTACAAATGTCCTACATCCATCTTCGTCAAGCTCCTCATTCTTTTCATTGACTTCACATCACTTGATAGGTACATCATCAAGAAATGGAAGAGTAAGTTGTGGAATAAAGTCCCTTAAGACTTTGTGCATGGCATTCATCATATGGGCTACAAAGTTTGTTGCACCTTGTGGTAGAGTACACATGCAGACCAATCTAAGAGGTGTCTTCATTGTGGTAATGTCTTGGCTTTCTAATGAATGATGAAATTGGTCATATCATGAATATAGGTCATCCATAGAATAAATTGCTCTACCTGCAAAAGCTTCAGCAAACTCGTCAACAATTGGACCCGAACCAGCATTTTGGATTGTGACACGATTAAGAGGCTGTAGATCTTGGATGAATCATAAATATCCATTTTTCTTGGATACGGTAAACCATCGATTTGAGTAAGGTGCTAAAGAAGGTTCTAAAATCTTCATTCTAATCTTCTCATTTAGAAGTTCCAATAATTTGGGCAAATGCGCCCTTGGAACGGGAATGGGCTTGAGGTTCCAACGCACATGTGGAATCGTAAAAATGACCATAGGAGCCACAATATTTGGATCCACACAGCCTATTTCACTTGGTTGAAATGCAAAAGCTTTTCCATGTTTCATTAGCATTTGCATAAAAGAGTGTTTTTCAGCCTCGGCGAAAGAAAATAATTTTCACCTATTTTGAGCTCTTTTATACTTGTGACCAATGTTGGAAGGATCACGAAGACTTGGCTAATTTGCTGCCCTATCAGCCAACCCTTCACTTTTAGGAGGCAGTGGGATTGCCACACACTTAACTTTCTTATCCAACGTCTTGTATTTTGTCTCCACTTGCGCTTCAACCTTGTTGAGTAAACCAATGTCTTCTTGTTCAACAAATTCTTAAATTGTTTGATAAAAATCCAATGTACATACTTCTGTGGATTAATTTTCAGCCTGATTTTTTGTATGAGTAGCTGCATATATTTCAGCCAATGTATCAATAATAATTACTCCAAAAAAAATACCCGAATTACCTTCATTTTCAGCTATCATGTCATAAGTTTTCATCTCCTTTTTACATGACATAAATATTTTCTTTTAGCTTTCTTCATGGCTGGAAGAGACTTATAACAGCCCATACTATTGGCTGTACATACATACAGATTTGCTAGAGACACAATTTCTATAGCATAAGGAGGTTCAATCTTTTTACATGACACACTGTTATAGCCTCCTTTTATAGCAGTGCAGCCCGAAAACCCTTGAATTCTCGGGCATTAGGAGACACAGGATAATCACACAGTCAATCTCTATTTCCATATGGTTAACACACACAGTAAGAAATTGCACAACTTGTTCATTATCCTTGCTTCGGATTTGAGCATAGGATGAACCATCATCAAGAGCTTTTGTTTTCGAACAGGCTTCAGAAATGTAAGGTTGCCCAAGAATGATAGGGTAACTACAAGAGTCTTGAACAAAAAAGTGAAAATTGTCTTTTATGTCTCCAATAGTTACCTACACATTAGGACATGCAGCATATAACTCTCTAGAAGAGTTGTTTGCAACTCTCATTCTCGCCAATCTGGATCAACATCTATGGGCCATCCGCTGCTTTCATAGAGACTCCTTGCCATGACGTTTATCTCAGAACCATGGTCTAAGAGTGCAATACATGGTGTTTCTTTTCCTCCAATTTTGACAATTGTCTCCGTTGTTGCTCTTGCCCGATGTGTATGGAAGTAGTGATTGTTGGGAATGAATCGGGCTTCTTCCTCATCATGCATGTGCTGTAGACGACCTTCTTTTTGAGAGGTGGGCTACCCAACTGGTTTGGACCAACCGACCATTACATTTTCAACCTTCACTTCTTTAATTTTTGCATCCATGCTTTCTTTATCTTCAGCTTCAATTGCTACAATTAACTCTTTAACTGCTTCAAGCTGAATTCTTTATGCAATCAGCTTCTCTTCATCCTGCACAAAGACTCGAAGAGCTTGCAAAAAAGCATGCATTATTTCTTCAGCATCATCACCAACATGCTGTCTTTTTCTTTTGATTATATTAAAAATGACATCATGGAATTCACGTTTGGCAATTCTGAGAATTTCACCTAAGATGAACTCAATTTTACTTCCCACAATTCGTTCTTCTAGAACTCGTTTGAGATTGGTTGTAGATTCTATGTCATACTACAATTTGTAGCCTGGATGCTTGCCTTTCTTCTTTCCTTCGGTCTTCTTTGTTTGTGGCGCATGTTCCATCTCTTGATCTGGGTTTATATTTTCAGTAAGCTTTGGTTGTTCAAGCGTTCTTCTAGTTACCCGTTTTCGGAGGGCCAGAAGAGGAAGGCCCTAGTTCATCTTCTCTTCTTCTCTTTTTCTTCAATCAAGAATTCTTTGTGATTGACATCAGCCAAATGCACAAAGGCAGAAAAAGAATCTACCAGTGCTTTCCAACTAGTTATTCCTTGAACACATTGACTTGCATTAGCCAAATCTTCTTTGGCTGCTTTAAACGTTCCATTTGATCTAGTGCATGCATCCATACTTTAGATTGCACATTAGCTTTACATGCTTTCAAATTTGATTTAGTTGGTTCAATTTGTAGCCCATAGGTAGCTGCATCAATTGCTGCATAGGCATTCTTTACAGCTAAATCTTCTAATCTTTTCTTCATTCCACCATTGCCAAAATTTGGCTCCAGTGGAAGACTAGTTTCAGCTACATGAATTTTTTTGTCTTTCCAAAAGACGAGCTTTTATGCTTCAGCCTCATGGAAGGTAGAACACTCCCTCTTGTCATGTTGTTGGTTGTTACACCAAATACAACGCCTCTTATAGCCTTCTTTCATGGGTCTTTGAGTTGATGATCGTTCTCATTCTTCAACTTTGACATCCAGCTTCTCCACCTTGGAACTAATTGCTGTAAGATTGAGATGAAGGTCATGCATGCTTTAATGAGTTCATCCATGACATCATTTTTAGAAGTAATAGAATAAGAAAGAGTTGGTTGATTAATCAAAGGAATAGGGGATTTTGAAGCTGGAACAAGCTCCATCAATGGTGTTGTTGAAGTTTAAGTAGAGCACAATCTTAGTCGCATTCGCTCTCTTCGAGCAATCACGTTAACTACATCACTAACATCTGTCCATGTAGTCTTGACTCCTAATTCAGAAGTAGCATCTTCTAGGCAATCAGCAAGCTTCTCTTGCAGAATGGGATCTGCATCCCTTAAGGAATAATTCAATCTTCTGATCTTCCATACTTTGTTGGTCTTCAACATCAAGTTGTCCAAATTTACTTTTAAACTCATGGTATAAAGCTGTTGCAGCTAAAGCTTTGTTGGGTTTCTCAACCTCATTAGTGAAATTTTCTTCATCATTAGGCTAGAGTCTTCTAAGAAGAATTCTTCGCATAGGGCTTTTTTGAATGCAGCCCAATCCGCATCTCGTTGAAAAAGACCATGGATTCTTTCTTGAAGACCATACTTGGCTAGTCTGGCAAAATAGCGACTCCATGCATGCTGCGATACACCAAGAAGAGCAACATACAAGTGAATGAAAATAAAGACATTTTGACCATTCAATTGTTTTAATTCCCGCCCAACTTCCTCTAGGGCCTTGATAGCTGTGGAATCAATCTTCTCTTCATCTTGCCTTTGTTGTTATTATTGTAACATTTGGATTTGTTGTCGCTAAGTCTACTGCAGTATGCGCACCAACTGTTGTAGAGTATCTCTTGAAGAATCACACATCTTGGAGTTCTCTTACACCGACCTTCTCGTCGGGTTCACCAATGTCGCAGTGCATAGGGTTGAAGGTCATCACAGGGGTTTGGCAAGAAAACTGGATAAGATAGATGGAGATGTATCTTCAAGAGATAAGTAGATTATAGTGAATGTTTAAAGGTTCAAGAGGTACTTCACGGTCAATCATAGGGGTTTTAGAGAGAAGAATGTATGGGGGTTCAAGAGCTTAGACTCCGGAGAGGGTAGAGATAAGAGAAGGGTTGAAGGTTTCAAGCCAAGTTCTTGAAGATGTTGATAGAACTTCCAACGCATGTTCTTAGCAAAGATCACAAGAGTATTATCTCATAAGTTCTAACTCAAATCAAGCTTGTTTTCTTGACTGTAAGAGCAATCACAAATTATAAAATCAAGTACAATATGATGTCAAGTATCATAAACAACTCTGTGTCCCATCATTCATACATGATGCCATAGCACGAATCAACTTTGCATTATAACATTCAATGTAGATTGTTAGGGACAAAAGCTTATGAGTCAATTACAAGGCTTGTAGGGTAAAGAGACTTGCTTCAAGAGGGCTTCAAATTGAGTTTCTAATAAGGATAAGTTACCACAGCCAAGAAATAAGAGAAAAATCTCCTCTTAATTCAAATCAAATCATCTATGAATGATCTACAAACATTGCCCTACCATAAGGGCACATAATACTTGCATATTTTGACAAAATGTCTTCTATAGAGTAAGAAATGAATTAAAAAAACAATGATGTAGCTAATTCTCTGAATATAGCTGAAGATATTAGCCCCAAATTAGCCCAAATATCTTCCAAAAGTCACCTCTGATGATAGCATAAACTTCCCTTAACACGGTGTCAGTGTGTTTAGTGTCGAGAGTCCACCACGGGGGTAGGAGACAACAGGGTGAAGGTAGATTCAGGAAGAGGAGTAGACGGAAGAGAAGGGGTTTGAAGAAATAGCAGACGTAGAAGAATACTCCCTTAAAGAAATAGAAAATGAAGAAGAATACTAACAAAGATGAAGCTTGTCAGTTTATTCCTGCATTATGAGAATATAAAACTCTAATAGACATAAAAGTGTATGAAATAATACCTTCCTCTATGCTGCTCAAATCACCAATCTGATGCCTCCATTGGCTCCGAAAGGGGGGTAAAATACCAGGACACTTGACTAGAATTCAGCCAGATCACTCCTTCATCTCCCACTTTCGAAGTGTTGTACACTGCCTGAAAACAGCGATTGCATGTCGCGCGATTTCATCACTCTCTTTTTACATAATCCTCTCAAATTGGCTAAAAGCTACATGCTTTCTTTTACATGTTATCTAGAAGTTTTCTACAGTTTTATAGATTTTTACAATAGATAATATCTAAAATTTATCAATTATTAAGAGAAGGCCAAAGATTCTCTTGGGGGGAAGAGCATACTCTCACTGTACGCAAAATAAATGAGTTGTTAATTTCAGCCCCCACTCTCAAAGGGCTGATTATTCAAATGGTCCACCCATCATCCTCACTGTGGATACAAGTCCCATTGGGATAGGATGGGCTGTTGGCCAAGAAGACCTTGAAGGTCACATGTATGCAATTCGTTTTGGAGCAATGGTTCTCAATGAACGTCAAAGAAGGTATACACAAGTAAAAAGGAAATTGTGGGGAGTTGTAACAGCATTAAAGTGTGATCATGAATACTTTATAGGTGCTAGAAGTTGATTGTCTTTCACTCTTGGGCATGATTGCCAACTGCTCTAGACCCGACATTGCTATGCTAAGATGGATTGCATGTATTAAATCTCTCAACCTCGAATTAAAGCATATTGCAGGAAAGGGGAATCAAATTGCTGACATGCTATCACGTGCAAGGTATGACAATGAAGAAGAGCTTATGGAAGAAGATGAAGCTGAAGAATCTATACTCGCTGAATTTCATTCCATGGCTGCTGAAAGTACATTTTCAATTGCTGCATATAGAAACCCAAAGCTGAATCTTGCAGGTGCAGCTGATCTTTTTAGTGGTATAGCATTAAGTACAGTAAGAACGAGAAAAGGTACTGCTGTAAATTAGCATACAACAACAAAGATCAAAGATTTATCTATGGAACAAGGGTGGTCAACTAGAAGCCAACATGCTCATTGCATTGCTCAAGTTCTAGTTCATTTCCTTGAAGAAGATTATGAAGAAGATTGACTGAAGATTGGCCAATATTTGAGCACAATGAAGAAGAAAGAGACTTGGACTGATGAAGAGTTCAAGCATATTAAGAGGAAAGCTTATGGATTTTTTCTTAAAGAATGGCATCTATGGAAGCACACAAAGAAGAAGAAAGGAGCACCTGTCTGAGTTTTAGGTAACAAAAGATTGCAACAACAGGTAATGAAGGAATTTCATGAAAGCTTGTGGGATGGCCATAGAAGCATATGGGGAATCTTTAGTAAAGTCAAAGGAAAATATTGGTGGCAAAACATGTATCAGGACATAGCACATTTGTTGAAACCTGTTATGTGTATCAGATGTATTCTATGGTCAAGCATCGAGACGGGTTACAACTGACTTATCCCTTGTCTATACATTATAGATGGGTTATTGATCTTGTAACTATGTCTAAAGGGATATGGAATATGCGGTACTTAGTGCTTGCAAGAGAAGATCTAACCAATCAAGTTGAAGGTAAAGCTTTAACAACCAAGACCACTCAAGCTATTTGTCGTTTTTTGTTTGAAGATGTGTTTTGCATATATGGTTGTATGGGTAAAGTAACTGCAGATAGAGGAGAGTTGGATGTTGATGAGGCACACAACTTCTTTGCTCAATTGGGTATTAAGTTGGCTTTAACATCAACCTACAATCTTGAAGGAAATGGGAAAAGTGAGAGAGGGCACTAGCCTATTCTCAAAGCTCTAGCAAAGTTTTGTAGAGGAAAGATCAAAGAATGGCCTAAAATGCTACCTTTTACATTATGGGCTAACCGGACTACTCACAGTACAGTGATTGGCTATATGCCAGCTGAACTTATGCATGGACAACAACCAATTATGCCAATTGAAGAATCTATTCTCACATGGAGTCTTCTATCTTAGGAGGAAGGCATCAATAGAGAAGAGTTGCTGACTTTGCGCGTATGGCATCTAGAAAGAAGGCTTGAAGATGTTCAAGCGGCTATTGAGAAGCTAAAGACAGCAAGACTAAAGAATAAAAGAAGATTTGATAAGCAACATTGACTTCGGCCAAGAGAAATTCAAGAAAATGACTGAGTGCTTGTCTATAACAACAGCCTAGACAATCAATATAGTGCTTCTAGGAAGATGGTAAAGTGTTGGTTTGGCCCATATGTGGTAAAGGTCATTCATGATAATGCCACATATTCATTGGCTGAATTGGATGGAACAAGCATGAAGATACCCATAGCTGGAAAAAGAATCAAGCTCTTCAAATGAAGAGAAAGTTCAACATATGAGTTAGAAGACTTGGATATAATTCAAGAGCATGAATACATACATGAAGAAGAAGAGGTAGAAGATGAAGACATTGACATGGCAGAAGATACTTCTTCTAACATTGCAAATCCGTAAGACTTTGGCACATGCCAGAGGATGTGCAAGTTAGGAGGGGGTGGATGTCATGCCGCTATGCGCACACCGTGTAAAAAAAATCTAGAGTGTGCCTTTCTTATTGATTTAGAGAGCCAATGCCATTTTAGACATTAGTGTTAGTGTCCATGGTTCAAAATATTAGATTTTTGGACAAGTTTAGCCAATTTATGATATTTTAGATACTATCTCTTGTAAAAATCCATAAAACTGTAGAAAACTTCTAGATTATGATAACGTGTAAAGGAAAGCATGTAGCTTTTAGCCAATTTGAAGGATTTTATGGAAAAAGAGAGATTGACAAAATCACGCGACACGCATTCGCTGTTTTCAGGTAGTGTACATCACTCCGAAGTGGGAGATGAAAAAGGAGTGATCTGGCTGAATTCTGGCTAGGTGTCATGGTAGTTTACCCTCCTTTTGGAGCCAATGGAGGCATCAGATTAGCGATTTGAGCAGCATAGAGGAATGTATTATTTTATACATGTTTTTGTCTATTAGAGTTTTATCTTCTCATAATGCAGGAATAAACTGACAGGCTTCATATGTGTTAGTATTCTTCTTCATTTTCTATTTCTTTATGGGAGTATTCTTCTACGTATGCTATTTCTTCAAACCCCTTCTCTTCCGTCTACTCCTCTTCCTGAATCTACCTTCACCTTGTTGTCCCCTACCCCCATGGTGGACTCTCGACACACTACACACTGACACCGTGTTAATGGAAGTTTATGCTATCATCAGAGGTGAATTCCATAAGATATTTGGGCTAATTTGGGGCTGATATCTTCGGCCATATTCAGAGAATTAGCTACATCATTGTTTTTTTAATTCATTTCTTACTCTATAGAAGACATTTTGTCAAAATATGCAAGTATTATGTGCCCCTATGGTAGGACAATGTTTGTAGATCATTCATAGATGATTTGATTTGAATTAAGAGGAGATTTTTCTCTTATTTCTTGGTTGTGGTAACTTATCCTTATTAGAAACTCAATTTGAAGCCCTCTTGAAGCAAGTCTCTTTACCCTACAAGCCTTGTAATTGACTCATAAGCTTTTGTCCCTAACAATCTACATTGAATGTAATAATGCAAAGTTGATTCATGCTATGGCATCATGTATGAATGATGGGACACAGAGTTGTTTATGATACATGACATCATATTGTACTTGATTTTATAATTTGTGATTGCTCTTACAGTCAAGAAAACAAGCTTGATTTGAGTTAGAACTTATGAGATAATACTCTTGTGATCTTTGCTAAGAACATGCATTGGAAGTTCTATCAACATCTTCAAGAACTTGGCTTGAAACCTTCAACCCTTCTCTTATCTCTACCGTCTCCAAAGTCTAAGCTCTTGAACCTCCATACATTCTTCTCTCTAAAACCCCTGTGATTGACCGTGAAGTACCTCTTGAACCTTTAAACATTCACTATAATCTACTTATCTCTTGAAGACACACCTCCATCTATCTTGTCCAGTTTTCTTGCCAAACCCTTGTGATGACCTTCAACCCTATGTGCTGCGACAACGAGACTTTAAACCTAAAGCTCAAAAGGTCAAAATTGAGGGTCCTTCCTATCAATCGACCTTTTTTTATTGAAGTACAGTCGTATATTTTGCTATTTGACTTTGAGGGATCAACAATATATGCAATAATTTGATACAATCAGGACGCCCTACAAGCTTGTCACCTTCAAGAGTCAGAGATTGTTGGAGCCATCACAAGTCTAGCACCAATTGAGAAATCATGGTGCTACAAGTCCAACTATGATGCCTATTTCTCCTCCAATTCTGTGTTTGATAGACTACACCTCAAAAAAGCTTGCATGCCATTTTTGCAAACAAGAGAGGTGAAACCTCCCCCTAGGATCCAACTTGCACACAAGTGACAATGCAAGCCAAAATCAACATAAAAGAGACTTGACATCACACTCACCTCCTAGTCGTACAAACAAACAGGGTCACCCTGGAGTTTGGGAGCTAGAAGCACTTTGGGCCACAACTACATCCCAAGGGTTGGTGTCTCTTATACCACTAGCCCATACCATCTCAGTGTATAGATGCATAGGCCAATGGGCCAAGAGTCCAAGAGTGGTGATCATAGAACGAATGTGCACAATAGGGCCTTGAGTCCTATTTATAGGACTCGGTTGCCCTAACCCCAAAGTGTTCTTAGTGCCTTTGCACTAAGTCACTTCTTAACCACCATGACCATTGTTACTACTACCCATGTAGATGTCCAGGGATATAATACTTCCCCCCTTATGAAAGATTGCTATCCTTAGGAATATCCTCAGGGACAAAGTTCAAAAAATGACTCTTCAATGAATGTACTGACTCCCAAGTAGCATCCAACTCTAGGCAGTTTTTCCAATTGACCAAATACTTGGAATGAATGGTCCAACAAGATTATTTAGTCCTAAGGTCAAGAACCAATTTGGGCTCTAGTAGAACATAATGAGCATTATCCTCAAGCGATGGAACTTTCTCAATTAGAACAATTTGCTCACCTTGTCTCAATCGTTCTTTCAAATGAATCATGTGGAACACAGGGTGAACTCCAATTTTCAAAGGTAAGCCTAACGCTTAGAATACACTACTTATCTTGTTAATTTGGAAAGGACCACAATACCTTGAAGACAATTTATAGCACTTAGTGATAGTCATTTAATTGAAGTCCTTTGGGACTTTAAGGTACACTAGATGCCTTTTTAGAGCTCCTAAGATTATGGTGTTGGTTAGCATAAAACATGGCATGATCTTGGGCCCTTTTAATACTTTTCCTCACAATCATCAACATCTCCTACATATCATGCAAAAGGAGACCACAGAATGCATTTTCACCCCTTGAGCTTTGTACTAATTTGTGGTTCCACTCATAATGTGAGAAATGTGGGATCTAGAGCATGGCAAAACTGGAAGCTATGGAGGATGAAATGAGAAGTGTGGACTCATGATGGAGAAGATAAAAACACTGTTTGTTACACAAGTGAATTAGGTTCCAAGATTGAGACTTGGACTCATAAACACAATCTTGTGTATGTGGACAATGACATTGACACTTCACTGAAAAGAAAAGAGTACTATCATTGCATTAAGAAAGGAAGCAAGTACAATGCTTTATAGGAAAGTAGGAAACTGCAGTAGGCACCATTGTGCATATGGGATAAGTTAGCCTGCATATCCTTGACCCTGAAGCTCCATACAAAGAGGCTGTTTAGTGAGTGTGATTGCTGATTCTCAACACCCCTCCTCAATCACAACTAGAAAGGCACAAAGTGTGTAGAGGCTGTAATGAGGACCACCTGCAAAGTGTGGGCACACCACAAACATGGTAGACACCACAGGCTGTTGCAGAAAAGGCTAAGTGTGGGCAGCAAAACATGATGGACATCCAGAAGTTGTAACAGGGGCCTCACAAAGTGTACAGGGACTGTAATGCCAAGTTACATAAGGAGTTTACAAAGCTTATGGCAGGAAGCATTAGGGCAAGGAAGTACAAGGCTTTTAAAACAGTCTATCAGAATTATGAGAGTACAAGGACTGATGAGTCTTGTCCTTCCGATCCTGGTGGTCTTCATCTTCATCTTCTTCTTCCTTTGCTCCATTTTCTTCTTCTTCTTTGACTGCGACTAGATAGGCCTTTTGGGATCTCTTTCTTGCGTGGCAGAACTTCTCGGTGTGTTCGGTCCTTTTGCAGAAGTCGCAGAAGAGCTGATCCTTCTTGCCTTTGTACCTGTTGCCAACATATAATGCATGCTCATCTCTAGAGGTACTTGGTTCTTCCTTAGTTTTTAGCTTCTTTTCTTCTTCTAACAGTGATGCCTGGATATCAACAAGTTCAGGATTTGGCATGTTGATTAAAGTTGTTGATACATTATTATATTTAGGAGGCAAGCTCTTAAGTAGAACACCGATGCAAACATCTTCATCCATTTTAATGTTGATTCCTGCAAGTTGAGTTAGGAGTCCTTCCATGTAATTAAGATGTGTGGCAAGTGATGTGCTGGACTTCATTTCAAGCCTGAAGAACTCAATCAGAAGACCATACTTTGATGATTTAGATTGTGCACCGAATAGGGTGTCAAGTCTTTTCCATGTATCCTGTGAGGTCTCACAGTTATCCACATGATGGATATAACTGTCGTCTAGCTCCAGTTTGATAATGGCCTGGGCTCTGTCATCATTCTTTTGCCAAGTAGTTGCAAGGTCCGCGTCCCGAGGTTTCTTCTCTTTGCCATTTGTGATGGCCTAGAGACCCTTCTTCATCAGGATGAGCTTGATGCGGGTTTGCCAAGTGTGGAACTCGACTCCTTTGAATCGAGCATTTGGAGAGTCTTTGCCCATGTTAGACTTACGAGAACAGTAGCAAATCAACTTCAGATTTATTAGATTTGAGCAACAGAAGAATTGGTTGAGAGACACAAGTGCTAAAAAGCACTAACTGAGTGTCAATGAACACCAAATCTGCAAAGTCCTTTACTCTTTCTAAATCCAAGTCTAATCTTACTCTTTTTAAATCCAAGTCTAATCTTCCCCTTCTTGATTTGATGCTGATACCTTCAAATCTGAGTGACACTACTTTAATGAACTTCAGAGAGTATTGCTCAGTGATTAAAATCACTATTGATAACTTCAGTGAGAGAAAACAGTGAAAAATGTCAGAATTTTGAAGCTTTGGCTATGGTGGAATTAGGGTTTTTGAGACAGGGACCTGGTTTTTCTTAGATTGCAGGAGCTACACTTGATCATTTTCAAAAATTTTTACATGCCTAGGAAGCTGACTTCATGGGCTATCAAAGCCCTATCATAATTGTGAAGATCGTGGCCTGTATGAAGCACGCAGACACGTCGAACAGATTTGGCGCAGTTCAAGACAGGTTTGCGCGATTTCTGCAATGCTGGGGTCAGGGCGCAGTAATGTCATCGATTCTCGTGCCAGGATGAAGCGCCTTGAGTAGAGGAACAACTCCCTAGAAGAAATCAAGAGCTGAAATGGCCTGGTTGAGGAGTTATTGAAGCTCCAAGTAAGGTAGGTCCTGTCTGGCTGTGGCAGACACAGAGCAAAGATTGAGGATTTTCACAATGCTGAGCTCCAGATGGTCAAATGTCCTGGATTGATGTGATACAGGGAAGCTTTTGAGTTGGGGAATACTTTTCTAGAAGGAAGCTCTAAGAGATTTGACCTGTGAAGTGAGATATAAGCAGCTCAATCTGATAGGGTGCTGCTGGCTATGGCTGCCATGGAAGCTTCAGTGAGAGTAGAGTTGGGAGATGAAGTCATGAGCTGACATTGAGCTAGACTGAGGTTGAGAGGAATCAAGAGAGGCTAGAGAAGCAATGGCATGCCCAACTGGGCTCTGATACCATGTGAGAAATGCGGGATCTAGAGCATGGCAAAACC
This sequence comes from Lygodium microphyllum, assembly GCF_053477565.2. NCBI lineage: Eukaryota > Viridiplantae > Streptophyta > Polypodiopsida > Schizaeales > Lygodiaceae > Lygodium > Lygodium microphyllum. The sequence continues at coordinate 65,519,491 of NC_141154.1, read as the reverse complement.
GGAAGTTATGGAGAATGAAATGAGAAGTGTGGACTCATGATGGAGAAGATAAAGACATTGTTTGTTACACAAGTGAATTAGGTTCCAAGATTGAGACTTGGACTCATAAACACAATCTTGTGTATGTGGACAATGACATTGACACTTCACTGAAAAGAAAAGAGTACTATCATTACATTAAGAAAGGAAGCAAGTACAATGCTTTATAGGAAAGTAGGAAACTGCAGTAGGCACCATTGTGCATATGGGATAAGTTAGCCTGCATATCCTTGACCCTGAAGCTCCATACAAAGAGGTTGTTTAGTGAGTGTGATTGCTGATTCTCAACAATAACCATACATAAGCATTAGCAAACTATAACTAGTAGCCGAATGCTTAATGCTATTATAAGCAAATTCAATCTGAGGAAGACAATGCTCCTAATTAGATTGTATTTGGGAGACAAATGCATGAAGTATATCAATCATGGTTTGATTTGTTTGTTTGGTCTATCCATATGTTTCTAGATGTTCGAGGATGATATGGGTAATCAAGGTTTCAATTTTTGAAATACTATAGTAAAAAACAACTAGTGAACTTAGGACACCAATCATTGACTATTTCATTGGGCAAACCATAAAGTCTATAAAAATATTTTATAAAGAGATCAACCAATTCAATGGCTTTTCATGGTCATCTTTATAGGAATGAAGCAAGCCTATTTCATCAATCAGTTGAACACAACCTAGATTACATCATAACCTCGATTTGTATGGGGAAATCCTACTACAAAATCCATAGAAATGCTACTTCATTTCCTATCAAGGATTTGTAAAGAATGCAACATCCCCACCTATCCATGCCATTTCACCTTGTTAAGTTGACACTATGGGCACTCACGCACATAAAACTCAACCACGATCTTAATATGTGGCGAATAAAAATAATGGGTGACCAAGGCCAAAGTCTGGTGTATGCCAAGGTGTCTAGTGCTTGGAGTATGATGGCACTTGTATAAAATTTTCTTGTGGATAGCATGATCGTCGAGCACACACACTTTTCCTTCTTTAAAAAGTAGTCCATTCTGAATGGAATACTTTTCCACCATCTCTCTCAAAAGCTAGCCTTTGAGTGTGTTAATAGTATTTTGTGAAGAGTAAAGTCGAATAAGGTTAAAGCAAAGTCAAAGTGTAAGTGTTGGCTACTATTTTTGGAAGGATTATAATTTTGTGGAGCTGCATTGTATTATTTTGGGCACTTATGCACTATTGTTGTACTCATGGACACAAGATTATCATGGATGTATTATTTTGTGAGAGCTACACATTGCATTTATCACTCGCAATTGCATTCGTCATACTTGCAACTATTGCATGGATTACATATATATATTTGTGATTAGATTAGCCTAGGGTTGGTCTATTTAGACTAAGGTACAAGCATGCTATGAGGATTGATTGGCCTAGATCCCACAAAGTGGATAGGATACCCAAAAAAGGATGCAAACCCTAATTCAAAGTGGTGGAAACCCTAAAACACAAAATGGGTGCAAACCCTAATTCACAGGGGTGCAAACATTAAAATGCAAAGTGGGGTGCAAGGGTGCAAACCCTCCTAAAAAAGTGCATTGTTCTAGAGAGGTGACCTGATCTTAACCCTAATTTGTATATATATAAGGGTGGGAGGTCTCAGTTGTATTTACCCTTTTGGTGTATCCATGCTATGGAAGCTCTAAGTTGAGGGAGGGACTAAGGGAAGGTGAAGCTCTTCGTCATCTTCTTGCTTTTCTCTTCTTCTCTACTAGCTTCTCAACTCATTGGTGGATGCAAAGGAGCGATAACATTGAATCATGTTTATCGTGGTCGTGGAACCATCTTTGAGCCTTTAAGATTTTGGACTACAATGTGGGAAGGTGAATTCACTACATCTAGAAGCTAGTCTTATGTTCTTGCTTCCTTGGGATAGAGAGGAGTATGCTTGGTTAGTTAGAGCAAAATGTTGAGAGACAATGTGAGAGATTGTCACCAAAGTGAATTGTAGCTTTTGAAACAATAGAATTCTATCAAATGTTCCAATTATTGCCATGTTTGGCTCAACATTTTGGTTCCGTTGCCAAGACTAAGGATGATGCAACTATTAAAGTTCTCACACTCCTACTATGTAGTAGATATAGGAGGCCTATGTATGGGCATGGATGGGGTATTGATCATCCACATTTGTGGGTAGCATTCAGAAACCCAGTTGGCTAGGTTAGGAAGGTCAAATTGAAAGGAATTGGCTCATTAGATTAAGATTGAAGCAATACGAATTGTTAGGATAGGAAAAGATACAAAAACTCAAAAACACAACAAAGCTTTAAAAAACACAAAAACACAAAAAATGCAAAATACAAAACTCAAATTAGAAAATGCAAAACTCAAACTTTTCTTTCTTAAACAAAACATGTGACATTTTTGTGGATTGAAGATATATCATGCTTGTCATGATTGTTGGGTGTTGTGTGTATTCAAGTGAAAGCAACACAAAAACATAAAACTCAAAACTTAAACTTTTCTTGCTTAAATAAACCATGTGACATATTTGTGGATTGAAGATACATCATACTTGTCATGCTTGTTGGGTTGTGTCTCGGGTTGTGTGTGTATTGAAGAGAAAGCAACACAAAAATGCAAAACACAAAACTCAAAACTCAAACTTTTCTTGCTTTAATAAACCATGTGACAATTTTATGGATTGAAGATACATCATGCTTGTGGGATTGTGTGTGTATTGAAGTGAAAGCAATGCAAAAACACAAAACTCAAAACTCAACTCTTTTTACTTGATTAATTCGTGTATCAATGTTGTAGATGCAAATTTCTTATTATGGATGATTAACAACATGAGCATTGAAGGAAGAAAAGTGATTAAAACTAAAAAAACTCCACAAAGACTCGAAACACAAAAGCCAAGGTATCATACTATTGGGGATTCAACGTGCATCATGCAAAATACATGGCCATTGTTTCATTATTTGGTTGTTTGTTGCTTATTACCATTTGATAGTTAGGATCTGTTGCACCTAGATTTAGAGTTTCTTTGCACTAAAAGATCATCATCATCATAGTTCATGCTCACATTAAAAGTTTATCCACATTCATAATTTACTCACACTAAAAGTTCACTCACATCAAAAGGCCACTCACATTCAAAATTCACGACCCACATATACATCACATTAACCCGCCTCATCACATCAACTCACCCACTTGCACCATCTAGGTCACATTCTCGTCACATTGAACTTGTACCACCCAAAAAACCTATAACTTGCACCACCCACTTGCACTACCTTAGTCACATTGCACATGCACCACCTAGGTCGCATTACACTCTCACCATTTGCACTACCCCCATGACTTGCACCACCCACCTAGGACTTACATTTGCACCATAGGTCACATTGCACTTGCACCACCCACTTGCATCATCTAGGTTGCTTTACACTCACACCACTCGCACTACCCTTACGCCTTGCACCATCCACCTAGGTTACTTTGCACTTGTACCACCTACTTGTACCACCTAGGTTACTTTATACTCGCACCACTTGCACTACCCTCATGACCTGCACCACCCACCTAGGACTTGCACCATCTAGGGTTTGCATCATCTCACATCTTGAACCACTTCGCTTAACACTTGCATCACCTAGCACTTGTACTTGCACCATCTAGGGTTTGCATCATCTCACATCTTGAACCACCTCACTTAACACTTATATCACCTAGCACTTGTACTTGCACCACCTAGGCTACACCCTACACTTTGCACTTGTACTACCTACATAGGACTTGCACAATTTGTCACTCCCACAGATAATCCCACTCCCATGCACATGTAAGGTTAGCTTGACATGATTGTGATGATTTGAGGAATTGTTGCATATTGTTTGAACAAAAAAAGAATGCTTTTGCAGATCTCACTCTTATATGTTCAAATTGTCTCAAGTGTCTTTAAGACTATATGTTTTGGAATAATTTTTTTGGGAAAAGCATTTAAATGCCTTAGGAATTCACTAAGGAACTTGTACAAACCAAGGTTAAGCGGCCTAGGAGACACTATGTCACATCATAAGAATATGGCACACCTAGCACCTAGGCAACTTACATTACGCTAACATCACCTAGGGACATGTAGGATCATAGTGTAGAATCACAACAACCATTTCCACACCCAGGCATAGAACAAACAACAAGTTGAGGGGGGGAATCATCCAAGCTACCATCAAGAGCCAAAGTCTAATCACTATTATAAGAAGGGCACAATGAGAGAGAAGTTATTGATCAAGCTATCAAGAGTACCAAGTTGAATTCACATCATTCTAGAGATTTAGAAAGACATAAACACACACAAGAAATGACACAAGAACTTTAATTTGTAAGAAGAGTATCGTCTAGCTTTTTGAAGCCTAAGACTAAGTTGATGTGCCTCTAGTGTTGACAAGCAACAACCCATGGAAGTTGCTAGTCCTTCAAAACAGCTAATGTCTTGCAACAACCAAGAAGCTCTATCACCTAAGCCAAAATAGAACATCTAGCACACCAAGAGCCTAGTGCAGTTGCTCAATCCACTAAAAAGGATATATAAGGGATAGTTAAGAAAACGTAAAAGGATTGAGAATCCCCCTTCATGAGCATTGTCAAAAAGAAATCTAGAAATTCCAAGACCTAGAGTGTTTCCAACTAGTATGTGGATCCTAGTGTGTGGTCATCTTTGACTGACACGATTGACCAATCCACTGGCTCAAAAGTTATTACTTCCAATTTTGAGGTGGAACCCATGTAGTCCAAACCCTTGGCTACAACCAAACATGTCATTTCAGCTAGGAACAAGCCTCTAGTACTTCAGTCTCACACTAGAATACTAACTCTAGCCTAGAGAGCACAATGAATCCCATGACTCACAAATCTTATTCTTCTCAGCTAGAAGCTTCAGTGCATTGTGAAATCCAATTGAGATCTCTCATGGAGACTTTAGTAAATATGAGGCAACAAAAGGATCAATCCAATATTATGAGCTCTAGAGAACTAGATAAAATGCTATTGACTTCACTCACTCATACACATATTCATACTGACATTGGAATTCAGATTGTTGAGGATGAGAAGCTCTTAGAAAGGCCTTTGACATGGTCAAAGCAATCACAAATGTATTGGTGTTACCCATTGGTTGTGGGAGAAGTCATGAAAAAAATGGCCAAGGCAAAGCAAGAGAAGCATCACTTGATTCCTATGTTCCACTTTGAGCCGTGCATGGCAAGCAAGGAATACATTGCAGCATTAGCCATGAAAGCCAAAGGTCAAAGTGAGTTTGAAAGAAAATGGTATTCTAGTTGAGATTTAGGTGCAAGGTATGGTAGCTATCTAATGACTATTGTTGAGTAGAGAAAGGCACTCTAGACTTCCATTCATGATCCAACATATGTAGCACCTATATCTCTGAGAATGCTTGCAACTATCCACGATGTCAACATTTCTAAACTTGCTAAACTAGATCCCTTATGTGACAAACTCCTTTCAAAGGAAGAGTTGCACATTGCAAGTCTATTGGGAAAAAGCAACATGATGATTGATGTTACTAGATATATTTTCTACCTTACACATGACCCACAACTTCTTGATCGCCATGCTTAATCATAGTACAATCCCAATTTCTTTGACTGGTTTATCCCAAGGTTGAGTGACACAATACTTCATATTTCCTTTGCTTCTAGTACCACACAAAATGACTCTTCATTTCATGATATGAAGTAGAGTGATGTACACAAAACTTCTACTAACACTAACATAGTGGCTAAAAGTAGTGTGCTTGAAATTCCAAACCCTAAGGATGTAACTATTAACATCCCTACTAATGCACACCACCAGTTCAACCAAGTTGAGCCAACTAAAACCCAAGATACTCCAGAGGATGCTTCTCAAACTCATCTCCAGATTAGCTCTACTAAACTTGACTCTCCTCGTGGTCTTTGGCCTTTGCTTGTTTGTTGACCACTCAACATCATGGTTGTTCATTTGGCCAATAAATTCAATTCCTTTGAAACAAAATGGCTACTTCAATTTGATGCCATATTCACTACTTATGCCAAGTTGTATGTAATGATCAATTTAGGCATTGCTGATAATGAGACGATCCAAGTTTCTTCCAAATGGCATCCCACTTTGGGAAGAGAGTGAATACCTCCACCACAAAAGACTCTTGGTTCAAGCTGAATATGCTAACACCCTTTCTCAGTAGCAATTGCACTCATGTTGAACAGAATCAATGACTAGTCTATACTTGATGAGCTTTAGCAGAATTGCAAATTCTCAAGTCCATTCTTACAGAAGTGGTTTTCTCATCAACTTGAGATTTCTTGCGATGGCACTCATCTTATGACAATGACTGAGTAGTGTCGTGCCATCAATACACTAATCTAATCTAACTTACTTTGAGACCACTTCACTATGGTTTATCATCCTAGGTCAAAATTTGGATATGCCATCACATCTGAAGTATTATCCAATGCTTGATAAAATTTTGATTGAAGAGAAATTGTATACAAGTAGTCACTTTGCAGGACCATCCTTGTTTGATGATTTGATTACTTACATTTGTGGACTAGATACAAAACCAATTGACTTGGATGCTTTTGTTGAGTTGGAGTACAATCCAAATTTCTATGACTAGTGGATCCCAAAAACTACAAAATACTGTTAACATAGTGTTTGAACCACCTAAGCTTTCTGGGCTATTGGGTCCCTCTTGAACTAGTTGCTAGAGCTTACCAAAGTGAAGATTATTATTTTTAATGCCCTTTGAGAGAAAGGTAGAAATTAGTCGAAATCTCGAAGAGGACAAGGCATCGACTTTAGAAATTTGACTGAGAGCATCGATAACTATATTAGTTGCGCCCTTTTTATAGTGAATTTTGAAGTCAAACTCTTGTGAAAGCTCCACTCATCTTGCTTTGCAACCATGTAGAATGGACTAATTACATAAGTATTTCAATAAGTGGTGGTCCATCCAAATAATAAACCTAACGTAGTATAAACAATGACACCATACTTTTAAGCACATGGATGACCAATAATTCCTTATCTTGAGTAGCGTAACGTGTTTGGAAATTAGCAAGCTTACAACTCTCAAATGCAATAGGTTGGCCACCTTGATAAATGACAGCACCTAAGGGATAATTACTTGCATATGTATGAACCTCAAGAGCTTTATTTGGATCAATGATTTGTAACATCAATGCAATAGTAGCAAGTTGTTTCAATGTTTGAAAACATCGATCAATCTCACTAGTCCAAACAACAGGTGGACTAATATGTTTCTTCTTGCTTTGGATACCCTTAAGCAAACGTGTTAAGGGTTCAGCAATATAAGCGTAGTTCTTAATAAATTTCTCTAAAAACCCTGTAAAATCTAAAAAGAATTTTACTTGTCTTATGTTCTCGAAATAGCCTAATCAAGCACTACTCATATCTTTCCAAGATCAATGTGAATACCATCAATCTAGATGATATAACTAAGGTATAACAACTCCATGCGAAAGAATTTGCACTTGGATAGTTTAGCAAATGATTACTCTTGTCTTAAGAGATATAAGATGACATGTAAGTGTTTGGTATGCTCCTCTAATGACTTACTATAAATAAGGATATCATAAAGGAAGACGACTATCCACTTTCTAAGATACAATTGAAATAAATGATTCATCATCTGTTGGAAAGTTACAAGAGCATTGGTTAATCCAAAAAAATAGGACCGAAAGTTAATCATGTCCATATTGCATTCGAAACATAGTTTTCAAGAACTTCTCTGAAGCTATTTATATCTAATGATATCCAGATCTTGGATAGATTTTGGTGAAATAACGTATACTAGAAAGTCTATCTATAAGGTTATTCATCCTCAGCAAATGGATATTTATTCTTGATGATTACCTTATTGAGACCTTTGTAATTGACACAAAAGCACACTAAGCAATCATTCTTTTTTATGAGAATGACAAGTGTATCCCATGGAGATTTACTAAGCTCAATATAACCCTTAGTCAAATAGTCTTAAAGTTGCATAGTTATCTCGTTATTCTCTTTTAGGCTAAACCTATAAGGTTGTTAAGAGATGGAATAACTACTGGATAAAGTTTCAATTATATAGTCTAAGGCTCCACGAAATGACAAATGTCCCGTCAAGTAGCTCGGATGAAAAAACATCAGCATACTTATGTAATATTGGATCTAAATACTCACATTTAAACTCATATTAAGATTATTATTTTAAAAAATTAAATTACATTGAAAGCTATACAATTGAATGTTTTCAATGAAACAAATATAAGTAATAACAGTTGGATCAGAAAAGCATCGAGCAAACTCCATTGCTAAAATCATATGTATATAATTTTCTATTATCTCGAAGCAGCCCTCGATCACATGGAAATGATGATTAAGCTCAAAACAAAGTACATGATTTTTATAATTAATATACAAGTAGTAATTTCCAAGGACTTTGTTTTGTGCAATAAATCTTTAAATTCATGCGAGGATGCATCTAGGCTTTTCTTCCTCATATCAAGCTCAAATAAATTTTTGAAAATTTTCAATCTAATCATCAATTACAAAGCATTTTCAAAAAATGGATTAAAAACCAACCCGTCATTGACTTAGGGAGTAGACATGTCCATCAAGCGTACACCTTTCCCTAAAACATGATCTATATTTGTTCGATGGATTGAGCATCATTGAACTGATACAAATCAAAATACACTGCCTATTTGGCTAGCCATGAATTGATATTTGTCTTGCCACATTCATTCTTCTCCCCTTCAAAGGGATCGGGTTGGAATTGAAGAGGCAATGTCCTAATGACTATGGGCACAAGCATAAAATGGAGAGTACAAAGCTTGACTAATTGCCATTGCATTTCCGTTACCTAAGCTTAGGGAATCGCCACAATGGATGAATCTATTATAGATTTGAAGGAAGAAAAAGCTTTGGGATGCTACCTATGCATGTGTTCGAGTTCTTGGAAGAAGCGTGATAAGCATCCTCCATGTGTGTGTTCGGATTCAAAAGAAGCCCGATATGTATCCTCCATGTATTAAGGTTCAATGGAGTGGGCGCATCAAAGGGAGAGAGTTCATGAGAAGACATGACTCCATAAAGAGGAGATGTTTTGGAAAAATAGAGAGATGGTTTGTTTTAAGCTTAAAGAATGTGAAAGAGAAAAGCGAGAGAAGCAAAGATAGTATAAGACTTGATTCTTTTTTTTAAAAATGGTATGGTAACCAAAGAGGAGTTAGCTTAAACAAAGCTTAAAGGAGAAATGTGGAGGTGAAGTCTTTCAAAGAGAAGACCATTCTTTTTTTCTTTTTAAAAGAGAATCAAGAATTCTCTTTCCAAATTTATATTTTAAAAAAGTTATTTTGGCCACACCTTTCAAAATAATGGATTGCCCTGCACATTAATCATCAAGAAAGGAAGCTCGATCCTTCCTTGCACATGTGGATCAAAGTACATGTGTTATATTGGATTACATGGGTTTATGTGAGGAGGTTGTAATGCATACTAGTGTGCAACTACCACAATCAAACACAAGACCAATTGAGTATTATTATGGCTTGGTAGGTGAGTGAGGTAGTAATGTGTTGTTTCATACCAAGTAGTAAGGTGTTGTTTGTGCCTATGATATAGGCAACTAGGAGTATGGGGGGGTTTTCGGGCAAGGGTGGGCATCGAGAGAGAGAGAGAGAGAGAGAGAGAGAGAAGGAAAATTTAAAGGGTAAAAGTTCAATGTGTTGTGTGTACATATCATAGAGCCCAAATGCCAAGTAACATGATAGAGCAGTAGAGGAACTGTTATAGTGATATATGTGCGTGTTCCTCACTTGTGTGTTTGCATGTGTAACAATGTGGGTGTTCATATGTGTATAACCATAGAGATAAAGAGCTAATTGAGGTAGTAATAGTATGTTGTCCTAGGTCTATTGATGATAGTACTAGCCCTTCTTAATGGGAACAAGAGACCGTTACACACACACACACACACGTGTGTGTGTGTGTTATGTGAAAATGTATGTTAATGCGTGTAGACAGAGCAAGGACAAGTAGTGAGTGCATGTGTGTGTGCGTGTGTGTTTCTGTGAGCCCATCTTGCCCGCAAACTCTCAACTTCTATGAGCGATACTACCATTTTGTATCATAAAATATCCTTCAAACTAGAAGTAGATGGACACAAGTGGTACATCTATGTCATTGCCATCATCATCCTCACATGCAACAACAACATCAAAGTGATGACGAGCAGGTGGGATCTCCAATTTTGCAACCTCTTTGGCGACATCCAATACTTTTTTGTCCAACCTATCTCTATGCTTTGGAAAAATATTGTTGTACAGCAAGCTCTGGCCACATGATATGCTATAAGCAGTCAATCCTTTTGCTTCAAACCAATCTAATAGTCCATGCAATGTTGGATTTTCAGGTATAATCCAGCGGTCCCATACAGACCAACTTATTTGACCATGCTTAGAAATCTTGGGTGGAACAGGTTCTGCCATGGAGAACAATGGCAAGGCTAGGTTGACAAAACTATTTCGATATTCCTCAACTTTATGTCCAAGAATGACCTTGTACAACTCTAAGCACACAAGGCCACTCGCCAAGGATGTAGTTGTAGCAATGGCCGGGATAATATGCCCAGCAATAAATTTTGCTTTTAGCTTATCAACCTCTGGTATACTGTAATTTCTTGCCCTCATGTTTGCAAGTCCAGCAATCAATTCCATGTGGAAATTAGTATCATTATCCTGCATTACAGTAACATGGTTCAGTCATGCAAGCATTTTGAGAATAGTATTGAAAATGAATATGGTAAAGGGATAGAAAACATGCCTTCTCAAATTGTACAGGTGTCATTCTAAACCCGGGAGGTAAATGTTGGGCACCCTCCTCAAGCATTTGGATTAACTGATCGATAACCACAGAATCATCTAATGCTGAGACACTTACACTTGCAGCCTTCTCATTTGTAATAATATTTACTCCTTCCTTGGGCTGGAAATGAGGCAATTGAATTTTATCAATTGCTTCAGCAAGCTTTTTGGAGTTTAAAGCCCAGTCTGGCACTGCAATGCCATATGTCTCAGCCCTTAAAATAGCTGCTGCAGTTATAAAGGAGAGACAAGAGTGATCTTGGGAGTTGAATTCAAGGGGTTTAGGAAACCGCTTGGGAGCTGACCAAAATGAAGCACCAGTACTTGTTTTGGCATCCTCCGGAAACGTGTAAGACAACTGCTTCACCCTATTTGCAAAGTAGTCCTCAAACCTGCAATAGGCCAGTGGTAAAGGTTTAAGACAACTTATAAAAAGCACAATTGACCAAGACAGGCCAATAGAACTAATGCTTTTCCACAAACTCCCCATTCAGGTAAGGCCTCAGCAAACTAGTCTGCTGGCCTCCCTATTTAAGCTTACACCAAGAATGATAGTATAAATATGTCACCTCTTTCGGGCCCACATTAAACAGTCCTCAAAATTGGTGCATCTTTCTGTAACCAAACACTCCACAACTCTTTCAAGCAGTTCTCGAGCCTGTGCATCCCCAGCGGATCTCATGGAAGCCTTGTAATCCTCTGGTTTGCACAAAAAAGTGTTTGCCTCAGTTGGTGTCTTCTCCAGTAAACCCTCAAATTCTGATCGTGCCCAGGTCAGGCAGTGATTGATATTGTGAGGAAAGGAATGAACTGTACACATTGGAGCCTGCTTCTCTGGAGGATCCCTTGAAGCTCCATAGTTTTCAGTTGCATGAGGAATAACTATTTGAGTATTGCACTTGGTGCCAAGAGTTCCAGATTCTAAAAGAGGCTTTTGGAAGTACACACAACGAGAATCAACATAAAGCCTTGCATTAACGTTGTCCAATGCATTTATCACAACATCAACACTATCCCAGAATGCATCATCAAAAACAGTTTCAGTTTCTGGGCTAACTCTATTTTGAAGGGCTTCAATCTTCATGTTTGGGTTGATGGCCAACACTGCTGATGCAGCCACAGTAGATTTAGGTTGCCCAATATTCCAATCACGAAACAGAAACTGCCTGCTTAAGTTGCTCTTTTCAATAACGTCATCATCTGTTACAACAAGTTTCCCTTTGCCTCCACATGCAACCCCCATCAAAGCCAAGTTCTTCAGAAACTCGCAACCAAGTGCACCGGCACCAACAACAAAGACCTTGGCATCTTGCAGCTTCTTCTGAAGCTGGTTCCCGAATACAGTAACTTGCACATCATACCTGCTGTCTGAGGTAACTACATTCTTTGCTTCAAGCTGCTCTATTGGGAGAGACTCCAAAGAATCAAAGTAGAAAAACTGTTTTACAAGGAGCCATCAGAAGATCAAGTTTGCATCAGCCAGTGCACAAATATTAGCATGTCTCTGAAGATTGCGCCACAAAATCATCATGCTTATCAACAATGCTTTATAGATCGAGACTTGGAAATAAGGCATTGAAATATCAATCCAGTAAGTCTGACATTGAACAATTGTCGAAGTATTCACTTTGTATGCTTCAAAAGTCATACACAACTTCACACCAATTAACACGGTTTTGATAGCAACGATAAGACACTAGTCTCCCAAAACATACAACTCAAACAAAAAAAAGCTAACTGCTGCATCCACATTGCATACTAGCCCGTATGAGTCCCATATACCGACATAATCTGTACTTGTGCAATACACTTGCTACCCTTTCCAGAACCTATGCTCATCCTCCAATATTCCTGACTGCAAGTCATGAACCACAAACTCAGTATGCTCCAACACTAGTGGATGTAAATGCTAGCTAAGGAAGATGAGGCCAAGATGACGAAGACTGATGGCTCCTGAAAAGAAGATAATGTGATCAAAAGGCCTGCATAATGTCCTGACTGGACAACAACTGGTTTTCCATCGGTACAAAAAGATACCAAGGGAACACAAGCTTCAATGCAAATCCATATCCTGTACAAGTTGTGGTGAAACTTCAGGACAGACAGTTCTTGAAGGATACTACCACTTCTACTCCTTGCCAAGAGGCTATGTATTTGTTGATGCTGCAATTTTAGATGAGGAGAGAATGACCCATTTATTGGATGAACTGGAGGGTTCTCTTCAGCACACACAAGGGGTGCATTTTAAAACAAATCGACTGGGTAAGAGAGTCAAGTGGTAGAGAGAACAGCTCATACCAACATTGAGTTGCACCATTTTCATATCAGCCATATTTTTTATTATCAGGTTGGCCAGGTAATTTGGTTTTCTATGGTGCCTTTTCAGCATTTACAGTCTATTTATATGCAGCTTTCATGGATTATTGTAGACTGTTGCCCATATGGCAAGGACTACCAACCTGCAAAAAGACTCAATGGAGCACAAGGGGAACATGGCTAAATTTTCTGTCAAGTTCCAGTATTTTGAGGATATTTTCTAGCCATTTTATGCTCTTGTCAGACATCTAAAATGAAAAGAGAATGGGAGATGATAGAGTGACCACAACATGTCCTATGTATAGGGTAATTTGGAGCATTTGTACTACCGTGTGCAGTAAGTGCCAATAAGTACAAATACAGCCTTTCTAGGGTTGTTAATGGAGACCAAATTTAGGAATTAATGCAATACAATTAAACATTTATGCATCTAATGACTTCAGTTGCTCAACACGTCCAACTCTACCCTACTCCTTGGAAGTAAATACCATGTGGTTCTTGAAGTGATTGTGGTAGGTGTGGCTTTAGCCCCTTAATCCCAAAGGACTCCATTCCCATCCCCTTCACTTTATTGGGAAGTTTGCAGTGGTCATGTGCTCATCCTCCAAACTGCAGCTCCTAATTTCAGTGTAGGACAGCTCTCACCAAGGGTTGATGATGTGGAATATGGAGCGGGGGTCCCCCATGCTTTGATTTATAAGAAAAAATTTGGTTACATCACCATGTGCTAACAGGGATACAAGACCATTTGGGCACCTCTCGAGCAAAAAAGCAGAATGCATGAATGTTTTCTCATTCCCCACAAGCTGCCACCAGATTTTCTTCATGCTTCCACATTGCCTTCCACAGGGAGCCTGTTTGGCAACCCAGTGCCTTTTGTAAAAAGATATGTTCTGTGTACACTCGCACATATTGTACAAGTTACAACTTTCATGGACAAACTATTTAGGCTAAGTTAATTTTTCTGTCAGATGAACTCTGCAGCCTAAGGTCTAGAAAAGACAGACCAGAAAAAGTATTAGGGAGCTTCCTTGATTCACACTAAAGTAATAACAAGCATTGCCACAATAACATTTTTAATACGAGGCACAAAACTGAATCTGAATGTTGGTGTGCACCTAAAAGAATCTGGGTAAAATGGCTCACCTGAAACAGAGGATGAAATTTTCCCGAGCACGCCTTGACTACTTCTTGCCCAACAATGGCTCCAAATATGGCTGCCATTGGATTGAGAATCAACCCTGCCCCAATTGAAAATGATTTAAGAATATCTTGATCATGAGATTTGAACCTTAAATTTCCAGCCTTTTTGTTCATAGTCTTTGCTATTTCTATGAATGTTATAGCATCATTATCACATGCTGGCTGTGGTAGCCGACCAAACTCTGCACGGAAAAGGTCAAGAGCCTGGAAAGCCATATGTAATAGAGGAGGGCGATCAAACTTGGAAAAATCGCTAAGAAGAAACTCCCCAGGATTTTGAAGTGCTTCACGTAAAGATTTAAAGTTTAAAACCTTAGGTTGCTTCACTTGAGTAACAATGCCACCCCTATCATATGTTCCAAATGTAGTGGTGTCCTCTTCCAAGACAAAACATGATGGTCTGCAGTTCTTTACCCGCCTTGGTTTTCCATCATTCAACTCACTCATTCCTTGTATCTCCGTAAAAACAACCATGTCACCATCTTGAAATTCCAACCGTTCATCATCCACACATGATACAAATGCAGGATTTTCATTGCTGATGGAAGCAACAATACCAGTATGAGGTTCTTCTCCATCAACATCAAGCACAGTAAACTTGGGACCAAAGTCACAAAATACACTCCCAAAAAGTCCATGTATCTCTGCCTTAATAAAAGCAATAGACGGCTCATGACTGCGGCAAAAATCATCATACTCAGTAGCTTTTTCAAGAGAGACATCTGTGACTACAACAACCTGCAAGCAAAACAAAAAGAACAAAGATCATTACATAGTATAGTGAACATACGCATATTTGCACACATGCACACACATACCTGAAATTTAGAGAGTAAGCTCTGAGTAACCTCAGACATCTCCACACTAACAAGTACAGCTGCATTCAGTTCTTGCAGCTTCTCAGCACAGGCAAGTGCTCTGTTTTTCCCAACGTCTGGCTCTGAGATACAGAAATTGGCCCCAAGGTCCCAACTGTCCACCAGTCCCGTGTCATGCAGTGTTACAGACTTGACACCAGCCAGTATTATATTCTTTGCTGCAAGTCATTGCCAATTTAGATTATGTAAGCTCAACTGGCCAAAAAAAAACGAAAAAAACTTGCTTCATAGCCTAACACTGACAATGTCACTAGGTGGTGATACTTTTTGCAATTGCTTTCCTTATTTACTTATATAAATATTTTATTTTTCTTTTCTTTAGTTGCTGTTGCTTTTTACCCCCTAGAGTTCTCTTGGAAAAGCTAGGATCTTTGCATGGCCAAAAGAGACATCCATTGGGACAAATTGGACTAATGGTTTGTCTTAGCCTTAGGACTGGTTCCATATTGAATGGGCACTAAAGAATAGAATGCCAGTGGTTTAGGGCTATGTGCTTAGCCACTGGAGATGGTGCAGGACAATGAGCCTGGCCAAGACAGAAGATGCACGTGTAAGAATGCTCACGGAATAAAAGTCACTGTACCTGAGCCACATTACACTTTTTGATGTGGTTGCAATGATAAAAGTTGCTCAAAACAACTCGAGGAATGGAGGGATCACCGTCTCTAAAATTTAGGGAGCTACTATTTTTGGACCCCAGAATCTGTTCGCGTCATTATCTTTGTTTTTGCACGAGGATTAATTCTCTAGTTTGTGACGAGGTCAAATTTTGCACCGATCATGGAGAATTTTAGACCGGAAGGTTTAAACGGGAAAATTATTACATGTATGCCATGTGGCACAAATTCCCAAAAGAGAGAGAGAGAGAGAGCATTTAAAAAAAACGTAATAGGCATAAGGGGCAAATCTGAGAATGAAGTTTTGGAGGAGTTGAGGGTAGATTGCTACAGTTTCAATAAACCATGGAGAGTACTTCTTCGTCTCTAACTCATGTACGGAGGTAGAGCTTGCTCCCTTTGATCAACTCTCTCTCTATTCTCAAAGGAAATGCTTTGCATGATGGGCTAATTCCATCGAAGGTACAGTTCTGTGTTTTCTTTGCACTTCTGCTGAGGCAAGAGTCTCACTGTCCAGGTGTTCAGGAGCAGTTGTTGGCTTCTCCAATGCGGGAACTAAAGGAAGTAATGACCATGCCACACAAGAGCAGGGTTTTTTAGCTCTGATTTAGTGCTGTTTATGGGACTATTTTAATACTGGACAGTAAGAACAATGAATTCAGAGATCTGCAGATTGCAATTCTGCACATAAATCATTGAGTTTTGGTCACAGAAAATGCTAGACAGTAAGAACAGTGAATTCAAAGATCTGCACACTGCAATTCTACACATAAATCATTGAGTTATGGTTACAGAGAATGCTTTCCTAAAAGGGATGTTGTTCTAGTCATGTTGTACTGTCCTTACGCAACTGGGATTTACTCAAAAAAGATGAAAACCAACGGTTCTCAAGTTATGTATTTTGGAACATTTCATTTTTGTAACTTTTCATCTTTTAATTAATAAAGAAATACCAAGAGGGGTGCTGGTCTTCGAGGCCAATCTGGTGTTGAGCGAGGGAGTGACGTCTCTGTTTTTTTGTGTGTGTGAAAAGACCAGGTGTTAATTGAAGAAACTACCGCTTTATGCGAGTCATAGACCGGTTTCAGACAACAACCAACATAGACTACCAGGAAGCAGTTCCTTCAAAAGTATATGTGGTTCATGATAAAATCTTATCATTTTATAAGATGTTACCATCAACATAAATGATGAGGCCAGGCCCCATACAAAAAGTTTTCTTAAAAGAAAATATAAGATTATTAACTCCAGTATTGTGGTTCCTTGAAAGACCCCTTTTGTAAAGTAAATTTTTAATTCACGTACCTTTTCTGCATGCAATGACCTAGGTGTTGCTTGTATCATATTGGTAATTCATCATCCAGCACCAGAGATAGACCAATAACATGCTGGATCAATGACACTAACGATAGCCGATTGCCACACAACAGTCAGCTTCCCCAATTGGACTACTCGTTGAACTACCTAGGGGCTCCTATAAAGGGACACCTACCCTTGTCACACGTAATGAACCTTGGTGTTGCTCATATCATATTGGTAATCCATTGGCCGAAACCAAGGATGGGCCATTGACATGGCGGCGGACCAATGACGTGTCAGGTAGGCAGTTGATTGCCACATGACAGCTAACTGCCCCAGTCAGATTGCTTGTTGGACTAGTGTGGGGCTCCTATCAAGGACCACTCCACCCTCCCAAAAAAAAAGGTACAATTATGAGTCTTCATCAACCTCTCCTTAGTCTTCCTTAATTTGTGTTCACACATAATGGTGTCTAATGGGGCTGACCTGTGAGGTGCCCCATTAGACACCGTTATGCTAAAAAGATGCATTACAAACTCAAATCCCTAATTAGCTCTTTAAAACAGCACCAAAATTCAAATTACCAAGATTTATTGAAAGATTACCAAAGTTTCTACGCCCCATGATCCAAGACCTAAACTTTGGGAGGATCCACATTGTCTGAAAAGAGGCCTGAAAAGAGGCCAAAACAGGTAAGAAAGGGCTCGAAAACATTGGCGCAATATAAGGAATTGGCTGCAAATAAATATTTTATTTGTGAACAAAAGGGTCACATTGCAAGGGACTGTCCCAACAGGCAACAAGCTGGAAAATCAGAAAATCCGGGAGATTCTAAAGGAAAGAAGCCCAAAACATCAATAGGATTGGTGTTTGATGTTGTTAGTGATCAATCCAATGATGATGCTACTAAGTTGTACAGAGCATGGGCAAAATTAGGGATCAGCATGCATTGATTTTCTTTGATAATGGTGCACGAGCCAACTTCATCTCTATTGACATGGCAGCCCGTCTAGGCATCAAAGAGGATGAGATGGGACCACTAGGAAGGTCGGAATGGCATGTCAAGGCCATGCACAACTTGTCACACCACTCATTGGAAAGCTTTAGTTACATATACAAGGATATGTGGACAATGAAGAGTTCTTCATTGCTCCACTTGAGGGTTGTGATGTATTGTTTGGTATACCATGGTGTCACCGTATGCATGCAGTGATTGATTTCCGTGCAAAAAAAATCATTACTCAACATAAAGGAAAGGCACTCACAATCGATGTAAAGTTAAAAGGTGAATCTGTCCCTATTGTATCTGTAGTTGTCATTTCCAAAGTAATAAAAAATCATATTTCAGCGCACTTGGTTATTACTAAGGATAAAGATGATAGTGAGAATGTTGGAAATATGTCTAAGTTAAAGAAGAATCGCATGTCATTTCTGAAAATGTATGCTGATCGCTTCTCTCAATCACTTTCAGGGCAACTACCACCTAAAAGACCAAAAGATCATGGCATAGATCTTATCCCTCTAAGTAGCTCACCTAATAAGCCACCCTACATAGTCAATGCAGCCAAACAAGAGGAGATTATGAGTCAGGTAAATGAGCTATTAGAAAAAGGGTTGATTCAGCCCAACTCATCTCCTTTTTGTTCTCTAGTACTTTTGGTGCAAAAAAAGGATGGTTCATGGCACATGTGCATTGATTATCGTGCTATGAACAAGATTACGATAAAGAATCACTTCTCCATGGTGCAGAAAAGAACTTGCAAGTCCATGAGAAAGAGCTCTTGGCTGTAATTCATGCATTGTCTACGTGGAAACATTATTTGTTGGGGGTTGATTTTACAGTGCAAACAGACAATCAAACTTTGAGGTACTTTCCGACGCAAACAAAGTTGTCAGAGAAGCATATGAGATGGGAAAATTTTCTCTCTATGTTTCATTTTCATATTGTATATATTGATGATAAAAAGAATGTTGTGCCTGATGCACTGTCACGTAAGACACAAATTTCAGCCAGTAGAGGTATTGATGCCACGGTCAAGGTAGTGGAGCATTTCTTTTATTGGGCAACTTAGAACTGTTTGTTGGGACATACATCGTATGTTTGAAGGTAAAGCATGATAGGCAAAAGATGCCAGGTTTATTGCAGCCCTTGCCAATTCCGAATAGGCCTTGGCAGAGCATTGCAATGGACTTTATTTTTGAGCTTCCTAGGACACCTATAGGGATTGATGGGATATAGACTATCATTTGTAGGTTTAGTAAACAAGCCCATTTCATTCCGGTGAGAAAGAAAATAAAGACTGATCATATGGAACGATTGTTTTTGCAGCATATCTTTAAGTATCATGGTATGCTAAAGTCAATCGTTAGTGATCAAGACCCTCGCATTGACGTTTTTTTTTCTCAAATAAAATGTGGCTAATTATACTACTTTAAGAAAAACCCCGAATACAAGGAAGTGCTCATATGCTTGACAGACTAGTTGGAGCTGATGCAGAGTCACAGATATATCAAGTGTACAAGCCTCTCCGTGCGGTCTAGGGGGGATGGGGGCAAGAAGCCATGGAGGGGGGTGTATCGCCATCTGGGGCTGCTTGCATGCATCACAAAAAACAGGTCCCGACCGCCTTAAGTGCGCATGAAATGACAACAGAGCTCTTGATGAGCCTTGGAATCGCCCTGCACCTGATCCCACCAGCCGCGGAGGAAGTGGATGATGGAGGTCCAAAGCTCTGCTAAGGTCGCCTAAAAGTCTCTCTGTGTCAAAAGCCTCTTGGCACCGTGCCTTCCAGATATTCCATCCAGTAAGATTTCCTATGATCTCCCATACCTTAGTGCGGTCTGCTTTGGACTCCAGTACCTAGCGGATGGGTAGAGCCTCTAAACCGACCACTGCACACGACCCTGCCTCAATAATGAATATCGTGTCCTACATCCTGGCCTCATACAAAAGGTGACGACCCTGGTTGACTGCTTGCCAACAAAAAGCTCCCCATGAGATACATACAAGGCTGGGTGCTATACGGCAAAGGATGCGGCATGCTCCTCTCCACACAAGCTGCGCCGCCTCACGCGACCAAAGGTAGTGCTTTGGGCTTTCCAAAGGTTGCTGTGTGCAGCGCTTACAATCTCCCTCCTACATCATCTAGGCAAGCCAACTTCCCATCGCCAAGCTTCCATGTGCCACCAACCATAAGAAATACGATACCCTCCTTGGCCTCCAGCTATCCCATAGGCGGTGCTAGAAGGTCCGTCGAAAGGCTCCTTGATGCTGTGCTCCGCCCAATGTCTGCTACGTGACAGCGCCCAATTCATATCCTCCTACATCAGTATGTGTCTACCAATCCTGGCAGTGTACTCCAAGAACCTCAATGGCTTCTTAGTGACCGCAATGGCCGGCCATAGTCACTCTCCCGGATTCCACTCTAGCTCATCAAGTGGCCTGCCCTCCCAGATCCAAAGGCACCACTCCTTGAGCTCCTCTCAGAAGACAAAATGATCCTGCCACCATGTCTTCCCCTGAATGCCAATCACCCGAATCCTCCTCCATGAAAGGACAGCTATCCCCTCATCTTGTTGCCCTTCGTCAAGAGCCAGACGCCCCCCCTCATGTATGGTGAAGAAGGTGTTGTGCTAAGAAATGCACTTAGCCACTTAAACAGCCCCAAAATATGCTTATTTTAGGCTTATTTGAGCCAAAACCCTAAAACGGGGAGCGGATCGAGAAAGTTAAGTGGGAGAGAATCTAAAACCCTAATTTTCTATAATTGGCAACCAACTCTCCACTCTTTCACAATCTCGTTTTTGCAGGTTTCAGGTGTTACCAGCTTGCTGCCCACACCCCAGTCACGGAGGACATCTCAGCCCTTGCTGTCCATCATTGTTCCCTACAGTCTGGCGCCTGTTTCCAGCCCTCCACACATTGATTGCTATTGTTTCTGCCTAGCGACCAACTGCTGTTCATTTGCACTGCTGTCGTACAGCCTACCACGCCAGCAAACTGCTGCGTTTGCAGGCTCCAGCTGCCGCTCTAACAGTTTTCTCTCTCCTGTCTACAGTCGCTGCAGTCTTTCTCTCTCCTGCAAGCTGCCCTGCCTGCGTTTTCAGTCTTTCTCTCTCCTACAGGCTGTCGTGCCTGCGTTTTTAGTCTTTCTCTCTCCTTACGGATGTCTGCATCAAATCCAACTTCTCACTGCTGCGTTTGCTGGTGTTTGACATCCGGAGGTTGCCTTGCTGCGATTCGGGATCCGTTCGGAGTACAACACACTCTCCAGCTCATTACCCCTGCCCTAATCCTAGAGATACAGGAGTTCGAGGTTCAGTATTCATTCACGGCATAGTGTGTTTGCTGCATGAGCATCGTATTATTAGTAGTCATATCATTTCATTTATTCACTGTGTTCATTGTCTCTGAGTTACTCTAACCCTAACCTTAACTGTGTTCTTTTTATCAGTCTGTGCTTTGTCGTATGGTTTCTGTGTAAATGTATTTTTCTTTACATGGTATCAGAGCCTGGTACTCTCTGAGAAACCTAGGCCTTTGATCTGAAAGCTCTTCACAAGAAGCAAGAACAACAGTAGGTTCAAATGACTTCGAACACATCAACACCGATTCAGTCTCCAGATCAGTCTATGCCGAGAACCGAGCGAGAGTGGGTCGATCAGCTTGCTCCACAAAGTTCCGACATAGTGGGAGAAACATCTGAGTACATGGAAGAAAAGATAGGCAAGCTGACCTCTGAGGAATATAAACTGATCGTAGCCTATCGACAAAAGAAGATTGAGGAGCTCGACCAAAGGATTGCCCTTCAAGAAAAGCTTCTAAATGAAGGTATGCATGGATTTCACTCTTCAAATGTTGCGCGTAAGTCTGATAAGATGGGGCCCCCTCTTGGAAAGTAAGATTCAGAGTATGTTTCATTTTTTCAGACTCTTCCGTCCTGTCTGGTGCAAGGTACTTTTGATTCATCTTTTGTGCCTTCTTATTTTACCTCTTCTGTTTTGCAATATACTGGTAGAGATCATGTGGAAGAAAGAGTCCAGTCTGTTGACTACGGAAAAGGTCCTTTAGAGGACCAATTCTTGTATGTTAACACATGTCGCGGGGATTATAAGAAAAAGCCAGGTACCTCTTCTTCTGTCCTTTCTTCTTTTCCGTCTACTTCACATAATCAGAATGAATTTGGTGTTCCTTTCACTTCATTACATGGTATATCATCGTCTTCACAATTTCATTTTCAGTCTTTAAATGATAAAAATGAACAAAACGAATCTGCACCTCATACACTTCACTTTCAAAATCCACCCATCCCACTACATTTTTCCGCTGCTTCACCACTTCCATTTACACCATTTATATTTCCATTTCAGACACCTCATGTCGTACCACACATCGATGTGCACACTTGACTGACCGCTATGCGGCTCGAGATAGAACCCGTCGTATTAATCTTGACCATGAACTTCAGCTTTTCAAAATTACTGACCGGGATGACTTGAAAGTCAAGTTGGCTGAGTATCGGCGTCTCCTCGCTGAATTCTCCACTACAGCAACTCCCAAGTCCTCTGACGATCAGGTCACATTGTTCCTAAATAAACTCCCCAATAAATACTTCAATTTTATGGAAGGAATAGTTTCAAAGCCTACCATGTCTACATTCTATGAATTTGAGTGTTAGCAATTGTGTTACGCACGGTTGTTCAATCAATTTGATATGAATTCCTCTTCAGAGGAGGTCTTCTTGCTCATTCTCAGAAAGGGCAACAAGGAAAGGGCTCACATGACACACTTTCTGACCGAGCCGACCGCCGAAGGCTCCGTGTTCCATAGCTTCCAAGCCTTAGCCACATCTCGGGAGCCTACGCACAATGAGCGTCTTTGGCATTTTCGCTTAGGGCATCTTGGTTATGACTCACTTTATGAGTTGTCACGCCGTGAGCTGGTTGAGGGCCTTCCACGCCTGAAGCTAGCTCGAGATGTCTGTAAAGCCTGTCAGCTCGGGAAGCAGTACCTCTTAGATTGATTCACGTTGATCTTTGTGGACCGACATCCACTGCTGCTTTGAACGGCGCATTGTAATTCTTTTTGATAGTGGATGATCATTCTCGATACATGTGGGTATACTTCCTCAAGCATAAGTCAGATGCTTTCACATATTTTTCTGCTTGGGTGCTACTAATTCATAACCAGACTGGTCGTCGTGTTGGGTGCATGAGGAGTGATAGCAGTGGTGAGTTTATCTCCCACAAGTTTTCCGAGTTTCTACAGAAGCATGGTATTTCTCGCCAGCTCACCTCTACCAACTCCCCCTCTCAGAATGGAGTCGTAGAGCGTAGGAACTGCCCAGTCATGGAAATGGCACACTCTATGTTGTTCGCAGCAGAGCTTCCTGAGCGCCTTTGGGTCGAGGCTGTTTACACTTCGGTGTACATCCTCAACCGGTGCCCGACTGCGGCTCTTCCTTAGAAGACCCCGTATGAGGCATTTTTTGGCTCTCGGCCTATTATTTCCCATTTCAGAGTCTTCGGGTGTCGTGCTACACATACACACCTGATGACAAGATAGGAAAGCTTACTCCTCGAGCTGATCTCCTTATTTTTGTGGGATATTCCTTTGAAGCGAAAGCCTATCATTTGTTCAATCCTCGGACAAACAAGGTGACTGTTAGGCAAGATGTCGTATGAGAACCCTACTGGTGGCCGATCTGTAAAGTGCGGAGACCCCGCATATCTAAGCCTGGGGAAAACCCAACCTCACCATGGTGCCCTCTAGGAAATCCCAGTCCACCCTGTCATAAGCTTTCTCGAAATCCAAGAGTAGTACAGCCAGTCTCTGCCCACTGTGCTGAGCCCACTCTGTCACCTCAAAGAAGGTGAATACATTGTCTAGGATGCTCCTATCCTGGACAAAGCCTGCCTGTATGTTATGAATGATGTCTGGAAGCACGGGGCGTAGTCGCCTACCAATCATCTTTGACAGTGTCTTATAGGCCACTGACAATAAGATGATCGATCTCCACTGGGAAAGCTCCAACCGGTCTCCTCCTTTGGGGAGAAGACTGATAAGGCCTGCAAAAAGACTCCCTGGCATCTATCTTGAAGTGAAAATCTCCTAGAAGGCCATCAGTAGGATCTTGTCGAAAATTAAATGTGTCTATCCATAATTGAATTGGCTAGGCTATTTGCAACCTAGAGTGGTCCTCAACCTCTGTTGATCCTTAGACTGGCATTAATTAATTAATTAATGCTAGTCCCTAGTATCACCACCGACAATTAGTAGCCAAATAACTGTCCCAGGGTCAGAATTGACACCTACTGACCCCCAAAGCCTAGCTGGCATAACTTATCATAACTTTTGCCTTTGACACCCATTGCATCCTTGGGGTCCTTGGCATGTTGCCATGAAATAACTACCATGTGCATCACATGTACTTAAAAACCCTTACACATTTGATTAAATAACTTAATCAAATGTTATTAGGGAGATTAAAGCATCTCAAAATTTCACGTCCCCATGACAAACCTTCCCCTTGAAATCCTGCAATCATCCTCGATTGCACTGCATTGTGCCAAAGAAAAAGTATATTGCACTGAAATTTCCATAAGGCATCACAAACACAACATTGCACACTATTGTCCAACCATGACACATGCCCCAAACCTTGCTGAAAATTTCCAGCTAGCATAAACAATCTAGAAGTGTTGCTAGAAACCCATTCGATCCATCCATAACTCATGTTTATCAACTCTTTTGACTTCAAAACCACAGTAACGCATATTTTCAACATAAACCATGGCTAAAACTATCAATGGCATTTACTAACATGCTATTGTCCATGGAAGCAACTGTAAACCATTGAAAACTGAGGATAATCTAATCATAAATTGGTCATTTGCCGATCTGACAACTGATCACAAACTATTGCAAATGTGATCCCAAACTGATCATAAACTCATTGCAAAAATTAACCAGTAATCAATGCTAAAACTGATCCCAAAGTGACCATAAACAGTTTTCAATTTGATTAAAAACTGAGCTGAAACTGATCAGAATTTTTGTCTCAAATATTTATGCCAAATTGATCAAAAGCTAATGGAAAAGTATAGTTTCAATGCCAGGGTGAAACTTACTCATCTGCATACATCTCACAGTGACTAATACACTAAGTAGTGACCTCATGGCAAACATTGTCAGCAAAGTACCTTGGATGCATGCAAATACATATGAGATCCACTACATACGATAGTTGTCCACAACTAGCGGAGTGGCAGTGCTACCTCCCCCCTTGAGCATCAGACAATACTCCGAATCCCTGTTGTGTTGAAACTGACTGAGCTCAAACTAAAGTCGGACTGAAAGCATCTAGGTAAAGCTGCAATAACTAAGGATGGTTTACCAAGTTACCCTCTTCCATCCATTTGGCATCCATTGGTGAATAATTTTGAAATTTCACCAAGTATCTCCTGGAAACTTTACCTTTGACCTTTCTTTCCTTATGTGCCAAAATCTGCTCGGGTACCAAAATCTCACCCAGCTCCTCAACCTCAGGCTGAATTTCACCAAGCATATACTCCGGCACATCACCACGAAAAGCCTTAATAAACTGATACGAAAGGCATTGTGTATCCGCCAATGTTGAGGTAATTTCAGCCAATATGCCACATCGTTGATATTTTTCAACATCTGAAACGGCTCATAGTATCTCATACTCAACTTCGGATATAATCTTTCTCTTTCTTTCATCTTTTTTAGTCTTGCCTTTTCAAAACGAAAGCACGTCTATGGTGATCAACTACCCCCCTTTGCTTTTCCTGCAAACTCTGAAGTGCATACTTTATCTTTGCATAGGCTGCATCCAAGTTTTCCACATAACGGTCAGCCTCAAAGATCTTATCCTTAGTTTGCAAGCTAGGTGGTACCTTCTTGCCACACTCAACCACCTCAAATGGAGCTTTGCTAGTGGAACTATGCATTGTGTTGTTGTAAGCAAACTCGACCAAGGGCAAATACTGCTCCCACTGTGTCTTGTGGTCTAAAACATAGCACCTCAAAAGATCTAACACTGTGGAATTTTCTTCCTTAGACTAACCATCTGTCTGCTGATGGAAGGATGATGAGAATTTCAACGTGGTACCCATATTCTCAAACAACCCCTTCCAAAATAAATTAGTCATCCGAGGTGTCGGGTTTCACCATAGAGGAGTGTCTTTGATCTGCAATAGGGCACTGAGACACTTTTTACTCTCCGTAAGAGAGGTTTTTTCCCCACAGTCATATTATTCTCTATCTGTGCATTTATGTTACACAATTCGGTCACTTACCACACGTTACACACTTTTAGGGTGTGAACGTACCTTAAGAC
Organism: Lygodium microphyllum; assembly: GCF_053477565.2. Taxonomy (NCBI): domain Eukaryota; kingdom Viridiplantae; phylum Streptophyta; class Polypodiopsida; order Schizaeales; family Lygodiaceae; genus Lygodium; species Lygodium microphyllum. The sequence continues at coordinate 65,492,874 of NC_141154.1, read as the reverse complement.
ACTTACACAACCCTAAGGTCTAAGGGTTGTGTTTTATTCTTTCACTTACACACTTTGAATCTAATCGTGTGTCGAGCTATATCTACACTCTCACACTCTCTCTAATGTTCACTTTGTGTTGAGTTGATAGTTACCATCTCCATCATCAACATTTGGTATCACAACACCCAGGTTTGCTAAGCTCCTCGTCGGCTCAACCTAGTCAAGCTCGCCTCTTCGCACTGTCTAGTCCTACACCAGTAGGATCGCCACCCTGTTGCTGCCCCCGACCCGCCCGACTGCTCTGCAGTAGCCCCCCTCCCGCCTTCATGTTCAGGTGCGTCACCCCCTGGTCCAACGCCTCCTATGTGCCCGTCGAGTCCCACTACCACCCTATACTGCGCCACCTGTGCTTTGCCAACATTGCCAGCTTTTGCCGCTTCTTCGCTAGTTGCCGCTAGGTCCTCTAGCTCACCTAGGCCGCCGCCTGCCCGCTTGGGCAGTTCCATCTGCACTCTCGGCAATCATCACTCATTCTCTGCCTACCCTTGGCGTCATAGGTATATCTCATTATTTTCATATTGAAATTTAAGTCGCATGCTTTGTACTCTCCTATCTCTCTCTCATCCAAGAAGCACTTTCTATTTAGCTTGATCTAATCCAAGCACTAAAAAAGAGAATCAACTTGGTGCTCAGAGATAGCAAAAATTAGGGTTTCAAAACCCTAATTTTCAGAATCGCGGCAAATCAATCTTTTTGTATATGGTTTAAGCACTTGGTGCCCGTGGTTTTGTTTCAATAAATTCTTATCGAGGAGGGCCGAGTCCCCTCTCAATGTGGTGTCAACTCTCTCTCTCTTTCTCTCTCTCTCTCTCTCTCTCTCTCTCTCTCTCTCATTTTCATGATGATAATTAATCGAGTTGGTTAAGTTCAAAATATTGTCATTCTCACATTCGTCCCCGCGCTTACATTGTGCATTTCAATTTATGTTATTTGCCGATTGCTATAATTAAGTGCTTAATCAAGGAATTACCACCCTTTCCAAGAAGGAAGGCTAGTTTCATCATGCAAATAACTCAGGTCATGGTGATGTCCATCAGCCAGGCACCTGCCCCAACCCTCCATTACTGCTGCATTTGTTGCAGTCCACCTTCTACCAGCAAGTTCTGAGCTGTTCCTAGCCATACGACTGCTGCCAAGGCTATATTTGCTGCACAGCCCTGCCGTACAGCAGCTGACATCATCAGACTGCTGCCGCTCAATCATTTCTAGCCTGTGTCTGCTGCCTGCAAGTGCCACTCTGATCAGATTCGTCCTCTAAGAGCTGACAACTATCGATTTGCTGCTGCCTCCTCAGTCTTCTTCAGCCAATGCACTGCATTTTTGGGACGGTGCAGCTTGCACTGCTATTTACAATAGTTGTGAGAATGCATGGATCTTGAGCATGGCTGCAGCTATGGAGGTTGGAAAGTGGTGACTAGAATCATTGCAACATGGACAAATGACACTAACTATTACTTGAGTGAATTAGGTTCCAAGATTGAATGCTTGGACTCATGAACACAATCTCAAGTAGGACGTGACAATAACACAGAGTGTAGTACAAAGTACAATAACATTGTCAAAAGATGACGTACCAGCAAGACAGCAAGGTTTGCGGGGAGAAACACAAAGTGAACTCAGCAAACATGGAGAAGAAAAGAGAAGAGAGAAGAAACTCTGATGAATGGAATGATGAAGTTCTGAATCATGGAGTGAATGTGATACAAGGGAACAAGGATGCCGTAGCACAAGGAAAATGATGAAGACAACCACGAACCACGAACCACAATGTCCTCCTGAATGTGAGCCAATCATTTCCTGGACAGTATGGACGTCAGTGCCACATCAGCATGTGCCACGTCAGCACCTGCAGTCAAACAGGTTACTGAAGTCAGACAGTTTTTACTGCAATCGCTGCAGTTATTTCCTATTTTTCGGCTATTTATAGCCGGTTTTGTGGCACACTCCAGTACACATTATTCAATGATTTCAGATTCTGATCTTGAGATCTGTGGGCTGAGACAGACTGTGCTCGGGCTGACGGAGATCAAGGTCATCAAGTCGGAGACATACGCAGATATTTCCTCTGCCCCCTTGTGTATTTCTGCACTCTTATACAGCATACTACACCGCAGATTTGCTGCCTTTACACTATCTCCTTTTCTCTCTCTCTCTCTTCTCTCTGTGTTCACTCTCTCTCAGTCTTTGTCCTACGCTTCTGCATCGCTTCACTCTGACATGGTATCAGAGCGTGAAGATGGACTGATTGAGGGCTGAACCTATCTAAAGAGGAGATTTCAACGCGACACAAGGCTGCGTTTCCAGGATTCGAGGGCGAGCGGGAGGGTTGTGCATCGAACAAGGCTGAAGCGAGCGTGGGCATGCGGGAAAGGAGTCTAATCGGTGAATTTGCTGCAGGTTATTGTTGTTCGAAGGGGAGGAAGGCTACATTTGAGGCCTTCCATTGCAGATTTTACCTTTTCATCGCCTCCGGCTAGTGAAGAAGGTTTGGGCAGCGGAGGAATCAGCCCTAGAAGGCTGCGTTTTCACAGTCAGAGGGGGCTGTTTTTTGTTTGTGCAGGTATTGCAAGTTAGCATGTCTACAAAGACTGATTTGAAGTTCCAGGCGATCATGGACAGGAAGGTGCCTGTCCTACTAGCTCTTCCATCAGATCAAAAGCTTGATGGTGATAATTACCGCATCAAGCGGGTGATGATGTTAGCCATTTTAGAGTCTTATGATTTGGCGGAATTGGCGATGGAGGAGACTAACAGGCCCTCGGTGAGGGATAAGTCCAAACTCTCTTCCAATGCTCGTGCAGAGTTGACCAAGGCCCAGTCTCATTGGGACAAATTGAATGCCAGGATTCGATCTTTTTTGTTTCTGTATTGCACCACAGCCGTGATAGGTCACATCGAGCACTTGACGGTGGCTCATGAGATATGGCTGGAGCTTGATCAGATGTACAACCGGATGACCTTGATGAAGAGGGTTTTTATGGAGGTGCAGATGCGGACTTTGTCTGTGAATAAGTCTTCTTCACTTCGGGAACACATCAATAAGCTTCGGCAGCTTCAGATGCAGGTTCAAAATGCGAGAAAGCCTATTTCCTCCAAAGACATGGCGATCACTTTACTATCCCAGTTGCCGTCACGATTAGGTACTTTTTATTCCGCTCTTATTACTTCAGGGCCGGAGTCGACTCTTCAGTGGGAAGAGTTGGTTCCTATGGTCTTGGACCAAGAGGAACAATCGAAGGGATAGTGCAACCAGCCTTCCTTCTTGGAATGGGTGGTGATAACCTGATTTAAGAGTTAATTACAGCAACAAATAAATGCACATAAAATGAAATACACACTTTACCATAACATTCTTGGACAGTAAACACCCTGTTGGCCCCAAAATTGGCGCCCCTTGCGGTATTTCTTTAGCTTTCATTCAATTGGAAGGAGTACAACTTGAGATTCTTCAATCTCCTCCTGCTAACCAATTGCTCTTGCTGTCATAAATGTCCAGCAAGCCTTTTGGGTCGTTTGCCCCTTGATTCACCCAGGACTTCTTCTCCAATTTGACCCTTGACTGGTCAAATGCTGCCCCAAATCAATTCGGGATGGGCTGGCTCCTGAAATCCCTTGATAATCTTCAATTATCAGCTGTTGATTTCAGTCCCTTGAGCCTTCAATCTCTAGCACGGATCCCAAGGCGACTGCTAAACCCTAGTTTCTGGTGTGAATTAGGGTTTACTGCAGAAATTACAAATCAGCCCACCAAAAATGGCTGAGATCTCCTCCGAATGGCTAAGAATTGCTGAGAATGGCTAAGCATAGGCTGAAGGAGATGAGAGAATGCTGTAGAGAGAGAAAATTTTGAGATTTGTCGCGAAGAACTGATCAGAATCAGTTGCTGCCCTGTTGTACCAGCCCCAAACAGATGCACCAACAACAATAGGAGCATCAGAGACTGTGATCTTCAAGAGAAAGTGCATCAGCAACAATTGTCAGCTTCCCAAGGTCAAGAATATGCAATCTCCATCACCAAAATGGTCTCCAATGGCTGGGAATTGGCCCCAAAAGCTGGCAGCAACAGCCCAACCCCTCTTTCCAACAGCTCCCAAATGAAAAAACGAGATTTCCCTCTCTCTTCAGCCCTATTTAACCTTTCCCCCACTTGCATGGGAAAGTTTTGCCAAGTGGCAGCTTTCTTAATCCATTTTCAGCAATTTCCAGTCATTTAATTAATTTTCAGAATTAATTAATTCTGAAAATTAATTCAGCCCTTAATCCATGCCCAGAAAATTGACCTTGCCCATCCAAAAATTGATTGGCTAGGGCATTTGCAACCCAAAGTGGTCCCATGCATTAATTGACCCTTGGACAAGCATTAATCCATTAAATAATGCCTAGTTCCTAATGTCACCACTGACATTTAATGGCCAATAAATGATCCTAGGGGCAAACTGACACCAAAATTCACCTAGAATCTAACAAGTGTAACTTGTTACAACTTTTGCCTTTGACACCCATCTTTTTCACAGGGTCCTTCGACCTTCAACTGTGAAAAAGTAGCTTGCACCTCACATGTGCAAAACATGTGTATCTTTTAATTGCACATTTGATTAATCCTTTAATCACATGTCAATTAAACATAAGCAAAGCATCAAATTTTCACGTCCTCGTGACAGACAGAATGCTTCCAAATCGGAGGTATTGGTTGATCAAGCCTCTTAGAAGAAGGGGAAGGACCAAAAGAAGAAGAAGGAGGACAACAAATCCAAGAAGGACAAGAGAAGGAATCGACTTGCCATATTTGTGGAAAGATCGGTCACTGAAAGAAGGATTGCCCCGACAAAGACAATAAGGATACTAAGAAGAAGGACACGAAGGACTCTGGAGCGGTGGCTGCACCCTCATCAGTTGCTTTTCTACACTTAGTAGTCATTGAGGACTCTGCACCGACAACTTCTGATGCTGCGATGACAGCTCCCCAGGCTCGAGAGTGAATTGTGGGCAATGGTGCCTCACGGCAAATGACTCCTTCTTCCCTTGGTGTTGCCCATTTGCGACCTTCGCATGGGCAGATTCTCATTGGAGACAGCTCTTCTGTATCTATTGCTGTGCGGGGTGAGATGCAGCTTATTCCAGATGGACGTGGTGGTACCCACACCTCTTAGGTGTTGCATGTGCTAGGATTCGGATATCATTTACTTTCGATTCATAAGATTTGTGCTCTTGGCCTCTTGGTGGAGTTTGACAGTGATACTATTCGACTCCTTGATCGTGGATCGAGGAAGGTTCTCTCTGCAGGGTATGAGGAGAATGGAGTCTACAAATTGAAGTCTTCTTCAGCTCTTACCTCTCTTCTTCTTACTTCTCAAACACAGTCCGAGCTATGGCATGCTCGGCTTGGCCACCTAAACTACGAGTACCTTCGAAAGGCGTCGCAAGGGTCATTTGTCCAAGGCTTGCCAGACATAGTGGTGAGCCATCAGCCATGTGTCTCCTCCATTCGTGGGAAACTGCATTGGGATGCGATTCCCAAAAAAGCTTCTAGGAGGTCTACTTCACCCATGGAGCTTGTATCTACGGATCTTTGTGGCCCGATGAGGACCGAGTCCCTAAAGGGGAGCTTGTACTTCATGTTGATCGTAGACGACTACAGCAGGATGACTTGGGCCTATTTTTTGACTTTGAAGTCGGAGGCTTTCTCTCATTTCAAGGATTGGCCTCTCTTTGAAGAGAACCGTTCTGGCCGGCAACTGAAAACCTTGCATTCAGACAAGGGAGATGAATTTATATCTAATGAGTTTGCTCGTTTTTGTGCAGATAGGGGCATTCACCAAGAGTTTGCTAACACCAACACTCCCCAAGAGAATGACATTTTGGAGCGGAAGAACCGAAGTGTGATCAAGATGGCACGCACCATGATGAAGCACCGACAGAAACCTCAGTTTCTGTGGGCCAAGGCAGTGGTTACCGTAGTTCATATCCTTAATCGATCTCCTACTTTGGCCGTTGACAAGATGACACCTTTTGAGGCTTACTTCGAGACTAAGCCTGATGTCTCTTATTTCAGGATCTTTGGGCGTGACGCTTATGTGCACATTCCAAAGACGCAGCGTGATAAGTTCGAGGCGGCTTCTCGACAACAGGTTTTTGTTGGCTATAGCTCCCAATCCCAAGGTTATCGTTTGTTTGATCCTGTTAAGCGGGATGTCTACACGAGCCGAGATATGCGGTTTGTGGAAGTACCGGCCACAAAGGAGAGTGAGGAGCACCCCATCCTTGGAGAACCAAGGGAGAGTTGGACTCCCGAGACAGTTCCTTTGGAGCCAGAGTCTCTTAATGGAGATTCTTCTTCGGATTCAGAGTCTTCTCTTCCACCGGCCACCCCCAAGGAGCTTCCGTCGATGGATGTTCCTGAGTCTTCAGCAGATGAAGAGCGACTGGGAGAGGTTCGTCCTCCTCGTTGGGCCCATGACACCCTCCGAGATTCAGGGATTGAGGGGGTCCCTGAGGAGTGGAGACTATAGGATGAACCGCGGAGGTCACAGACGAACCATGCACATTCTTCGGAGCTTGTCTGCTCCAACTATTGTTTACTGACCCGTGTTATGCAGGATCGAGAGCCCACTTCCGTGAAGGAGACTTTGCAGTCTGATCATTGGCGGAAGGCCATGGAAGCCGAGTTGGAGGCTATTGAGAGAAATGGCACTTTGTCTCTTGTGCCTCGTCTCTCTCACAAGAAGGTAATTGGTGTCAAGTGGGTCTTCAAGACCAAGTACCTTAGCGATGGTTCTTTGGACAAGCACAAGGCTCACCTTGTTGCTAAAGGTTTTGCTCAGCACCCAGACATTGATTTCCATGATACTTTTTCCCCCACTACTCGTATGGCAACTATTCGCGTTGTTCTTGCCTTAGCTGGCCATAGGAGATGGCCTATTTATCAGTTGGATGTGAAATCGGCCTTTTTGAATGGTGACTTACAGGAGGAGATCTATGTTGAGCAGCCTCCTGGCTTTGGATCCTTGGATGGGAAAGTTTACAGGTTGAAGAAGGCCTTGTATGGCCTGAAGCAGGCTCCGCGTTCATGGAACGAGAAGATTGACTCGTTTCTTCAGTCGAAGTTGGGATATCGATGCTCCAAGCCCGATCCGCAGCTTTATGTGCACACTTCCGAGGTTGGTCGTGTGTTGTTCGTGTTATATGTTGATGATTTGATTTTGACAGGGAATCATACACAGAAGGTCCGCGAGACCAAGACAGCTTTACATCAGGCATTCGAGATGACGGATTTGGGGCTTCTTCATTTCTTCTTGGGTCACGAGATTTATCAGTCTCAGAGGGGGATTTTCATCTCTCAGCAGAGGTACATTCAGGAGCTCTAGGTGACTTTTGAGATGGAGACTTGTTGGCCCATTACTACTTCTATGGATCCGAATTGGAACGCCACTTCTCACTCAGATTCTCCCGTGATGGATGCTTCACGCTACCGTCAGTTGATTGGATCCTTGATTTGGCTTCTCAACACTCGTGTAGATCTTTGTTTTGCTGTGGGTCTTTTGGCAAGGTTCATGATGGAACCCAAACAGGTGCATTGGCAGATTGCCCTGAGGATTCTTTGGTATTTGAGGGGGACCTCTAACTTAGGGATTTCTTATCCCGCAGATACAAATGCTTCAAATCTGGTTCTTGCAGGTTGGAGTGACTCGGATTGGGCTCGCAATGTGGACCGCCGACGGTCTACTACAGGCTACTGTTTTATCTTGGGTACAGGTGTTATCTCTTGGAGTAGCAAGAAGCAGCCCATGGTAGCCCTTTCTTCTACTGAGGAGAGTATTGGGCTGCGTCTTCCACCACATGTGAGATTGTCTGGCTTCGGAGATTGTTGGAGGAGCTTGGCTGTCCCCAGACTCGTCCTACTCTTCTGCGGTGCGACAATGAGAATCGCATTGCCTTGATACGGAATCCTGTATTCCATGTGCGGATGAAGCACATTGAAATCCAGTGTCACTTCATTCGGGAGAAGCTTCTGGATGGGACCATTGATGTGGAGTATTGCAAGACGGAGGATAATCTTGCAGATTTGTTCACGAAGGTGCTTCCCCAGGCTCTTCTTCAGCACCATTCCTGATCCCTCAATCTTTTTGACCCATCCAGGATCTAAGAGGGGGTGTTAGCCAGTCATTTCCTGGACAGTACGGACGTCAATGCCACATCAGCACCTACAGTCGGACACGTTACTGCAGTCGGATAGTTTTTACTGCAGTCAGCTGCATTTAATGTAGCCGACCTGCTGCAGTTATTTTCTATTTTTCAGCTATTTATAGCCGGTTTTGTGGCACACTCTAGTACACATTATTCAGTGATTTCAAATTTTGATCTTGAGATCTGTTGGCTAAGAAAGATTGTGCTCGGGCTGACGGAGATCGAGGTCATCAAGTCAGAGACATACGCAGATATTTTCTCTGCCCCCCCTTGTGTATTTCTGCACTCTTATATAGCATACTAAACCGCAGATTTTCTACGTTTACACTGTCTCGTTCTCTCTCTCTCTCTCTTCTCTTTGTATTCACTCTCTCTCAGTCTTTGTCCTACGCTTCCACATCGTACACTCTAACACTGAAGGGGTGCGAGGGCAGTGGAGAGGCTGGAGAGGAGAGGTGACGGACTGAATGAATCAGCTGTGAGGAATGAATGAGAGAGTGGCCTATAAATAGGCACAGTCAATCTAGGATGGCACCCCTTTTTGGGGCTGCAAACCCTAAACACAAAACGCAAAAACGCAAACTACGAGTGAAGGGTTTCTCAATACCCCCTCTCAGTCCCAAAAAGGGAAACAAGAGAAGAGTGAGGTGGAGATGAAATGCTACATGCTAAAGAATGCTCATGCAGCAAGTGCCACTTGGACAGTGTCCCTCGTGGGGAAATTGTTCACTTGCCCAAGTGCCCTAGTACAAAGATGATGAAAACATGCAATGCATGGGAGGAATGTCAGACTTTGTGTGGTGCCAAGAACCATAAGGATACATCCGTACTCGATCTCGGAGGTTGGCTCTATGCTGACCAAGGGATAATTTACAAAGAAGATCCACCCTATAATCTGAGAATACCACCTGAAAGGAGACCTTTGAAGATAATCAAGAGATTGGATGAGCTATAGAACCTGAAAATCAACACACAGAGAGAAGCCACTAGCTCCGTGTATGCATGCAAGAAGGAATATGAGGGCCTCATCACCAAGTCGCAAATGAACCTCCAAGGCCACGATCTTACCGAAGAAGGTATCTGGGGTGGTAAAGAACCCCCATAGGTGGCCTCTTGAACCTGAGTAGGCGAGGGTGAAGGGTGGGGCTCAAACTGAGCAATGAGTAGGCAACAATTGTTGCTTCTCAATGGAGCGGACCGGAAAGTCGAAGAAGAGGAAGGAGTTGAGCAGTCACTGTCTCTCAAAGGAGCAGACTGACGAGGAGACGGTATCACTGTCTCTCAATGGAGCTGACTGCAGATCTATAGGTCATGGAAGCCACTATACACCTGAAAATAAGTGGGAGAAGACTATTGCTCGCATTGCGACAATCTCCAAGAGGTCGTAGCACCAATCGATCCTCCATGTGCTTGAAAGGACTTAGTGCGCATCGGATGCGTCTTATGGCCTTGAGCATAGTACTCTGATCGCCGATGCAGAACGATCTCTATGGCCCAGAAATGAGAGGTGGCACAAGGAGTGCCTGGTGGAAGACGCATATACTCCGAAGGGGTGGGGAGCAAAGGACGATGTCGACAGTCTTCAATGGGATGACCGTTCGTGCCACAATAGTAGCACCCAGTAGAAGTGCAATCTGTCAGTGGAGACACCATGGTACCGGTGTGGCAAACTAGTGAAGGGAGGGTGGGAGGGAAAAAAAAGAATATCTTCCAATGCGCAATGAAAATTGTCACAAGGATGTGAAAATTTGATGCTTTGCTTATGTTTAATTGACATTTGATTAAAGAATTAATCAAATGTGCAGTTAAAAGATGCACATGTGAGGTGCAAGCTACCTTTTTTACAGTTGAAGGTCCAAGGACCCTGTGAAAAAGATGGGTGTCAAAGGCAAAAGTTGTAACAAGTTACACTTGTTAGATTCTAGGTGAATTTTGGTGTTAGTTTGACCCTAGGACCATTATTGGCCATTAAGTGTCAGTGATGACACTAGGGCCTAGGCATTAATTAATGGATTAATGCTTGTCCAAGGGTCAATTAATGCATGGGATCACTTTGGATTGCAAATGGCCTAGCCAATTAAAATTTGGATGGGCAAGGTCAATTTTTTGGGCATGGATTAAGGGCTGAATTAATTTTCAGAATTAATTAATTCTGAAAATTAATTAAATGGCTGAAAATTGCTGAAAATGGATTAAGAAAGCTGCCACTTGTTTCCCATGCAAGTGGGGGAAAGGCTAAATAGGGCTGAAGGGAGAGGGAAATCTCGTTTTTTTTATTTTGGAGCTGTTGGGAAGAGGTGTTGGACTCTTCGCGACAAATCTCAAAACTTTCTCTCTCTACAGCATTCTCTCATCTCCTTCAGCCTACGCTCAGCCATCCTCAGCAATTCTCAGCCATTCGGAGGAGATCTCAGCCATTTTTGGTGGGCTGATCTGTAATTTCTGCAGTAAACCCTAATTTACAGCAAAAATTAGGGTTTAGCAGCCACCTTGGGATCCATGCCAGAGATTGAAGGCTCAAGGAACTGAAATCAACAGCTGATAATTGAAGATTATCAAGGGATTTCAGGAGCCAGCCCATCCCGAATTGATTTGGGGTAGCATTTGGCCAGCCAAGGGTTAAATTGGAGAAGAAATCCTCGGTGAATCAAGGGGCAAATGACCCAAAAGGCGTGCTGGTCATTTATGACAGCAAGAGCAATGGGTTAGCAGGAGGAGATTGAAGAATCTCGAGTTGTACTCCTTCCAATTGAATGAAAGCTAAAGAAATATCGCAAGGGGCACCAATTTTAGGGCCAACAAGGTGTCTACTGTCCAAGAATGTTATGGTAAAGTGTGTATTTCATTTTATATGCATTTATTTATTGCTATAATTAACTCTTAAATCAGGTTATCACCACCCATTCCAAGAAGGAAGGCTGGTCTCAAAAATGATAGAGATATCAAATGTTGATGCCGAACCCGCCACCGGTCTTGTCTTCTCTGATGAGGAGGAGAGAGAGAGACTAAAAACGCAAGAAAAACCAGCAGTAGCAATCAGCATGATGAAATTAGCTCTGAACAATGTGTGGTCGGCTGGAAACAGGCGCCAGACTATTATAGACAGCAACGGCCAGCTTGGACCACGATGTCCTTCGCGTCCGGGGTGTGGGCAGCAAGCTGAAATACCTAAAATTTGCAAAAACGAGATTGTTTTCTGAATGGTGAGTGATCAGCAACAGTCGCTCTACTGTAAATAGCTGCAAACTGCGGGCGGAAGGCTGGAAACGTGCACTAGACTATAGATGACAGCAAGGGACAGTTGAGACTGCAATGTCCTCCATGAAAGGGGTGTAGGCAGCAAGCTGAAAACACCTGAAACCTGCAAAAACGAGAATTTGATGCAACGGAAGAAGAAGAGAAGTGAATGCCGAACCTGCCACCGGTCTTTGCCTTCACTGGAGTGGAGGATCTTTGCCGCTGTTTGAGCAGATCCAGCTCTAATACCATGTCAAAAGATAACGTACCAGCGAGACAGTAGGGTTTGCAGAGAGAAACACGGAGTGAACTCGGCAAACATGAAGAAGAGAAGAGAAGAGAGAAGAAACTCTGATGAATGGAATGATGAAATTCTAAATCATGGAGTGAATGTGATACAAGGGAACAAGAGTGTCGTAGCATAAGGAAAATGATAAAGACAGCCACGAACCACGAACCTCAATGTCCTCCTGAAGGGGTGTGAGGGCGGTGGAGAGGCTGGAGAGAAGAGGTAACGGATTGAATGAATCAGCCGCGAGGAATGAATGAGAGAGTGGCCTATAAATAGGCACACTCAGTCTAGGATGGCGCTCCTTTTGGGGGCTGCAAACCCTAAACGCAAAATGCAAAAATGCCAAAATGCAAACTACGGGTGAAGGGAGAAGGGTTTCTCAACAGCATTGCATTGAAAGATGAACCAAGTACATGCTTTTATAGCTTTTCCAGCTTCTCCACTCTCCTCGCTATGCTTATGGGATACAGGTCTCCTCATCATGCAACATACATCATTTGACCTATTTTCCAACACTAGTCACTATATGGAACAAGGCTCATGTTTCAAGGTCCGTTGAGAGTATGACACACTCCCCAGCTCATCTCTGCCCCAGTCCATTTTGAGACATGGGAGTCCAAGGTTTTTTATTCATGCTTGCATAGTGTGTTTACTGCATTGAGCACCATATTTTTTACATGGTATCAAAGCTTGGTACTCTCTCAAGAAACCTTAGCCGTGATCTAAAAGTTCAACATTAGAGACAAAGAACTCTTACGAGAAGATGGCTTCAAACTCTTCCTCACCACATTCAATCTCCTAAACAACCTTTTTCGGGAACCAAAAAGATAACATAGAAGGAGAAAGTTGAAACATCTAACTACCATGTTCTTACCAACCATACGAGATCTCACAGACTGAATATGATTTGATTCTTATGCATTGAGCCCAACAAGCTATTGAAGGTAAATTTGATTATCTCCCTTTAGATTCTATATACAAATGTCAAATCTAAAGATCTTGCACATTCAACAGAACTTCCAATTGGGATTGGCCACCCGATTGGAGAAAGAGACACAGAGTAGTATAGACCTTTATTCTCTACTTCTACTCCTTGTCAAATATACAAGTTTACATTTCTATTTCCACTTCTCTAGTTCTTACTTCCATGTAGGATTTTAGTAATAATTAAAGGGAAGATACTCTTCTATCTATCCATACCAATCAAAGTCCTGAAGATGACAAATTCTTGTCTCAAGAAGAGGGGCTTATAAGAACAAATCAAGCAATCCTCCTAGTTTTTCTTCAAGTTTTGTATCTCCAAGTCAATTTAATGTGTTGTTTCTCCATCGCCATTTCAATTTCCACAAAGTCTTTCATTTTCTTTTTTCTTTTTTCCATTTACACCTCAATTTTCAATCCCACTCATCCCACCTTTCTCTTTTGCTACTTCCATAGCTTCATTTATATTGTTTTCACATCATCTTTCACCATCCCACATGTTCAATCACACACCAGACTGGGGGGGTCTTCAAACATAGGCACATCCTTTCACTATAGGTCCTTTGCTTTTGCACAACCAAATGGTGGAGGTGCACCGGTGGTGCATGTTTATCCTTGGGGACATACACGCAAGGATACTCTTACTTTCCTACATCTTTCGCATCCCTACCTATTGGTAGTAGAAATCCCTTCAAAAAATAGATCGCTCAATATAACTTTTTCATTGAGGTATACATGTTTTATAGTCTCTTATTGCATTTTACAAAATCTATCGATTTGATTGGAGCAGAGACATCGATCATTCAACACTTCTTATCTTGGTTGTATATCTTTGGTGGAGCTTCACACTCCAGTTAAACATGGAGTCTTCTTCTCCCAAGGCCGAGTTTTAGCCTTCCTTGAGGCTACTTAGGAGGCCATTTATTTCACAAGTTTTTAGTTGGCTATGCATCTCTCTCTTCTTCTTCGGGTGCTACTCCTTTTTCCCCACATCTACATCGACATCTTGGGATAAGTGGGGGTGCTTAATTTTCCTTCTACTATCCAGTGGTGAGAGGGGGTTGTATTCTTGTCTCAATACTTACAAGATCTTAGTCCATCATCATCCATTTGTATCTTGATGATCATGATTGTGAAAGAGTGCTTCTAACAAGTCAACATTACCCATGCGAGGCTATATTGCATTTTTTTAAGCATAACACTTTGCATTGTTCCTTGCATTACCCCATGTATTAGCATTGTGTTCGTGCAAACATGCATCTATGCACATTTATCCTATTTTCTTCATCAAAGAGTGGTCAAATTGGATCCACCATATTCATAGTAGCTCACATGGCAGTCCATATGGCAGCTCCTCCTACGATAGCATATGGCACATACCTTTATATTTTCCTTGTCACCAATATCCTAGATAGGTGGCTGGGGTAGTCTTTCAATTTTGTAATGTTGGATCTGACCATCCCTTATTTTCCCCCATGGGGACAATTTCTTTACCAAAAAAATAAAAGAAAAAAAATAGTTCAAAGCAGTTTCATCCCCTTTGTAAGTCCTACCATGCCACTTGGCAACTAAAGATGTCCGATGCATTGGCCTCTCTTGGGTAAACCTTTGGGCTCCGGAGGTAAGATAACCTTTGCCTCTAAAGTCTTGATAGGCCACTGGGCAACCAACATGCCTGCATAGAAGTGACCCATGGAGTGTGTGTGGATGTGGCAATGCAACATAAGCAAGGATAGATACCCCCCCATTTGAGAGGCTGATGGAAAGGGTGGTGAAGTGCCACTGTTGTTGTACATTTTGTATTTATATTGTGTTCTTCAAATTGCGTCCCACTGTTGTTGTACATTTTGCATTTATATTGTATGCCCTAGCATTTATTTACAACATGCACCCACAGCCTCATCCCTTGGTTTAAATCAAACCTCTCTCCATATCCAGCTTGCTGGTCCAACTAAAAGTGAAGGCTAAAATTTTCATCACAAAATCTACTCAATGTCCCAATCTCTCACTTTTAGTCTCCAACTTCTCACTTCTTCATGACACACCTCTAGAGTGATGTGTACAGCACCAATGACCTAGGCTAATTTTCATACTTTTCGTTTCTTCTGAAAATAGTAGCATTTGCATGTGTATATGTTTTTTAAGCACAGTACCATACATTTGTGAAAGCTACAGTGCTGTTTTTATGAAGCCCCGTTTTCAAACCAGTCTTGGATGAAGCCAAAAGCAGCTTAGGGCACAAGGGCCATTTGCTGGAAGCTGGTTGCGAAACTAGTTGCCTCTTTGCATGCAGACTAAGGGAATTTATTACAAGTGCAACCAAGAATACAAAGCAGCTTTTGGCCAACTCAAAGTCAGGAACCACTTTAATCATTTTAACTCGCCCTCTCCCACATCGAGAAGAGCACTTTTTATTTAAAACAAAAACACTGAAATGCTTCCTCTCTCCTTGGGTTGTCACCATTAAGACTTGTGCAGAACTGGTCTAGGAGCCAGACCCTTGCAAGAACAGGTCCTGTGTTAATCATCAACATAACTGAACTTGCCAAGAACCTGAATGTGACCCTCTCATACCTATTTCAACACCCAGGCCTTTCAGACCGGAAATCAGCACATTTGCACCAAAGAGGCGACGCATGGTTTCTCTCCCATAAACAGCCAGCTGGCGACTATGAAGATCTTCATCAATCTCTGTCTCTGTAGACAGAGTACCCTCAGCCATCACATCTTGGATGTCCGTGCCTGCTGCAGCAACTACTCCGGTGTGCTCAGACTGTGATTGTCTCGTGGCATTCCCCAGCTCTTTCTTGGCAGCTCTTTTCTTAGGAAGACTGTAGAGGAAGAAACTGCACAGCGATTACAGGCGCTCATATTATAAACCAGTGCACATCCTGTGATCTTAACCATTCTCAATTAATCAAACATACAATTTAAAGGGAGGATAAATTGTTTCTTTCTTAAACGCAACAAATACAATGAGGATCGCTCACACATCTGTAATAATTCGCAATAAGTCTTACAACCAAATTCAAAGGGTAAGGAATTGTTCCTCTCTCAGAGACAATAAAAACACAATAGGATCACTCACACATCTGCAATCACTCTTGCAAACAGTTCAAAGGGAAAATGAATTGTTCCTCTCTTAAAACCACCTGCAGTGATTCTCAACAAGCGTT
Organism: Lygodium microphyllum; assembly: GCF_053477565.2. Lineage (NCBI taxonomy): Eukaryota > Viridiplantae > Streptophyta > Polypodiopsida > Schizaeales > Lygodiaceae > Lygodium > Lygodium microphyllum. The sequence continues at coordinate 65,476,962 of NC_141154.1, read as the reverse complement.
GCAAAAACGGTTTAAAGGGGAGAGCGATATCTTCCTCCCTTAAAAGCACTACAAGGACAATGAGAACACTCACAAGCCTGCAAGTTCAGAATATCAAAAAAAGGCACCCAAGCATGCCTGAACTTCTTTCGTGCGATCGGAGAATCTGCAACTGAAATACAAAGGAAGTGGATGTAGAGCATCAACTTACAACAAGAGGACGGCCAAAACCCCGAAGATCAGCATGTGTGGAGATGGCTATCAACCGAGACGACAAGAAAGAGAGGTGATCTCAGAGGTTTAAGGAGCTGAACAGATGAGATGGATCTGGTGAAAAAGCTGATTGGGAATGGAGCTAAAGGAAGGCGAAATGGAGATGGCGACGATGCATATGCGTTCTGTCGTCAACATGTGTAACGCTTACGGGAAGTCTGTCAACATACGGAGATGGTAAAAGAGGCTCAAGGTCACGCGTGGATAGCACTACGGTGTATGTTCACTAGACTTCCAAGACTAACACAAGGTCTAGTAACAACTAGCGAGGCTGGACCTATGCACACACCTTTGGCCCCTTTCAGACACCCCCTGTCAGATGCGTCTAAGAAGGATGTCATGCGAATTAGCAAACCTTGATTCGTCGCTCAACTGCAAAAAGTTGTCTTCAGGTGGAAAATTTGGATGCCGTTGTATGGTGAACAAAACAAGTGATTAAACTCGCTTTCAACAACATGTTTACCACTTAGCCAACAAAAACTTTGTGAAATATTATGTCAAATGTTTGTTAAGAAACTAAGTATGAGACCTTACGCAAACGGACAACTACATGTAAACTTCTCTATCCGTTAAAGTGTGAAATGGGCCTTATACGCACGCTCATTGAATGCAAACTAAGACCACCAAAACTAATGTCCAATGCATGCACCTCTTTGTGTGCAAAGCGTTGGTGCTTTCAAGGGTGCAATGTTTGTCATGAATATCTCTAGAGCGAATTCTTGCTTTCCCATGGACATCTTCACTCCCATAATCCCATTTTCAAATTTTATGTATCCCCCGAGCAACACACTTTTGCACACAATTTGGTTCATTCGTGTCAAATATCCACACCTAGATCAAGCCAAAAAGAGCATGTGTGCATTGCCTAATGTAATGGATTGTATTCTCTCTAGCAACAATAGCATAGCATTAGAAGTGTCTGTTGTGAATATCTCCATGGGTCTATCAACTATCAAATCTTGCCAAGTGAATTGCCACTTCCCCCGAGCATCCTCACTTTTATTTCATGGTTTAATTATGCATCTAGAGATCATGTCTTTACACACAATTTGATTCATCAATGTCAATATCTACTTCTAGCTCAACTTATAAAGAGAGGGTGTGAAATACCCAACTTTGTGGAATTTATTATCTCTAGCAACAATGCTACATCCTCAAAACTGATGTTGTAAGGTCATTTACAATAAAATGAAAAAGTTTATCCTCAATGGTCATTAGGGTAACTTGTTTGTAAAGGAACATTGTCACTTATGTGTATAATAGGCCTAGCCATAATTTTCAAACAAAATACATGTTAAAGTGCTACACCATGCAAAAATCTACAAGACCCAAATGTCTCACTTCATATTTCACATGTAAAAATTTGAAGCGTATATTTCAAAATTGTGCGGATCCTTTTTTGTCATAGAGGGTCCAACCGTGGAACAAACTTGAACTTACATCTCCAAAAAAGGAAGGGAATTGCATCATGTGAAGATAACTCCTCCCCCGTCACAATCGTGTTGTATCTAAATCATGGATGCTACACTTTTGGCTTCCACTAGTGTTTGCAAAAGTGTTACACCATGAGTGTCATCACATGAGTACATGACGTAGTGTAGCTTAAGGAAAATGATTTCTACACCGAGTGGCTTTTGTTAATGAATGCACTTGGAATTGTATTTCAAAATTGTCATCCTTTGAGTTCCAAGGTTCAAATATAGTCCAACAAATGTACTTGGAATTGTGTTTCAAATGTGTCATCCTTCAAGTCCAAGGTCCAAATACTATCATTCGATCACTCAAATCAATGGAAACATGCCATTTGAGCTTTCTCTTAAGTAAAACATGATATGCAATGTCAAAATACAAGACACTAATTTTTTACAATTTGAAAATCTCATTTCTTGAGATATGTTAAATTAGAAGCTCATGTGTTTTAGCTTGGGACATGGCAAGCCCTTGAATTTTGTTAGTGAAAGATAGTAGAGAATGTAGAAAGGGACATATGAGACGTGATCCCATAAGCAATTATGTTTAAAAAATATATTCTTAGACTTGCCCAATATACGATAATAAATGCATTAAATAGATTATCATTACACTTTAAAGCACAAGGTTAAAAAAACCAAAGAAAAAGAATTTGTGAAGGAAAGATCCAAAAAGCCAAAAGAGAAGCTGGACTTGTAAAGTGATGACGAGCACAAGTCTCAACCCATGGAACATGAAGTATTGATTTGGCCGAGCAATTTTGACTATTATTATATTATTATATTTTAATACCATAACTATAATGAACATTCATCGTAAATTTGAGTGTCAAGCTCCCTCCCATGTGTTGAGATGGCAACTCAACATGTACGGACATTGATGATGGACTGCCTGGTTAGATGGGTCTGCATGTCTACACTTAGTATGTTGATAGTCATTACAATCCTCACATGGCCACCGACTTATCACTTATTATATTTAATTTGCTACACCTGCCTCTACAGCTGGCATAGCTATAACGACAATTTATTAGTGTAGCTAGTTATGCATTGTTTGACTTAATATGCTATTTTTCTTTATGTTGTATCTTATCTATACTTTGTGTATAGTATATTGTGTGTGAAAGAAGAAGAAGAAACTAGAAAGAAAATGTTTTGGCTTCCATCTCTCTTCATGTATTCTTGAGTGAGCTTCCTCTTGTGTGTATGATATATGTTTGGCACAACAGCTCAAGCAAGTTCACCTACCACACGATTCTTGGCATGGTATCAGAGCAACACCATTGAGAAAGGCTGGTTTTGAAGGTTGAAGTGAAGGAGAAGAAGCAAGGCTTTGAGCAAGCAAGCAACAAGTAAGAAGCTCTCCTGTTCTTCCACTTCTTCTCTTGGATAGTACCCGTGGAAGCATCAAAGTAGGACAAAGCAAAAATCTCATATTACTATGAGATTTTGTATATGAGCAGAGCACTGTATGTTCTATAAATTAGTCCTTTGGAGTTGGCGGCTACTTTTTTGGCCATCAAAGGTCATTTTGAGCCCCGTTTTAGACCTGCAAGGTTGTTGACAATAGTTTCAAGGTATATTATGATTTTGGTTGTGTCAACCGAAAGTGAGTGCACAGGTTACAAATTTCAAATCTGTAAGTTTTGAGACTTTTGATAAAAAGAAAACACAAGTTATTATATGCTAATAGGTTGCAAATTACATACGTTGTTGAGTAGTCAATGAAAAAGACAGCTTGGTTTATTGCTATGCACTTGTAGTGAAAGACAGCTTGGTTTATTGCTATGCACTTGTAGTGAAAGATTGTAGAAGACTTGCTTATTGTTTTGTATCAATTTTGTGACAATGGCAAAGAACAATGGAAGCCCCATCCTTGAGAAGCTAGACAATAACTCATAATGAAAGTTTCTTGTGACAAACTTCCTTATTGGAAAATGCCTTTATGAGTTTGTTTCAAGTAAAGAGAAGAAGCCAGAGCTAAGTAATCCTACACAACTGCAAAAGAATTAAAGGCATAGAAAGAATGAAATGCAAAAGACAAAAAAGTTATGTATTGGCTATTGGGACATATGAGAAATGCAAAAACTTCACATGCACCTTAGACAATCTTTGAGAATATGTTTTCAATAAACACAAAGGCACGAAAGATTCAACTTAAGCAAGAGTTAAATACATTGAAGAAAGGAAAGATGTTTATAAACAAGTATGTGTTGAAGGTGAGAAGCATTGCAAATGCCTTCGCAGTTATTAATGCAATGCTTGATGATAATGATTTATTTTCATCTACTTTGGGTGGCCTTAATAATGAGAAGGCCTGGAAATCTTTTGTCGCTTTTACATATGTACAAGAGCCATTTCTAGTTTTTTATGAGTTGGTCTCTCTCATGATCACTAAAAAGATCAAAGTGTAGGGTGAATTATATTGAAACAAGTGGTAAACCGGTCCAAGCATTTTACTCAAGTTTAGGAAGGGGACTTGGCATATCCTCTTCAAGAGGTCCTGGTATGGGACATGTAGTGATAACCAATAAAACAGGTTAAACCAATAGTCTGGTAAAATACAAGATTTAGAAGGCCGTGGAAACTTTAGAGATGAGGGAAGCTCTAGAGAAAGAGGTGGATGACAAAATAGAGGTTCTAGCAATTCTATTATTGTTTGTCATTATCGTGGCAAAACAAGTCATATTACAACCCATTGTTATGCTAAGAAAGATGATATCTATAGTGATAAATTGTAGCAAGAAAACTATGTATATTCTTTATGACAAAATGAAGACAAAAATGAGCATTTGTTTGTTACCAGCATATTTTGAATGTTGTTACAAGAAAGAGAACACATGATGATGTATGGTATGTTAATTCAAGTGCATCTAATCATATGACCAATCATGCTGAATGGTTTGGAGAGATGCAAGATTTACAAAATCCAAGTTATATAAAGATGGGTGATAATTCATATCACCCAATCTCACATATTGGAAAACTTTCTTTGTCCTTACATAATGGTCAAACAGAGAGTCTATTAGATGTATTACATGTGTCATCAATTACAAAAAATTTAGTATATGTTGGTCAAATGGTAGAGCAAGGATTGCAAGTTTGATTTTATGAAAAAGATTGCTTTGTGGAAGATTTTAATGATAAGTGTAGGTTAGTCACAAAAGGAAGTAGATTTGGCTACATATTCACCTTAGATACTAGAATTCCTACTATGAATGCTGCTATGTATGCTAAAGGCAAAGCGGAGTTGGTTGCATACATTGAAATATGGCACAAGCATATTGGATATGCAAATATGCAAATGCTTAAATTAATGTAGTTCGAAGGGTTTGTTATAAGGTTGCCTACATTTAGAGTTGCAAAATTTCATAAAGTGTGTGAAACATGTCACATTGGTAAGTAGCCAAGACAACCTTTTTTGCATGATAGAGATGTTAGTAGGAATATACTTGATGTTATGCATACATATGTTTAGGGACCTACATAGAACATATCTCTTGGTAGTAGCAAACATTTTGTCACATTTACTAATGATTGTTCAAGAAAGTTGTGGGTATATTTCATAAAGGAAAAGAGTGGTATGTTTGAGTACTTCAAAGCTTTCAAGACTATTGTTGAAATATAAACAAGCTTGAAGTTAAGTGCTTGAGGTTAGATGGAGGGGGAGAGTACCTCTCTAATGAGTTTAGTGACTTCTTGAGGTCTCATGGAATAAAGAGACGATTTACTTACAGGTATACCCCACAACAAAATGGAGTTGCAAAAAGAAAAAATAGACAAATTGCAGAAGTCACACTTGAAAGTATTTGGTTGTATTGCATATGCTCATGTGCCAAATGAGCTGCAAAAGAAGCTTGATCCAAAGGTTGAAAAATGTATTTTCATCATATACTCTTTAGAGAAAAAAGAGTATTGTTATTATAACCCTGTCACAAGTAAGTTCAAAGTGAGGAGGGATGTTATTTTTAATGAGATGAGTAGTTAATATGCATCTATTGGTGATGCATTGGATGATGATCATGATCATGATAGTTATGTGTAGAAAGAAAAGTAAGAACCACAGAGCTTTAGTGGACTAGAAACATCATCTGGCACTTGGGGCATGGTCAGTGAGTGTAGTCACTCCTAGATTGTCGGGTATCAATCCTAGAGTCAGTTGGCTCTATTGCCCTATCTAATCACCCTGGGGACCTATTGGGTGTCCTATAGCTAGGATTTGGCCCCCACAGGGTATGGGAAAGACTAAATTTGCCAAAACTAATATTGTGCTCTCCTGTCCAATTTGCAGGTTTCGGTCCGATTCCCAAATCGGACGTTTGATTCTAGGCTATCTGATTCTGGATTGTCCAAGTCCAATTTGTCTGAGTTGAATGGTCAAAGCCGTCCGATTTTTGGGCTAGCCAAGGTTTGTTTGACTGGATGATCCAACACGTTTAATTATGAAAATCAAACAACTTTTGGGCAACCGAATAGTCTAAATGTGATGGGGATGTCAAGCGTAGACTTGCAAATTTTTGGCTCTATGCTCTCGATGCTTCCTTCCAGCCTCTGGCACACTCCAGGATCAAACAACAAGGAGTTAGCAATCAAATCAACTCACCTATAGCTCATGAATACATCCAATCACACGAATCAAAGCTCTCCTTGCCTCCCTACTACCCTACAACAAACTTGTCTAGCTCTCTCTCTCTCTCTCAACCTTGAGTGCAAAAATGAGCTCCCCTTTGCTCTCTCTACCTCTTAAACCCCTTGTCCTTTAGTCTTCCACTCCCCTCCTTCTCTCTTGCCTGCATTAATGCCTTGAAGCCCCTTTTTCTCCCCGTTTCACCTTGTTTTGTAGTAGTAATCATACTGTATGTTCCCTATTTTTCTTGAGTTTTCCCACCTAAATGCATCCAAATCATAAGTAAACACTTAACTAATCCAATCTACTTGCCTAAACCTTAAAAAACCAAAAACTTACTTGCAAAAGAGATTGAATGCCCTCTAACTCCCTCACTTCCTACCTATCTCAAGCACCGGTTCGGGGCAAACCCTATGCCAATGCTCGATTTAGAGTGTGCAACTCAAAGCTTGAATCCTTTTGTCCCAGAAAAACAAAACCAAAATGTGGGAGCTCTCACTCAACCACCAAAACCCATGGACCGCTTATTGTTTCAAGTGCTTCAAGGCAAGTGCAATGGCTACCTCTCACATAGTTGTGCGCATTCTCACACCTATAAGTGTAGTGATCTTAGCTTCATACCCGATCGAGTTGGCTCCTCCCATGAGCTCTCCGATAGCTCCACAATCCAAGATGCAAGCTTGATCCTCAAGCTCCAAGCTCCAAGCTCCAAGCTCCATTGTGGTGTGAGAGACAAGAGAAGAGAGGAGAACATGGAGAGCTTCTCCACCATGGTCCCTCACCCTCACACACTCACTCCCTCTCTCAAGCACAAGCACAAGCAAGAAGAAGAAGAAGAAGAAGAAGAAGAAGAAGAAGAAGAAGAAGAAGAAGAAGAAAAGGAGAGCTAGTTTTGGCCACATATAAGACAAGGATAGGGCGCACTTTTATATTTAAAATGTGCATTTCTCTTTTTGCACTTCCCTTGGGCTTTTAAGTTTGCTTCTTGCACTTTTGACCCTTTTCCTCCTACTTTTTGTTGGGCTGCCCTTTTCCGCTTTGTTATGTATCTTTTAGATTTTCTTTTGCTTTCTTTTCGCTCTCTTTGTGGCACCAGGGTTAACATAGTCACAAAGAAGCTTTCACTCAAAGCCCCATATTGTATGTATCTCATTAGAGCATCCATTGACTCTTTGATAATACTACTTCTTAGCCTACTAGCAAACCACTTCCTTCTCAACCTAGCGCAACTTTCTCAAGCCACCCTTTGAGAGACCCTCCTCCTCAAGATGCCCACAAGAATTGCAAGTGGAGGCTAGGTATAGTGGCCCTAACAAACTTTAAGAAATACCAATGCTCTTTTGATCTCATGATTCCAAAGTTTAGCTTCTCAAGACTTTTTCACAAGATTATGCAATACCTCTACTGAAAAAAAAGTAGGATGTGGTTTTCACCATAGGAGCAAGATAGACTCAATTGCTTCACAAAAGAATATCTTTACACTCTACAGGGGGTTATAGAGGATTTTTTGATGGACTTAGTGAGTAATGCTTAGCATTGTGCAATACATGTAAAGAGTGTTTCTTTAAACACAAGGACTTTCAACTTGTAAGGAATCTTCAAGTAGTGAAGAAAGCATTTGTTTTAATGGAATGAATACTATTTATACTAGGGTCCTATTAGAAAACTAAGGATGTTTTGGGTGTATGCATGGGAAGCAGGTAAACATATCTTTTGAAAGAGTAACTCAACTTGGTTAAGATTATGGTTGAACATTGACTTTATTAAAGTTGTGTCCTAAAATCTTCACTCAACACTATTTTAGGGGGACTAGAGTGAGATTATATCTATTGGTAGAGGGTTTGATGCTTAGATCCCTCTCATCTCTCACTCTCTTTGAACTAGGTGCAATGCTAGCTTACTTCTCAGCATGATGGATTGTAAGTGATCTTTCTTGGTTAGACACTAGATTATTGAATAGAGAATTAGAGTATTAGTAAGAACCTTCAGGTTGATCCTATTGGGAAGAGGCCAAATGCTCCTCTTATGAGGTAGACTTAGAGCCTTCTTGACTAGCTAAGTTTGTGTGTTTCTTAGGATCCAAATGATACTACTTGGGAAACGAACCAAGTGATTAGTAAACATTACCTATCTAGTTTAGCTAGGTAGATATGTTTCTACAACACACATTATACCATGTATGAAGACTTGCTTACTTTTTATTGTAGCCCTTCACCATATAATAATTGATTATTAACCAAAATTAGAAGAAAACATAAATTGAATAAGAAAGAGATAAAGACAAGAAAATAGATACAATTTCCTCCCATGCATGGGTATTGATTATTAACCAAAATTAGAAGAAAACACAAATTGAATAAGAAAGAGATAAAGAAAAGGAAATAGATACAATCTCCTCCCATGCATGGGTGAGCACCTCCCCTATGCATTTTTCATATAGGTGTGCATTACTTTCTCGTGCTCAAAATATATTGAAAAAGCATCATTTTTGGGCTATTGCTTTCTTCGTATGGATGATATGCTTTTGGTCTAATAATATCTCAATTTCCAACTTAATAAAATATTATAAGGTTATTAAAAAAATATTTTCTAGCCTTTTAGGCATTGCACAAAGGTTACAACCAAATAAATAAATTACACATGTGTGTATATAATAATCCCACGCTAGAGAGCACTCAAAAACACAATAATTATGCACTAGTGAAGCACCCAAAAAAAATTGTCTTAAAATGTGCTTCATTCCAAATAATTAATCTACATAACTATATCTAATAATATTCTTACTACAACACAAAGACACATGATTTCCCTACAATTTATCTACTAGGCACAATGCAACTAATGCTACAGATACCACCACGCATAATAAGTCACTATCATATGGCAAGTAGATAAGGAAAGTCCAAAAAAGAGAGTATGAAATCATCTTATTTTCATATATATTATTATAACATTGCCAATGTTATAATAGTTGTTAAATCTAACCAAGCCAAGGATTGTTCACAAACACACCATCGACCCTCGTGGAACTTAATGCTAAAAGGGGGGATAATGTCATGTATGCTCAAGCAAGGGCAACCCTTGGTTCATATGTAAGGTGGGAGGGCCCGTAGTTCTAAGAAGCTTCTAGAACATTCTAGAAAATATATGTATCATTTCTCATGTCATTATTGATGGCATCATCCATTGTGTCAGCATATATGTCATGCCATGTTTCGATGTGCATATCATGCCATGTGGCATCCTCTTATAATGATATGTGCTCCCCTTAACTTCCCTAGGCTATAGTATAAATAAGGGTCATGGGGTACAAGCCCTTCATTCTTACCAACACCAATTGTGAGGCTTCTACAAAGTATGTCTTCTTCCAATTCTTGTCTTGTCTTGTAATCAAACCATGCTCTTGTGAGCTTTCTCTTGCAATTGAGTTATCTCACAATCAAGTTCTAGTTCAATTTCTCCTTCAAGTTCTTCTCTTGTAAGTTGTGAGAGCAATATCCTTGCTCTCGAAGAGCACTTGCCGTGCCCATAACATGGGTAGTTCAAGAGCACACCTTGGAAAATGTAAATGTTGTCAAGATTGTGGGAGAGAAGGAAGGAGTCTCACTTGTAGCTTTCTTGCTTGCACAATGGGGGAATACACACAAGGGTGGAGGCTGAAAACAGTTTTCATCTTCTTAGTTGTGTAAGCCAAAAAGAACTCTAGTACAAAGAAATAGAAGAACCCTATATATGGGTCTCAAACCAAACTCAACTAACTAAGGTGGCATACTAACTGAGCCATGAACTAGAGTAGATAAGGATAGCTGTCATCTAGCTATTATTCATGGGCGGTGTACCAACCGCATCTGCAATTGACACGTCGGTGACATAAATGCACAACGGTCACCCTGGCATATCACGAGTGGAGCTCGATATCTCAACACTCCCCCTCGAGCTCAATCCCAATTCCTGCACACCAAGCAGGTCTCTGAACTTGCGCAGCTTCTCTGCGCCCAATGCCTTCGTAAATATGTCAGCTACCTGATCCTCTGTGCTGACATAAACTAGATCAATAAGACCTAGTAAAACCCTCTCCCGCACATAGTGATAATGCACCTCAATGTGCTTTGTTCTAGCATGATAGACTGGGTTATTTGCCAAGTGTATACTACTCATGTTGTCACAATAAATGACAACTGGCCCATCTGTAGACTGATGCATATCATAAAGTAGCTTATGCAACCAAGCTACCTCACATGCAGCCATTGCTGCACCCCTGTACTCAGCCTCTGTGCTCGACAAGGCAACTGTAGGCTGTTTCTTGCTGCTCCAAGTGACTGCAGCACTCCCAAAAGAGAACACATATCCACTGGTAGATCGTCTATCAGAAATACTACCAGCCCAATCAGCATCAGTGTATCCATGCAGCTGTATCTGAACCCCAGTCTCATAAAATAGTCCATACTGCAATGTGGACTTCACATACCTGAGTATGCGTCTAGCCGCATCCAAATGCGGTTTCCTTGGAGCCTGCATAAACTAACTTACCAGTCCAACAGCATAGCTCAAATCTGGCCTGGTAATAGTCATATAAATCAAGCTTCCTATTATGCGTCTGTATATAGTAGGGTCTTCCAGAGGCTCACCTGCATCTGCGCTCAGCTTCACATTCTGCTCCAAAGGAATTGAAATAGGCTTACAGCCTGTCATCCCATATTTGGACAGCATGTCCAATCCATACTGCCTCTGCAAGAGCTGTATCCCACTTGGTGATCTAATCATCTCAATGCCCAAGAAATAACGCAGCTCTCCCAAATCCTTCATCTCAAACTTCTGCTTCAATAGCATTTTCACATGAAGGATATCTTCATCACTGTCACCTGTCATAATCAAATCATCAACATAAATGACAAGTAGAATAATACATCTCTCTGTTTTTCTCACATAAAGTGAGAAGTCTGCCTTGCAAATCTGAAAGCCAATAGTGACAAGATATTGTCCTATCTTGTCAGACCATGCTCTAGGTGCTTGCTTCAAGCCATACAATGCTTTCTTCAACCTACAAACAAAATCAGGATGAACAACATGCACATAACCTGGTGGCTGCTCCATATAGACATCTTCTTGCAAATCACCATGCAAGAAGGCATTCTTTACATCCATCTGATGTAAAGACCATTCCTTTGATGCAGCCATAGCAATGACTGCTCTTACTGTTGCCATCCTTGCAACCGGACTGAATGTTTCTTCATAATCAATGCCATATGTTTGTGCATACCCCTTGACTACTAATCTTGCCTTGTATCTGTTCACAGAACCATCTGCATTGTGCTTCACCTTATAAACCCACTTACAACCAATTACATTCTTACCTTTAGGCAAAGGTACAGATTCCCATGTAGCATTTGTTTCCAAGGCATCCATTTCTTCATCCATGGCTTTCTCCCATTTTTCTTTTCCCATGGCTTGCTCAAAAGAAGTGGGTTCTGGTTCCTGTATCACTTTGACCATATATGCATAGTGAATGGCTGTAAATCCATCATATTTCAGCCTATCCACAGGATACCTAGCTCTGGTAGACCTGCGCAAAGTAGGTTCACTCCCAGGTGCTCTCAAAACATCCCTGGTCTTCCTTACTCCAGGTGTGACAATAGAAGGAATACTCAACTCATCATCAATGCTCTGTTCTGAGCCACTGGATTCACCATCCATCTAAGAGTGACCTGCATTCACATCAAACATGGGCTGATCTACATTCTCTTTTCCTTTTCGTGATACCTGCATACCACTATATGCATTGCTTTGAGAAGATTCTCCTGATCTCAATCTGCATGTCCATGGTGAAGAATATGAACCACTGCTAGAGGATGCTCCAGGTCCACTGATATCTTGTGACTGTTGCTGTGAATTCTGTGCAGCATTACCATTTTGTGCATCTACATTATCAATCACATTTACTAGGTTATACCAGCTACTCATCTCATCAAAAACAACATCTCTGTTCACTGTAAACTTACGAGTAGAAGGGTTATAGCATCTATACCCTTTCTGCTGCAAAGAGTAACCAATAAAGATGCACTTCTCAACTTTTGGATCCAACTTGGATCTCAACTCATCTGGCACATGAACATAGGCAATGCAACCAAAAATTTTCAAATGAGAAATATCTGGTTTCTTACCAGTATACCTCTCCTTCGGAGTCACCCCATGTATTGCTGCAGTGGGAGTCCTGTTCATTATGTAAACTGCTGTAGCAACTGCCTCAGCCCAATAAAAATCTGGCAGGTCTTTTTCATTGAGCATGGCACGAGATACCTCTTCAATATGCCTGTTTTTCCTTTCTGCAATTCCATTTTGTTGTGGGGTATGACTGCATGAATATTGCTGCTTTATGCCATGCTCCTGCAGGAACCTTGCAAACTCATTTGAGAGGTACTCTCCCCCTCCATCTGACCTTAGGCATTTTATTTGCAGGCCTGTTTCTTTTTCAACCATAGCTTTAAGAGTTTTGAAATGCCCAAAAACTTCACTTTTCTTTTTCATAAAATACACCCAAACTTTTCTGCTATAGTCATCAATAAAAGTGACAAAATAATGACAGCCTCCAAGAGATGTAGCTTTAGTAGTCCACACATCAGAGTGGATTAATTCCAATGGCTTTTTACTTTCTTGAACATGTCTAGGAAATGGTTTCCTTGCCTGTTTTCCAAACAGACAGGCTTCACATACCTTATACATTTCTGCAACCTTGAATTTTGGCAATCCTGCAACAATATTTTAGGCCTGCATTGATTTAAGTCGCTGTACATTAATATGACCAATGCGTTTATGCCAGATATCAATATTTGCAACTACACCGGTCCCATGTGCAAACATTGCTGCACTCAATTCAGGCACGTCTGCATTCAACGTAAACATTCTGCCATTTTTCTTTCCTTTTGCTATCAAGTGACCTTTATTTTTCATATCCTCAACAAAGCATCCATGAGGATTAAATCTGACCTGCAAGCCCTGCTCAACCATTTGACCAACAGAAACCAGATTCTTGGTGATATTCGGGACATGAAATACATCGGACAGATATTTCTTTTTCCCATCCTGCATAGACAAATGAATTTTTCCAATCTGCACAATAGAATGTGCAGTATCATCATCAGTCTCCACAAATCCTGGTATTTCCATTTTTCTTGCATCCTCCATCCATTCTGCATGACCTGTCATGTGGTTTGATGCACCTGAGTCAACATACCATACATCGTTGCTTTCTTCTGCACTTGTCACAGAATTATTCATGTGCTGCACCATAAACAAATGCTCATTTTTGTCATCACTCTGTCTACTAGAAGATGCATAATTCCCTTGTTGCAAATTTCCATTCATAATGTCATTCTGCTTTTTATAGCAGTCTTTAGCCATATGACCCATTTTACCACAGTAGTAGCATTCAACATTACTGTTTGTATTTTGGCCTCTTTGCTATCCACCATGACCTCTTTGGCTCCCCCTACCTGTAGAGTTACCACGTACTCCTCCATAGGACTAGTTTTCTTGAGTTTGCTGCATATTCTGATTTCTACCATGGCCTCCAGATCGGCCTCCTCTACCTCTGCCTCTACCTCTTCCAGCATTTGAGTAGAAGACAGCTTCTTTTGAAGTTCCTCCTGAAGAAGAAGCACCATCATTTCTCTGCTCCTCAGAAATTAGAAGAGCAATCAACTCCTCAAAATCAGGAAATCTTTCACGGACAGAAATGGATGTTCGGAACTGTGCATAATCCTTTCCTAGACCATTCAAGGTCACAGAAACTAAATCATCATCTTCCACTGGCGACCCAATGGAAGCAAGTGCATCTGCAATCTTCTTCACCTTCATGTGGTAGTCATTGATGCTCATATTTTCTCTTTGCACATTATGCAACTCTTGCTTAAGCTGCATTTTCCTGGCTTGCGTATTTGTGCTATACATTTTTGACAAAGTATCCCATGCCTCCTTTGGCGTACTAGCATTCTGAATATGCACAATCATAGAGTCTGAAATACTGATAGACAGCCAGTACATAACTTTCCTAGCTCTCTCATGCCATGCTTTGAATGCCTGCATTTGCTGTTGATTGGGAACATCAGGAAGAACTGGTTCTTCTTCATTTCTTGCAACAAATTCCTAATATCCTTTTCCCATAAGGAAATTTGTCATTCTAAACTTCCATGCTTGGAAGTTGTTCTTGTCAAGCTTTTCAGTTACAATCTGTGAAAGAGAATCATACGCCATTACAGAATACTACAAAAATTTCTGTCACTGCAGAGAACACAGCTTCAGCCTCACAAGGGCAAATCTGCAAAACTGACGAAAGTGGTATTTAACCACACAGTCACTTCCTAGTGACGATTTTGCATCAACAGGCAACAAGGATGATTCTGTAACTCCCAATGTCTCTGCGCACAGGCATACGATGCAATTTCTACAGTAACTTTTCACCGACATGTAGAACAGTGGCTGCACATCATAAAACTGGGCCTTTTCTTGAGTGCGTGCAGAAAACTTCCGCCTCCAAAATAGGCCCCGAAATGGCCTCAAATAAAAAAAACAGGGTTGCAGCATATACTGCCCTCTCCTGCAGCATATACTGCCCTCTTGCTTCACCGCGAAGGGCGTCTCAACCTGAGACAATGCACTCTTGCAATTTCCGGCTGTGCTACCTGCAAAGATCTGCTCCCAAAACAGAAAATGAAAGCAATACTGCTCCTCTTACCAGAACACCGCGAGCTTGGCTTGCTTTCTTGAGCTCCTTACCACGAACAAGGCTCTGATACCATGTTAAGATTGTGGGAGAGAAGGAAGGAGTCTCACTTGTAGCTTTTTTGCTTGCACAATAGGGGAATACACACAAGGGTGGAGGCTGAAAATAGTTTTTCTCTTCTTAGTTGTGTAAGCCAAAAGGAAGTCTCATACAAAGAAATAGAAGAATCCTATATATGGGTCTCAAACCAAAGACAACTAACTAAGGTGGCATACTAACTGAGCCACGAACTAGAGTAGATAAGGATAGCTGTCATCTAGCTATTATTCATGGGCGGTGTACCAACCGCATCTACAACTGACAAGTCGGTGACATAAATGCACAACGGTCACCCTGGCATATCACGAGTGGAGCTCGATATCTCAACAAATGTATCTATGGGATCTATAGAATAATTATTTTATTTGATAAAAGTTTGATAAAATTACAAGCTTAACTTAAGAGAAGTAGCTTCTTTATTGCAATTTGGAAAAAAATCAACAAATTATTAAGAAAAATGGTTCATTTTATTGCCTTATAACATGCAAGTAAGGGAATGTTCCTAATAATCTTTAAGTACACATGATATGGATGGTTTCTTAGAAGTGCACCCCTTGAAATGGGGTATAAAGGGGTACAAAAATACCCAAAAATATTATACATTGAGCACATGTTGGGTTTTTATATAGTGAAACCCATGTGCATGGAGCATGCATTATATATTGTCCAAAATTTCTACGATGATATGTGGTAAAATGGGTATATTTTATAGGGCCAAATAACACCTCTACAAGTCCAAAAGAAAAAGATTCAGGTAAGAATCACGACAAAATTTCTCAAGCAAGAAAATCAAGTGACTACTTGGGGTCTATTGTGACAAGGTGAAGAAATGGTGGAAGATGTGTGGAGTGGGCCAACTAGTGGTCTTCATCATAGCTTCATTATTTAAGTAATGGTGATGTTAGATCACATGTCAAAAAGCTATTGAAGTCAAAGTTAGGACAGAGAGGATAGTTGGATTATGGATATGTACTATAGCCTTTTGGTGAAAAGTTCGCATGTGGATCCCAATTTAAGGAGAAAACTATTAAGTTTGATAGTGAAGTGTAAGCCAAGTCAAAATTGGCTTTGCATTGGGCAACGTTAAAAGCAACAATGATTATGAATATGTTTTGGTACTCACTAAGTTTTGAGGACTATTCATACTCTTCTAGTTTCTCTCATGCTTAAGATGAATGGTCTTTGAGTATAGTAAGTCTCATAAGGAAATTCAAGTCGAGGCATAGGTGGGCACTCAACTAAGTAGGTCAAAAGCATTCTTATTCTATGATTGTGAGTTTGAGAGTTACATTCAATGGGCTTTGATCTTTGAATATAATCTAAGAGAGTCATGCATGTTAAAGAGAGCACAATGGGAAGGAGATCTTTCTATCCTACTATGGTTTATGGCATGTGATGAAAAGTATGAATGAGATATTTTTGTTTTATAAACACGTTGGATTCACAGAGTTTTGTGTGCAACATGGGCTAGGTACATAGCCCCAGTAAATTTTTAGGACACGAGTAATGCAAAAAAACGTAGGCATAGTGTAACCACACCTTCAAATGTTGGAATATCACCTTCAAAGTTCGAGTTTAAAGGTGCCAAAACTTGTAAAAATCCAAAGATTTAGCGTTAAGTCTTGTATTTGCACCTTGAAATTTATTTTGTTCCTTTCTAGCTATGGATGGGAGAGCTGACAAACCCTACTAAAGCTCTCTTAGTCCTTAGAAAAACCACCTAATTTGTTTAATATTCTCACAGCTCACTTCAATGCGTCTGTTGATGCAAAGCCTAAATCTCACGTAGGCCTTAGAAAAACCAACTAATTGGTTTGATGTTCTGAGACATCATGATTTAACATCAAGACCTTTAGCTTTGCTTATCCGGTGGATTTACGATCCGAGTCGTTACCAACGCACGAGGTACGCATGTTGCAAAGCCAACTGCTATTCATGTACGCGCGCGCACACACACACACACACACTCTCTCTCTCTCTCGCTGTGTGTCTGTGTCTGTGTGTGTAATAATATGTCCTCCCCCCCCCCCCCCCCACACACACACAAACTCTCTCTGTCTGTCTGTCTGTCTGTCTGTCTGTGTAAGAAGATGTCCTCTTTTGTAAGCGTCAAGGAGTTGACTGATAATGGGATACAAGAAGTGCCGCCCATGTTTATCCGCCCTCCGGAAGATCGGCCCTTCGTCGATGGCTTCCTCGATAACGGCGCATCGCCAGACGAAGATTACAATGGCACCTGTCAACGGCAATGGATGTCTGATGAGGAAATCCCGGTCATTGATGTCTCTGATCTAATAAGTCTCACCTCGGATGCGTCTCATCAACCTTCAGGAAGGGTGAAGGTCCTCGAGAAGATACGCCGTGCTTGCGAGGACTATGGCTTCTTCCAGGTAACCCTAATTAGGCACCACTGATTCATTTAGCCATTTGCCAAAGCTTGGAAGGCGTGAGTGCCTGTTAAACCATTTCCACTCTCATGAATTAGTGCTTTCTTGACACTTCAACAATCTCACGGATGGCTCTTTGTTTTGCTTTGCACTTTTTTGATCAACCCCCCCAATTTGCCACGTCACCACAATCTTGGGGGCACGTTTTATAAGGGAGGCTTCAACTCACAATTTGCCACGTCACCACAAGATTGGGTGGAGGCGTTAATATTTAAGCGTCTCCCACCTTGTGGAAGTGATACTAATGACTTCCAAAACGCCCCCAACAATCTTCCAATCCGCGGGCAAGCACCTTAATAATCCCATTATACACCATGCGAGTTGTAGAAAGGAGAGATACAATGTGAATTTTTCAATATACATATTGCACAAGAATGCAAGTTTCTGGTTCGATTCCATATACACTTTGAATACACATATACTAAGCAAGACTTCATGGTAGTGCACCTTCACTAGAGTCTAACATTATTTCAAGAACTTCTTGAGCTTAGAGTTTGCATAGTTACACTTTTTAGATTGGGACATACATTCATACATACTTTTGTACTACACACACACACACATATGCACACATAAACACACATGCACACATGTACATGCATTCGTTGTGCATGTTAGTGTTTGACTAAACACACATACATGTATGCATGTATTCATCTATGTATATTGTACTTTTATTCATGTTCTTAATGAGTAACTTTATCTTCTAGAGCACCACTTCTTGAGTACTTTGATCGTGTGGAGAGGCTTGCAAATGTAATGTATGGGGCCATCTTTGATAGTCTTGGTTTGAAGAGTGATTGTGAAATGGTTGTGCCAAAACTACTTTCTGGGGCATTAAGGATCAACTACTATCCCCCTTGTCCCAACCCAAGTGCTGTTATGGGGTTTAGCCCCCATTTTGACATTGTTAGTATAACAATCCTTCACCAAGATGGTGTCCCTGGCTTACAAGTGCGCAAGAACAAAAATTGGATTCTTGTCAAATCATCTCATCCAGATGCCCTCATTGTTAATGTTGTTGACCAAATAGAGGTAAGTCCCATCACATATGATGATGGATTCCTTTTCGGTTACTTGCTTTTTATTTTTATCATGTGCAGTGCTATGAGGTTGTTATTCCATTTTCCAATGGTCAATGACTTATCATGAATTTTTTTTTACTTTCTATGTCATGTGGAAGATACTGACAAATGGTATGTACAAGAGCGCTGAACATAGGGTGTTTACCAACTTCAAGCAGGCAAGAATATCAATAGCATGTTTTTTTGGACCCGCTCGTGATACCACTATTGCCCCCATCCCTGGCTTAATAGATCAAAAGAATCCACCTCGTTTCAAGCCAACACTATTTGGAGACTATTATAAGAATTTTAATAGCAAGGCACTTCAAGCAAACAAGGGCGGTCTTGATTTTGCAAAGGCATGAGCCTTTGACTATAAATAAAGCCAATTGTGTATAAACATTTTATGAATGTAAAATCAGCCATGCCCTTTTAAGTATGCAACATCCCACTTCATAAGACACTAGAGCTAGCTATATTAGGGAGTAGTTAGACAATTCCTTTTTGTCATACAAATTTTTTTCCATGTGACAATTCCTTTTCTTCATACAAATTTTATTTCATTTGATATCATCATACATTGACTCAACTTCACCATGTGGAGATCGTTCGTTAGTAGTATTATAAAGATAATTTTATATTGCTATGGTCACTTACCTAGAATTTCAAATGGTTAGTTTGTAAGGAGTTCAACTTTCATGTGGGAACTACCAACTTTTAAAATCTAGTGGGAATGTGGATGCACATGGAGTGGTGCACTCACACACACGTGTGTGTTTTGGGGGGAGGGGGGAGGGTAGGGTTGATCATTAGATGTTGAAATTTATGCATATAGCATCTACATGTGACTAGTTGCCAAAATAAAACAAGAGATGGGAAGTTTATATAAAGTTCAATAGAAGGCTTCTCAAGTGTCTTATGACTCCCATATTGGTGTTACACATGCTTCTACATATAATTCAATTTAATAAGGTGAATTGACCAAGAAAAAACCATTAAGGGATTCTTGCATAGAATTTACTAGAACTTAGAACCTTGTAAGTATCTCAAAGCACCCTAGTTGATAGTGTGTGACATTTAATGTAGGGGAACCAATCCAAAATAACTTTGCTAAAAGTGCCCTTGTTAATGTGGTGTGAAGTTCTATGTAGGAGGTCCAATCCAAAACAAGACCAAAAAGGAGTTGTAAAATAAGTGAAGGAGATTAGATCACATGATCTCAAAAGGTGAGGTGTTCTCAGAGAGAGTCAGGCTATTAAGGTAAAGTAAGACTCTCTTTCATATCATTGATAAGATCCTATTTGCAAGTCTTTTGTGTTTCTAAAAAGATAAGTTAGTTTGGTAATAAGCATGCCTTGGAAATGAGGCTATCAATGTAGGATTGGCTATTCATATAACAAGTGAAAGTGGCCTTGAGAAGTGCACACATGAATGTTATGATAGGGACAAGGTTTGATGCATTTTTGTATGTGGAAGATGGAGGTAAAATGTCTCATTTGAGATGCCATATTAAGAGGTATTTTCATATACTTACCTCCATAGGAGTGAACTTATCTTTATCATCTCTCGATTTTTTCAATTTATAATATCGCTTAGAAATAATGTTCACTATAAGATACAGGCCTCATACCAACGTTCAAAGCGACACAAATGTTCATTAAAAAAATTACATTTGTGATGCAAATAGCGATACATATAGTGACAATTTGCGACGTATGTTGTGACACCAATAATGATGCATGTAGTAAATTTGTGATGCTAATAACAATGGTTACAAAGAAAAAAATTTGTGTTTCGACCACATATAGCACTATATGTTGTGTTTATATTCTACAAATGAATTACATGCTAGATACACAATGGTTTTCAAGATGAGCCTAGAATGTACTTAAACCCACAAGATTGATACATAAAATAAGTATAAGATCGTTGATGAAAACTCATGGAATTATGACAAGATATAAAGGATGATAAATACATAGTATATAGAAGATGCCCACATAAATCACATGATAAATAGAAAGAGGATGTGCACTGGATGAATCCAAGCGTGAGCTATAGATCCTCACCATTTGAAAGCTTGTTCTAACACAAAGGAGCATCGATCGACTCTTCTCTTGTTATCATGTGAGTGAGTGTGCATAATCTTGTGGAGCTCCTTCTTAAGTGAAGGTAATTTTCTTAGTCACTTTTGTGTGCTAATCTTGAGGAGCTTGAACGAATGTAGAGCAAGAGAAGGCACCAAAGCTTGCATCATGAATTAGGTATTAAGGCACATAAGCTCTATATAGCAGGAAAATATTTTGGCGTCCATCTCTCTTCTTGTATTCTTGTGTGAGCTTCCTCTTATGTGTATGGTGTGTGTTTGGTGCAATAGCTCAAGCAAGTCCCCCCACCATGCGATTCATGACACCATGCAAGTTGTAAAATCCCACAAGTAAATTCCTCCCATGCCAAAAAGTCAAGCATTATACTCATAAGAGATATACCAAATGGCTAGTTGGAAGGGTGACAACTCTAATCCAACCTTGTACATTAACTTTAGAATCGCATAACGAACATCCATATCTCAAAATTGTAATCTTATGAAGCTCCCTCTCTCTATCTTCTTTTGTCTTTTCTATCTTCCATAGCTTAAGCTTGAGTGATGGTGAGGTTGTGTGCTTGTGTAAGAACCTTCTTAACTCGAGTGTCAAAGCTTCTCCTCTCTCATTCTCTCTTCTTTGCCACATGTTTGTAGTAAGGAATTCAGATCAAGAGGAGCCACCAAGGCTTGCATCACAAATCTAGAGAGCATTATCTTCAATCAATTTGGCTTACAATGGTGGGGATAGGGGTATTGATGAGTGCTTATTGAACTCTCAAGTTTTCTTCTTCTCTTTTACTCCTAGGTGAGAGGTAGGTATCCTATGGATGTGGAGAGAAACTAGAAGAATAGATGGCTCTATCAAATCCCTTTCTTCTTCTTCTTTCACACACAATACTACAACATAAAGGAAAATGGCCTACTAAGTCAAATAGTGAATAACTAACTATACTAATCGATTGGTGTTATAGCTATACCAATTGTAGATAGGT
Organism: Lygodium microphyllum; assembly: GCF_053477565.2. NCBI lineage: Eukaryota > Viridiplantae > Streptophyta > Polypodiopsida > Schizaeales > Lygodiaceae > Lygodium > Lygodium microphyllum. The sequence continues at coordinate 65,455,207 of NC_141154.1, read as the reverse complement.
GTAACAAACTAAATATAATAAGTGATATGTCAGTGGCCATGTGAGGATCGTATTAAGCACCGGCATGTTAGCTGTAGATATGCGGACCCATCTAGCCAGGTGGTCCAATCATCAATGTTAGTACATGTTGAGCTTGCCATCTAATACTCCCCCTCAGGCTCAATTGTATATTTGCAACTCCAAATAGAGACTATGTTGCTAATAGGACTAGGAATCATGCCAAACTCTAAGAGTCAGACCAAATTACTCGTGGTTTTGCTAAGAAACTTGACAAGTATCAACCCACAGCAATGACCCATGGCTTCATGGAGCAGTCCAAGCCCAGGGGGTTCACTATAGATGTTGTATGGTATCATGTGAGTGTAAGGGAGGGGGTTTTTTGGAAGGGGACACTTAAGCGTATATATTAGAGGTAGATCCCTCTTAATTTCCTATATTGAACTTAAATTTAAGGAGGGGATAGAGGGAAAAAAGAAGGGGGGGATGCATTTGATCACCTCTCTCCATAGATTGGTTTCTCCATGGCATATAAGAGACATTGACAAGTAAGGTTAAAACCCTAAACCCTCATATAGTAGGGTTATTGAATTAATCATAGTGTGGGAGGGGGGATTTGGCACTCTCCCATGGTTTTGGTAGAGAGATTCAACTCCCCTTCTTCTAAAGAGAGCTTGGTGTAGTCACTTTAAGTATAAAGGGGTTCAATTCCCCTACTCTCTCTCCTCATGTGGTAAGGGGGCATGGGCATTCAAAAACATTGCGACACATACTTCGATAGTATCCAAGTGCCACTACATAAATCACTTTGTGATATGACCATTTTGATACTTTTAATTGCTTAGGATAATTCCAACTTTTAAAAAGAAAGTTAGTATATGTTCTATGAAGACTTACATTTAAGAAAGGGGATACATAAAAAGTCATACATGTATATATCTTATAAGCTTAAATAGGGGGATATACTAGTCTTACAAGCTTCATAAATAGGGGTTTTTTTAGAAGTCCTTGCACACAGGTGACATGTCTTCTTTACTATTAGTGAACCCCCCGTGAGTTTGAGCAAGTATGTGAGGCAAGCGGCCTCACAGACCTTGCTCAATGAGCACAAGCTTTTGGACATTGCCTAAGGAATAACCTCAAGAGTCTCTTCATCAAGAGGTTCTTCGAAGTAGGATACTTTGACAACCTCATTGTTAGGTTGATGAATGTCAACTAAAAGGATAGGGAGGATATTTAAGACTACGTCACCCACATGCGGAGTCTCTTTAAGAGAATCCCGTCGATGTAATGACCTAACAAAGTAGTCTCCACTGTATTTATAAACGTAATCCAAAGCAAGGAGCTCTATAAGGCCTTGGGGAGAGACTCGAATATGCAAAGGGACATGCTAGCTAGGGTCTTTGAAGAAGCCATATATGTGTGGATGACCTGGTCAATGAGAGAAGCTCTAGAACCATGACTTGAGAGGGCATTGGCTCTAGATCCTCAGAGAGAGCTATGTCCATTATTGAGAGACCCAACCAAAACACACAAGACAAGGGAAAAGGCATTGACCAAAGCCAAGAGTTGGCAAAGATAAAGCTAGAGTTGGCCAAGCTTCAAGAGATGACGAGGAGGCCCACACAACCTCATGTGCAATGTGTGCATTGCGGAGGAAATCACCTCCTAGCTGAGTGCTTGGATCCTAGGTCAAGACCATGCACTAATTGTGGTAGGTTTGGGCATGACATAATGCGTTGCAGATTGTCAAGTTGATTCCATACCTGCAACCACATAATCAGCCGTACTATGTAGGGAATAGGCCACTGAACTTTGAGAGGGGAGCGCCATTAGCTCTCCTAGCACCCAATAACTCAAAGCCAACCATCTCTAGGATGGACATCAATCCTATAGGGATACCTAGACCACCTAGGCCTATCGTGACCCATCCACCGAGCGATGCTCTGATATATTATGCAGAGGAGCCGAATGAGGATGAAGCATATGTGAACCCTTACGTCTTGTACAACGAAGAGGGTAACCCTATCTTGATGGATTTCAGAACAGTGCTTGTCGGCGATGGTATTAGGGAGGGGAAGAGGTAGAGGTCTAGGAGGACAGAACCAAGAACCCATCATATGCTAGACTTGCAGCCACCCAGGGCATATCTCATCTCCCTGCCCGAAATCTAGCAAGCCAATTGAGACAAAGTTGATGTGAGATGTCCCAAGTATAGGATCACACACTTATATGTCGAGTGCCCTAGGAGGAAACCTTCCAATAGTTTGGTGATTGTGCCATTCGTATCCTTGGGGCTATTTGGAGTTGAGACACTTGATGGTGAGGCCATGCCAATCCCATTAAACGTCATGACCCGAGCACACATAAAGCAAGCAATATCTCATTACCCAGACCTAACAACCTTGACAGAGCTTCAATAGGGAACAAGAGCTATAGGAGAAGGAGGAAGAGGGCTGAGACAAAGGTAAGGATTAAGACAGATAGTGCTACCACACTACCCAAGGCGAAGCAAGCCATGGATGCAGAAGTGGAAACATTTGCTCCTATGATGACATAAAAGGGGAGTGCCAAGATTGGGAAGTTGTGGACAAGGTCAAGGGGTGGGTGAGTGACGCTCAAGAGCACCTCAAAGATGCTAACCCTATCATGTAAGACAAGATCGATGAGCTCTCTAACGTGAGGACACTAGCCTCACCTACTCGATAAAGATCTAGAGATGCATCTGTACTCCATGTAACATTGCATGGACAAAGTCTAGGTACTATGAGTAGGTAGACTGACCAAGATCATGGAAAAAGAGTGTAGAGCCTAATGGAAAGCAAGCAATTGGAAACTTGCTCAAGACATTGGTATCGACCCCTGTGACTCTACCTCTGGGAGCATTACTTAGGCAGAACCCCACACTATGGCAAGGGTTGAAGCAGTGGGTAGAAAGACCTGATGAGCTTGGAGCGACCGACTTACCACCACGTAGTAACGCATATACCAAGCTTAAACCTAAACTTATTGCCTAAGTCTTTGCACATAAATGCCTTTTGGGAAGACACAGGGATGCACATGGTCTTACCTGTACATGCATTAGGAGATGCCACAAGGAAGGGAGTTGTAGATACAAGAGTGGGAGTCAGTGTGCTCAGTCACATAGTCCTATAGGCTTGGGGTAACCCACATGTGGAGATGCTAGGTTTAACGTCATGCTGGCTAACAAATGAAGGTTAGACCCTTTGGAATACTACAAGACTAGCCCTTGAAGATAGCGGGAGTCTAGCTCTCAGTGAACTTCATAGTCATGAAGGGAGTGGACTATGATAGCTTGTTAGACCAACCTTGGATGCGAAACACACGAGTGATAGAAGACTAGAGCAACGATCTAATATTCTTAGGCAATAGATCGAAAGCTATAAGAGTCGAGATGGACACCTAGAAGACCACGTCGATGGCTCTACATGCCATCGTTGATATCTTGAAGGGTGACTCACAAGTTAGTAATTCCTATGGGCCACTAACAAAGTATATCCCTTGCCTCGAGGACGAGCAGGATCAGATGCATGTGTTAGCCACCATCGACCTGCCATTCTTGGATGATGAGGAGGATTATAAGCATGCTATCAAGGCAGCTGGTGGGTCCCACAAAGTCACACCATCTTAGTTGTACCAAAAAGTAGGATCCCACCGTTACTAACAAACGCAAACTCCAGGGGATTCTTGAACACTTGATGAGAGAGCTTGCTAGTAACCCAACTGCCAAGCTCAAATCTCTTAAGGTCCTCATGGACGAGCCAAAGTGGCAATGGGCCAAAGTGCATGACTTGAATCTATTGTACAATTTGGCACTAATCACGGATGAAAAAAGGTTGAGAGAAGAAGCTTAGGAGAGGATGAGCAATCAGGATGTGACGATTTAGATGACAAGTATGAAGACTTCTACTCTACAAATCAGGAAAGTGAGGAAGAGGCCAATACTATGAGTATGATACGGATGGCCAAGTGATTGAATAGATACAAGTAGGCTCCAAGCCATAGAAAGCCAATGTCTTTAGGATTGAAAGAAGAGTCGTCAAGATAGAATGTGACCATACTTGGTTGGATCACCTAGGTGTAATGGACTATGAACAAGATGGATTAGTTCAACCAAGCACCGCACCACCCTTTAGAACTGAATCAGCCTTAGAGCTATGACCAATACGGGAAACTCCTTCCTTTCGTGAGGGTTGTGAGTTTAACTTTAAATCAAAAGTGAGCTCCGAGAGCGATCCAGAGTTACCCTGACCACCTAAGACCAAACATGCCAAAGGGGACCTATCGATCCATCTAAGGAGTAGGCGGTTGAGCAAAGGAAGCCCCAAGACCTACCAAAGCGCTTCACAAAATTCAAAAAGGGTGACAAGGTGGTGATCTTGCTAGGAGCTAAGAGGCAGGGACAAGTGAGTGAACTGATAGAGGGGCCTGCTAAGGTCAAGGAAGTCAACTTAGTAGGGGAGGGTGAAAAGCCTCGACTCGTATTTATTGCCGAGGACATAATTGGAAAAGAGGAGGCTAATCTTATCGCTCTCCTACGAGAATACATAGATATGTTTGCTTGGTTCTTAAACGAACTAAGAGGAGTAGATCCGAGGGTCATGACTCATAACATCCCCATGACTCCTGACAGAATGCTAGTCAAGCAGCAACCATACCCGATGAATCCCAAGCATGCACATGCCATTAAGGAAGAGATAGATAAGTTGCTAAAGATTGAATTCATCTATGAAACTGAGCACATGGACTGGGTGTCACCTATAGTGATTGTTGTAAAGAAGAATGGGAAGTTTCAAGTGTGTGTGAATTATAAAAAGGTCAATGTTGCAATTAAGAGGGACAACTATCCACTACCCTACATGGAGCACATGCTCAAAAGACTAGCGAGGAAGGAAGCCTATAGTTTCCTAGATGGCTTCTCACACTACAACTAGGTGTAGGTACACCTTGACAACATGCATAAGACAACATTTGTGACCGAATGGGGTGTATTTGTCTATATAGTCATACCATTTGGGCTAATGAATGCAACAACTATCCTTTAGTGCCTCATGTGATCCATCTTTAAAGATATGCTTAGGTGAGTTGATGATCTATGTGTCCATTCTAGTTGAAGGGAACACCTAGATAAACATTGTGCAGTCTTTGAGTGGTGTAGACTATACAATCTCTCCTTTAATCCCATGAACTGTCAATTTTGGGTAAGACATGGATGTATCCTAGGGCACTTGGTGTCTAAGAACAACATTGTCGATTTGCCACCACCCATAAACTATAAGGGATTTTAGTGCTTCCTTGGACACATAGGTTACTATTGGTGATTTTTTCTAAACTATGTATTGATTGCTAAATCCCTTAACAAATTGCTAATTGTATTTGAGTGAATTGAGAAATGTCAGCGTGCTTATGAGAAAATAAAGAAGACTCTTACAATTGCACCAATCGTAATGGATTACTCCATGATGGAAAGGGAAGGCCTAGCCATGGTGTTTGCCATGAAGAAGTACCGTCATTATCTTTTAGCTACGCCCTTCACGTTCTTTGTTGATCATCAGGCTTTGCTTTATTTAGTAACAAACCTTGTGCTACAAGATGCATAGCTAGATGGTTACTTTTGCTTCTAGAGCTTGACTTCTCCACGTTGTATGCAAGGATAAGCAGCACTATATGGCAGACCATATGTCACACATACCCACAGGAGAAGCTATTGACCAGGGCATCATAGATGACCTACCAGATGTGCACCTTTTTAGCATGTCCAATGAGAAAGACATGTTCAGGGCCGATCTAACACTGTATTGGGTAGATGACATAGTCCAAATCCTAGAGCATGGATTGCCTGAGCAACCTATGGAAAAGGCTAGGCTGAAGCACCTTATCCTTAAGGTTCAGCCCTATCAATTAATAGCTGATCAGCTCTATAGGTTAGGACATGATGGGTTATTATGAAGATGTGTGTGTGAGCACGAGAGATGCATGATGTACTTATTGAAGTGCATTGTTTGGTGGAATTGCTAGAGGACACTTCAGTAGAGACACCACAGCATGCCAAGTGCAATCTCAACTGTGGTGGCCCACCCTATTTCACAATGTGACTAAGCTCATGAAACATTGCAACGAGTGTTAGAAAACCAAATTCCCCATCTGAAAGGACAAGATGGATTTGACTCTGGTGATAGCATGACAACCCTTTGAAAAGTAGGGAATCAACTTCATTGCGCTGATTAGTCCCGCAGTGCAGTACTCACAGAGGCAAAGTACATAATTCTAGCTACGGATTATCTCACAAAATGGGTTGAAGCTTGAGCCATTAGAAAGAATGACTCTAGAACCATGGCTAAGTTCCTTTGGGAGCAAGTGATCTCATGATTTGGTCGCCCCATCGAACTAGTTAATGATCAAGGCACACACTTCATTAATGAGGTGATTGCCCATTTGCTATCCACCTTCTTGATCATCCAGAGGAAATCCTCATCATATTACCCTTAGGATAATGGTTGGGTAGAATCTCTGAATAAGATTCTAGTGAATGTCCTAACTAAGGTAGTTGCCACCTCACACACTGACTGGGACAACAAACTCATGGTAGTGCTATGGGCCTATAGGATAGCTTGCAAGTTGGCCATAGGGCAGTCACCATTCAAGCTAACCTATGGGATGGAACCAATCCTACTAGTGGAGTTCTTTGTTCCAAGCTTGAGAGTGGCAGTACAAGAGAGATGGGATGGAAAGAAAGCATGGACGGAACGCTTGGTGGATTTAGAAGGCCTTTTTGAAACTTGACTCCTGCCAACTCATGCACTAATCTACAAAAATGTGAGATGCAAGAGCTGGTTTGACAAGCAGGTCAAACAACGCAACTTCAAGCAGGGCGATCTAGTGCTCCTGTACTCGGTGATGAAGGGCCATAAGCAAAAGATGAAGTTTAGAGGATTGGGACCTTTCAAGGTCCACAAAATTAGTCAAACAACCAGCAACGTAGAGCTTGAGACTCTAGAGAGAGAGAGCATAGGCTTCTTTAATGGAAATCGCCTCAAGAAGTAATACCCTCCAATGCACCCACTACATGAGCCTCCAATGCTGGACCCACTTGTGAACGTAAGAGTAGCCACCATCATTGAGTTAGAGGACGAGGACGAAGAAGCAGTGGAACCTACATACTTGTGCATATTGGTCACTTGCCACAAGACATATGCCTTTGATGCACTCATTGACGAGGGAGCTAACTATAATATCCTTACACATGATCATCGTACGCTCATTGGTTAGCCCAAAATGCAACCTACTAATGCTAAACTTAGTCCATTGGGAGGTAGTCTTATTTAATGCTAGAAAAGTTCAAGGTAGCAGTCTCTATCGATACTAAAAGCCTACCAATGGTCTTCTACATGATGCCTAACACAAAGGCCACTAGTAAGGAATTGCTACTAGAACATGCATTTAAGAAACAAGCACACTGCAATGTCGACTACAACCCATAGTGTATTCACCTTACCATTGGCAATGTTTGAATAGTGTGGTTTTTAGCAAGGATAGCGCGGTTCTATCTAATGCCATAGTGCCACCCGATAGAGCAACTTAGTGCCAAGCCTAAGGAGGGGGGTTGTGATGTATCGCAACCCACCACAACAAATCGACCGTTACTACTAGTGATTACACCCAAAACCACTAATAAGCAGCAGCTCAAATGGGTGCCCAAATGACAATCACAATCATCTAGAAGTCAATCCATAGAACTCATAATCCTAGAAGCTCATGCCCTAGGCCTAGGAGACACAACAGCTCTGACACTACAGAACTGCAAGCCGCAATGGGTGCCCTAATCCCTATTGTGCGCTCAAGGCTATTACGAAGGCAATACTTGGATTTGGTTGCCCAAGTCCCCATGTGGCATAGGTGTCCCTCAGCCACTGTCTTCCAATCCATCTCAGCAAGACTGTAAGCTAGATAGGTATGAGAATCGAACTAACCCAATAGGAGCTAAATGCATTGAGCCTCAATAGGTCTATCGACCAAAACCATAGTCTACTGCATTCAAGCAGACTCAACTTGACACTTCTATTATTCTAATTTCTTCACAAGTAGAAAACAATACATCAACTAAGCCGCACGACCAACCCATCGCACAAATGGCTACCAGACACTCCATTGATCAGCCCATGTAGTAGACATCAATAGTCAAGTTATCTAGCCCCAACCTTGAGCAAGTCCTATAAGCGGAGGTCCATCCTTACTTTGGTCTCAAACCTAGCCGCAAACATGGGGGATGACCTGGTCACCTGCATCAGATACTTGGATGCCGCCTTCACCACGTTTGCTAAAAGCTACGAATGGTTGGATTTAAGCCTCCTCGATGAGCCATTAGCAAAGGAAGTACATTGCCTACCATGCACTTGGGAGGAATATGAATTCATGTTTGTCAAGGTTCCCTAGGTGGCTAAGGACTTGCTTGCCAACAATGAGATTCCTCAAGAGCAAGTTCTCAAACAATAGTTGCTCACCTTCTATAGCAAGAGCAAAGTCTTTGCAACAACCTAGGAACTAGCAAAGCTGAAATGGTTAGCCGACTCTGACTCTTCCTTTTTGCAAATATGGTATGCTCTCGGTCTCCAATGGGAGTAAAAGGGCTACCAAATTATGACCAACACCGAGTAGAGATGGGCAATCAAAACCTCTAAGTACGATCCAACCTATGTGGTTCCTATCTCATTCAGAATATTGGCCATCACACACAATCAACTTTTAGAAGAGCATGTTATGGCCCATCCCTATTTGGATTGACTCTTGACTGTGAGGAAGAATTACATGTCGCAAGCATGATGACTCTCATGACTTCCTAAATGATGTCTTGACCTACATCATACACATAGGCATTAGGCCTCAAAACATGGATTGTCACTTCCACTTAGAGTATAACCCACAGTTCTATGCTTGCCTCATGAATAAATAAAGCATAATAAGCAGGTGCTTCATGCCCTTAACCCTCCATCTGCTAATCCTATGAAGGATCTTCATCATTCTCGGGCGGGGGGGTTTAAAATAAAAAAGAACTTGAACTTCAAAAGCAAAAAGGATGAATAAAGGGAACTTGTACTTGAAGAGAGCTTTTTATGAAATTCGTGCTTGGAATGTGTGGATTACTTGAAATATTAAAAATTTCCATTTCATAGTATTAGAACATCGCACCATTCCATAGTGTTTGTTTTTAATATTTTTCTTTTTTTTCCCCCCACAAAAGGTACTATCAAATGAGATAATTGTAAGCTGTGGTGCCATAACAGGAACTCGAGATGGCAAGACAACTTCCGTCCTCAAAGGAGGAGCACCAGAGGTACTCATTGGCCATTGAGATACAAGTCTACAACCAGCTAAAATACTACATCGCGTTAGTAATTTGAGAGAGCTCATGAACAAGGAAGGTGCAGTGAAGCAATTGGTCGATCAATGCAATCTCCACATATATGTAGAGAAGGTTGGCCAAAAAATTCACTAGGGCAGATGCACAGAGTTTTTGAGAACTTTCGACGTAAGAAAGAATAGTGGTATGGTGATCGTCAGCAACAAAGGAGTCTCACTTAAAAGGATAGAAGTTGTGCTTAGCCCTGAAATAGTGGAGAAGGCTTTAAGGTTGGCAAACACAATGAAAGAGATGGAAGAGAGATGTTTACGACATGCTGGAGATGTTGAAGACCAAGGTGCACACCAATCATGGGATCAGCCTAGCAAACATCCCTGACCTCGCTATCTAACTACAGGCAAAGATGGTGCACACCCTATTATCTAGTCATCTATACAACACCCTCATGGCCTATATCCTAGTGCTGATGCTTGAAAGCATCGCATCAGGGGCCCTAGATGAAATAATTTGAATGCCTACATCTGTAAAATGATTGAATCATTAGACAAAGAATTTTCATCAAGCCTTTACCTACAAGAGGTGAGTCACCAACCACCACAACTGAATTGGATAGAAAATCACTTAAATCAAAAGCATTTAAGAAATGCTTTTGAGGGGTACGAATGACCATCATCTGAAAAGCTATGGGAGAGATGGAAAGGGAAGAGAAAGTAGGGGAAAATCCGGAAAGATCTGCTATGAAGGGGATACAATGGCAATGGAGAAGGAGAAGAGGAAGATGCGGGAGAGAAGAGCACACACAATGTAGGTGCTGTCCAACTGAACTGACAGCCTTATTGCACTATCATATTATATATGAATAAAGAATGGGCAGTCACAGTGTACACGGGCAAGCCTAGAGGCCTTTTACTTGAAGGGGATGTAATGGCAGTGGAGAAGGAGAAGAGGAAGATGAGGGAGAGAAGAGCACACACAATCTAGGTGCTGCCCAACTAAATTGACAGCCTTATTGCACTATCATATTATATATGAATAAAGAATGGGTGGTTATAGTGTACACGTGAAGGCCCAGAGGCCTTTTACCCCAACAACCTCCCACTAAAAGGCCAATGTGGCTGGGGAGTGAAAACAAAGAAAAGAAAAGAAAAGACAAGGTGAGGAATCATGAGTCATGACATCTCACCCAATGCCCAATCGGAAAGCGAGTTGTGTAAGAAGTGTCGGGAACCTCTACAGAAGAAGAATCAAGTATCCCTGAGTCCATGACATCCAGGAGAGAAGCGATCCCACAGCTCCATACAATGGAGCAATCCAAGAATGCTTCTCATGAAGCAAGCATAACTCATCAATGCACGACTGTAAAGCATCAGAGTCGTGCATAGCATCACCGTAGCGCATACAAGACAACGGAGGGCAGTCAAACTCTCCAAAGTCAATCACTGAAAGAGAGTCAACATCTCGGACACTCGTCCAATGGGGTCTCAAGACTATATCTGGCCTCAATGAAGTAGGAGATTGATATATGGTTGGCTATCCAGCTTGCAAAACTACAAGAAAATGGCTCTCATGAGCCTGCAAGGGGTCTATACCAACATCATGACCCTGACTACTATGCATAGCTATGTCATGTGGGCCAATAAGTGCCTCATTTTTAGCATAAATAGCTTGCTGTAATGGCACTATAGCTGTTATAAAATCAGCCATAAAGCATATTGAATGCTCATCAAGAGGCCTGAGAGGTGTCTGCATCTCATAGAAGGTAGCATGATGGCTGCGTATGACCTGCTAGGCATCCAAATCCCATAATCTGTGGGCCTTAAAGTCACCATATCCATAACCAAGGAGGATACATCTACGTGACATAGGCTCATGTGGTATATGTACAGATACCTGGCAGCCAAACATCCTCAAGTAATCATAGGAGGGCTGCATGCCACTCCATGCCTTATGGGGTGTAATACCATCCAAGGTCAAGCATGGCATCCTGTTAACCAAATAGATTGCTGTCATAAGGGCCTCAACCCAAAAGCGATAAGACAACCCAGCTCTGGTAAGCATAGAAGCATCCTTTGCCTGTAAGGTCAGACACATGCCATGAGCAATCCCATAATATCGTGGGCACAAGAAATCAATGCCATACTACTGACAAGAGGTCCGAAAGCTGCAAGAGAGAGCATGACTCTCATAATCCATCTGCAAGCACCTAGGCCTGCTATGAGCATAATCCATAAACCTGTCAAGCATAACTGTAGCATCCTCAATTTGCACCAAGGGAAAAGCCCAAACATGGTGGGTAGCCTGATCAAGAAAGGTCACAAAGTATGATGCTCCACCAAGTGATTGGGAAGGCATAGGTCCATATACTGGACAACGGACAAGATCTAGAGGAGCATGCCTCATACGATCGCCATAAGCCAAGGGAGCTCTGCAAGGACCAAGAGTACAATCAGGGCAAGCATCAAGATCTGTAAGTAATATAGGAGGCAACAATTAGTCTAAACGAGATAAGATCTCCATCTCTCTGTGGTCCATATGGCCTAGGCAATAATGCCATAACAATGCATGTGGTATCCGGATAACTGGAACCATAGAATCTCCCATATGACAGACATGCACTGGGTAATGAGAACCAACTCTAGAACCTCTAGCCAAAACCAAGCAACCACGACAGATCTTCCATGATCTATCCTGAAGAGAAATAGTATATCCTGCATTATGCAACTGACTGACAAAAATCAAGCTCTTATTGAGCATGGGAACATATAAAACATCCCTGAGTATAAGAGAAGTCCCATTAGGCAAAGCTAGGTGTATGTCCCCTATACCAAGAATAGCATAAGTCTGCTTAAGGCCCAAAGAAATGCATAAGTCCCCTATACCAAGAATAGCATAAGTCTGCTCAAGGCTCAAAGAAATGCATCCATCAAACTCCATGTAAGTAGAGAACCATGCTCTATGTGGAGTAACATGACAAGATGCCATAGAATCCAATAGCCAATTTGAGGCATAGGCCGTAACACTAAGCAAGAAAGTTGTAGGGAAACTAGATGAAATGAGTACATGCTCAACTGCATCATCATGGGTAATAACATGTACCTCACCACTAGTAATAGTGGTAACACCTGCTACATTTCTTGTATCTTTGACTCTCTGCTCATGTCAAGTTCGTCTCTGTCTCTCGAGCTCTCTAATCCATCTAAAACATTTTCTTTTAACATGTCCAAGCTTTCCACAATGGAAGCATACAACATCTGTAAACTGAAGAACCTGTAGAAGATGACAAGGAATCCAAGTCATCATGAGTAGGGCTATCCATAGCATTCACAGAGCTCAAGGAGTCGAGGGTTGGGACTCATGAGTAGGGCTATCCATAGCATTCACAGAGCTCAAGGAGTCGAGGGCTGTCCCAACAGAGGAAACCTGCTCATGAAGAGCATACGGTATTCAACCATGAAATCAGCCCATAACCATATGCATACGCATAGCTCTGCAATACATCATGCCACCTAAGAACATCCAAGTCAAGTTAAGATCGACAAGTGGCAAAGCATCCTACAAGAATTAAGCTCCAAGAGAAGCCCAAACATCTATACAACAACATTCAAATAAGTGGCTCTGTAAGGTATACAACAGTGGACCATGTCCATAGATGGGTAAGCATACATAGCATCTGCTCTCTAAGATGGACGGGCAACAATAGCCCTCCAACTAGCATAAAAGCTAGACAATAGAGGAGCAGGAAAGCCATAACTACAACCCAAGCACTGTAAAGTCCACTAATCAACCAAAATAACCTACAATAAATCCAAGCACCAATGAGCATACAAAGCTCAATAAAACTCTGCCAAGACAATGAAGCAACTCTGCTCAATACATGTCTGCATCAACTAAACATCTAGGGATCCATAACATTGGAGCATAAGGCCAAGTAGCATCCAAGGTCGTAACAAAAAAAAAGCCAAATCAATGTCCAATTGCTCCACAAAAGTCCTCAAATGCAAGTCTTGTCAAGTCCAAACATCTGCCATACTGCAGCCGAACCTAGAAGCATCCACCAAGACATAAACCCACATGGGTAGCCTAGGCATAAGCAGTCATAAGTGGAATGCCAACTGCAAATAAAAAATTGACAATGAACCATATAATTGAGCTCTACTTCTTGCTCAAAAGCATTCCGAGAACAAAAAGAACCATGTGGCATCATCCAAATACTTCACATAACCTCAAATAGTTGGGAGCACCCCTGTGACCAATAGGCATAACCCAATTGTAACATAAATAGCTTAAGCCTTGAATATTCCAGCAGCAAATAACCTCTGTAAACTGAGCAAATCAGTGCTCAAACCAAGCTCAAATCGATAGGCAAACCATAGGCATACATTCCCATATGTATAGGCACCAACCGAGCATAATCATGCATCAAATGACCATGTAGCATAAGCATAAATTGTAATGATAGGGGGCTACCCTGTTTTGGGCTCCCTATGGATTGTGTAAAATAGTCAATGGCTAAGCAATATCAGCCCCAAAAGCATCTCAAAACATTGGGCAAACATCCCCAAAGCATTTGGGCATCAAATACAAACCTCGAGAGCATCACATAAGCTAAGAGCATGACATTTTCTTGTTGTAAATCAACTCAGATCTGTTACATAAAATTCTATGATCAGAATTTGGTAGATCTGACATCACCATTGCGTTTGGAGCATGCCAAAACCCCAAGTTAGACTCTTACCTTGCCTAAATCGGGTTCTGGATGCCCAAGCTATGAGAAAAAATGGGATTTTTGAGCTAGATTTTGAAACATGCACAAAAAAACGTGAGCTGCTACTGTGGGGCTTGTTGGTTATGCTAAGGATAAGGGGGTAAATGGGGGTATATAAGGTGCCCAATGAAGCCAAGGAACACGTGCATAGAGTCTATGAGGACCGGGGAGAGGCGAGAGATGAAATCTTACCTCGGGGGGAAGAAGCCATGGCTGGCACTGAAGCTCCAAGCTCTAGGTCTTCAATCCAGGCTGAAGGAATGCCGGGCCAAGCTCCACGACAAAGCTCTGATCCAAAGCTCTGATACCTGTCGAAGGGGATGCAATGGCAGTGGAGAAGGAGAAGAGGAAGATGCGGGAGAGAAGAGCACGCACAATGTAGGTGCTATCCAACTGAAGTGATAGCCTTATTACACTATCATATTATATATGAATAAATAATGGGTGGTCACAGTGTACACGGACATGCCCAGAGGCCTTTTACCCTAACATTCTATTCAAGAGCAACACCTCTCCCTTGTTGCAAAAAGCTCGTCTCCAAAGGTGAGAAATGTGAGAGACAAAGAAGCTAGCAAGCCATAGAATGAGAAGGCAGAGTGAGTTGCAATAAAGAAAAGAGCTCAACTCCAAGTACAACAACAACAAAAGGGGTCAAGTAAAAGGATCGTTAGTGAGCAAGGTGAGGGTTTGATCCCATTGAGCCAGAATCATGTTGAAAATCCCAGCAAGAAGAAGGAAACCACAATAGGAGAGGATGAAGCCCTAGTGGCAATCGTGCAGAGGAAAGGCAAGGAGCTAGAGGAGGAACAGAAGAAGAAGCAGAAAGAGGAGGAGGAATGCCTACAATAGGTAGAAAAAGAGTCCCAAAGGATTGAGGAAGAATGAAGAAAGAAGCGACAAGAGAAGGAGAAAAGACTAAGGAGAGAATAGGAGGAGCAGATGGCTCTTGCCATTAGGCTGTCAATCAAACAACCCTTTTGTGCACTCTTTGTGTAGAAGAGTTGGCTAGGAGGAGCCTAGAAGATGTGCTCGGAATGAGCACCACAGTGGCATCACTAACTCGAGGACACATAGTGGAAGACAAAGAAAATGCCCCATTAGATCCACTCTTGCTTGTCATGGTTGCCACCACTACCACCACCCAAGAAACCACAGATGCAATGGTGAACCAAAGCAACATGATGGCTTGGATACATTACCTAGTAAACACAGTGTAGTAGCTTGGTCTAGCACCTAGTGGAGGAGTCCTAGTGCCAAGGATGAAGAGGCCTACCATTGTGGATGCAGAATCATGAAAAGACCCAAAGAAGGCCAGGGTAGAGGCCTTGACTATGTCCATACCCTTGGCCATGCAAAGCTATGGACATACCCTCGACCATGCCAGGGTAGAAGCCTTGACTATGTCCATACCCTCAACCATGCCAGGGTAGAAGCCTTGACTATGTCCATACCCTCAGCACAATATGATGAGTATGTCCAAGAACTTTTGGGCCAACTAGAAAGAGTGAAAGAGGAGAGGAGGGCAGCAATGGTAGAGTTGGAAGTAGAAAGGAAAACATTCTCGACCTACCAACTAAGAAAAACACGCCAAATAGCCACCCAGTAGAGGCAAATAAGCAACGTGAGGAAAGAATTGGAAGCCAAATAGGTACTGGAAGGGATGATAGAGGAGAAGGGTGTAAAAGAGCCCCATGGTAGGAAAGAGGAGAGTAGATGATGTTGGTGGAGGACTTTTCGGTCCTCTTGCAGGCAGTAGAATGAGTAGATGCAAGAATACCTTGATCAGCTAAAGAAGATCGAAGATGAGCTCAGTAAGGAGTTGGAAAGGGTTAGAACCCAGACCTACATAGTGTCAAAAGAAGAAACAATAAAAAGAACAACTGCTTAAGGAGCTACATGAGGCTAAGGCACACGTGGATGAAGTGTCGGCCAAAAAGTTGACAGAGGTGGAAAACCAACTCCATGTGGCCCTCCTAGAGTGAGAACGACTAGCAATAGAGTAGCTGAACCACCTCAGACATCATAAAGAGAAGATGCTCAAAATCTAGAAAGAGCAAGAATAGATGGTCATGATACTGTTTCAATGCCAGAATCATGGTGTCAAAAAAGGCTAGAGGAAAAGGTCAAGGCTTGGGAGAAAAAGACTATTGGAAAAATTAGGGACCTTGCCGAACTTCTTGCCTTGGCAAAAAGCGAACGAATCTTGGCACTCGCAAGGACAAAAGTAATGGAGGCAGGTCATCTCAAAGTCCAACATCAAGCCTTCCTCAACATGGTCCTAGCATGTGACCCAAGCTGAGTGTAAGGATACTATAGAAGGGCTCCATGAAGGAAGCTAGAACTTACAAGATGAGCCCTAAGATATGGCCTTTATGAAAAAGTGCTAAAAGAGAGCACTAGCATGAGCATGGAGCAACAATGATAATATCTAAGGCAGGTGGGGCTCTCGATAAGGGAGTTGGAAGAATTAGGGTTTGGCAAGTCAAAACAATAAGGCCAATCATTTGTTGCAGCCCCAACGAAGCCACCAAACGAAGAAGGGCCAGACTTCAAAGAGAGCGAGGCCAAGACGGAAAAGAGCAGCCATGAGAGCTGAGCCTAGCACAGTAGGTGGAAGCACAAATAGAACTCAAATAGAACAACAGGGTGAGGAAGTCGCTCCTAAGAGAGTCATGGAAAGGAAGCATAAGCAGAGAGAGCAGGTGGAGATGGCACAAAAGAGACTCCAAGCAAGGCCACAACAAGTTCTTAAGGTCCAGATTTCGTAAAGAGAGGAATGCTATCCTGTAAATTGAGCCCAGGAACTAGATGTCTAGGAGCAATGGGAAAACCAAGGCTGGCCTTTTGAGTTCTCCTTCCACTACCCTTGTTCCTTAGATAGGGTTCTCTGTCTAAGGGTGGTGGAGTAGGTGATCAGGCTCATGTAAAGGCTAGGAAACAAATGGACAGAGAAAATAGCAAGACACCCCACAAGGTGGCAAAGAGAGCCCATAGATTATTGACAAGACAAGGTTTGGGAGATTCCAAAGACCATCAGCAGATACGAAGCCCAACCAAAATGGTGGTGATGCGTTTGGGACTTCAACCTTGATTCTTGGATGGCCTTTTGCAGCACCATACTAGATGAGCACAATGATCCCATCTACATGCCATATCTGCAGGGAAATGGGTTAGATTATAACCCAAATATGCATGTCAAGTATGACTTTCCAAGGATCTACAATGCGAATGCAGAAAGTCTAGAGGAGTGCCTAATCTTCACCAAGTGGGACATATGCCTATCCATCATGTACTTCCTAGACCATTCTCATCGTGCCTCAATCCCACCTTTATTACTACAATCCCACCTTTATTACTACATGTAATTATCTTAGGGTACTTAAGATTTTGCTCAAGTAAAAGCCCATAGCAGAAGAAGCCAGACTCTCACCATCTTTTTGATCTAAATGCAGGAATTGACTGCTGTGCACGATAGGCCATCTTATGATGAGGGCTCTACTCTTGCCTTCTTTTTGCATGGCCAACCTTGAAGATATGAATGATAGTCGCTTCACCAAGTGCAACCATCCCTTCTTATCAATAGCACCTCTAAATGTATGCATTAGCGTAAAGGGCTACTTACAAAGCATACCCTTCCTTACTAAGTCTCTTAGGCCCCCTCATAGTGTAGCTCCCGAAGAGCATCGAGATGAGGTCTAGCATGCTTCCTTCCAATGTATTAAAAGTTATTTCAAAAAATAAGCAAAAAAGAGAAGAGAAAAAGAAAGAAAGAAGGCAAAGAAAGGACAAAAGACGCAGCACAAGAAAAGGACAAAACATAATTCTCATATAACATTTGAGTGCCACGGACACTACACCTAGAGACAAATATATTCCTAGCCCCTCCCCCACTTCACACTCAAGGCATATCAAGGGCAGGACACACCTAGGAAGTTTACACTTGCCTAGAATTGGACATGTCCCCCTAACTTACACCCACAACACCTCCTTTTGTACATGAATTGGATCCTCAAGTGTGGAACAACACTAGGGGCTTTCGACCTAACTCCTAGTTCCACTGGCAATGACACCATGCACTGCATGGTGAGGTAGACACAAGTAGTGCACTTCCTGTTTCTTTTCAAGTACATTCACCAACCTGCAATTAACCAGTGAGATCGAAGGCCCCATCACCCACTCAATCTATCCTCAGCTTCCGCAATCTCTCATCCATTTTGTTATGCTTATTCTCCATAGCCAATATTTCCAAAGCCCCATCATTGACTCACATGGCAAACCTTCAACCACCCGAGCCCTCACTAACAAGTGCCATGGGATTGGCACTCAGCTAGGAGGGGGCAATGTTAACCCCTATGCAAAGAAAGTGAAAAGAAAGCAAAAGAAAATCTAAAAAATGCAAGAAAAGTAAAAAAAGGTGGCCCAACAAAAAGCAAGAGGAAAAGGGCCAAAAATGTAAGAAGCAAACTTAAAAGCCCAAGGGAAATGCAAAATGAGAAAGGTGCATTTTAAATATAAAAGCATACCCTAAATCCTTGTAAAAGAGCGATAGGCTCCCCCTTCAGCAATTTGTAAATGTGGACGAGCATGGGTGAAGAAACAATGTAAATAGAAAGGGAAAAGGGAAAGAGGACCTAGGCTAAAATGGCTGGGTCATGTGAAAAAGGGATGGGCGCAACGTGCCCTAAGATGTAACCATGCTTCACCCAAAACTGGCATTTTAAGGGGTTCAATGAGAGACTGTACTCTGCTGACACCATTCAAAGACTATTCGCAACTTTTCCAAGTGCTCTTCCTAGTTGGTGTGGATGTATAGGTCATCGAGAACGACTTCTAACCATTTTTTGAGCATGTCCTTGAAGATGGCACACATGAGGCACTGAAAGCTAGCAGGAGCATATCAATCAATCCAAATGACATGACTATGTAGGAAAATACCCTCCATTTAGTGGAAAATACCATATTGTGCTTGTCGTCCAGATGGACTTGTACTTGGGTATAGCGTGATAAGCCATCTAGAAAGCTGTAGGCTTCCTTTCTTGCCACTCTCTCTAGCATGTGCTCCATGTATGGTAGCAGGTAATTGTCTCTCTTGGTGGTTGTGGTGTTGACCTTCTTATAGCTCACACTCACTTGAATCTTCCCATTCTTTTTTATTGCTATGACTATGGGGGCGCCACCCAGTCTATATGCTCTATCTCATAAATGAATCCTACCTTCAACAGCTTACCAATCTCCTCCTTTACGGTGTGTGCATAGTTAGGATTCATTGCATATGGTCATTGCTTGACTGGTACTGCTTCGGGGGTCATGGGAATGTTGTGAGTCACAATACTTGGATCCTTTAGCTCATCTAAAGACCATGCAAACACATCAATGAACTCCCTTAGGAGATTTATGAGATCATGATTTTCCTCCTCGATTAGGTCGTTTGCTAGTACACGGATCAAGGCTTGTCCTCCTCCCCCACCACCAAGTTGACCTTCTTAGCCTTAGCTAGGTCCTTCAATGGGCTCATTTGCTTGCACTTTTCATTTTTCTCCTACTAACTCCGCCATTCGATCACCCTTTTTGTACTTCATTAAGTTCTTGGGTAGGTCCTGGGTTTTCTTCTGCCATTCGGCTTTTGAATACTTTGACTATTTCCTTTTCTCCTCCTTTAATCTCCTATGCCTTAGGTGGACTGAAAGGTTCCCCTTGGTGCATTGGGTCCTAGGAGATCAAGGTATTTTGGGGTCACTATCGGAGCTTGCCTTTGAATCAGAAGTCATCCTTACTAGAAGAGGCCGTCTCCCCTGGTGCTCACAACTTTGAAGCTACCAAATAATGGTGTGGTGCAAGGACAAACTAATACTGCTTGCTCCCTCATAATCTATGACCTCGAGGTGTTCTAGCCAAGCTCAATCACAATCTACCTTAGCAACTCCCTTGCTTACTCAAAATGTGTTGACCTCGTGGGGTTCAGTGTCTGCTCTGATTTGCTCAATTACTCTTTCCTCTATATCATATTCTATGATTTCTACTTCCTCTTTGCTCTCCTCATCACTAATAGAACAACAATCTTTGTACTCGTCGTCAGAATCCTCATATTGGGATTGTATGTTGCTTGTAGGGTCCCCACTTTCAAGCTCTGCCACACTTGCCATGAGAGTCCAATTGTATGATAAGTTTAAGTCATGGACCTTAGTCTATTGCCACTTATTGCCTTCCATAAGATCCTTGAGAGGCTTTAAATTGGTAGTTGGATTACCCGCAAGTTGATGATAGGTACTCGAGGATTTTGTGAAGTTCTAATTTGTTTGTTGGGACATGATAGCTGACTGGCATTGGTTGACCCATGGAACTCCTAGCCATCATGCACAAGGGTACTGTAGGTAGGTTAGAAGTGATGGCAATGTTAAGGTTGCTAGCTGAGTCTACGGCTTGTTTGGTTTCACCCTCAACCTCTGAGATTGGGAGATCAATGGTAACCAATACACACATCCAATCTTGCTCATGCTCAAGGCAAGGAATATACCTTGTTAGAGGTCCATAATCGCTTCTAGGCCTCAAGTCACCCTTTAGTAGGGTAGAGATGGCCTCTAGGTCCACTAATGAGGTTTTCCATGTGTACATATTTTCTCTAGACTGCTTCTTCTGAGATCTATTGCCCAAGAATATCAAGCCATTATCCTAGTCCTCTATCACTCTGGCATTCCTCATCCAAGGTTTGCCAAGTAGGATATCATAGTCCACTCTCTTCGTAACTGTGAAGCTCACTGAGAATTGGGTTCCTACTATCTTTAGAGGCCAGTTCTTTAGGACTCCAAAGGGTGTAACCTTCATCCCATCTGCTAGAGTGACATTGAACCTTGTGGTTTCCACTAGTGGGTTTCCCCAAGCTTGCAAGACTACATGAATAAGTACACTAACCCCTGCTCTTGTGTCCACTATCCCCTTTCGTGTAGTATTTCTCCTAAGGCAATGACATGTAAGACTACATGCATCTCAGTGCCCTCCCAAAAGGCATTCACTTGTGGAGACTTAGATATTTGATTCAACGTTAGGCTTAGTATATGTGTCATGCATCATGGTCTGGAAAGTCTTACAGCTCATGTTCATTATTGCATTCTACCCATCTCTTCAATTCTTGCCAAAGTGTGGAGTTTTTCCTAAGCAATTCTCCAATGAAACTGTCATAGGAGTTGTTACTAGTGCGATTAGAAATTTCCATCTGTCTTTCCCTCCTTAGCTTCATGGGCTCCCTCTGCCAATGCTTGTGAGCCAATTGCATAGTCACGGGGCCCTTATTCTGCCCCATGTAGTTGTTCACGTGGTGGTATTGTCTCTCTTGTCCTCAGATATGTGGCAGAGACTAGTGGGCTCAGGTTGAGATTTTGTTAATCTCATCCTCAATGATAGGTTTGACAACTCGAAGGTGAGCTTGTGCTTCTTTTATCCACTCCTTCACCTTGTCCATAGCCCTCAAACACTGGCTGGGGTCAAGGTACTCTCCAACTTTAGTGCTTCCCTTCTCTCTCATCTTAGGAGTAGATGTTTTTGCTTCAGCATCAATGACCTGTTTTCCCCTGGTTAATGTGGTCTAACTCTCATTCTTAAGCATTATTTTTGCCTCAGTTCTCTTTTTCTCCATCATCGACTCTTCTTCCGTATAGAGGATGCGTTCAGGTTGCTAGATCCAGGTAATGAGATACCGGCCTACTTTGTTTGAGCTCATGTCATGACATTTAGAGAAACAGATGTGACATTGTTGTCGGGTGACTTGACACAAAAGAGTCCAAACGGCATAGATTGTATGATTGCCAAGCTAGTGGAGGGTTTCCGCCCAGGGAAATCGTTGAACAGGTATGTGACTCTGCATTTGGGGCCTCAAGCTAGCCTTTTCTCTATTTGCTTACTCCTTTTTAGGGTAGTGACATGAGATATGCCATGGATGTGGCCACACATCTAGCATGCTACAGGTTCCTACTTTTGAGCTTCTCATAGGCCTGTAACTCTTCCTCTCTACCTAAGGCATAGGTCTATAGTCCATTAATATGGGATTTTTCTCTTCGTCATAAGAGAGATAAGGATTCAAGCAGGTATCTTCCTCCAGTGGTTCCTCCATAAAGTGCATTGGACAGGTGGTCTATTGGGCATTGAGCCAAGTGAGTCAACTTAGTCTCTACCTAGGTAGCGGCCAATGATCTGTTCTTTTAGTCCCCCCACGGACTGCTAGGTTGAGGTTTTTTTAGTGTAAACAGTCCTATAGTTTCATCTACTGGTCTAGACTTCAATCTGGTTGTTGGTCAATGGGAATAGGCCCTAACAAGCCCCCGAAGGGTGAAAAATCAGTCAAAACAAAGTTCTGGACAATTGGTTTGAGTCCTAGACTCGACCGTCTGAGTCATAGATTCGGCCATCCGAGTGGACTCCTCAAGGGATTTAGCCATCCAAGTGATTATATTCAAACTCGGATGGGGGATGCCCGTCCAAGTGTTCGAGTGGCTATCCAAGGCCGAGTGGTCAGGCTTGTCTGAGTGGTCACTTAAGTGGCTTGGATATCTGAGCGCAGGTCACAACTCGGCTATCTGGGGCTTGAGGTCACCATCCGAGCAGCGCTTGAAAACCTATCGAATGGCACAAACACCCTATTTAATGACTTAATGCTCCCTATTTAAAGTACCTAGGATTGCAGAACAATGCAACAATCAATAACAAGGATTCATAACATACTTGGAAGGGCTGAAAGCATTGAAGGCAAGGATCATAAGTGCTGTAGCAATGTGCTGTAGCTTGTAGACCTATCATTCCTTGTCTCTCTCTCACTAGCTCTCTCTCAATCTCACTTAATGCAAATGAGCTCTCTCTTCTCCTTTTTCCACCTTTTGTGTTCACTCTTTCTCCCCTCACATTCTGTTTTCCTTATTGGACATTTTTTTCCTTTCTTCCCTTATTTCCCTATTTCCTAATTATCTAAAGAGTTATCTTTTCCTTGTTTTTCCCTTATTTCCCAAACCTTAATATCTCAAATACGATCAAAATGCACAAGTCCTACTCTAATCAATGCACAAAAAGCTTCAATCCACAAAAAAAATCAAATAGCCTTCGACGCCCTTGCTTCCTACCTAAAACCAAGTGCCATTTTGGAGTCGAACTCCTACTTTGTTGCTCGATTTAGAGCGTGCAAGTACTCAATCTTGAATGCGTTGGTCCCAACAACGGAACCAAAATATGGGAGCTTGTTGCTCAACTACCAAGACCCACAGACCACTTTTATTGTTTCAAGCATTTCAAGCCAAGTGCAATGGCTATCTCTTACATAGTCATGTACACTTTCACATGTATGAGTGTAGTGAGCTTACCTTCATACCCGATCGAGTTGCTTCCTCCCACAAGCTCTCCGGTAGCTCCATAATCCAAGGTGCAAACTCAAGCAAGCTCAATCCTCAAGCTCTAAGCTCCAAGCTCCATTACCATGTGTGAGACAAGAGAAGAGAAGAAGAGAGGAGAAGATGGAGAGCTCTTCCTCCACAATTGCTCACTCTCACACACTCACTCCCTCACTCCCTCTCTCAAGCACAAGCACAAAGCAAGAAGAAGAAGAAGAAGAAGAAGAAGAAGAGGAGAGCTAGTTTTGACCACACACAAGAATGAGCTTCTTCATTCACTTTTTGATTTTTTATACATGCTCTACTGCTCTTTGGGCGCCCATCCTTTTTTTACAAGTCCGACCACGTTAGCCTAGGTCCTCTTTTCCTATTCCTTTCCTATTTATATTATTTCTTCACCCATTCCAACCTACATTTACAAATTGCATGAGAGGGAACTTGGCGCTCTTTTACAAGGATTTGGGTGTGCATTTATATTTAAAATACACATTTCCCCTTTTGCACTTGTCTAAGACTTTTGAGTTTGTTTCTTGCACTTTTAGCCGTTTTCCTCTTGTTTTTTCTGTTGGGCCTCCTTTTTCCGCTTTGTATTCCGTCTTTTTTGATTTTCTTTTGCTTTCTTTTTTCTTTCTTTGCATTGGGGTTAACAAATACGCTCTTGATAGAGAGCTCAACAATATCCTCAAGGAGTGTGTGGTTAAGAGTAGGTAATGCTCCCTACTTGGGCCATTGTAGCCTTGAGAAGGCAACGACATGTGGTAGAGCTCAACAATGGTGACATTTGGGTGCTTTCTCACCCTAATCAACGGGAGTTAATTGACTCTATTATTGTTGCCATGCAATAGTAAGTTCTTAACTTTTATTTTTTGGGCATCTTAATCCTTGATCTCATTAGGTACATTGCTTTAATCATCTTCTTTAATCCCCCTTGTTTTTGATAGCTATGTAATATTCTTATTGCCACTACTAGGCTTGCAAATTGCTGTAAATTCTCTTGATCCACCAATGTCAAGGGTTCTACTAGATGATGCCACCTTATACCCCTAACTTTTGAGGTTGTTTTCTCACATGCAAATTGATGATTTGAAAATTGTTTTCATTTTCTATCATTAGCAATAAGTGCTTAATCAAGAGCATTGCTTATTGTTCATTAACTTTTGAGGCTGTTTTCTTAGATGTAAATTGATGATTTGCAAATTGTTTTCATTTTCTATCATTAACAATAAGTGCTTGATCAAGAGCATTGCTTGTTGTTCATTGTGATGATTGCATAGGCATCCCTAGAGTCCAATAATGTATGATATTCTTACAAATACATGTCCTTTTACAAATACTACTAGCAAGGACTACCACAAAAAAGAACTAGATTGTAAGTTTTTATGTCTCTCCTTTGATGTTAGTTTGTGCTCTTTGAAGGTGTCCTCAAGAGGATTAACTTAGTAGGTGCCCCTAGATCTCCATTCAAGCTTGTAAGCTACATGGAAAGCCTTGTAGTTCATCAAGATGACCTTGTAAGTACCATGACTACATGGATTGTGTGAGCCCCCTAACAACCTGATCAAGATGTCAGCTATAGGTGAACAAGGTGCCTTAATGTGTTTCTTCTCTTGAATGTTATATATGAACTTATAAATGTTAGTGTCTTTTATAATGCAATTTTTTTTTTCAATCAAAGCTCACATTTTTAACTTTATATTTAGTGCATAATATTGATTTATAAAGGTACTTTGATTTTGAAGTTAAAAATTTCAAAATCAACACCCTTTAGCATATTATATCTTTAATTGTTGAATGCAGTAGTAGGGAGGAGATGATGCGAATAGATAAATGGATAGAGAGAAAGTAGAGGAGGAGTGAGGAGGAAGAAGCCTAAGTAAGGATGTGCGAGTGCATGAAGAGACCATATAGTAATATGATGTTGAGATGGCAGATATGGATACATGGGTTCAATCAAGGGTGGCTTTGGAGAACCATTTAAAAGTGGTGGATAGTGGTTTGCGAGGAGAGAGTAGACATTGGAAGCTTTATGGTGTGATATGGAAAATGCATCACATCAATCCTCCCAATCTTAACCACAACCTTATTGCCCATGTAGTAGCCCTTGAAGTTAAGGTTTTAGCCCCTTCTCTTGAGGAAATTATTCACCTTGGCCTTCAAAGCCTTTACACTATAATTTTGTAATGGCTCATTCATTACTTTGTATACACAACACATGAGAAAATGGAAATGCAAAAAAATGATTCTCATTCATATTTCTAAACATTTTGATTACAATTTTTAGGTACTATTCTCTTTTTTAAGGGCAAAAAGCACCTTAAATTTTTGACTTTCTTATGTGAAAAAGGCATGCGTAATGGCCTCTACAAATATAGATTTTTAAGTCCAACTAATGGCTTTCTAACACAAATACACAACATCGTTTGTTATCTCTTTACATGTGAAGCTTTTTTCTTTTCTCATTGGGACTTGGTAGATATCAAGAGAGAGTAATTAGAGATAATGTGATGTAAACAAATTCTTTGATCATTTGAATATGAAGCAAAATAATCAATGCAAATAATAATGGACCTTTTTATCCTTAACAAAGAAGTTAAATGAAGTAGGAAGTTACATATCTTCATTGTGTAAGTTCATCATCAAATGCTACATTGACCCTAGCTTCATAAAAGTTAATAGTTCAATCAAACATCAATATCTTGTATTGAATTTTTAGAAAATTTCCTCATTTCTTAGTCTAATGGTACAAACTTCCTACAAACATGGTGCCATCTTTTGTACAAAAATATGATAATGAAGTTTTGAGTGGCAATCATATACTTACGGATAATATAATATCTAGTTGCACCTTGTAGGTCATTCCATCTTGTACCTATGTATCCTAACCTACATCCACAAACTCTAGCATACTACTTGTGCCAGGGCACTTCACTAGGAATATGGTTCTTGAGGTCCAAACTTCAATGATGGAGAAGAAGTCCACAATGTCATATGCACAAAAGTAGATAGTTTGCTTCTCCTACTTGAAATGTTGGGCTTTAGACATTTTTGTATCTTGTGAAAAATTTTACATATGTAACTTTCACTTGTTCTTGAATTTGATAATGGACACTCTTGCTCTTGAAATTTGGAAGGAGGAGGTTGGAAATAGAGGTGTGGATGACATCTATAATATTTATCACACATTCCATTGGCTACTATTCCTTGAGACTCGATGGATACAAGTTTGTTAATATCAAATGGTCTTATCACTTACAATATGAATAAGAAACATGAACCTTCATTCATATAAAAAAATGGACACAATCAAAATGCACTAACAATTGGGTTTATGGAGAGGGAGATTAGAGACATTGGACTCAAGTTGAAGCTCTTGATGCATGAAACCATGCTACACATGCACTTCTTTGATTGTCTTCTTGGAGCTACCAAGCGTAAAATTTGTTACCCTACCAGTCTAACATGATAAGAAAGTAGTTCAATAGTATGACCATGTCTATGATATTGTTAGCATTGATGATTTATACTTGCAATTTTCCAATAGTACCTCCTTTGTTCTCCATGATGTATGTCATGTACTGGCTTTGACCAAAAGCCTTATCTCTATAGGGAAATTGAATGATTCTAGGTGCCGTGTTTCCTTTGGTGATTCTACATGGAAAATCACTTGTGGCAACCTCATTTTTGGTAGAGCTGCCAAGATTGGTAGTCTTTATCCTTTGCTTGTCTCCAGTTCCACTAATTATATATTAACTTTAATGACCTCCCTCATGTATCTCTTTGGCATCACTGCCTTGGGTATATATCACTCCAAAGAATGAAAGATTTGATCTATTTGTAGTCTCTCTCCCTTGGATTGCACATGTATTGACTCTTGCGATTGTTTATATGGTAGGCAAACATGTAACACATATAAGAAGTTTGGTTCTACATGCATGGGTGAGCCACTAGCTCTTTTTCATTTGGATGTTTGTGGGACTATGCCCTATCAATTCTTGGGTGGCGCTAAGTACTTTGTCACCTTTATTGATGACTTTTTGCATAAAGTTTGGGCATATCCTATAAAGCAAAAGTTATTTTTTCCATGTTTTAGTGCTTTGTTGCCTTTGTTGAGAATCAATTTGGATAGAGTGTTTTTAAGGTGTGCTTGCTTAGGTGGAGCTTTTCAACCATAGGATTTCATAGATAAGATTTTAGGTCAACTAACTTAGAAGTAATGGCAAAGGGTATTCATGTTGCTACACCAAGATATTGTGGGCCATCCAATGCTTGTTCCACCCATACAAAGTTGGATTAAGGAGATCATAGATCAATACTACTTATAAATGGGAACTTGAAAATATGATTAAGTAGATTTTGTAATAGAGCAATAAAACATGTTTGTTGTAAACTTTGCATGATATGTGCTAGAATAAATCAACCCAATAGTAAGGAAGCATTGTACCCCTTTAGGTAATGTACACAAAACAAGTGAAAATAGTATTTTAAAATAAATTTTCTATTCCAAATAAGGTAAATATAGTAACCATCAATCTATAATCATATATTGTCCTCGATTGGCTTGATCTAGGAAAAAACTCACCCTGTACCAAGCCAAAAAACTACTTTGAATAGACCAATTGATACCCAACAGATCACTCTAGATTGGAACTATTAGTACTATGCATTATCCAAGATAGACCATTTGATAACACTTGATATTGAGTAAAAAACTTTGGAATGGAGGAACGATTAGTACTGGATCTTCACCAAAACATCCCATAACAAGTATAGATACCTTCCAAAATGCATCTAGGTGTGTAATCATTGATCCTATCTTGGATCTATGAAAGTCTTCCTAGGCCCTAGTTATTACGAACTTGGGTGATCAATTGCACCTTGCAGAGAGACCTCTCATTTACAGGCCTAGATCCTGCTACCTATGACTAGTTCCTAGTGGTGGTGTAACTTAGTAGTGTGCTTGGGGAAAGCCACATTTGCCCCTTATACGCTTTGTATGGACTCAACCCATCATTAGCTTCTTCAAAAATCACAACAAAGAAATTAGCATTCGCATAAAATATTGATTGTAAATAGTCCTTTCCAAATAGTGCATACTTAATTAAATCACATTGAATCAAAGTAATAAAGCAAATAGTAATTTCATTTCTTAACGATGTCAAAAGTATGCTATGTTCTTGTTAAAAGCTAAGGGATTGACTAGCAAGATATCTTGATTAAAGTACAATAGATTTAATCTCATGGTTTGAGGAGAAGGAAAATATTCTACTCTCTAATGAAATTATTAATTATCTAAAATAACCTGATAAACTAATGGTGGAGGTGGAAGAGGGGTTTTGCTTGTTGTCATAATTGCTTGCTCCATAATAGTCACTTGCTCCACTCCATTGTGGTTAGGAATTGCTCTACTACAATTGCACTCCTTCTCTTTGGGGCTATCATTTTGTAATGATTCTTGATTAGCTCTCAAAGTAGAGTGGGTAGTAGAGATCTTGGTCAAGAGATGGTGACAAAAAAGGGTTGATAAGGATTAGGATGAAGTTGAAGTAGGAAAGTAAGGTGTAGAGAGTCGGCGGGCGACAAGAGTATCATTGTAGAAAAGCTAGTGGTCATAGTTCCTCTCTTTTATAGTCAAAATCATAGCGTTGTCTCCTACTCACTATGTCTCTATATGATGACTTATTTCTCTTTCTCTATAGTAACTGGGGGGGGGGGGGGGGGGAGGGTTGCATTTAGTGTTTTAGATAACATCTCAATGATGTTAAGGGGTTTGTTTTGGGATGGGGGGGAGAAAATTAGAGTGATGCTTTCTATAGCATGGCCATCTTTTACAAAAAATAAGCTTTTAATCCACTCAAATTTTTAAGAAAGAACCCAAGTCCATCCAATTATATTTGGTCGCATGGTAGATAGGATTGCATCATGTCGAGTAGTGTCCTTCTTGCAACTCACAACCAAGGTGATGTTAGTAGATATTCCCTTCATGTGTCAATCTATGCATGTACCTATGGGATGGGCATTTGCCCTTTCTAGTGATGTGGTCACTAGACTATCTGGGTTTGATTTCATAACTATTTGGAATTTTTTGTATGTGGCCAACTTGATTTTATTGACCTTTATTTATTGACTAACCAATTCATGTTCAAGGCCTATTTATAGACCAAATGCTCCCTCCTCTTGTCACTTTATCATTACACTTCTAACTGGTGCTAGTGCCCACACAGTGAGTGACTCACGTTATTTTTGTATTATCTCATGTCATGGTATATGGATTCAATTTCATGAGCATTTCATTTTTTTTGAGTTCTTTGTGTAGTGTTCTTCTTTACAATGTTTCTCTTTTATGCTACATAGTCTATTATGGTAGTCTTTTGCACTTCCATTGTTGCACCCACTTTTGACATGGTATCTGATTTTAGGTTGGGAACTTACTTCTACATAATATTAGCAACTTCAAGTGTGCTAGTGCTATTCTTCTACTATTATAGGTTTTCATTTTACATTTGATGTTATTGGTTGGATATGCTTTGACTACTATTGTGTCAACACCATGGGTAACCATCTTCGTAACCAAAATGGTATGCTTGCTATTCTATTAGCCTACATTTTGTAGCCAATCGTTCTCATTTTTTGCTTTTGGACTATTTTAGGATTGGGGACCTATTATTGACCCTTTAACATTTGTGTTTTCTTGGGTTGCATTTGCATTTTGATTCTTCTACCCTTTTATTGGCTGCTGCAGTGGTAGTGTTTTCTGGCTATAGAAGGGTTGTATTTTCTATGTTTTGATATTTTATGGATAGGTTTTGTTGTTTTGACTAAACACTATATTAGGGAATTTGGGAATTTTCATATACTTTGGGAATTTATAGGATGGTGAATATTTGGTCACATGGACAAATTGTTACCTCCTTCCTTGAAGGTGAAAATTTTTGTAGATAGATACTATATAGATGATAGTACCAAGTTCCATCTTCAAAAAAGGGATTAAGATTTAGCCATATGGTCAAATTTTTATTTCTAATTTGAGAATGGAACTTGGGAGATTCTCGAATTCTCTAATATAGTGTTACTATTTGTTGGTTGCATTTGGTTTTTTTTGCTACAGTTGTTTTGTTTTTTGATAAGCTTTTGTGTGACACACTACTCAACTTTGTAGAGAAAACTCTTGTGTATATGGTCGTGGTGCTCTTTTTCATTACATTTTGGTTATTGTTGATTCTTTCTCTATGTGCTCTCTTTATTTCTTGGAACTCTTAAACCTCTTGGGAGTTTGTTTTCTTGGCACATATATATCCCTCAAGATTCCTTATCTCCACTCATCTTCTATGTATCTCCCTCATCATATCTCCTCTGGCCTCTCCTACTCATGATCAACTTGTAGACATAGTTTAGTCATCTACAAGAGTTACATTGGAGAATCATTGTGTTTAGATTTAGGTTTTAATGAGGATTATATCTCTTGGTGCTTCAAATGTTCCGGTTTTAGAGAGGAGTGACATATGGAAGAAGAAGAAGAAGAAGTATCAATGCTATATATTGTGGCAAGAAGGAAGATTTATGGAAGGAGTGTTGGCCATTAATAGTTTTGCAGAAGGAGAAAGAGTGGACAATGATAAAGGGTGATGACTTTATTGACAAGTCTTCATCATCTATAAGTGTGGGTTCAAGCTCCTACCATGTGGATGTAGTGCTAGTTGCAAGGGCTTTCCTTCTAGTTTGCTAGTACGTGTGATGTAAGTCATCCCTCACAACTCTCTAGTGCAAGAGAGGGAGTGTGAGAGGGTGTTGAGGTGGGGTAGCCATGCCTTAACTGTAATTTTATACATGCACACAAGATCTAGAGAGGGGTTTTCCTAATGCATTGACCAAAGTTCCTCATAGTTAGAATGCTAGAGCTGGGATTGGTATGCATGTTTGTTATGAGTTGTTTGATATAAAGAGCAGGATTGGCTCCTAGTCAAAGTTCACATGAGGGGACATTTTGGCGATCTAGCCAAAGGAGGGGAATACATGGTCATTAATGCATTGTGGTATTGGTGAGAGGATGGTTACATATGCTATTTCAGTAGCATTGTTGACAAACATAGAGAGCTACTATGACTCCTTTCTATTTTCAAGTGTTACTATGATTGACATCAACATCATGTTCTCTGAGGCATCCTTGCTAGTGGCTTGTGCACCCATCCCCATGGTCCTATTTGAGTGTACTTGTTCTTGTATCAAATCACTTATGATCTAAGAGAGGGTATAGCAGATATGCCAGTTCATGTGTGAGTCTATGCATATATCTGTGGGCTAGGCATTTACATTTTCTAGTGATGTAGTCACCAATTTATTTGGGTCTAATTTATGGTCAACTGGAAATTTTTTAATGTGGTTGAATTTATTTTATTGGCATTTATTTGCTGGCTATTGGGATCCTATTTCTAGGCTAGGTGCTCACTCCTCTTGTCACATCATCCTATACACTTCTACATCAGGTTCCGTTGGAGAGAGGGATGCAATGCCAGTGCCCATACAACCAATGACTCACATTGTTTCTACATTGCCTCATGTCTTGGTATATGTATTCCATTTCTTGAGAACATATTTTCTTTTGATTTCTTTGTGCAATGCCTTTCTTTTCTTCAAATGTCTATCTTTTCTCTTCTCTTTTGTATTACATAGTCTGTTACAAATAGTTTTCTACACTTCCATCTCTACATCCAATTCTGATAGGTGGCGATCAAGGCACAAACCTTGGCATCTTGGCATTTGTATACTTAGTAGCAAGGCTACAAAGTCTTCATTAGAACCATTGGCTATTCACGAGGTGCAACCATTTTCTTGTGGGAAAAACTTCCCAGGAGATTAGCCATATCGATAGTGTTATCACTCCAATGTGCTTAATTACAAAGTGGCTATTCATCAAGCTAGACCTTATTGTCATTGTATTAGTATAAAGATATTTCTCTTCCAAGTACCTCCCACTTATAAATCCGCATACAACACCGCATTAATAGTAGATAAAATTCCTTATTATTGAGATATAATTAGAGCTAGTGGTAAAAGGTTGGAATAACACCCATCAAGTATATTTGGCACAAACTTACTAGAAATAAATGTATCATATTAAATCCTCAATATTAAATTACAAGTCAATACCTTTTGTGTGCATTGCACATTGTAGAAATGAGCCATATCACATTACAATCTAACCAAGTCAATAATAATATTATAGAACTCATTATATGCATTATAATTATCTTTTTGGCTTTAGTTCCTTCCATGACCATTTTTTTCTTTGATAAAAATATATTGTCATAAAGGAACCCTCAACCCAAATATCAATGTTTTTCTTTCTTTAAATGATATTGGAAAGCTATTGTTGTCTCTAGGCTATGCTTACTATAAGATATTTTTGTCATAGCATACTCCTTATCCACACAAACATGCAAATCCACTTGCATCTACCACTTGCTTATGTCCCTAAGTGGTTCCATTAGGAAATGTAGGTAGGATCAGAACTTGTGTAGATTGGTTAAGAAGCGTCAGCAGAGTGGAAAATAGCACATGAAAAATACTTAGATGAACATAGGATATGGTTAGGCACCTTCAGAGATAGAAAAGAGTAATGTTTTATTAGGGAGAGGGGGAGAGGAAGTCAATTTTTGGTGCCAAAATTAGTCCACCTGGTTGATGTGGCACTTGGGAGAAGTAGTGGCGCATAAAGTGATTATGTCATTGCCTTTAGAGAGTCTTATGTACGACAATATAGAGTTTTAAAGTTGATTTGGAGGCATTTAATTGCAAAATAGTGTATAAAAATGGATATTTCAACTCTCAACCTACAATGTAATTGGATATCTTTTGAGATACAAAAATCATTTTCTTATGAAATAATTTTAAAATTTTATTTTTTGGAATAAAAAATAAATCTAACTTATTGATATGACACTTTTGAAAGTGTGGTGGATCCCATCTTGGAGATGAAAGGGTTGTTACTGTTTGGGGTAAAGGTGCTTGTGCCTACTCCACCCATGTTTTACTACATTGATAGTACCCACACACCTGTGCACTATAGGTGATAAGCACCCCCACATACCTGTACATTGCAAGTGGCGAGCACCCATCACTATCACTCCATTCTTTGTTCTTTTAATGATATTTGAGTAAGGGGAGGCCAGTCACACATTGTGACTATTGGAGTTTCTACATCTCGTATCTCTCTCTTGCTTTCTTGCCACCTTTGCCGTATCTCACTCCTCCATTACTTCTACTTGCGCTCATGCTCTCATTCATGCTTCTCCCTTCAACTAGTATCAGTTCATTAGTTTGAGAAGCTTCTCTTCAATGTGCTTTAGCCTAGATTTGAAACCTACAGCTCAAGGTTTAATGGCTAGAAGCTATGCAACAACCCTATGCTTCATAGGTCTCTTCCTGGCTTGTGTGGGCTCCTTCTTGATATTAGGTGGACCTGAATGAGATTTATTAAGTGGTCTAATGTGGCTAGCAATAGCAAAAAATATACCTACTTCTTACTCTATGCACGATAGACTTGTTGTTTACTATGTGCAGGATAAACCTAATATTTATTTTGTGTAGGATAGACTTGCTATTCATTGTGTTACTATAGGATAGACCTACTATTCTCACTGCATTGAGGAGATACCTACTATTTATTGTGTTCAAGAAAAGCCTACTCTTAACTACTTTTTAGGACATACCTATTGTAACTGTCACAACAAGCTAAATGACAGTGAAAGTCTATGTCTATTGCCATCTAATGATATTCGGGTACTTCTATGGATGTATTGATGTATGACATTGATGCTATGCATGCGAATATGCTTATGGAATGCCTTGAGCTTCACATTTGGGCTCGGTTACATGTATTAGAGCTTTGGCTAGTTGCTACGGTGATCATTAACATTACGAGCTTGAAGATTCTCTTAGATTTTATTCTCTTGACTCTACATTTGATGTATTTGGGATTTCGGATGGCCATGTACTTTATGTTTTGATCTTGCATTGCTCATTCGGCATTCAGTTCTATTCTAGTGGGAGCAACTTAAGCTAGTTAATTTTTCACATTTGAATGGAGCTTTGGGTTTACGCAATTGAGCTTACTTCAATGAGATTGTGGGACTTGGTTGAGTTATGTCTATGATCTCCAAATGCTATTTGGATGCAATTGTTGTCTAGTGGGCTAATTTGATTCATACTTTGAGCTAGAACCTATATTTATAAGGTTGTTGTTAGTGATGTATTAATCGTGGTTGGCTATGTATTGAGCTTCTTTACACTTGCTCAATTAGTTGTGTATCTAGCAGTTTTCTTTGGTTATCTTGAGACCTACTATATGCATGATAATTATGCCTATTGGATGTATCCTACTCTAACACATTGAGTTTGATAGTTCTAGGTACCGTTTGTGTGCTTAGTTACTGCTAGTGGTTCAATCATACCCCACTTCTTATAGGATATACCTAATAGTAAAAATTGGATTCTATTAGTTGATTGCTTACACTTGGCTTCGGATTTACTATTGTCATTATTTTTACATTGTTGTAATTGTAGGCTTATGCATCATTTATGAGGATAGATGCTTTGACTTGATTATCATTCTTTGGCAGTTAGTGGCCAGCCCTACTCTTTGCAATTTTCCCTCTATCAACTACTATTTTGGCTTGTTTTGTTGTCATTTACAGCAACCTATTTGTGTTGGATTGTGCTTTCATTCATTACATTATGTTTGGTGGTTCAAATGGTCGTGCTATCTTCAACATTGGTAAGTTGGATGGCACAAATTACAACAATTGGAAGGTACAAATCTTGTAGGTTCTATTGCAAAAATTACAGATTAAGCCATTGAGATATGAGAGTGTAAAGCTAGAATGTTTTGATGCAGAGGATTGGGCTAAACTGGATGAGTTGTGAAAATATACAATCATTTTGTCACTCGCTAAGTAGGTTTTCTATAATGTTGTTTCTGAAGGGCAGGTTGCCTAGTAGTTATGGGAGAAGATGTTTGATATCTATGACAAGCAAAGTCCAACTTCACATCTGTATTGATTGAAGTAACTCATGGACCTTCGTATGAAGGAGGGGACTTCCGTGTTAGCCCACTTGAATGAGTTTCATTCTTTTTTTAGTCACTTGTGTTTGCATGGGATTGACTTTAAGGAGAGTCTTCCTTGTTCCTATTGGTTACATTGCTTGAGCCATGGGACACATTTTGTATTACTATGCATGCAAATATATATGCTCATGGGCTGAAATTGTACGACGTGAAGGGCGCACTCTTGAACGAAGAGGTTAACAAAAGAAATGTTGATGCTTCTTGTAGTTCTCATGCTTTGGATAGTAGTATTCAGAGGCAATAGTGATAAGAGTGGTAGTGACCATTGTGGGAGAGACTCTCAGCAATCTTGTTCTCAATCACATAGACAATCTCACAATAAGTCTCGTGACCATAATTCTGCATTGACTTGTCATTATTATTGGAAGTAAGGTCATATTCATCCATAGTGCCATAAAATGCATTATGATAACATGTGCAAGGAAAAGGAAAAGAAAAAAGTCCACATTTGCTTATCATTATTGTTGGAAGTAGGGTCATATTCGGCCACAGTGCCATAAAATGCATGATGACAAGTGTAAGGAAAAGGAAAGGGGAAAAGTGCAAGAAAAGACTGATAATTGCAACATTGTTTCCAACAAGTCAATCATTAAGATAGAAAAGATTAATGTTGTGCAGATTGATTTTGATGATGGTTATATACTTGCAACTTCTTCTCTTGATGTTTCACAGTTGACTGATGCCTCCTCCAACTATGCTTAGTGTTGATTGACTGATTCAGGGGCTTCATTTCATGTTACTCGTCATCAAGAGTGGTTCCACTCCTGTCATAGCATGATAAGACTTGTCAAATTGGATAATGACTTGGCATTCGATATTGTTGGTATTAATGATGTCCACCTGTGATTTCCTTCGAGTAGTATGTCTACTTTGCATGATGTACACATATTCTGCCTTTCACTAAAACTCTAATTTTTGTTGGACATTTGGATGATGTAAGTTATGTTGTATCTTTTGATGATTCTTCAAGGAAGATTACTTGTGAGAATCGTGTCTTGGCATGAGGTGCCAAGTCTGTCTATCACAACCATATTTTGATAGTAGTTGCAATACCACATGTATCATTATGGCATCGTCAGCTTGGGCACATGTCACTTAAGGAAATGAAAATGCTTACCTATTTGCGGTATCTTCCAACCCTTCACTATAAATATTTTGATTCTTGTGATCATTGTATTTATGGTAAGAAACCATGTAGTTTGCATAAGAAGTTTGACATTATATGCGCATGAGTGAGCCTTTGGCTCTTGTTCATTTTGATGTTTATGGACCTATGCCCTACAAGTCGTTAGGTGGCATGAAGTATTTTGTTATTTTCATCAATGATTACTCACAAAAGGTCTAGGAATACCCCATAAAGAAATAATCAAAAGTCTTGACTACATTTTAACATTGGCTTGCTTTTGTTGAGAACTAGTTTGGGTATAGGTTGAAATGCCTACAATTTGACAATGGGGGTTAGTATGTGTCTAAAGCCTTTGAGTAGCTTTGTGATGAGGGGTATTAAACTTCAGTTGATTGCTTCATATACCCAACCCTAAAATGGTATGGTTGAGTGCATGAATAGGACAATTTAGGAGCGAGTCCATAGTATGCTTAATTGGGCAAGCTTACCACAACACTTTTGGGCTAAGGTAGTTACTAATGCTGCCTTAAATTTGATTAATCAATCATCATGCAGTACTCTTGATTATCAAGTTACAGAGGAGGTATAGTCTAGAAAACCTCTATCGTATGCTCATTTGAGTATCTTTGGTTGTGAGGATTTTTGCCATGTTCCCAAAGGACAAGCAAAATAAGCTAGATCCTAAGTTTGTAAAATGTATCTTTCTTGGTTATGGGGTATATAGGTGAGATGGGCTATCACTAATGGATCCAAAGACTCGAAAGGTCATCCATAGCCATAATATTATTTTGCATGAGGAGAAGATGCATGAGCAGCTTTGAGTAGATCGTTGAGGTACGCAAGGTTAAATTTTAAGAGTCTCCTATTAATGTACAGCTAGCTAGACAACCTGTAGTAGTTGATACTCCAGTGGACTAGGACCATGATGTTAGATAGGAGGTACATTGACCCACAACTTGTTTGGTCTACTAGAGATAGACGTCAACCTAATTGGTTTGCATCCTCTATGGATTATCTTATGGTAACAAATGAGTAACAAATGCTAATGAGCCTCTTACCTATGATGAGGCCATGCACCAAGGTGATATTCACTCTTGGGAGAGGGCCATGTAGTCAAAGTATGGCTCACAACAAAAAAATCATATGTAGGATTTGGTTCCTTTACCTAGTGAGAAGCGTGCTTTGCCATGCAAGTGGGTGTACAAGTTGAAGAGTACCCCTTAGATGCCCCAAGCTAGTCTATAAGACCAAATTGGTTGTTAAGGATTTTAATCAAGAGCATGGTGTTGACTTCGATGAACTCTTCTCTCCTTTTGTCAAGATGACTACCTTACACTTGGTTTTGGCTTTGGTTGTGTAGCTAGGTTTGGACCTCTATCAGATGGATGCTAATACAACTTTCTTACATGGGGATTTGAATGATGAGATCTATATGTGGTAGCCTAAGGGCTTTGAGAAAAAAGACATGGAATACCTAGTATACAAGTTAAGAAAAGAGCTTTTATGGCCTTAAGTAGGCACCTAGCAAACGGTACCACAAGTTTGATGCTTTCATGAATTCACATGATATACCCATAGTGATATGGATCCATGTTTATACACAAAGAAGGCTCGAGATGGGCAGCCTTATGATTTTGGTACTCTATGGGGACAATATGTTGATTGCTGGGAGCACTCATGATGAGATGGATGCCTTGAAAAGTTTGATCAAGAAGATCTTTGAGATGAAGGACATGGGACACACCTCACATATTTTTGGGATGCACATTATGTGCAATGGCTTTAAGAGGCTCCTTTACTTGTTGTAGAAGGCGTATGTCTAGAATGTCCTTGAGTGGTTTCATATGCAAGATGTTAAGCCTATTGGCTATTCTCTACCTTCTTATGTGAAGGTTAGTCAAGTCGATTGCCCACAATTTGATAGAAAAAGATCGAGATGGCCAAGATTCCTTATGCATTTGCAACGGCCAGTTTGATGTATGCCATGATAGCCACTCGTCCTAACATAGCATTTGTAGTGGGAGTTGTGGTACGCTATATGTCTACGCTTGGCAAGTGGAATTGGGATGCCATGAAGGGTATCGTGAGGTATCTTAAGGGCACTGAAAATATGTGCATATATTATGGTGCCCAAGATACATGAGTCATGGGGTACATTGACTTTGATTATGTAGAACAAGTAGAAATTGGAAGTCCACCTTTGGCTATGTCTTTATCTTTGCTAGAGGTACTGTTTCTTGGATGTCTAGGGCATAGAAATGCATGGCCCTATCCACTACAAAGGAAAAGTATATTGTAGCCACTAAGGCTTACAAAAGAAGGCTCTCTCGTTAGGCCATTTGGTCATAGACCTTAGTATTACTAATGTGGTTCCTACAATGCATTTGAATTCTATGAGTGCTATTCAATTGGCCAAGAATCTAGTCTTCCATGCAAAGAAAAATCACATTGAGGTGCATTATCACTTTATCAGAGAGGTTATTAAGGACAAGCCCTTTGAGCTTGTTAAGATCTCAAATCGACCAAAATCTTGCAAATCTACTCAGTAAAAGTCTCTCAGTAAAGTGTTTTACCATCCTTAGGAAGCTAATGTGGATTGGATGAGATGACATCTTTTCTCATCTTGTTGTACTTTCTATACATTTGTGCTTTGTCACATTTTTCTTGTTCTCTCCTCAGTAGGGGCACATTTACCTTTAAGTAGGAGGTTGTTGGGGGTAAAGACACATATGCCTATGCCGCTTGTGTATTACTACAGTGATAGTACCTGCACACTTGTACACTGTAGTGGCAAGCGCCCATCATTGTCACTTCATTTGTTATACTTTCAATGATATTTGAATAAGTGAAGACCAGTCACATATTGTGACTATTGAAGTTCCCACATCTTGCTCTCTTGCTCTCTTGCTCCATCCACCATGTCTCGCTCCTCCATTGCTTTTGCTTGCTCATACTCTCACTCGGGCTTCTCCCTTTAATTACCAGGGTGAAAATAAAGGAAGATCCCCTTGTTTTTAGGTGGGATCCACCACAAAAAGTTGTGGAGCCTTGGAAGGTAGGGGATCCAAGGAACAAAAGGGTATGCCATTGTGATCACACTCAAGGGACTAGTCCAAGTTTAAGGCTTTCTAATCAATTCCTTATGAGGACCTTTTGGAGTCCATATTTCCCATAATTAAAGTGGTGCTTGTCATGGAGAAATGCTTTTCTATGTCAATTGTGAACATCCATATATGTCTCCTTGTGCATATTCTAGATGAGGTAGCAATGGTGGATACACTTATGAATGGATGTTTTTCTTAGAGTGATTCATTTCAAGGCCAAATGGAAGCATGATTGATCCAAGAATCTATTTTCCATATAGCAAAGATTATTAGAGACCATGATAAAGACCTACCTTTGTCATGATCAAACGATGCAAGAATTCCTTAGCAAGGTTGTGTAATGATGGGGAAAAGGGAAGATAATGAGTGGAACCATTTACCAATAAGATCAATTGCTTCTATACCCTACACCACTTGCCCATGCACGTTTGTATTAGGAGGCAAAGGAGGAGAGAAGAGTTTCTAGATGTTCTTTAAGGACACCCATTGACATCAAAATGTGTGACACCCAAATGAGCTAAAAGCGTTTCCAAACTTGATGGTGCACATGGTTGTATGACTCATTGATAAGGGCAAGGCAAGAGGGAATAATTAAAATAAAGAGGAGTGGAAAATTTCAAGGATTCATAGTCAAAGGATAATTTGAAGTGAATCTTTCTTGTTTCTTAACTTAAAACCTTGGTGCATAGATAATTCTCACTCTATATATTCATGTTTTAAGATAAGATATTCACAACCATGTAGGATCACAATCGATGATTTCATGTAGATATTATGGATCACAAGCACCTAAACTTTGATTATGGGGCAATAGTAAAATTTAAAATGAGAGAATTATAGAAGGGCTATGGATTTTAATGTAGTTGTCTCTTCTATGGATTATTTTGACAAAGTCCAAGAGATTCTAAGGATGGACTCTTGCACATTTAGCATGTTCATACTTGACATACAATGGTTCAAGGTGGTCACAGAGAGTATATGTGCAACCATTTGAAGTAGCATATTAGTCTTGTAGATATTAACTCTACGAGGTTGTGGAAAGACATAGATGTGGCTGAAGAGTGTAAGTGCAACCATTTGAAGTACCATATGAGGCTTTGGCTAACTCTAAGAGGTTGTGGAGAGACCTAGATGATAGTCTCTTAGTTCTTGAGCATTAGTATGTATGAATGTTGGTACGAATCGAGTGTCTACTTCTTCACAATATTCTACTAATACATCATGAATATATTGTTTATCCATGTTAGGTATTTTCACCTCAATGCTTATGGTTGTGTGGTATGCAAGTTGCTCCTTGCTCACACATGATCTATTAAGAATGTCAACTTGTTGAACCATGTGATGAGTAAAAGGGAATACACAAAGAGTCTAACAATTCCAAATTGTTAGACAAACCTAATGAGGCTAACATAGAAGATAAGGAGGGTGGACTAGAACCTAGAGATGAAAAGATTCTCATAGAAGACAATGAGATTGAGAAGAACATTTGATGAGATAGGAAGAGAGAAAATAGTGAGCTCTACTAAAACATCTTTGCACATGGTAAGTGTGAAATGTAAGAAACTTGCTAGAAAAGTCTACTACTCATGTATAATATTTGGAGACTTTGATATTTAAAGAAAAGTAAGAAGTAGACACATGAATACAATATCAAGTATGTTTCTCACAATCTTTACATTGAATTCTAGCTTGTACATCACCTTGTTTGTTCTCCTCTTGAAAATTAAAACCACCCAAAATAGTGATTTTCAATTGATTCTAGTGTTTGGGATAGATTGAAGTTTATGAGTGAAGAGGCAACAAACATAAAATAATTTTCAATTAGATCACTGAATAGATAGAAGAAAAAAACAAAGTGAGATTTTATGAGCTAAAATGATACAAGCAAGTTTCCATAGGTTTCTATTGATTTAGATGGGATCATTTTATATCTTGTGTCTTGATCAATGGATACATCTTGTAAAATTTTAGTTGTTTTTCCACTCTAGAGGTTAACTGAATTCCATTTCAATTGAAATTAAATTTGGCCTTTTAATGTTAGCCTCCTTTTCACTTCTCTTCAATGAGATCTCTTGGACCCTCCTCTCTCAACATATGCTAGCTCTCTATCTCCATTGATCTTTTTCATTTCCCCATTGTTTCTCTTCGTGGGCTCTCTCTAATTTGCGATTATCATTCTCATTTGAGATCTCTCTTAGTAGAGGAAAAATAATTTCATTAAAGAATTAAAGTACAAGGGAAGAGGTTTGAAGCACATTGCCTTATAGATAGATGGACCTATATATTATTAATACTCCTCCCACTTTCTCTAGTTTCACAATCTTTTCAAACTATGTTTGTGATAGTGCAAATTTACAACTTGCTCACACCAAGTGTCTTAGTGATGAGTTAATGAACATACACTCTAGTCAAGACTCTAGTTATCAAAGCACTATTAAGAGTCATCATCATTGCATCAAAGAAAAATATGCCATGATTCAATAATTATAAATTCAAGTTGTTCATGTCAATAAATTATTGAATGAAGGATCAATGAGATAAACATAAAGGAGGATACCATCCATGGTCCCAATATCTAATAAGAGGAGACAAAGACATAGTTGAAAGACCTTTGGATGATTTTTTTAACAAGAATTTGACATGAGAGCACAAGAAAATTAGAAAATGAATTAGAGGAGTGAGTGGTAATAGTAGACAATGGAAACGATGCATCAAGGTTTGCAAGGATGCCCAACAAGAAACTATAGTGGAGGGAACTTAGATCATCCATTTGCATGTTGATGAAGGCAAGCATGTTGGGATCTACTTTGAATAACCCTAATTTCAAGTGGTAGAGGACAAGGCTTGAAGGATTTTCAAACCATTTCTCTATTATTAATGCACAATCTATATATTAGCACAATGACTTACTCCAAATCATTCATAGGTGTAAAAGACAGATTTGGTCATATGTTAAAGAAGAAGAATAGAGGCACAAAAGAAGCTCAACACTAAGGTTTTGGAGTTGATAGGAGATCCTATGCATGTTACATGTGTGAAAATTTTGAACTTAGAGACAAAGTATAGTTCCGAGGTCAAGTTCACAATCACTAATAACTAATTTTGGAGATATACAAGGTGCAACCTAAATGGTGACTACTATGACATGACAATAGAAGAATGTGATGTCAATAAATTACATGAAAGTGAGGTAATGAAAGGGGTGAAGCTTGAGAGGGTTAGTATCAATTTAAAGCTTTATTGTACAATGAACACAATCCAAATAATTTTTGTATCCAATCAGAGTAGCATAATGTGTCATGGTTTACTTCATTTGAAGTTTCAAAGGAAACATTTGAGGTGCTAAAATTATTGTTCATGCACATAAATATCCCTGAGCTTATCCATTGATAGGAACAGAATGAGACGCTCTCAATTGGGGGATTTAGTGAAAATACTGGCATATGGCTTCTAGTGGGCAATTTGAAGATTTTAAGAATATATGTATAGCATTTCCAATGGTGCAAATGCAAGATTTCTATGTTTATATTGCTTGTTAAAGGCATGAAAGGAATAGATGGCAAGAAAAAATATTAATATGTGTGAAAATTTTCAACACCTTACCCACCATTTGTAATAAAGAAGATGCAAATTAAAAGCCTATCCTGAACACTTTGGATTCTATTCATATATATTCTTTACATGGATTCATTTGTATTATGTAAAAACATGTCAATTGCTTAGAATCTTAAGACCTAAGAATAGCCTTTTTGGCTGACTACCCTGATGCACTTAAATGGATTTGATTGATACTAGTTCCCTCTGTTTATGGAAATGTTTCAATACGATTGAATACTTGATGGACCCAAGATGTAGATCCCATTTAGAAAATGTTATGTATTTTTAGTGCAAACTAGTTCGTTTGAGTGAAACATCTTAGATGCCAAGATGCACCTATTTTTATGGCCACCCCTTTAAATTGTCTTGCCTTTGAAAGTATTTCCATCCACACCAATATCTTAATAAGAAGAATGTGGTTAGGAATTAACAAAAGGGTTTATTACTACTAGTTTCAAGATGGTCACTCATCCTAACAAAGTTGTGATATTGAGGGAAGCACAAAACTTGAGTCTCTAGTTTATAATTCAATGTTTGATTATTATGGTGGATCATATAAATTATTATGTAGGAAACACTACCACCTCATTCATTTTGTTAAAGAGATTCAAAATATATTTATTGTATAAAATACATGTTTTTTTGTGAATTTCTTTTTATCAACTATTTCACTTCATATGATTGCCACACTCAATCAACCATATGGTTATAGATGTATGAAGTATTTGACTTTGGATCATAATACTAGTGAAGGCATAAGTAAGATATTCAACTTTCACATATGTTAGTGTTTGGAAAGAGTATCACTTATTTTTTGTCCAACAAATGGCCTTCATAGTGAGCCTTCAACTAGGAGGTCTAATGACCGTCAAATTTGAGAAATTTAATGTGCCTAACAATAAGAGTATATATTTATTTATGTGCTGAAATGTTGCCAAGGTTAACTTAAGTACACAAGGAGCATTATTGTGATTGATTGATTACTATTACATAAATGTTTACAAAAATGTATACTTCATTATCTTGAAGGCTCTCATGAAAGACAACCAAGGCTAAATGATATTTGATCTAATGAAAATTGTTATGCATGCCTCTCATGGTGCCAAAAGACATAATAAAATTTAAGGAATACCAAATGTATGGAGAATAGGCTTAAAATTCAAGAAAATTTGTTATGCTTACCTTTGATGGTGCCAACAAGACATAGGAAAGTTTAAGGGAACACCATATGTATCGACACTAGACTTAAAATTCAAGATAAAAGTCAAATAGATATCAAAAGTATGAAATAGATTATCATAGATACATTCCCAAAAATGTTACAATATTCCAAGTGATTACAGAGTAGAATGTCATGTTTTCCACGTTGATGATATTCTTACTTGACTAGCTTTTGGTACCATCTATATTGGAAAAGATGGATTCTCCATTGCTCAAGTGGTCTCTTGTTAGATGATGCTCCAAAGAAGATGATCTTGCACTTGCAATGCCTAAATGCCACCTTAAATACGTATTGCT
This sequence comes from Lygodium microphyllum, assembly GCF_053477565.2. NCBI lineage: Eukaryota > Viridiplantae > Streptophyta > Polypodiopsida > Schizaeales > Lygodiaceae > Lygodium > Lygodium microphyllum. The sequence goes on along the minus strand of NC_141154.1, from coordinate 65,410,232 downwards.
TCTCTATCTCTATGTGAGCCATGAAATAGTCAAGACATGTATCTTCTAAGTACACACTCAAAACTCCACACATTGGCCAAACCATACTTCTAAGTCATGGTAGAGGAATATAATCAAGGATTTAGAAGCTTTTGTTACCTTTTGCCACTATGTCCTTGGAATCATATATTAGTATTAGATTTTCTAGAAGCATGACAAATTTTGACATGGACACACTTAAATTTTCCTATCAATCTCTCAATGCTTTGCCACTCTATGTAGTGTAATGGATATACTTCAAGAACACATGCCAATAAACTAATTACTCTTGATCTCCCAACAAAACATTGTAAACAAATCTACATCAATGTGATATATCTTACTATTAGCATTGTGTTGTTGACTCGTTGATGTGGGTTTAACATGGATTTACTTGTGCAAGAAAACATCTTGCACTAATGGGGCACCAATGCTTCAATCACTATGCAAGAATCCACCTTTCTCTATCTAAAAGCTAAGATACTACCCTTCCAACACTAGGGAAGTCTCATAGCATCTTACTTTGAAAGCTCCCTCCATACTTGGTTACTTGTGCACCTAAGACAAATAGTGGTGAATATCAATAATGCTATTTCTTTTGCTATCCTTTCTATTGTATACTTCTATTGACAAATATTTGCTCCTCTCTATAATATGTGGCTTATAAAAATGAAGATACAAAGTGGTTAGTTAGAACTTTATAGAAAATATCAACCAAAAAACTATGAAATAAATATAAATCACCATAAAAGAGAGAGTGTGTGAGGCCATTTATACTTGTAAGGCGTAGATATTTGAGAGTGTAAAAATTAGATTCCTATTTTATTGTATATCCATGATAAAAGACATTTGACAAATTTCTCGAGGGTATAACTCAAACAAATGCAACTGTACCACGTGCAATCAACAAAAGGGTTACTTTATTAGATAAATTTGGATAAAATCACAATATTACATTTACAAAAAGGAAAATTTAATTACAATTTGACAAAAATTGTAAGGGCTTAAGAAAAAGGGGATCATTTAATTGCCTTATAGCATGTAAGTAAAGGGAATTTTTCGATATCCTTTAAACCCATGACATGATATGGATGGTTTCTTATAGATGCACCCTCAAGAGAAATTACCTTAGTACATACTTTTCAAGGAAGATGGAAGCTTTAATATACACTTGTCTTATACTTGCACATAACAAGAATCAAGCACTCTAACACAAATTACTAGAGATCTTAATCCTAAACCTAAAACCATTATATAGATCTATAACAAATGAGATTCTAAGATTGTTTGGAGTAGGGAGGCAAGGAAAATTTGTGAGGATGTAGAAATCAAAAATCTAGTTTCATTCTACATCTTGACCATAGATGTGCTCCAATATTCCTATGCCATCCCTGCATAGAGTATACATCAAGTAACTCAAACTAAAAGAGCAAGGATTAATGGGAAAATTTTGAGAAAAGAATAATTAAAACTTAGCTTTGAGAAGAGTTATAGAAGGCAAGGTGAGGCTTAGGTTTTGCACAAAATACTAACGCAAGTGAAATAATTTTATGCATAAGCTTGACATGCGAAACAATCCTCTCTCATAATAGAGAGTGAAACCTAATGAAAATTTAGCAATAAAGAGAAGAGATGATGAATGTGATGCTAAAGTTTTAGGTCAAAATGAGTTAGGTGAGGATGAAAAGGCAAATCAAATACTAAAAATAAAATGGGGAAAAGTGGACATGGGAAAGGTTAAAGGTAGTTGTGCAAGATCTCATTCACCCAAAATTTAATAAAAAACCTCTTCTTCACCTCCTCGTAATTAAAACCCAAGGTTTGGAAAAGATAAGATTCACTTGACATAGATGTCAACATCATGCCTATCTCTCAACCATCCAAAAGGCCCACCTCTTAAACTATATGATTTTAAGGGGCTCAAAAGATAGTTCATTTTTATCTCAATGTTATGTTCATTTTGGTTCTATGATTTATAGACTGTATTGTTTTCTCTTATCACCAACATAAGAAATGTGTTGTGCTACTTTAATTTTGTAATGGGTTCATCAACATGAACCCAATTGATTTCGAAAAATATATGGAGCTAGCATTGGTTGGCCAAGCTCATGGAGAAGTTATGGATTCATGGGGGCAAGGTATGTTACTGTTCCATTTCAATAGATGAAAATTAGCTAAAAGCTATGAATATAACTTGCTTTGTATGTTTATTATGATGCAAGATTAAAACTAATGTTTTTTTATTGTTCCATTTCAATTTATTAAAATTAGTTAGTAGCTAAAAGCTATGAATATGACTTGCTTTGTGTGTTTGTTGATGGTGCAAGATTTGGCAAGGAAGCCACAATGGGAGGATGAGCTCTCTAATTAGGGATTCATGATGGTTGCTTATAGCATAGCATTGTCTACTTAGCATGATCTATTAAGCATTTTCATATTTATTGGGATTTATTTCTTGTATTATCGTATCATTGACATTTTTGAGAAGGTCCATGTAATACAATTTTTAAAAGTAAGACACACACCTTGCTCGTTACAATGTATATTTCATTTCTTACATTGAATATCTCATTTGTTGCAATGTACATTTCATTTTTGTTGATTGGCCACTTTACGAATTGATGGTAGTATGCATGTTGTAGTACAATGTATCTTGAATCCACACCCATGTCATATGGGTAAAAGCAAGGGTCTATAGGGGCATCTACAATCCCTTAAGTATTTGCAAATGCATTGCTATACAACTTAGAGTTTTAACTATGTAAAAGTGTCAATAATAATGTTAGAATTTACTAGGGTTAGTGTCACTATTGCTGAGGGGTTCATGTTGAGGCTAGTAAACAATGCTCTTTCTAATGAAGAGCCAAAAATCTTGGCTCTCATGGCTAAGTGTAGTAATGCCGTGATAAGCATTTATATTTCACAATCTATAGCTAACCTTCTCGAAGAAGACCCTTGCACCTTCAAATGATGAAGACAAGATTGCAACCAAAATGAGATTGGATCATTTGAGTGGAGGGTTAGTTTTTGGAGACAATTTTCACCCATTATATATTACTTTCTAATTGTGTGGTCCTTACACCCCCCCCCCCCCCCCCCCCCCCCCCATGTTCCTTTCTTCTTTCTTCTCTTGAAGTTTTCTTTCTTTCTTAGGGTGGTTACACATAGGGGCGCTAAATCCCATGCCCACTCGTAAAACAATCTGTGCAGTTCTTTACACACCAAAACGACACCTTCATAACACCAAAAGTGCCATGTCCTAGTGGTTATTAAAGATTAGCCTCATCCCCATTGGTGAGGGCTCAAATCTTGTCAGGCACAAAGAAACCCTTTTTTAATAAAGATCTTGCCATCTAGTTAGTGGGCGCATAAAAAATTCCGTGGAAAGTGGGCATCCACGGTTGTGTGTAATCGGCCTCATTTGTGTGCACAATTGTGTCACCTACATCTATAGCATTTAATCTATGTGCCTAAAAGATCCACATATTTGAGGCATGATTGAGAGGGTTGGATCATCTTGTACTTGCAAAAGGTTTGTTTTGGTTGAGCTTCAATAGGTGCACAAGAAGATTTGTGTTGAGGCTACTCTTCAATAGCTGCACAACAAGGCCTGTTTTGTAGAATAGTGTTTGATGGATGCAAATAATAGACCATGCAATTACTAGAGTGTTTTGCATTCCTCATTGGACTTCAAACTTCATTCACATTGTATGCATATCATATTATTTTAAGTTGTCATGAGTGACATGGTTTGAGAAATTTGTCCTTTGAAAGGGTGGTTGTGGAGAGAGAGAGAGAGAGAGAGAGAGAGAGAGAGAGAGAGAGAGAGAGAGAGAGAGAGAGAGAGAGAGAGAGAGAGAGAGAGAGAGAGTGTGTGTGTGTGTGTGTTTTCATCAATATCTTTTCTAAAATGATCTTTGTGAGCCACACAAGACACTTAAGTCTTTAACATTGCATCTTGATTCACACGTGGCAATTTAAAACTATCATACAATTTGGATCCTTTTTGTAGTTATTCATATGTTAAAGGGTAAAACCTTTATACTGTTTATGTTACCTACCTAAATGATGATTGGAAAAATGTTTTAAAATGTAGTTTTACATCTAGAAAGTTCGAAAGCTGCAAGAATAAAATCTTAAGTGTTTTAAGCCTACCAATTCCAAACTTACTAATAAACTGGGGCCATCAATACTTAAGCTATACTCTAGAGGTATTGAATGCTTATCAAGTTAAGGTGCACTTATAAATTAGGGCCAAACAAACTGGATAACAAATAGAGCAATGCAATGTCTAGTCATTTGGATAACCAAGATATAACAAATAGAGCAATGCAATGCCAACGCTTTAAATTGTCCTTGAGCTAACTTAATGAGCCACTTTATTAAGGTTAAAACTATATAAAACAAGTTAGCTTCACAAGAGGCTATTGAATATGGATGTTATCTTAATGTTTGATTGAGTAAAAGAATGAAGCATCTAGATGCATGAGTGTGTTAATTTAAAAGTGAGGGGATACATATATGGCCTTTTAACAACAAATCTCTCTCTCTCTCTCTCTCTCTCTCTAAATTATATTAGAGATCTCCAAAAACTCTAGGTGAATTGAAAGCTTTAGATGAATATGTAAGACAAAAAGCAATTTACATATTTGCGAAAGTTATCTAGAGTGTACTTGTTTTCATATAGACATAAGAAGCATAGAACATGAAAGCAAATTTTACTTATGATGCATCAAGAAGCTTATATACGCATGGATTGTAACTCCTTCAACAGTGAGAATTGCAAGCCTAGCATGTGAGTACCTATGCATGTTCACTTGATAGAATCACAAGTCGTGGGCATCTAATTGGTGGGTCTAGTGTGCACACATATTCGTATAAGAGGTGTGTGAGTTTTTGGGGTTTTAGGGGGGGGGGGGGAAGGGGAAACACCGGTACTTTGTGAGCTAATTTGGGGCCTCTTCCATCTCCCGACTGTCAAGCTATTGGGATTACAATGACGGTCGCACCCTCAATCCACACTCGGAAGACATATGAATGAATCGGCCATTGACTCTGTCGGAAGAAATGGAAGCTGCCGATCATGGATGTTTGCATGCTGCTGCATAAGAAAAGCTGCAAGCACCTGGAACCTTGGTCGGTGCCCAATCGTATGGGGCTTCCACCCTGTCTCGTAACGTAAACCGCTTGTGAGCAGTTCACGCGGTATCACTGACGTGGTGGGCTCACGAGTCTTGAATCTACTAGCCAACGCCGGCCCGGACACGATACGCTTGAAACAGTCGACACGAAAACAGACAGAATCAGTCTTTTTAAAGCTTTTAGAAAGCTGGATGTGTCTGTTCTGTGCCAGAGGAATCAGGCCGTAAAAGCCTCATCCTCGTAGCTCAGAATCCAGATCATGGGAGCTTGGATTGGAAGGCCGCCTTTTCCCTGCAGACTAAGTCTGGTACAATCGTTGGCTTTCGCCTGGCTAGTCCCCAAAAGCCTGCACCTGTCAAAACATCAGAACATATACTGCCTTGCTCTCAAAGAGACGGCTGAAACGAGATTCTTAATTATAGACGCTCGATGAATTGCAATTGTGACAGCATTTTCAACATGTATGTGATAACAACTACAAGAATGTAACCAGAATTGACTGATCAAAGATATTGTGGCCGCTGGCAAAAGCAGCCATTAAAGCCTAGCGAACTTGGGGTAAAAATTTCAGGGCTTGTGTGGTTTCCAATGTCCAGAACTCTTAACACAAAAAATCTGAGGGTGCCAGAAATGACTAAAGACTCGAGAGCACGGAGATTGCAAGGCGCATCCTACGACTGCTGCTTCATGGGTCCATTTTGCAGCCCTCAAGCGCCTACCGACCGTGCATGCATATTCTAGCCCCCCCTGCTACTGAATCTTTACGGTCTCACTCGAAAGTGCCAATACAGCCCAAGGGGGCAAGGGTCTTCACCTTTTAAGCAACAACTTGCATCCGCCTGATCTTTGCTGAGCCATCTGCCATTTCATGCTCTTCTGTTAATTCATTTCATGCGCAATTCTCTTTACCTGCTCATATGCTAAGTCACTTGCGAACTGATCCTTACTGTTCACCTGCTTATTCATTTGTTAACTCCTCAGTTCTGACTGCTTGCTCACCTGCTAATTCGGTTGGAAATTCCTGAGTTCTCATTGCCTGCTCCCCTGGTAGGTCTTCATTTGAAAACTCCTCATTGCCAGTTGAGAGCAACAGTGCTGTAGAGGTATTGCTTACCTTTTCACACGGGAGTAGAGGCTCCTCATGCCGCTCCAGTGAAGGCCCAGCAAGCTCTGCACAGCCATCGCCCGCCTCCTCGTCCACATCCATTGGAGCAGGGAGGTTGAGGTCTATATTGAACTCGTGCAGCTTTCTCGTTTGCCCCCCAGACAGGAAGGATTGCTGTTTGTCGCATGAAAAGGTAGCACTAGCTTTCTCCACGTGTTTCTCACCGGTCCAGTGGCATCTCTTGTGCCCACCAAGAGCTTGACCAGTTGGGAATACACGGTAGCAGGTGGAGCATACATGGCCTTCAAGATTGAGCTTCTGCCTCTGACCTGATTTCTGATTGAACTCTGATGAAGGGGTTTCTTGTCGGTTCCCTGGGCTGCGCTCAAGCTGATGTGTTGCCTGATCTTTTGTTGTGAAATTATGCTGCTGCTCATCCTGATGCACATCCTCCTGATCAGCCGAAGGGCTTGCTCTGGCAGAGCAACCTTTAATATTTCTGTGGCTTGCTCTATGCCCCCCTAGGGCTTGGTGAGAGCCGAAGCACTTCTTGCAGGTGCTACACTCAAACTTGACCATGCCGCTGCCATTGCTATCAAGCTGATGGCTGTGGTCATGATCCCTGATGTGAGGTTCCTTTTTGACGATTCTGCTCTTGTCCTTGTACTCAGACGGACACAGAGCAGTGCGGTCTGCTTCAAGCCGGAGACGTTTAACCGCAATTGATTCAGGCAAGGGTAGGGCAAGCTGAAGGCTACTAAGATCATCAGTGACACGAATTTCCGTTTTGGCATTTATATCCTTGTCCGCATCCCAGGAATGATGCACGGCAGTGCGGTGATCTGCTTCAGGGACAAGTTTGACTGCATCCAATTCAGGCAAGTATAATGGCGGAGTGTCAGCAACAGCGAGCTGCTGTTCAGGATCATCAATTAGTAGCCTTTTCCCAGCAGACATAGCGACCAGAGTAAGGGAAGCCAAGGTCAGCTCGGGATCAGCTCCCTCATCAGACTCCTCGCTAGACGTCAGCACGGGCCGGCCCTGATTAGTGCTGGTCAACTCATTAGTAACTGATGGGGTCCTTGGCCTGATTATCCAGCTTCTCTCAGAGCGCTTGCCGGTGGGCCTGGCGCCAAAGGTCCGAATGTATTTTCCTCCTCCTTGCTGCGCAAGATTTCCTTCGTTTCTGCGTTTGAGGTATTGATCTGCATCTCTGGTAAATACTGTTGCAGCATGTTCTGGCAGCTTAACCGCTAGTACTGGTGCTGCTTCTCCTCCTCCTTCCTCTTCCTTGTCTTCCACGGTAGAATCCTCGGAATGGCCAGAACTAAGCGGCGGAGAAGGCTTCTTTCTGACACCTCCCCGGTCCACTCGTTGATCGGCGTGGCACCTCATGTGGCCGAAGAGAGCCTTCTGGGACCCGAAGGGCTTGCCGCACGTGGAGCAGCTCCAGCTGCTACCTGCGTTTCCCAAAAAAGCAAGGCTCACAGAGGGCCTCGTCTGCACCTGCGCATCCCCGAAAGCGAATTCTTCCTCTGTGAATCGCTGGCTTCGCCTAGGGTTCTCTCTCAGCTCGTACAGCGTCTTCATTTTCATTTTAATCTCCTCCTGATCAGTCGGGTTTGTAGGCGCGATGGCCATATCTGGTCCCTTCGATCCTTCAAGGAACACTTGATGATGATCATTAATTTCTTTTACTTGAACTCCATCGCTGTTAGCTTCTGCCGACGAGCGTTCCTCGAGGAAGGGATTTCGCTGCTTTACATCCTCCTCCGGCATCAGCAGCTCATTCTCGACCACATCGCTCTTCAGGCTCAAGTCTTCCGCGGCCTCCCGATCGTAATCAACAAGATCGTCCTTCCAGCCATTAATTTGCAAGAACACTGATCCATTGCTGCTGCATCGTGCCTTCTTGAAAAGGTGAGAGGCCTCGTGGACCTTGCCTGCATTCGTGCAGGCCGCCATGGCCGCTGCCGGGGCAGCTTGACGCTTGGAGCCGAGCAGCTGCTGCCTCTTTTTTAGCCCCTTTTCCACCGCAGCCTCGGCGTACAACGCTCCATGAACTCTCATGTGGCCTCCGAGGGCGTGGCCTGAGGGGAACTCCTTGTTGCACTTAGGACAGAAGCGCCTTAAAAACAGACTAGATTCGTCAGCCGAAGACACTAATGGCGGCGGAGGAGCTGCTGTGCCTGCGTTTCTCTTGCTCACAGGTACATCAACCTTTCCCTTGCCATTTGCTGGAAGCTGCACAGCTTGCAGCCCTTTTCTTCCTGCTGCTTCCAGATGATGATGATCCTCGTAATGCGTCGATTGTAGGATTTGATCCTCCAGCTCCTGGTCAGCTTCCTGCAAGCGAGGGAGCACAGGCTCGATCAAAGGCTGAGGGATGGTCTGCGGGGTTGCCGGAACTTGTAGTCGGACGATGAAGCGTCGGTCAGGGTGCGGAAGAAGGCGATGATCTTGAGGGGCAGGAAAATCCACCAGGTCAGTCGTCATGCAGGAAGGCGCAGCAGGCTGATACTGGCGGGAAGCTGGGGGATGAGCGGCTGAGAGCTATAGCGTGAAACGGCGCGAAGGAAGGGGAGAATGGAGGAGAGGGAGGCTATGGCGGATTACGTGATGTGTCAGCTGCTTGGGGGGGGGGGGGGGAGAGAGAGCGAGAGAGAAGTAGAGGGGGGTGTGTAGACAAGACTGGACTCTGGAGGAGCAAAGAGTGGGGCGGGCGTGGAATGTATAGAGAGAGGGCGTGGAATGTATAGAGAGAAGTAGTGCGACATGCAAAGCATGCAAAAGGAGACTTTGTAATGCAGTGAGCCAAAGCAAAACGAAAAGCCTAAAGCAAGACTAATAATAATAATAATAATAATAATTTTAAAAAAAGCACACGCCAGGACCCAATAACCAAAAGCAAAATACTGTATTTTTATTACGAATTTCGTATAGCAACAAATAATAATAGCCTGTGTATAAGCCCGAAAAGCAGAGGTTTTCCGCGTTAATTGGGGATTACCGAGCGGGATTGAAAATTAAAGGGGAATTTTGGCCAAATAGGAAGAAAAAGAAAGCAATCCCGTGGAAATACGACCACCTGGCGGCGCGAAGGTTGCCGCCTGTCCAAGTCTCTCATCATACGAGTCGCCCGGAATGAGAGTCGAGTCCAGGGATTAACGCTAATCCTGCTTAATTAACTTAGCTCCGCTCTCGCAAGGCCGTCGGGCCATGCGTGGACTTCCAAAACTACCGACCACAAAACCATTTTTAAAAATCTGCCAAAATTGCGGCTTCTTCATAAAAACCGCCGCACGTGACCAGCCAAACCCACACACGCTCATCCGGGCCAACGACTCTCGATTCTATTCTCATGATGACACCGACGTCCCTCACAGCCGTCTCTCATGACGAGAAGGCTTCCGCTCTCTCACGTGTCTCCTACGTCCTCCCCTGATTCACTACCCTCCTTACACATATCCTTTATTTGCTTAAATGGATGGGGCCGTTTCACACGCAAGTTCTAGTCTCAACTTGCACGTTAAGTCTATTGTAGTTCCTTTGGGACCCCATGTATTTGCAACTCGTATCACCCAAGCAACAAATTATTGTGGTTTTCTATAATCATGTGATTTTTGTGTGTTCTTCTTACCACCAGGGAGTCGCCTCGTGGGTTTCGAACCATGGAACTCAATCCATGCATCCACCAGGGAGTCTCCTCGTGGGTTTCGAACCATGGAACTCAATCCATGCACCCACCATTGATCCACAACCCCATTGATACACTCTATTGTAGTTGATAAAGCCTTGGATGTGGACCCCAATTGCACTTCCCCCATTGGACTTCACAATCATTCCTTTTCGAAGGGAGCTCATCCCCCACCAAAGGAAATGGACTTGCCTCGCTCAATATAGCCACTAGCCTCTCCCCCCACCCAATGTCTACCCCAAACATTCTTGAGAGCTAATACAAAAACCTTCAATGTTGATGATTTGTAGAGTTTTTTCTTTAAATTCCATACGTTGTTTAATCATATTATAATTGAAATGGCCCTAACTTTGAAATAAGAAAACACTTGCCTTAAAGTTTTTCCAAGGGTTCTTTTCATATTGAATAATTCATGTGGTACTAAACCTTGTTTTTTCATAAATAGTGCTCATATGACATCCAAGTCAAGTTTAAGATGGGACCCCCCCCCCCCCCCCCCCCCCCCCCCTCCTCGGCCCCGCAATCGACCCCTCAAGTTCAAAACCTTTTCTGTTTCCAATTGTAAGAGTTGCTTTGCTCACACTCAATGTTAGAGTAATGGCACATGGTGGCACTCCATAGATTCCAAGTAAATGTAGCATCACTCCATAGGAAATAGGGGAGTTACAAAAGTTCCACAAGAAGCTCAATTTATTTGCTTGGGGAGATTTGTGCACCTCGATTACGGAGCATTGGAACCCATTTGGCATTAGAGTACTATCTACTAGATATTTACCAATAGTTTACTTCGTGTTCTCGTTTGAAATAATGGATATGGAAGTCAGCACGCCAGTGTACATTTAGTGGATGTTAAGAAACTCGCCTCTCACCCTATTCAAATGGATAGAGGAATTCTCTTCCTATGGCCCCAAACCATCCAAATGATCCTATTTTGGGTTGAGTTTCCCAACTTATTGGATCCTTACTATAACTTTCTACGAATTATAGCATCTTCTCTTGGAAATATCTTAGCTCAAGGTACACAGTCCGATATTAATCCAAGGTGGCACCCCCCAATTTTAATGAGGATAGATGTGAGCAAAAAGTTAAAAGAGATCGTAATCATAAAAAAATGCTAGAGGTTAGGCCATCCATAACCAACCAGTTGCACACAAAAATTTACCAAATGTACGCCTTAAATATCTACACCAAGGCAATTGAGGTGGATGATTAGGGATTTTAGAAAGTATAAGTGAAAAGACAAAAGGCAAGGAGCAACAAAAATAACTCACAAAAGAAGGGTTCATAACAGAGGGTAAAGGAGGTAATAGGTGCATGTCACTCCTACTTAATTTAGAGGATAGTGTGGATAATGAAAAAAAAAGGGGAAAAAATGTCAATTGACATACAAGACTCTAATAATTATAATGAAGATGATTTCATTAATGAGACACAAGTTTCTTAGGATATGTGTATGTAAGAGGAGGAATCCAAAAAATAGGTTAATGATTATTACCTTGATAGAGCACTAGAGAAGTTTAACAAAACAATAGAGGATATAAAGAAATTCCACGTTTAGGAAGAGACCCTACCGACATTACTAAGGCAAGGTAACTCTAATAGCTCCATGGGTAAGTTCAACTCAAATCCGCCCACCTTCTCTAGGCAAGCAAGCATTAATCAAATATGGCTATAGTAGATCTAGGAAAATGAAAGGTTTGATTGCTATGGGGAATAATTGTCCTACAATATGAAAGGTCCAATTGGTCCATACAAAGCTAAGTCCATAAGTAATTGGTTGCACCAAGAACCACTTTGGCTACACTTCATATATGTTCAAGAGGTTATTAAGGCTAAATGAGAGGTTATTTACTAAAATCTATGGCCCAACTCAAAGGACTATGAGTAGCATACTACCAACCATGTACCAAGGGGGTAGGAGTAGTGCTAGGTATCCATAAAAAATTAGTTAGCCTACCTAAAGAAGTTATTGTTGATATTAATAACATATGGGTGGCTGCTATCATAAAAGACAAAGAAGGACTAGCGGTAGTCTCAATATATGCAATAGGAAACATTGGCTCAAGAGCCCAAAACATAGAATCCTTTAAAATAATCCAATGTCCCATAATCGTGAATGGGGATTTTAACATGATCAAGGCCTTAGAAGATAGGTTTGCGAGAAGAGGACTAGTACTAAAGTGGATAGGAGAAAGAGTCATGGGAGAGCCTCAAGATACATTCATCTCTTCTCCCCCCCCCCCCCCCCCCCCCCCCTCCAGTCAGGGGTTAAGGCGCATGTGCCTAACCACCCATCTATTCATTATATTGATAGTACCTGCACACTTGTACACTATAGGAGGCAAGTGTCCATCACTGCCACTTCGTTCTTTATTCTTTCAGTGACATTTGAATAAGGGAAGGCCGGTCACACATTGTGACTGTTGCTAGAGTTTCCACATACAATCTCTCTCTCTCTCTCTCTCTCTCTCTCTCTCTCTAACTCTCTTGCTCCATTCACCATAGCTCTTGCTTTGCTCTGGCCTCCGCTTTTCCATTCAAAATCTACTTTTCAAGTACTATCAGATCTGACCATTTGAGGAGCTTATTCATCCTTTACTTCAGCCCGAATTCAAAGCTTCAACTTAGGGTTTCATGGCAGCCATTATTTCTTCCTCTTCCAATTCTTCTGGCTTGTTCAATCTTGCTTCGTGCTTGTTGAGGAGATTCCCAAGTCTTAGTTGAGCATTATTGAGTACTTATTGAGGCGAGGATTAGGCATCTTATCTATTTTGAGTGGATATAGAGCATGTTCTGTCGTGGATAACTATGGTAACTTGACAACATTGTTGTATTTTGGCCATAACTTTTGTCTACGGTATTAGATTTAGCCGTTCTATAGCTGGAAACAAAGAGTGCGACGAGAGCTACAAATCTAGGCACTCACATATTTTCTTCTATGTAGTTTTCTATTTTTTGTTTTACACAAAACAGAATTGTTCTGGTTTGGACAACAAACATAAATTCTATAATGCATGTTTGATGCTTCAGGGATGCTATTTTGATACTTGGATGGTATGGTAATGCTTTTAGGACTGATTTGGGATTGAAATAGCTTAGATTTCACAATCATTTTAATGCTGTAATAACATGACAATAAGCATCTTTAGTGCAAATCTTATGCCTAATGCTCATTGATGCTTTATGGGATACTCCGTGGATATACCGCTATAGCAGTTGTTATGTATACTTCCCGATATGCTATGGCATGCTTTTGAGTTGAGATTTGGGCTTTGTTATATTGATCTTGGTTGTGATTACATGTCTTGGTTACTTCATTGGATTAAGTAGTTACATTGAAGAATCTATTTGGTTTTATGCTCTCGGCTTGTGCTTCATGCATCTTGGATACTCGAATGCATTAGGGCCAAAAACGTTTCAAAACGGCACTCGTAAGAAAATGATTAAGTTGCTAATTAGAAGAGGTTTAGAAAAGAAAAACCCTCCAAAATTGGCTGTTTGGACGTGATTAATGAGAGAATATATGATTCATTTAAGAGGTCAGATATTAAATATCTTCAATCTTTAATGGACGTTAAGTGTCACCTTTTCAGTCTTATTCTCTTGAAAATTGCAAAATCTTGTATTTTTAAATTTTCACACCAAAAGACATCGCTCCTTTGTGTTCCTTGACGTTCATTTTCTGCACCTCTCTTTCCTGTGGTTTTTATTTCCTTCTCTGTGATATTGTTGTCCCGTTTAGGGTTCCCTACCAAAATGTTTACTAGTACCTCTTCTAGCAATACAAGTGCAACCCCCCCACACAAATATAAACTTACTATTCAGTTAGATCCTGTCTATTAATCTTGGAGGAGTATACACCATCGAGCATTGTTGGACAAGGATGAAGCTAACAAGTTGCGATTACAAGGAAAGACGCATATACACTTTTATCGATGGATGGAAATACTTATTCTCCGGACCCTTCTACAGGTAAGCATCCTCCTTTTTACAATATTCAAAACTTCATAAGGTATGTTGGAGATGGTTGTGATGGGATGCTTGGCTATTGCATGAGGTTATATTCTGCATCTTTTACATTTACAGAACAAATGCACGAAATGAAGGAAGCATGAACGTTGGCACAAAAAACTATTTCTTAGCTAACGGACAAGGTTGATAATCTAGAAACATCTAATCAGTCATTGCAAGAAAAATTACTATGCTTGAAAGAAACTCCAATAGGGTTTAGACTGAGAAAAAGACCACTTAAAAATATAATGGACTTGTGTAGTCGGGTGAAGAAAAGGAGACTGAATCTTGTAAAGAGATGTGTCTCTAATATTTCATGTATTAATATTCGAGAGAATGATGAGAGGATTAAGCTTATTAAAGAAACCATGACAAAGAAGGACATTATAAGGATTCTTAAATCACCTGAAAATGAAGACTTGAGAAGCCAAACTCTGAAAGAGTTAGTGTAATATTTAAAAGGAACAATTAAACCAGATGAAATAGTGGAGACATGTGACAATATGGGTATCAGTCGTAGAGGTTATCGTGCTCTCTCTATATTGTGGTTTACAAATCTTAAATGTCATAGAATAAGTGCATTTGGTTTGCCTCGGCCTCTTGTAGTTTCAATTTCTAGGACAGCTATGAATCATAGGATTCCAGATGTTTTTGGGGAGTATATTCATATAGAAGGATCCATGCCCTATAAAAAACATAAAACAAAGGCCTTTTTTTGAATACAACACATTTAATAATATTTGGATTGATCTTAAAAGAGTCCAGATTGCAATGGTCCATATGTATAAATTTACTATCTAAGAATGTTCTAGTATTTTGAAGTTTGTACTAAAATTGGATGAAGCACAGATTCAAAAGGGACAAAAGATGGAAAGAGTCAGCATCTGTATCATGAACAGGGCATTGGATTATAGTACTAGCAGGAGCCAGAACAACAATTTAAGATACAATCCGAGATGGAGCTTTGGTGGATTGGTGCGGCCGAAGTACAACTTGAAAGTCATGAAATCTCAAAAGCCTCAGGGAAAACAAGAGAGGTCTTAGCAGATGTCTCTATGGGGGGTGCAAAAGCTAGACGATTTCTAAGAAATCATACTAGTAAACAAATGAACACATTGTGGGAGTGTTGGAGAGAGTTGTGTGCAATCACAACAAATGTGGCTAGCACACCACGAATTGCATTGCTATGAATGGAGGTTTGGAGACAACTTGATATATTTTTAAAAATTATCAGGGAACAAAAGATAACATCTAACTATTCGGAAGAGTACAAATGTTCAATTGTAAATCTTGTTCAAGCAATCAAGGAAGCTTGGGGAGAAAAGGATATTACTTTCTACTTGGTAAGATGGACATAAATTTGAACCTTTCTGTTTTGAAAACAAGGTTTAATGATTTAAATTGATTATTGCTAGTTGGGTTGTCACATCATATTCTTCTTATTCATGGGCCTTTTTTTGTGGAAGAGCAAGGGCCCCTAGCAACTTATAGTAGCCAAGGTATGGAGAAATCTCACAACTAAGCATGCATGTGTTTCTTTCGGGGCACTAGACATGGAGGAGGAGCAACAAAAACCAATGCCCTTCAGGAGTTATTCAATTGGTTTTTTTGAAGACAACTTCAAAGAACACAATAAATACGGTGGAATCTAAAATACCGATATTATTTTCAAAATGTTATATACATGGCTAGCTTTTAAGAGCCTTTACATCCTCTTCCTCCTTGGGCATTTGTCCTCTATAATGTAAAAAATTTCTTCTCTTGTATCCAGCTATGGATTTGATATCTGTTTTGTTTACTGCTAAAACATAAGATGAGTATGCAAGGAAGTATCCAGTAAAGAAGCCGGGACCATAACCAAATATTCAGATGGCTGCTGTCTTTTCCAAAAGCATAACTTTGTGCACATTGTATTGCAAACCTAAGTATCCAAGAAGCCTTGTAAGTGCTTTAACACAGACAATTGGCCATGAGGCCTCCTCTGAGAAAGTGCTATGCAAAACCAACAGAATATTGGGATCAATCCTCGATATGTAATGCCCAAGTGCAACATCCTTTAGGGAACTACCACCAACTCTCGATCCTTTGGCTTTTCCCAATAAATTATCCTCATTTGCAATCTTCAACTGTAAAAGCAATAGTCAGAATGAAAAAAATGAAAAAATGTATGTGATTCCACAAAAAGAAAAGAATGCATTACCATTTGATTTTCATTACTCTCAAGTTTGCTTGGATTCCATAAGCTGATTGATGTCTCCTTGATATCCTTGAGCTCCTTTACATATTTTGACTCCTCCCTTCCAAAATTGGAGATTCCAAGCTTCTCTTGAAATTGGTCAAACACTTTGTTAGTAGCTAGTAACTCTCTCTCAGCATCTTTAACCTTGCTTAAACATAAGGATAAAGCATTTGATCATCTATAAACATATCGTCAGACATTTGAGTATCTAATTTAAGTAAGCCCTCCTTGGACTCATTTTCGACATCCACTATGCCTTTTGCATCTACAGATGCCTCTGCAATAACTGCAAAGCAATAATCTTCTCTCAAATTGAAAAGAGTTTGGAGATCAAACAATAATATGTATTCCTTGTCTTTAATTGGGAAAGTAGCCAAATATGCAACAATAAGGCTTGAAGGACTGTCAAATGGCTCATCAACCTCTATAGTGGTTTCTTCAATTACAGTCTTTGCTTTAAATTCAACAACATCTAGGTCCTTTGAAACTAGTGCTTCCATTTGGGTGTCTAGTTGCTCCTCAACATCAACTTCATCAACTATCTCTTTAAGAAGCCAACAACTAGATAATTTTGAGGTTTCTTTATGCTTTTCATCAGATTTAAGAGGGTATTTCACAAGGGCAAATACAATGAATGCAGTAGACTTAAGCATAAGCCTGCATTTTTTGGGGTGTAAATAGCATAACTCAGCTGTATAAAATCTATCAAGAGAATGATAACCACATTTCTTGGTAAACAAGGACTTCTCTGTGCCTGACCTTCCAACAGGGGTGTGAACATACTCCTTGGAATCCAATTGAACAACAGGATATGCCAACTCTTTAAACTCTGCAAAATCTTCATTGCAAAAATCCTTTGAGAAATTAAGAACTTGATCAAGATCCCACTCTAGATTGAAAATCTCCCTAGCTGTTGGATAGAATGTAAGGTCAGCATTATTTTCTATGAGAAAATCCAAGAGCTTCTCAGAGGCTGTAACATCTATAATTTGAGAAAGATGTGGGACCCTCACAGGAGACTTTGAAGCCTTTCCCTTCTTTGAAGCCTTCCTTGAACCTTCACCTGTCACTGACATATGAGATGCTATTGAAACATCTGAAGCAACTAACTCCTTTGTCATTGTGGGCTCAACATCTCTTTTCCCCTTAATAGATGTGGAGGAAGATATGTGTGACATTTCTGTTCCTGACATTTTGAATCAATAGCTCTGAACACTACTTGCCTATACAAAGCGAATATAAACGTATAGATCTCTTGAAGTGCAACCCTCACTCCGTATTGGAAGATCAATTTTTACAACGTGAGTAGAAGCATTTACCAGCCTCAAAACTCCACCATCGCGCCGTTACAGTTGAGAAGTCGGTTGGGATTCTACACACACAATGCAAAACAAAGACACATGCGCGAGAAAACCTTGCGAGAAAAATAAAAACCTTGCGTAAGGTCTTTCCAATACGACACGAGTGGAGAGAAATGAAAGCCTTGCTATTAACCCTATCGCGTTGTTTTGGTGGAGGACGACACGAGTGGAGACATGAATATGATGTGATAAGACGTGATTACTACGATGTGATAAAAACCTTGCACAAGGTCTTTCCAATACGATGCGAGTGGAGAGAAACGAAAGCCTTGCTATTAACCCTATTGCGTTGTTTTAGTCGTGGACGACGCAAGTGGAGATGTGAATACGATGTGATAAGACGTGATTACGATGTGATAAAAACCTTGCACAAGGTCTCTTCAATGCAACGCAAGTGGAGAGAAATGAAAGCCTTGCCATTAACCCTATCACGTTGTTTTGGTGGAGGACGACGTGAGTGGAGGACGAAATGAAAGCCTTGCTATTAACACTATCACGTTGTTTTGGTGGTGGACGACGCAAGTGGAGGCGTGAATACGAGAACAAAAAGATAAAAACCTAAAAATGGACTTTGCCTTGGGGATGGACTTTGGGAATCTACTCAGGCGTGCATGGAAGGTTACTATGACAGGGGCGGGGGACAAAGAAGTTCTACGGCGGGTTGGGAACGATATTGGATGTGGATTATGGATGGAGTACAGAATGTGGCGGTGACGGAGAGGTGACATCGAGGGAATGGGATTATGGACGGACGGGCATCTGTGATTAAGCCTTAAGGGGACGGAGATGGAGACGGGCGTCTGTGATTAGGAAGGGAAAGGAGCCGAGGAGAGAGGAAGAAATTCAGCGCATGAGGAAACGGGGAGGAAAAAGACGCAAATTTTTTTGAGTGGGCTTAAATAGGCGCAAGGAGGAAGAATAAACTTTCCAGAAAAACCCTAATATCGGGGCGAATGAGAATGTGACAGGTGGACATCAGCAACCCAAGTATATAAGAACTTCTCATTTGGCGGGAGTGCAAATTCAAAACCTACATCACCACTGTCGTTTCTACAACGAAATCTTACGTCATGACTGCCGTACGTCCGCGCTGCTCATTCACTCCCAGTTTGTTGTAAGCCCCCAATACGAAGTGATTAGAGAAAATAAGGAAATCAAATTCGCCAAATTGCTTTGTATTGGGCATTTTTTTGCGAAGGAAGGGAGACAGATCCAGGGCGTTATACGAAGCGATAACATCAATGCAGGGTGTCAAATCTCCTTAATCGCGTTATATTGGAAATTAGAAGCAGGGATCATGGGTTCAAGGGACAGCATCGTTGCGGCTTCGATACGAAGCAATAAGGTCAAAGTTTAGACCTCAGATCAACACTATCGCGTTGTATTGGGCCAAGCATTATTTCGCCTTTCATATCGCGTTGTATTGGGCCAAGCATTATTTCACCTTTCACTATCGCGTTGTATTGGGCCAAGCATTATTTCGCCTTTCATATCACGTGAGAGGAGCAAGTCACCTTTGTATTCAACTTCTTGATGGCGCCGTGTTGGTTTCAATGGCAAGGACAAAACAAATTTCAAGGAAGGTATTGATGAAGAAATCATATGAAGAAGGTGCTGAGCTAACTGTTGAGGAGACAGTTGAAAAAATTGTTGTCCCTGTTACACCAACTCGTAGTTCAGGTGAATTTTCCTCAGAGAACAAGTCTTTTGGTGAGTTTGAGCCCTCAGCTTCTCCTCAATCTCAGCCTGCCAAGGAAGCCCCTATGAGAAAAAAGAGAAAGTCAAGATGGTTTTACATGTAGAGGTGTTTTGCAGAGATCTGGAAAGCTCAAAAGTCAACCAGGCACCTCATTCCTAAGGCTACATTTTTTAGATTGGTCAAGGAGATATCTAATAGGTTGTCCCTTGTTGCTTCTATGGATGGCCTCAACAAGAGATGGTAGCTGTTTTCCCTCCTATGCTTGCAAGAGGCAACATAGGATTTTTTGATAGATTTTATGAATGATGCTTATATTGCAGTTGCCCATGCACATCGAATTACATTAATGAATAAAGACTTTAGTATGGTTAGTAGACTTAGACATATGTTTGACAAAGTTTTGAAGCCTCTTTCATCGACTGATCAAAAGGCATTTGAAATCCTCAATGTTCCACCCAAGAGAAAGAAGAAAGAGCCACTAGCACCCAAGATTGAAGAGGTTACCCATTTGTATCCTACAAGGGTTGCAAGTGAGCAGGAATTTGTCATGGAGGAGAAAAGAGACAATAGAAAATGAGGATTTGATCTGCCAGAGAAAGATTTTGACTCTTGGCCCAGTGAACTACGAGAGGATGGGGAAAGTGTACGGCCAAATGGTCGTGAATCTTTCTGTTAGTCCTGAGAAAGAAGACTACCTCAGCATTTCTCCAGAGGATAAGATCTTATTTGAGAAAAAGGATACTCAACTTACAAATTCAGTAGTTTATTGTTGTTTGAGGTAAGGTCTTTCGCTTCTCTTTATTTATAATGAAATTTTCCAAGGGTCCTTATATTGTACTCATTTTCTTATTCAGTCTTTGCTTTGTATACAGGGCATATGTTGCTTCTCTTAGCATTAATATTGCTAAGAGTATATTTGTTATTGATCCACTTCTCTCAGTGGATTTGTTTTCAAAATCTGATTCAAATATTGCAAGGTTTTTTTAAGGACTTCAATAGTGTCACAAACCATCATATATTTTTTCCATATATTGAAAGGTACTTTCTTCAACATTTTATCTCTTGATGATTTGTCTTTAGGGTTATTATTGCTCACTTGTGTTATGGTTTGCAGAGGTCACTGGAGCCTAATCTATATCGACATTCTTGCAAGAGAGGTCATTTTTATGAATTCTCTTTCAGGAATCCATGGCCAATCAAAGATGTATTGTCAATAAACACTCTTTATTTTATCTTTATTGGATAAAGTTTATAATATTCGCTAATAAGTTAATATGTGCAGTGTTGCTAGACTTGTTACTACCCACTTGGACACTAGCTTTGAAAGCATTGTTGATCCTCAGAGACCTTTCAAGTTTCTGCTTCAAGAGGTCCCATTGCAAAATGACGTACATAGTTGTGGCTAGAGAGTGGTTTCAAATGCTTCGAGGATAATAGATTCAAAGTTACTGAATGTAGAGGGCGTGAATGTAAGTCTCCAGTGCTTTATCCTTTTTATAGTGAAAGTCTCTTGCTACTTCAAATAACTTGTGTGCTTTGTTACTGTGCAGAGACTACCCTAAGGCATACATGTGGTGGATATGGGAGAGGTGCATTGAACTAGTTTTGGATAGGGTAATTACACCGGTGGACCCAGATTCCCCTCTTCCAAGGACATGCAACAACGAATGGCAAAGGCAAGAAAATGGCAACCACCAAGAAAAAGAAGTCTCCAAGGTCCAAACAAAAGGGGCACAAAATGAAGGGCATGCCTAAGCTTTCCCCATTGAAATTCAGTCCATCTCCTCTAAAGCCTAAGGAGAAAAGAGTGCGTGAGGTAATTAAGTTCTTCAAGCAACAAACTGTTTGTCTTGGATTGTGAATTCACCTCTTGTATTATGGCTGGTGGATCAAATGACAGTGCTATCTTTAACATTGAGAAGTTGGATGGCACAAATTACAACTATTGGAATGCGCAAATTTGATAGGTTCTAGGGCAAAAATTGTAGATTAAGTCATAGAGACATGAGGGTGTAAAACTGGAACACTTTGATGTAGAGGATTGGGATGAATTGGATGAGTTATAAGTTTACAATCATTTTTTCACTCTCTAAGTAGGTCTACTAATGTTGTCTTAGACATGCAGACCACATGGCAATTATGGGACAAGATTTGTAATGAATATGATAACCAAAACCCTACCTCTAAAATGTATTAGCTAAAGAAACTCATGGACCTTCGTAAGTATGAAGGAGAAGACTTCCATATCCACCCACTTAAATGAGTTTTATTCTATTTTTAGCCTATTTTCTTCGCAGGAAATTGAATTTAAGGACAATCTTCCTCCCTTGTTCTTGTTGGTTACATTGCTTGAGTCATGGGACACATTCTGTATTGCTATGTATGCAAATATGCCTACTGATGGACTGAAATTGCAAGATGTAGAGGGTGTGCTCTTGAATGAAGAGGTTAATAGAATGAATGTGGATGAAATTACAAGATATGTTTCTTCTCTCCTCTTTGCCTCTATTCTAGAGAGCCTTTATTACCACTCAAACCTCCACTCATAAACTCAAGCTTCAGGCTCTCATTGATAGCATCAAACAAGAGCAAGTCATGAGGGTGGAGGTAGCTGAAATGAGTCTTGAGATATCTCAAGGCCACATCTCATGTGGGGCTATGCTTTTCTAAAGACAATAATGACTTTCTTTTAAAGGCATATTCAAATGCAGATTGGGGTGGAGACCTTGCTTCTAGAAGATCTCTCACATGTTGCATTGCTACTCTAGCCCATGGTCTTATCTCTTGGAATACTAAGTAGCAACACTTAGTAACACTTTCTACTACAGAAGCTGAATATGTGGCATGCAACTTGGTAGCCCAAGAAGATATCTACATTAAGAAACTGTTGGAGGACATCAGTTTTGGATACCACCTTCAACAAATTCTCATCTTCATCGACAACAAAGCATGTATCTCAGTGGTTTAAGGCCCCAAATTAAGTCTTAAAATCCACCATATTGATATGAGATATCATTTTGTACAAGAGTTAGTAGAGAATTTCCACATCAATCTTGATTATGTACCCTCTTATGACAATGTCATTGATTTCCTCACCAAATCAGTTTTCCACTTAAAGCACAAAATTACAATGCAAATCCTTTGCATGCTCTAGAGGGGGGGGACATGACATTATAGATGGATGTAAATCATGACCTTTAGTGGTACTCTCTTTTCTTTTTAGCTGTATCTAGTTATATTCAGTTAAATTCTCTATGGAATCCTTTTGAGGGGGGATGTTAGGATAAAGTCTGGATAAGATAAGGATATGCAAACATGTTGAAAAAGGATCCCACAATTATCCTCATTGTAAATATCCTAGATATTTACAATAGGAGCTCATCTACCTCATTTAATGTACCTTGTATATATATAGCTATTAACAATGAAATCATTAACTGCAATTCACTCTACATTTTATATTCTCTCTATCTCTCTTTCTCTAATTGTGCACAATGTCCTCTCATCTACTTATACTCTCATTTTATATTGTCTCTATCTCTCTTTCTCTCATTGTGCACAATGTCCTCTCATCTACTTATTCTCTAGCTCCTCCTTTTCACAACAGTGGGTGAGATGATGGGCTATTACCTATGGGATTCGGAAACTCGAAAGGTCATTTGTAGCCATGATGTTGTTTTCCATGAGGAGAAAATGCACAAGCAGCTTGAGCAAGTCGTTGAGGTATGCCGAGTGATACTTAAGGAGAAGCCTCCTAGTATTGTACAACCACCTAGACAACTTGTAGTAAGATGATGCTCTAATGGCCCAAGACCATGATGTTAGACATGAGGTACATTCCCCATAGCCTATTTTGGGGTGGTCTACTAGAGATAGACGTCAACTTGATCGGTTTGCTCCCTCTATGATTTATGTTATGGTGATAGATGCTAGTGAGTCTCTTACCTACTTACTCTTGGGAGAGGGCCATGCAGTCAGAGTATGCCTCACTGCATAGAAATCATACATGGGATTTTGTTCCTTTGCCTAATTGAAAAGGTTCTTTGCCATGCAAGTGGATGTACAAGTTGAAGAGTACCCTTGGATGTCCTAAGCCAACCTATTAAGGCCAAATTGGTTGCTAAGGGTTTTAAGTAGGAGCATGGTGTTGACTTTTATGAAGTCTTTTATTTTGTCATCAGGCATTAGGGTCAAAAACGCTTCAAAAAAGGCACTTGTAAGAAAGTGATTAAGTTGCTAATTAGTTGAGGTTTAGGAAAAATGAAACCTCTAAATTTGGTTGTCCAGATGTGATTAATGAGAGAATATTTGGTTCATTGAAGAGGTTGGCCATTAATTGCCCTCATCTTTTAATCTAGGTCAGGGGTCACCTTTTCGGCCGTTTTTGTCTTAGAACTTAAGAGATTTTGTATTTTCGAGATTTTTGCACGAAAATCACATTTGTTTGCTCCCGCGTTTTCTTTCTACACACTATCTCTTTCGCCATTCTTTTTGTTGCACTTGCTTTCTATCACTGTGAGATTCTTGCTCGGTTCATTTGCTAAAATGTCTAGCAATACCTCTTCAAATAACACATGCGCAAGCACACGTAAATACAAGCTAACTGTTCAGCTAGATTCGATTTATACATTTTGGAGAAGTATACATCATCGAGTATTGATAGATGAGATCGAAGCCAACAGGTTGCGAACACAAGGAATGAATCATATAGATTTGTGGGTGGACGGAAATATTTATCCCAAGGATCCTTCTACAGGTAAACCACCTCCTTTTTTCAATGTCCATGACTATATAAGATATGTTGGAGAAGGTTACAATGGGATGCTTGGCTACTGTATGAGGTTATACTCTGCATCTTACACATATATAGCTCAAATGCACGAAATGAAAAAATCACTAGAAACTGCACAAACAAATATTTTAGAGTGGACAAGTTAGATTGATGTTTTGAAAAATGTTAACAAGTCATTGCAGGATAAGCTAACACGCTTGAGAGAAACTCCAATAGGATTTAGAGAGAGGAAGAGACCATTAAAAAATATAACCAACTTGTGTGAGAGAGCAAAGAAAAGGAGACTAAATCTTACAAAGAAATATGTCTCTAAAATATTAGGCATTAATATCCAAGAGAATGAGGAAAGAATCGAACTTTTGAAGGAAACCATGAATAAGAAAGATATTTTGAGGATTCTTAAGTCACTCGAAAATGCGGATTTGAGAGGTCCAACTCTCGAAGAGTTAGTGAAGGACTTAAAAGGCACGGTGAAAGCAAATGAAATTGTAGAGATGTGTGATACTGTGGGTATAAGTCGGAAAGGTTATCGTGCTATCTCTGGATTATGGTTTAAAAATCTTAGATGCAATAGGGTAACTGCATTTGGATTGCCCCGAGCCCTTGCAGTTTCGACTGCAAGAATTGCCATGAATTGCAAGATTCCACATGTTTTGGAGAGT
Organism: Lygodium microphyllum; assembly: GCF_053477565.2. NCBI lineage: Eukaryota > Viridiplantae > Streptophyta > Polypodiopsida > Schizaeales > Lygodiaceae > Lygodium > Lygodium microphyllum. The sequence continues at coordinate 65,385,506 of NC_141154.1, read as the reverse complement.
ACATTCACATCGAAGGGTCTATGTCCTATGAAAAAAAAAAGGCAATTTTTGATTACAATGTGTTTAACAATATATGGATTGATCTAAAAAAGGTGCAAATTGCAATGGTTCACATGTATAAAATCATAGTAAAAGAAAGTTATGGTGTTCTAAAGTTTGCCTTGAAGTTGGATGAAGCACACATTCAAAAGGGACAGAAGATGGAAAGAGTTAGCATTTGCCTCATGAACATGGCACTGGACCACAACAATGGTGAGGGCCAAGCTCCATTGCATAAGATCCAATCTGAGAAGGAGATTTGGTGGATTGGTGTAGCCTAGGTACCAATTGAAAATCATCAAATGTTGAAATGGTTGTTCAACCATACAGGTATTCCAAATATCATTAAGTCTCAAAGTGAAGGCGAAATGTTGGTAGTTGATGGGGTTGGTAATTTTAATGTGGAATGGCATATGAGTGCTAATTTAAAAACTATCAAATGTATGCTTGGAATATGTAATGGTGCAAATGCAAAATATCCTTGCATTTATTGCATGGAAAGTGTTGGATCTAAAGATTGGAGTAGTTTGCGACCAGTAAGAAGAGCCCCAAATAGAGACTCTATAGATTTGAGTAAATTTAAAAACATAGAATACATTTGGGATCCCATTATTTCAATATCTCTTAAGAATGTTCATATTTGTACTTTGCATGTAGAGATTAGAATAATCGATAAGCTTCTCAGGCTGCATCTTAACTATGCATATTCCATTAAGCCATTAGCTTTATCAGATGAGTGTATTGATAATTGCGAGGCATTACTATCGAAAATGGGATTTCATGGAGGCCAAGTTCACTTGAGAAAGGATCCAATACTTTCAGGAAAAACAAGAGATATCTTGGCTGATGTCTCTATGGGAGGCTCAAAAGCTAGATGATTCTTAGGAAACCATTCAGGAAAGCAGGTGAATGCGGGTTAGGAGTGTTGGAGAGAGCTATGTGAGATCACAACAAATGTTGCAAGCACGCCGAGGCTTGTGTTTCTTAGAATGGAGGTTTGGATACAACTTGATGTTTTTCTGAAACTCCTCAGGCAACATAAGACAATATATACATATGCGGAAGAGTTCAAAAGATCAATCACAAATCTTGTTCAGGCGATAAAAGAGGCATGGGGAGAAAAAGATATCACTTTTTATCTGGTAAAGTAACAATTATTTAACATGGGTTTATTTTGACATGTTTTTCAATTGGTATAAAATGAGTGTTACTTTGTATTGCAACATATTCTTCATATTCATGGGCCTTACTTTGTGGAGGAGCACGGCCCCTTAGCAACTTATAGTAGCCAAGGCATGGAAAAATCCCACTATCAAGCATGCACAAGTTATTTTAGAAGCACAAGGCATGGGGGAGGAGTTACAAAAAGCAATGCTTTGGAGGAGCTATTTAATTGGTTTTTTCGACGACAACTTCAAAGAATGCAGATAAAAGATGGCAATGACACATGAGTAGTAACACTTTTATATATAAGATAGAATATATACAAAGCTAGCTTTCCAAAGCTCTCACATTCTCTTCCTCCTCAGGGATCTTTCCTCTATAACGTAGAAATTTTATTCTCTTGTAGCCAGCTATGGATTTTACATCAATTCGGTTTGCAGCCAAGGCATAGGATGTGAAGGCCAAAAAGTATCCTGCTCTAGAAGCAGAGTAACTTGGACCGTAGCCAAAAATCCTAATTGCTGCAGTCTTTTCCAAAAACATTACTTTATGGGCATTATATTGCAATCCTGAGAAACCTAGAAGCCTTATAAGAGCTTTAATACAAAGTATGGGCCATGCTGCATCCTCTGAGAAACTACTATGAAGTACTAAAAAGGAATTAGGATCAATCCTAGCTAAGTAGTGGCTAAGTGCAATGTCTTTCAATGTACTACCACCAGCTCTCGATCCTTTGCCACATCCCAAGAAGTTATCTGAATTAGCAATCTCCAACTGCAAATAACACCCATACCAAATGAGCGTGGAACTCAAACCTACCAATGTGTAAAAGCAAATTCAAAATAATCTTACCACTTGGTTTTCATCATACTCCAATTTAACTGGATTCCATAAATTTATTGATGATGATGTCTCGTTGGTGTTTATCAATTCTTTAACGTACTCAGACTCCTCTCTTCCAAAATTGGAAATCCCAAGTTGGCTTTGCATGCAATCGAACTCCTCATCAGTAATACTTAACTCTTTCTCAGCATCTTTTGCCTTGTCAAAACAAAGAGAGAGGGCTTTACCAGCATCAATAAACTTATCATCTCCAGTTTCAATATCAAGTTTGAGTATCTCTTCCTTTGATTCATTCTCTGTGTCAACTATCCCATTTGCAGCATCAGAAGCCTCTGCAATAATGGCTAGACAATAATCTTCCCTAAGATTGAAAAGTTTTTGAATATCTGACAGTAATATGTACTCATTCTCCTTGAAAGGTATAGATGGTAGAGAAAGAACATTATAGCGAGAACTCTCATTAGTTGTAGGGTTTGCATTTCCTTGGCTCTCCTCAATGATGGTCTCAGCTTTGAACTGAGCAACATCCAGCTTCTCAGCAATAGACGCCTCAAAATCTACATCTACAACCTCCTCTGTCTCCTTTTCATCTGCGAGGTCATCTAACATACAAAAGCTAGCACACTTTGCTCCTTCTACCTGTTGCTCATCAGCATTCATAGGATATTTGACAAGGGTGAAAACAATAAAAGCAACAGACTTTGACATAATCTTGCAGTTCTTGGAATGAGTGGAGCACAATATGTCTCTTGCATAAAACCTGTCCAGAGAGTGGGTACCAGACCTCCTAGTAAACACTGACTTTTCATTGCCTGTTGACCCAATAGGAACATGAACATATTCCTTTATATCAACTTCAATAGTAGGACCTGCTAGATTTTCAAACTCCAAAAAGTCCTCCAAAAAATATTTTTTACAATATTGCAAAACACTGTCAAGATCCCAATCAGGATTAAAGACATTCTTAACAACTCCATAGAAAGAGAGTTCCATGCCATTCTGAAGGATAAAGTCAAGAATCCTCTCTGATGGAGTGACATCAGTAAGCTTTGATACTCCAAGAACTCTCATTGCAGACTTTCCCTTTCCTGGAGATGTCCTTGGCATTCTGACACTGGTGGTGGAGCATGGGGAAGAAACAGAATGCACAGGCTCATCACATGTTGAAGCCCTTGAGCCTGTAGAAAGCCTTCTCCTTTTCCTACTCCTTGGCAGAACCTTGGAGCCCTCAAAATCTGTAGGTTCAGACATATTCCCAAGGCTTGCATGATACAGCACGATGAGACGCAAACGCTAAAGACATATGTTGCTACTCATGCTGTATCGGGACAAGAATCTGAGAACCAACGAGAATCTGGGAACGCAAAAGGCCGTGTCTGAAACGACGCGAGAAGGCAAACCCAAAAAAAGCGAACACTAACCCTTGCGCCGTATCGGGTTAAGAATCTGGGAATGAACAAGAATTTGGGAACGAACGAGAATCTGGAAACGCAATAGGCCACACCGAATCGAGACAAGAAGAAGGCTACGCCCGAAACGACGTGAGAAGGCAGACCTGAAAAAAACGAACACTCGCCCTCGCGCCGTATCGGGAGACGAACGAAGAAGTCCAAAAAGGTAGCCGAAAAGGCCGTACAGATGACTGACACCTCCTTATATAGGGCATGCAATTATGCCACGTGGCACTAGCCATTGGGCACCGACACATGGCAGTAGCCATTGGGCACCAACACGTGGCACTAGCCGTTGGGCACTGACACGTGGCACTAGCTGTTGGGCATCGACACGTGGCACTGTCGTGATGTGACACGTGGCCGGCAAACACGTGGCCCGATCGTTAGTCGACATGTGGCATATAGACGTTAGGCGGACATGTGGCACAATTAATGCGAGACATGTGTCATGACACGTGGCATGGTTGACGAGGGTATATAAGGGACCCTTTTGCTTACGTGTACACTTTACATTCTCTCGAGCTCTCACGCCATGCTTCCCTGACGGAGCGATCCCACTTTTGCGCCTATTGCGTTCCTCTCCTGTCGCATTGTATCAATTGCCCTCGCCCAACACGGAGCGAGGGTGCTTCTATGCCTTTCCCGGTTTCCTCATTTTGCGCCATTTCGTGGCCCCTTGTTCGATACGGAGTGAGGGTGCTTCTACGTCTTTCCTAGTTTCCTCATTTTGCGCCATTTCGTGGCCCCTTGTTCGATACGGAGCCAGGGTGCTTCTATGTCTTTCTCGGTTTCCTCATTTCGCACCGTTTCGTGGCTCCTTGTTCAATACGGAGTGAGGGCGTCTTTCGGTGGTCCACGCTATTGCCCTCTCGCGTCATATCGGGCTGGCTTTTCGCGGGCGTTGGAGTTGTGCTCGTCTCTTATACGGTTCGAACACTTAGATCCGTCTTCCGCGTTTGTTCCTCCTCGCGCTGTATCGTGCCTGTTGCCCACCAAGCAAATGCTATCTTGTCAAATTTTCTAGAAAATTCCTATCTCTCTTTTGTCTTTCTGGCTCTTTTATTTCCTCCTCTACATGGCAAGGACAAGGCAAACTATAAGAAAAGTTTATGTAGATAAGGACACTGGGGGTAGAAGGAAGTTATAATTTAATGAATCTGAGGAGGAACTCCCTTCAAATATTGCTGAGGCTGGGCCATCAGAGGACCCAGAGGATATTGCCACAGAGATCCCCCCTACACTAGGTGTTGGCCATGCATCTTCCATGGAGTTAAAGCATTCCAGTGTAGAGAATGTTTCTTCTCCTGAAGTTGAAGAAGCTAAGGGTGAGGCTTCCCCTGTGAAGGATTCATCCCCTCCAATTGCACTCGAGCCTACTTCTGCTACAGCCAGTGAGCCTCCCAAGCCACAAAAGAAAAAGAGGAAGTCTCGGTTCTTCTACATGCAGAGGTGTTTCAGTGAGATTAGAAAAGCCCAAAAGGCCACAGAGCACGTGATTCTAAAGGTTGTTTTCGTAAGAGTTGTAAAATAAATCTCTGACATATTGTCTAGAGTGGCAATTGTCTCTGGTCTTCATAAGAAGTGGCAACTCTCAGCAATTCTTGCTCTACAAGAGGCGGCAGAAAATTTTCTCATTGATTTCATGAACGATGCTTACATTGCTGATGCGCATGCTCATAGAATTACCCTAATGAATAAAGATTTCAACATGATTAGCAGAATCAGGTATAGGTTCGATAAAGTGTTGAGGCCCTTGCCTTCCATCATCGATCAAAAAGCCTATGACATTTTTAACATTCCCCCGAAATTGTCCAAGAAAGGGAAAAAGCCAAAGGTTGAGGATGTCACTCACCTTTACTCTACAAGAGGTGCCACTCAGCAGGAGTCTATCTTGAAAGAAAAAAGGCAGGAGGTCTTGGAAACTGAAGAGGAAGTTTACAAGAGGAAAGCCGCATCACTTGGTCCCATCAACTACAAGAGGATGGGTAAAGTGTATGGGCAAATACTTGTGAATGTTTCTGCAGAACCTGAGAAGGAGGATTACCTTAGTATATCTCTTGAGGACAAGCCCATGTTGGAGAAAAGGGATGTCCAACTATCTGACTGCGTTGTTTTTTGTTGCATAAGGTAAGGATTATAGGTTCAAGTATATTTTATATGTAATTTGTATTGATTTTGATAGATTCAAATAGCTTTTGCTATTGACTACAAGGCATTCGTCTCCTCTCTCACTCCTGATATCCGTAGAGCCATATATGTTGTTGATCCACTTCTCTCAGTGGAACTATTTGCAAGATCTGGGTCTAATATTGCACCATTCTTTCGTACTTTTGATATTGTGACAAATTACCACGTCTTTTTCCCTTATGTAGAAATGTATTTTTCTTTTCTATAGAGGAAAATTTATATTCATTTGTTTTCACCCTTTTGCTCACCTCTATTTTGAATTTGCAAAGGGCATTGGAGTCTTATCTTTATCAACTGTCTTACTAGAGAAATTATCTTTACGAACTCTCTCAGCGGTGTCCATGGCTAAGCACGAATGTATGTTGAAAGAAAATTACTTGCTTTGATTATATTGACAAATTATATTTTGAACTAACAAAGCTTCCTTTTGTAGTGCTGGTAGACTTGTTTCTACGTTTTTGGATACTACATATGAGGATCTTGCTGATCCTCAAAAGCCTTATATGTTTCTTCTACAAGAAGTACCATTGCAAAGTGATGTGCATTTTTGTGGATGGAGAGTTATATCAAATATTTGCAGAATAGTGAATTCAAAGTTGCTACAAATAGAAGGAGTGAATGTAAGTTATTAATTTCATTTGATTTTTGTGTGACCCTTATCATGATGTCTTTTCACTAACTTATAACATTTATTCTTATAGTGTAGAGACTATCCTGATTCATATGTTTAGTGGATAAGGGAGAGATGCATTGAGTTGATTTTGGACAAGGCAATCGCACCATATGATCCTGACTCCCCCCTTCCTCCCAAAACTTCAATGGCCAAGGTCACAAGCAAGGGAAAGGGCAAAGGCAATGGCAATGGCAATGGCAATGGCAATGGCAATGGCAAAGGCAATGGTAACGGCAATGGCAAGGGCAAGGGCAAAGGCAAAGGCAAAGGCAATGGCAATGGTAATGGCAAGTCACCACAAAGACCACTGCTGCTGAGTCTAAAAGAAAAGGAATGCCAATGCTTTCTCCTCTGAAATTTGATCCATCCCCTCTTAAGCCCCAAGAAAGAGAGTACCTGTGAAGGTGAAGTTCTTTCAACAATCAAAGAAGAAAGGCCCTGTGAGAAAAAATATCTTTGAAGAAATCGATAAAGAAGCCACAAAGCCAACAAAGGAGAAGGCAGCAGATAAAGAAGAATCAAAAGAGCAAACATAAGCATACACAAGCCTTATTATTTTGACTTTGTACATTTATATGACATTTTTGTACCTCATGATGTAATGAACTTCTTTTTCACTTATAAATCGAATGTAATGTACATTTATTTCTATACATTCGAAAGGCAACTTGCTTCATGATAGCTTATGAGTTCCTACTAAGAAATATCTTAAGGACAGTCACTCAATTAAGATAAATTCCTGCAAAGTTTTCATTCTCAAGGCTCAAAACTCACAATTGTGGGAGACAAACAACTCGTACAAGAGAAAGAGCACTCGGCTCTTTTACCAATTGTTACACCATTCACTTTGAACTTATATCTAGGGGATGTATTGTCTAGCAATTCCAAGGTATCCCTCACATCTTTCAGACTCCAATTGGAAGTAACATTCACCTCCTTTGATTCTTCATGTGGCAAAATGTGCACCACAAGTTTATACGGTGTGCAATCTGTATCGGAATCCAAGGGAACCCAAATACCCAACCTTAGTTTGTATCTCCTGTAATCAAAGCCCAAAGCAAGAGTTTGGCGAGGGATACTGTAAGCCAAAGCCAAGGATTGAGGGCATGCACTATACCTCAAGATATCACCCTTATAGTCGCACTCTCTAGATTTCCAAAGCGTCCCTATAGTGTTGTCCAAATCCTCTTCCGAAAAGTTTCTACTAAGCCAGGATACCTTCGTTCTTTGTAAATTTGCTGTTTTGAAGCAAGCCACGAAGATATGGAGGGGTACAAACCATGATAAACATATTCTTCTTGAGATCCTTCCAGTTGTCATGGACTTTTGAATATCCTGAGATATTTTGAATTTGAAACTCTGCACCGTTGCCTTGTCAGGAATCTCCCAGTTTAGAGATGAAAGACTTGGCAATGGCAAATCTTCGATATGCCCATGCCTATCCACTCTAGAGGGAACCACATACAATGCATAATATATGAAAACCTTGCATTCACTAAAAAAAGTCACAGTTTGATCGACATAAATAATGTCTGCCAATACCTTATGAATGGCATGGAAAGTCCCACTTAGGCTTTCCACAGGTTGCCATTCAATACTTGTTGACGGAAAGATATTTGCAATGACGAATTGGTTGTTAGTACTTGCCTAAATGGAAAAGAATTACATACATTATTCAACTAATAACTTATAATGTGTTTGTTGGGGAACACGTTCATTTGGAGGCAAGTGCATATCCTTGGCCATGTAAACATGTTGCACCTTGACAAACCACCCTTCGGGCATAATTTTGAAGGCAATGATACGCCCCTTCCAGTGATGTTTTATATCATCTCGTTTTCTTCTTTTCACCTTATGAGAGCCCTTGCAAGATGGCAGCATGGTAACCCAATCGTTTACACTAAAGGTTTTGGGCTCTTGATTTCCATCTGCTCCTTGGCTACAGACTATGCAAGAGTGCATTAAACGAGAAGGGCGCCTAGAGGAAGCCATGAAAAGAATGAAAGCGTAGAGAAAGAAGCTCAAAGAGGGGTGAATGAACTAAAAAGTAGTGTCAAGAACACAAATGAATATGTATTAGGTGCCAAAAAGAATATTGAAAGATCTTCCGACTTTCAAAAAATTATTATTAATTTCATCACATCTCTGTCACATATTTTGTCAGATTTGTGAGTAAATAAGGTCTTTGGGACTCCAAAACATGTCGGACTTTGGGGATTTTGGCTAAAAAAGAAGAGAGAATCACGAAATGGACTCCACTATCTCTAAAAAATACCATATTCTTGCACACGTGGCAAACTCTCTTTGGCCTATTTCTTAATCCCGTGATTAACAAAAGTGTATTTTTGAAAGTGTTTTTGGCCCTAATGATGACTACCCTACGCTTGGTTTTGGCTTTGGTTGCACACCTTGATCTAGACCTCCATTAGATGGATGTCGACACATCTTTCTTACATGGGGACTTGTATGATGAGATTTATATGTAGCAACCTAAGGGCATTGAGGAAAAAGGCAGGGAACACCTAGTGCGCAAGTTGAGAAAGAGTCTTTATGGCCTTAAGTAGGCATGTAGGAAATGGTACCACAAGCTCGATACCTTCATGCACTCATAGGGATATACCCGTTGTGATATGGATTCATGTTTATACACAAAGAAGACTCATGATGGTTGCCTTATGATTTTGGTACTCTATATGGATGATATGTCAATTTCTAGGAGTGTTCATGATGAGGTGGATGTCTTGAAAGTTCAGATCAAGGAGAGCTTTGAGATGAAGGATATGGGACAGGTCTCACATATTCTTAGGATGCGCATCACACACAATCACTCTAAGGGGCTCATTTCACAGAAGAAGTACATCCAAAAGGTCCTTGAGTGGTTTCATATGCAAGATGTTAAGTCTATTGGTTGTCCTTTACCTTCTCATGTGAAGGTTATTTAGGCTGATTGTTCACACCATGATGCACAGAAGGCTGAGATGGCCAAGTTTGTGTATGCATCCATAGTGGGCAGTTTGATGTATGCCATGATAGCCACTCGTCTTGACATAGTATTTTTAGTGGGAGTTGTGGCGCTCTATATGGCTACACCTGACATGCAACATTGGGATGCTGTGAGAAGGGTATCATGAGGTACCTTAAGGGCATTGCAAATATGTGCATATATTATGGTAGCCGAGATATAGGAGTCATGATGGTACACTAACTCTGACTATGTAGGACATGTAGATAGTAGGAAGTCCACCTCTCTGGCTATATCTTCACCTTTGTTGGAGGTGCTATTTCTTGGATGTCCAAGGTGTAGAAATGCATGGCCCTTTCCACTACAGAGGCAGAGTATATTGTAGTTGTTTTGAGGCTTGCAAGGAGGCTCTGTGGTTAGATTGTTTGGTCTCGCAGACCTTGAGATTATTGATGTGGTCACTACACTACATTGGATTCTATGAGTTCCATTTAGTTGGCCAAGAATCTTGGTCTTCAATGTGAAAATAAAGCACTCTACTTGTGTGCTTCCACTTGGGCTCTACCTTCCCCTCCCTTTTGGGGAGTCCACCTATAAGAAATCATCTATATAATGTGCATTAAGGGAGTGAGATAGAGGGAGATAGAGGAGGATAAGAGAAGAATAGAGAGAAAAAGAAGAAGAAGAAGAATGGAGGAAGGATATTAAGAAATGCCCTTTCTTTGCATGCTATAAGGCCTAAAAATAACCCCTTTTACTTTACTAAACTTACAGTATTTTTTTCAAATTGTAATTTAAAAACTCCTTTTTGTAAATATAATCTTGTAAACTTTATTAAATATAATACCCTTTCTTTTGAACTCACATGGTATCATGTTCTATAAGGTGGACCGCCCTCACCCCCCCCCCCCCCCCCCAAAAAAAAAAGAAAAAAGAAAAAAGGTTATATGGAAAAAAGTAGTGCATTTCAGAACCCTTTCATGTGTCAATAATGAAGGGGTAGTTAATTTAATACATAAGATAGAAGAGAAAGATAACTTGAGGAATTGGAGACTAATAACTTATCTAAATTTGGCATATATGGTAGTTGCTAAAACACTAGCAAGACTACTCTAAGCCTATCTAGACTCTTGGACTCAAAGAGAACAAAAATGTTTTGTTAAAGGTAGATGCATACTAGATGTGATAATTAGCCTTTCGGATGAATTAATGTAGGGAAAAAAAGGATTATGTTTTTCTCAAGATAACTTCAATAAGGCCTATGATAAGCTAGAGTGGGACTTTATCCTACAATCATTATTAGTAATGGGAATTGGGTGAAGGCGTATTGATTTTATATCTATCCTATTTGGGAATGCCTCAATGAGAATTGCAATCAATGGGGAATTAACAACACCCTTCCTTCTCCAAAGATCCGTTAGACAAGGCTATCCCCTACTCTTTGTAATATTAATGGATTGGGATCACTTATTGCAATCATGTTGCCAAAGGAAACATCAAAGGTATTAAATTGCCCCATAAAGACAAAAATATGATACTCAATTTATTTGTGCTGATAAAATGGAAACTTTAAATAATGATCAAGTGTCCATAGCCACTTTCAGGGAATGCTTGGAAATATTTTATATAGCCATTGGGTCTAGAGTGGGCTCATTAAGGGACTTATTTTCATATCTTAAAATTTAATATGCTAAGTAATTAGTCATTTAAGAAACTTGCAACTTCTTTAGTGCATGGAGAATATCCAACATTTCTTGGCCATAAACATTCGGTTCCATGTCTTTTTCTTTAAGCTTATGCATAAAAGGAAAGCATGAGATAGTAGCAAGATGGGCATTAAACATAGAGAAATATCCCCTTACTAGATATTAGAAGTAGGATGCTTACCTATTTAAGGACAGTGACGTGTTCAAGCTATTGGGAATCCTAATGGGATTTAGTGTAGCCTTAAGACAAAGATGGCAATCATGGGTTATAAGTCAATTTGCAAAACAAACTTGATAAATGGTTCACAAGTCAAAGCATTTGAAGTAAGGACTAGCCTCAAGGATAATCATCATAAACCATACCATTATCCCATCTTTTGTAAACTTTATGGCATGTTGGCACTCCCGTAAATCATGCCTATACCAATTAGAAGCTCTTTGTAGGAACTATATCTAGAGAGGTGATCCAAACAAATTTAGAATCCCTAATGTCTCTTGAAAACCTTGCAACTTACCTAAAAAGTAGGGTGATTGGAGATAATAGATATAAATAGAATGGCAAATAAATTAGCAAGCAATGTGTCATTTGATACTTGGAAAACCTTGGGTAATCCTATTTTTGCATAATCTTGAATCCTTCAAGGTGATGGAACATTTAGGATGCACTAATCTACCCCTCCACATAGTTATCTTTTCCCCTACCAAGTTTAAATTGAAAGAGGCTTCACCTCTAATCAATTAAATCTCGAAGGCCTGGTAGAAATACAAATTTTTTTTAATGATCAATAACTTGACCAAAAGTAAGAACTTGTTAGCCAGGGATTCAATTTGGTTAAAGGTTGCAATCAAAACCACTAATGGGGATGACTTCAAAGTGTCAACTAAGTTAAGTAAAAAAGGGATAGTAAGATGGGGAGATATATGGAACTTTAAGACCCAAAACTAGGTTGATGATGAAACCCTAAAGGCTAGATTTAGATTAAACAAGAATGATCTTCAAATTCTCCAAAAAAGGAAGGAGGCTTGATATGACTTTAAGACTTTAATCCTAAATTTATAGAATTTAATTTGCATGTAAATACTATGGCCCCTATGGATGGCTTAGTAGAAATATGTTGCTCCCTTTGCCAAACCTATTGGTAGAACCAACTTGGCACTGATCAAATAAAAGTTGGTGCATCAATTAGAGTATGGGATAGTGGGAATACAAGCTCCAACAAATATGGTCACTTGTGATACCTATGATTGTCGCTTGCCTCTTATGGCTTATCATCCACAAATAGGTGTGGACTCAGAAGAAGGCCAAGAGGATTGGAGTAGGTAGTGGGCTCAATGGCATATGTGAGAAAGAGGAAGAATCAATCCCCCGCTTGTTAATGAATTTTCCCCACAATTAGACTCAACTCCAATGGTTGCACTATGTTCCTTGTTTCCAATTCAAGTTCAACCTCAAGGAGATCACTCACAACTATGTAAGCATATCATGTGAGTTCAAAATAATGGATTTTTAAAATACCATATTTACATTTTTTTGACATACATAAGGGTGCCACATAAAGGGGTCACTTACAACTTGAATAGAAAAGGAGTGTATTTTATTTCTAAAAAATTCATAGATAACAATATTTTCAAATAGGCATTGAATGCATATGATATAGAGGATTTACATATAATCAACCCCCCTGAGAGTTTAGCTAAAGGGAGATTCTACTAGGGGAGGCTCTAATAACTTACTCCCTCTAGTGTGGACATGCATAAGGGAAGTATACCTTTGGAATGTGTGTAATGATAGAAATGTGGTACTTTTCTAGGGAAAAATAAGGGCTTATCTTGTCTAATATATGACTTTGTATTGCATGTTTGAAATGTGAAAATGACCATAGCAAAAGGTCTACCTCGAAAAAAAAGAAAAGAAGGAAAATTTGAACTCCAAAGAAAAGGAGGTCATAGAGATTTTGATTTCTTTATAGCACTCAACACATGGCATTTTCGATATCTAAGAGTCTAAAAATATAGAATACAAGCTCCCAAATTGATGACTCAACTTGCTAGACTGGCAAAACCCCCTTATTTTACTATTATGGAAAACAACCAATAAATTTTCAAAAACTCTAGCAGAAACCCCCCTATTTTACTATTATGGAGAACAACCGATCAATTGTGGAGACTCAAGGAAAGACTAACATTAGAAGATATTAGGCCCATCCCATGGGTTTGTTTTTTGTGGACAATACCTTGACTTTTTTTAACAAGTTTTCAAAAATGGCAAGTGTCCCTATTGATATAAATATTATTTCATTTTAATACATAATCAAATTAGCACATTTTCAAAAAATATACCAAGAACTTGTCATGGCCCACAAGATAAGTGGCTTAGAGATGGACCTATTTTCTATACTTAGCTTTCGTTCTTCGATTATAGTTACATTTTTTTAAATAGCATTGCTTGTGAGGGCATGCTACAATAATGATTAGGGGGATCCAACTTCTTCTTGAGGGAAATCTCCCTTAGCTAACCAACACTTTGTAGGGTTTTTCTTTTTCTTTTTTCTTTTCAAGGGCTTCATTCTTTCCCTTATCAACCATCAAAATGAGCTCAAGGGAAAAATAAAAACTAGAATGAGCAACACTCTATCATGTGATGTTACTCTTGTGCTATTTTTGGATTTTCTCACACTTGATGTTAGAGTAATGACACATGGTGGCACTCCTAGAGTTTAACGTATCATTTTCCACATAAAATATGAGAGCTATAGAAGTTCCACAAGAAGCTCAATTTATTTGCTAAACATGTAAAAAGGACTATGAAGCCACCCATGGGCATGACAAATCCACTATAGTTCTACATATCCAAGCATGTTCTCTAACATGCTATAGCCATAAAATTTTTCTTTAACAACTTCTCATTCTATTCCAATGCTCAAGGTCACTCTATCATAAGTCCTCACTTTCATTTTCAATGAAATCTTGATAATTAGGTCATTTGGTTTGTCTATAAAAAAAGCTAAAAAGTATTAATTTTAGTAAACTGACCTTACCTCAAGACTTTACATAAATCAAACTTAAATGTTTTGGCCAACAAAGAGACTACCAATATTTATGCTAAATAATTAAACTTTACATAAATCAAACTTAAATGTTTGTGGCCAACAAAGAGACTATGAATATTTATGCTACATGAGAGAAAGGCTTTAAGGTAAGCAATATTGCTTTGAAAGCCCATAGATTTAGTCCATAATTTGGGTGGATAAAGGATCATGTTATTAATTTGTGTGAGAAAAAAGTAATACAAGCTGTGCATTCAAAAGTAACCAAAATTGGTCTCTTTGTCTTACAATTAAACAACCACATCATTGATCAAGAGTCTTGAGTTGAGGGTCCTCTAGTTTCTAAGAAATTCATAAATAGAGGTTGAGCTAAAATGGAGTTACATACCAACACCTATACCAAGAAGGATAATACATTGTAGAACTTCCAAACTAGAAGAATGATGTAAACATTTGTCTACTTTTACTTCCATCAGTTTGACATTATGGAGATTCTAGATGTAAAACCCTAATCCAAATTGAGTTATGTAAGAAAGGCTTGCATTAAGTGTTTGCAAACCAACTTTCTATATTTAATTTTACATTACATGTAAAATTTTCATGCACGATAAAATCAAAGTAAGGATATTTTGCATAATAAAATCAAAGGTACGGAGATGAAAATACTCAAACTTTTGGATTTTAAAGGTTATTTTGCAATGTGGAAACTTATCTAGCATCTTGGGAATTGATAGGCTAACTTGTTCCAAGCTAGGGGTATGCATTTTATTGATTTAATGCCGTGCACTAGATGGCCTTAATTACTAACATAGATACTCAAATGTTCTCTGCATTGAGGCACTACAAGATATAGGCCTTATACCGATGTTAAAAGCGACGAAAATGTAAATAAAGAAATTTGCCCCCGTTGTCGCAAAAAGCGTCGTTATTGGTGATGCCATAGAATAGTTGGTATTAGCGTTGTTATTAGCGTCGCTATTTACGTCGGTATCAGTGTCGCATTTGCGATGCTGATATTGACGCAAATAACGATGCTGATAACGACGATTTGCGACACTAATAATGATGCCAATAACGATGTGTGCAGTAAATTTGCTACGCTAATAGCGACGGTAACACGGAAAAAAAAAATTGTGCCAGTATTTGGGCCATACAAAATAGTTTTTGCACTGTGTACAATGCTCGTGTAAATAAAGACAAAGTGTACTTAAATCATAACACTGATACATGAAATAAATACATGATCGCATAATGAAAGCGACTAGTACAGTCATGGCAAGATATCACTACTACATAGAAAATGTCTACACAGATCATGTGACTAAAAAAGAAGGGTGTATGAGCTCCAGGGATCCAACAGTGAGCTATAGATCATCACCATTCGAAAGCTCATCCCACCGCAAAGGAGCATTGAACGGACTCTGCAAAAAAAGAAACAACTACACATCAGTCCACTGTATAATAATGCATTCTAATTAAACATGGTAACTATGGACAAGAAAGATGAGTGACTTACAGGGTCGCTGCGTCCATACAATCGGTCGATCAATGCATCGAGTCTCAAGGCTGGTCGAATCGCGATTTGTAATGGAGTGCTGCAAAGGAAAAAAATTACTAACAGTTAGAAACATGATTGCCAGTACAAACGATATTGAAAAAAAAAAAGCAAGCAAAACAAAAGAAAAACTTACAAAGTCCTCCAGATATATCCTGTGGCTACCACTCCCAAGATGATGGACCACTCTAGCCTCTAGTCGTGCCCTCATCGCCTCGCACTGCTATCTCCAATGTCCTAGAGAATCTGTAGCCTCCTCCCTCAGTCGGTGCCAGCCGTCTGTGTCTAGCCACTTGGGCTTTGCAGCCCCATTCTTGAATGCCTTGCATGCGTCCGATTGTCTATGTGACATATTTACACACATGCACTCCATCATCCAGCCCGTAGAAAATCTATCAGTTGCGGCTGGTACTGAAAACTCCTCATGTAAGGATGCTACTATGTAGTCCTTGCTCCCCTCCGGTATGTTTTTCCAATGATCCAAGACGTTGTGCTGAAAAACTTGTTGGCACAACTCTCTCATGCGAGCCATCACCCTCCTCCCCTCATCATTCATGATGATGGCTCCTAACCTATCATCTACAAGGTAGGCATATCCCTCTGGGGTATGCCTAAGATGGGTCCTCTCCCACCTGTGACCACGCTCCTGGGCATATCCAGGAGACCCCTGTACATCTGGTGTACCGACCGAGGTAGTATCTATTGGAGTAGCACCCATAGGGGTGCCACCTGCGGACAACTGAGCAAAGGTCAAAGTGACTAGAGTAGACATCTCCACAGGTGTGATAAATCCCAGAGGTGACGCAACTTCAGCAAAACTATAAGTTGGAGACACCACGTCCGTGCCTCCACAGTAACCGCCTAAGCCACACTCTCTGGAACTGCCATGAGAGCGAGGAGTAGTACCTGTATCTTGAGTCGACCGCAGGCTCACTGCATTCGTATCTCTACAGCATCCCCCTGACCTTGAAGCACTCCCTCCATTTGGCCCAAGTCTGGAGCATCGACCTCGTTTTCTCGAAACTGAAGCATTTGATCGTGCCGAAGTAGATCTAATAGAGCAGCCTGACGATATCCGAGACAACTCCTGGTCCGCCATGTCTCTGAATCTTGCCATCTGATTTGGAGACATGCGTGAAGATATCTTGCAATATCTCATCGCTCATCCCTTGACTCATCCTGATGATCTAAGTATCCACAAAGGTTACATGCACAGACAAAAAATGATGTTAGCATAATCAATTTAAATCATACAAAGCATGGTAATATAAATCTTAAAAAAATGATATTACTTAAAATGTATATCTTATGTACCCTTATAAGCGATTAGTCAATGAATTGAGTAAGTGGATGCTCCAAGTATGAAGTATCCTATGGTCCCATGTCAATATCCTAACACAACTCGGCATAAACTAGAAGGTCGATAGACATGTCACCACAAAAGGATGAGTCCACCTCGTTCTCAAAGAATTCTTGGACTCTTGTATTTCCATCATTGTTACCCGATGCTGGCTCCTCTATATGCTTCAATCTTTCAGTGGCCTCCACCCCTTGCAATATCGACCCCTCTATTTGCATATTGTCCTCATCTAAGCTCGGAATATCACTTTGATCATATACTCTCGCACTTCGGGGAACTGAAGGTATAACATACCACCATCGAGGTTGTTGGGGGTTTGGATCGAAGATTACTTGTTCACAAATACGTACAAGGGAGATTTAACTATTGTGATATGTACCATGTCGTAATACAATTAACAAACAATTGAGTTCATGCACCTGTTCACAATGGACCGGAAACACAAAGGTGTCGCGCAAATCTGTCCATTTTTTTCGGAATCTATTTCGAGAAATCTAGATGGACCTCATCGAACTGTTGCTCTAGCTCCTTCAAGTACCACTTTGAACCATTGCACATCGAATAGTATCATGGAGAAGCTACGGTAATCCACTGTAATAATACTTTGCAAGTTTCCAAAATACTCCATCTCATCTATAATCGTGTTTGGATCTATTGCTCGTCATCGGCTCTCTTGCTTGAACCTTGCCATGATACCACAGTCTGTTGTGGAGTACATTTTGTCAATACGCTCCACGCGAAAATGCCGTCCGTGCGACTACGCTGCACTATATATTTTGTAATGTATATTGAAACACTCAATTAGTTGTCACATATAAAATATAGATACAACAAACCCTAAACACGTCATCACCTTTGGACTACATCCCCTTGAGAATTCCCACTCCTCGGTTGAGACCTCCACCCCTTTGCGAGACGCTGCGGTCAAAGCTCCATGCAACCATCGCATTGATATAAACCACGTCATCTCCTCCATGCCCTCGGGATATTGAACCGGTTGATGGCGCATATTATGTCGAAATCGAGATCGCGCTTCCTCTCAATCTTGCCTAGGTTGTTGGTACTTGGCGAGCCACATCTCCATAGAGGCAAGGTGCAACATACAAAAGCAATTCACTTTCTCCTCCATTGCAGCATCCATTCTTTTTTCTACCCCATTTCCAACCACTACATCTCCTGTCAGTCTATCATCGTCCTTCTGCGGACCGTAGCATACTGTTGTCTCAATCCACCATTGGTAGCCATTATGAAATATGCACTAGCGTCTCAGACACCAACCAACCTTTAGCCATGCTACCTTTTAGCCAAGTTCATTGTCACACAAAGCCTTTCAGGGTTTTCATGAAGTTCTCCAAGAAGAATATCCATCACCTATGGACAGGTCCAACAATCTCAACTTCATCTACAAGATGCACAAGAAGGTGGATTTGTATCGTGAGCATGCTGGTAGGTAGGTATTTCTCAAAGAGAGAGACCGTCTCCATTGCTCCCCACCTCAGGATTCAATAGAGGATGTCTTAATCTCCTTCTGTGAGATCCATTGCACTAAATTCTACAACCTGTAAATGGCCCCACGTATTTCTGAAGTAAGGCATCTTGCGATCGCGATCGGTAATACAAACTGCCACAAATGAGAAAGCATTATGAACAATGACTACACTCCAAATAGCAAAATGCGCAGGCCACTTACAATCCATTTGTAGTACAAACCTGACATATCTTATGCCAATCATGGGATTTTAGCCCTGATAATTGGTCATCTTTAGAGAACGCAGACCTGAGAGAATGCATCATACCCATCGGAGTGTGGATAGACTTGACTATTTGCTTCACAATGCGCTCTTCTTTAGTGGACAAAACCCAAGGAGCGCAAGGTAGCTGCACACGACCATCAACACTCGACTACGGCCAAAGTGCCTCCATCTTACCTACCTCCTTCAAATCCATTTGTACCGCTATAGTGTCTCTCTTTCCTGTGATGTGGTCCCATAGCAAGCTGCCCATGTTCTTGAAAATATGCATGGGATCCAAAAAGTGGTTGATCTATAAGTGGGTCCAATATGGCAACTTGTAGAAAATCGAGAACCGTCACATTCCATTTGGATGTGACTCCACGTGGACCATTTTTAGCTCGTACCAGCTTTGGGCATTCATACGTGTTGGAGGTCATTCAAGAAAACCTTCCCTGAGTTCATGACCCTCTAGCAAGAAAGTAGTGTGTCCTTGATATACCATCTTCTTCATGGTTCGTGACCTTTGAGAGTCTAACTGTGGCCCACACAATGGACATCACGATACCCTGACGTAACCAGACCTGTCCCAACACCTCTATCTAGTGAAAACAAACTTGAACAAGCTATGATAGATATGACCAACAAGAATGGAAGCCTATTTACTTGAGCACTCTCCAAATTCCGGAAAGTCATGTATCGTCCACATGAGAATGGCTCTTGGTGGACCATTGACCATTGCGCTTGCTCATATCTTGCACGGTGACCCCCTCCTCCCACAAAATCTTAAGCTCATCGACTAATGGATGAAGATACACATTCATAATTTTTGACTTTGTAGTGGTCGGGGACGAGTAAGCTAAGGATGAGATGTACTTTCTTCATAGAAAGCCATGGAGGGATATTGTAGTTGACAAGGACTATAGGCCACACACTATAAGAAGTTGAGCGCAGACAAATGGATTCACACCATCCATTGCAAGACCGAGCTGAAGATTCCTTGGCTCTCGTACAAAGCTTGGGAAGGTAGAGTCAATGTGGCTCCATGTGCATGAATCCACTAATATTCGTTGAACTCCATCTGTGGACCTATTCTGCGCACGCCACATTGTCAAGCTCGCCATGCCGGACATATGAAACATGTGGTTTATGCAGGGGATAAGCGGAAAGTGTCTAAGAACTTTTTGAGGAATAGTTTGCCCTTGTAAGTCTTGTTGATACATGTGAGAATCACACTTTGGACATGTCTCCATAGTCTCGTATTCTCCTCAAAACAGTATGCAATCGTTGATACATGCATGGATGCTGTTGTAGTCCATGCCCAGCTTTCGAAATCATGTTGTGCATCATCACGAGAATTAGGCATGGTATTTGCAAGTGGTAATATATGATACTTCAGTAACCTGAAAAAAATCATAAAACACCTTGAAAAAGCACAAATATTTTTAATGACAGTGTCGAAAAGAAATCATAAAACACCACTATGACTACGACTACGACTACGACTACCACTATAATAAACAAGAAAAGAAGAAAAAACAACAACAACAACAAATACTACTACTACTACTACTACTACTACAAAAACAAGAAAACTAAACAACAATAACCAAGAAAAGAAAAAAAAACTACTACTACTACTACTACTACAAACAAGAAAACAACAACCTCTCCCTCCCTCTCCCTCTCCCTCTCCCTCTCTTTCTCTCTTTCCCTATTATGTTTAATGTTTTCTTCCTCTCTCTCTCTATCTTTCTTTCCTTTTCTCTCTTCCTCTCACTCTCTCATTTCCTCTCCCTCCCTCACCCTCTCTCTCTTTCCCTATTATGTTTAATGTTTTTTTCTCTTATCTCCTCTCTCTCTCTCATTTCCTTTTCTCTCTTCCTCTCCCTCTCTCATTTAAAAATCACCCTTGCCGACCGCCCACATCGCATAGCCCAAAGCATATTCATGGGCTACGCTCTCTTTCTTGGTCAAGCTCTATAGTTGGCTCACGGCAGTCGTTACCTCAATTGTACCAACATCGTGAGTGTCGCAAGGAGGTTTGCAATATCTCAAGTGTATCCCCCCATCTCAACAACTGCTTCAGACTATATGCATGCGGCGACCCAGCAAGTCACTCAACTTTCTTGTCCGTAGTTACTATTTTTAATTAAAATGCATTATTGTATGGTGGACCGATGTGTATTTGTCTTTTTTCTTGTAGAGTCCGTTTGATGCTCCTTTGCATTGAGATGAGCTTTTGGATGGTGAGGATCTATAGCTCACGCTTGGATTCATGGAGCGCACATCCTCTTCTTTTTTGGTCTTGTGATTTATGTAGGCATTTTCTATGCACTATATTATTATCATCTTTTGTATCTTGCCATGATTCCATGATTACTTTCATCAAGCAATCTTGTATTTATTTCATGTATCAATCTTGTGGGTTCAAGTACATTTTGCCTTCATTTTGACGACCATTGTACACTTTACATGTAATCCACTTGTAGAATGTAAATACAACACATAGTGCTAGCTGCCTTGCCACGATTTTTTTTTCTCTATAACCGTCGCTATTAGTGACGCAAATTTATTGCACGTGTCGCTATTGGAATCTCAAATAATGATGCCAATAGCGACGGTTCTATGGAGACACTAATACCAACATGTTTAGTGATGACTGGGGCAATTTTTTTTGTGAACATTCTTGTCGCTTTGAAGTCGATATGAGGTATGTATCTTGTAGTGATATTTGCAATTATTATGGTAGGTTTATCAGCTTATAGTGCTATTTTCAACATTGAAAAGCTTGACGACAATAACTTAGAATATTGGAAGATAGATATGGCAACTCTTGGTGCAGAAGTGGCATGTTAAGCTATTGAAGTTGAAGGGCATAAAGTGCAAGCTTTATGATGTAGAGAATTGGGAAGAACTTCATGAGTTATGCAAGTTTACTATCATTACATCATTATTGAAGTAGGTATATTTTAATGTCATTGACACTGAGGTGGTGCTTGTGCATTATGGAAAAAGATTTGTGATTTTTATGACAAGCAAATACCTACATCTCAGTTCACTGGGGCTGAAGAAGCTTGTGGACCTTTGCAAGGAGGAGAGTACGACTACGTCTGCTCATTTGAATGAGTTTCATTTCATTTTCAACCACTTGTACAATAGGGCATTGAGTTCAAGGATAACCTATACCTTTCTTGTTTTTGCTTGTGACACTTCCTAAGTCATGGAGCACTTCCTTGTATCATAGGGCATTGAGTTCAGGGATAACCTACCTTCCTTGTTTTTGCTTGTGACATTTCTTGAGTCATGGCTCAGTCATGGGACACTTTCTATACGGTCATGGTGCTAATATATCTAAAGATGGCTTGAAATCCCAGAATGTTGAGGGTGCATGTACTTCTCATGCATTGACTTGCTTCTAGGAGCATATATGATGGTAAGGTTGGTAATGACCGCTATGGTAGAACTTATAAATGTCTCAATCTCATAGTACGTCCCATGGTTGTAAGTCCTCTCTGATATGTCATTACTAGGTCATTACTTTGGGAATCAAGGTCATATTTAGCTACAATGCCATAAAATGCACGCTGATAAGTGTAAAGAGAAAGGCAAGAGTAAAGTGCACGGAAAGTTTGATGATCGTAGCATTGTCTCTAGTAAGTCCAGTGTAAAGATTGAAGAGTTGAATGTAGTCCTATCAAAGTCAAATGATGAGAATATCTTAGTAGCTTCCTCTCTTGATTCTTCTTAGTTTATCGAAACTTTATCTACATGTTCTCAATGTTGGTTGCTTGATCCTGGGGTTTCCTTTCACGTTACCCCGCATATGGATTGGTTTTAGATCTATTGCAGCATGACATGTTTTGTGAGACTGGAAAATGACTTAGCATTGGATGTTATTGGCATTGGGGATATATAGTTGTAGCTTCCTTCAAACAACTCTTTATTCTACGTAATGTACGTTATATACCAGCTTTGACCAAAAGCCTTCTATTTGCTTGATAGTTGGATGATATAGGCTATTATGTATCTTTTGGTTATTTCACATGGAAGATTATATGTGGGAATCTTATTTTTACTCAAGGTTCCAAGGCTAATAGTCTGTATCCTTTGATTGTATCTGGATACATTGACCATGTATTGGCTCTGATGATGACTGATTTACTACATGTATCTTTATGGAATCATCACATTGGGCACACGTCTTTGAAAGGAATGAAAGTCTTGACTCATTTGTAGTATCTTACACCTCTTGATTACTCGCATTTTGATTCATGTGATCATTACACATTGGTTTAACATTTGGCTCTTTGCATTCTGATGTATGTGGTCCCATGTCCTATCAATCATTGGGTGGTGTGAAGTACTTTGTGATATTTATTGATGATGATTCACATAAAGTTTGGGCTTATCTTGTTAAGTAGTACTATGATGTTCTAGCTACATTTTAGTACTTTATTACCCTTGTTGAAAACTAGTTTGGATATAGACAAAAATACCTAAGGTGTGACAATGAGGGTGAATATGTCTATAAGGCATTTGACTAATTTTGTGATGAGAGGGGTATTAAAAATGATTTGGACACCTCATATGCCCCACCCTAGAATGGTGTTGCAAAGCACATGAATAGGAGTATCTAGGAAAGATTTCATAGTATGCTTAGTTAGGTAGACTAACTACATCTTTTTTGGATTGGGGCAATTACTAATTCCATACATTTGATAAACAAATCCCCATGCGCTAGTATTAGTTGTTTGGTTGCAAAGAGGAGGTATGATCTAGAAAACTCCCTCATGTGGGCATCTTAGGGTGTTTGGATGTGAGGCTTTGTGTCATGTACCCGAGGAAAAAGGTAATAAGTTGGATCCTAAGTTTTGGACATTAGATCCTTACTATAACTTTCTAGGAATCATAACATCTACTCTTGGAAAGATCTTAGGTCAAGGTACACAGGTTGATATTAATTCAAGGTGGCATCATCCAATTTTAATGAGGATAGATGTGAGAACAAAGTTAAAAGAGATCATACCCATAAAAAATGCTAGGGGTTAGGCCATCCATAACCAACTAGTTGCACATAAATATTTACTAGATGTACGACATCGATGCAATTGAGGTTGATGATCAAGGATTTCAAAAAGTATAAGTGAAAAGGGAGAAGGCTAGGAGCAACAAAATTAACTCACAAAAGAAGGGTTCATAATAGAGGGTAAGGGAGGTAACAGGTGCATGTCACTTCTGCTTAATTTAGAGGATAGTGTGGATGATGAAAAAAAAAGGGAAAAGAATGTCAATTAACATACAATATTTTGATAATTATGATGAAGATGATTTCATTAATGAGACACAAGTTTCTTAGGATATGTATATGTAGGAGGAGGAATTCAAAAAAGAGGTTAATGATTATGACCTCAATAGACCACTGGAGAAGTTTCGGAGGATATTAAGAAACCCCAAGCTTAGGAAGAGACCCTACCGACATTACCAAGGCAATGTAACTCTAATAGCTCCATAGGTAAGTTCAACTCAAATCCCCCCACCTTCTCTAGGCAAGCTCACATTAATCAAATATGGCTATCTATAGTAGATCTAGGAAAATTAAAGATTTGATTGCTCTGGGGAGTAATTATCCTGCAATATGAAAGGTTTGACTAGCCTATACAAAGCTAAGTCCATAAGTAATTGGTTGAACCGGGAACCACTTTGGCTACACTTCATATATGTTTAAGAGATTAAGGCTAAATGAGAGGTTCTTTGCTAAAATCCATGGGCCAACTCAAAGGACTATGAGTAGCATACTACCAACCATGTACCAAGGCGGTAGAAGTAGTGCTGGGTATCCATAAAAAATTAACTAGCCTACCTAAAGAAGTTATTTTTGATATTAATAACATATGGGTGGCTGCTATCATAAAAGCCAAAGAAGAACTAGCAATAGTCTCAATCTATGCAATAAGAAACACTGGCTCAAGAGCCCAAAACACTTTATTCTTTATTCTTTCAGTGACATTTGGATAAGGGAAGGCCGGTCACACATTGTGACTGCTGCTAGAGTCTCTCTCTCTCTCTCTCTCTCTCTCTCTCTCTCTCCATTATCCATAGCTCTTGCTTTGCTCTGGCCTCTGCATTTCCATTCAGAATCTACCTTTCAAGCAGTATCAAAGCCGACCATTCAAGGAGCTTCTTCATCCTTTACTTCAGCTCGGATTCAAAGCTTCAACTTAAGGTTTCATGGCAGCCATTGTTTATTCCTCTCAAGGTATGCATTGAGTCTTCCAATTCTTATGGCTTGTTCCAACTTGCTTTGCCCTTGTTGAGGAGCTCTTGAGGAGCTTTCCAAGTCTTAATTGAGCCATATTGAGTACTTAGTGAGGTGAGGATCATGCATCTTATCTATTTTGAGTGGATATAGAGCATGTTATGTTGTTGATAACTATGGTAGCTTGACAACTCTGTTGTGTTTTGATGGTAATGCTTTTGGGACTGATTTGGGCTTGAAATAGCTGATATTTCACTATCATTTCAGTGTTGTAATAACAGGACAGTAATCATGTTTAGTGAAAAGATTATGCCTAATGCTCATTGATTCTTTATGGGATACTCAGTGGATATACCACTATTATAACGGTTGTTATGTATACTTTTCGATATGCTATGGCATGCTTTTGAGTAGAGATTTGGGCTCTATTATATTGATCTTGGTTATGATTACATGCCTTGGTTACTTCATTGTCTTACGTAGTTAAAAAATTGAAGAATCTATTTGGTTTTATGCTCTCGACTTATGCTTCATGTATCTTGGATACTCGAATGTTATATACTTGATGTTTTGAGCTTGCATTGCTCATATGACATTTGATTTTGTTCCAATGGGAGTTACCTGTGCTACTTTGGATGTTACATAGAGCTTTTGAGTTATGCAGTTGAGCTTGAGCTTACTTTCACTGAGACCATGGGATACTTCATGTATATGCTCTCTTGATATGTATTGGATGTAGCTACCCTATAGTGGACTGATTTGATCACTTACTTTGGACCTAGTACTTATGTTTGTCAATGTGTTGTCAATGATATTTATATGCTTCTAGGTTATGTATTGAGCTTTTCTTAGTGGGTTATGCATTTGACAGTGTTGAGTTAGTTGCAATGGAGCTTCTGTGTAGAGATGTAGGTTGAGAGAGAGAAGAGATAGAGACACGATTTGTGGTACCGAAGAGTGTACCTCAATAATGATTTTAGATAGGTATATGTACTATGTACAACCTGGCCCTTATGAGTGTACAGAGCACTGCTCTTTATCCCAAGAACCTCCCCCCTAAAGGAAATATGCCCAAAGGTAGAGGAAAAGAATCAGCTAAGTCTAAGTATGTACAAAGCCAAAGAGGCTATACCTATCCAATACCCATCATCTGCTGGCAATGGGCAAGCCTCTCTCTTGGAAGACCTTTCATGAGAAGGTTTGCATGGTTATCATTAGTGTGCACCTTGACCAACTCAATGCTCTTGCTGTCAAGTACCTCTTTGATGAAATGATACTTCACCTGTATGTGTTTTGTCTTTGCATGAAAGACACAGGGTTTCGTGCTAAGATTATAGCACTCTGATTATCTTAGGGGAGAACATGAACCTCAGTAAACCCAAGCTCAGCACAACCAAACATGACAGCCATAAGGCCTCTTTTAACCACATACTTTGCCTCTGTAGTAGATAGTGCAACACACTTCTGCAGCTTGGATATCCAAGAGACAGATCCCCTTGTGAAAATAAACACATACCTTGTAGTGGACTTCCTGCAGTCCACATGCCCAGCATAGTCTGCATCTGTAAAGCCAATGATAGATGTCTTCTACTTACCAAAGTAGATACACAAATCCTTTGTGCCCTTGAGGTATCTCATAATACCTTTCATTGCTTCCCAATGCGTCTTGCCAGTGTTTGCCATGTACCTGCTAACCACTCCCATTGCAAAGGCAATGTCAAGACGTGTAGCAACCATAGCATACATCAAACTACCAACTATAGCGAAAGCATATGGAATCTTAGCCATTTAAGCCTTCTCATCATTAGATGTAGGGTTGTCCTTTGCACTGAGTTTCACATATAGAGGCAATGGAACTCTGATTGCTTTCCCCCCTCCATATTGAGAAGCTGCAAAATCTTGGATACATACTCTTGCTGAGATAGATAGAGTAATCCCTTTGATCTATCTTTGAGTATCCACATCCCAAGAATGTGATTGGCATTGCTAAGATCCTTCATGTTAAAGCTTCCCATGAAGACTTTGCTTCAATGAATCCAAGGCATGAGTATCCTTGCCAGCAATCAACATGTCATCAACATACAAAACCAAGATAATCATGCTGCCATCTACTACCTTCTTGGTACAAGCAGTGATCAACTTGACTCCTCTGATAGCCCTAAGATTGCATAAAAGTATCAAACTTGTGATACCATTCCCGTAGTGCCTATTTTAGCACATACAAACTCAATTTTAGTTTACAGACCATCGTCTGTTTGCCTTAAGCAACAAAACCTTCAGGCTGTTGCATATATATGTCAGTTCAAGTCTCCTTTAGTGTTGCTTCGATTTAGTTCTCATGTAGCCATAAGGTGATTCAATTCGATATACAAGTAGTCATATAGTGATTCAACTTGATTTACATTTCCCACCAGTATGGATCATTTTCCACCATTCAAATTGTATGCTTTGTGACTACATTTACTTTTCTTTCATTTAGTGTAATTTAAATCTATGTTAGTCATATGCCAATTACACTAAGTTGCAAATGATGTTGAATGTCCATCCAAATTTTAGGGTCTAATCTCACGAACAATTTTACTATTTTCCTAGTAAAAAATTAGCATTTGCATATTGGGGATGGTCTAGCCTTCAAGTATAGATAATATTACTTGCTTGCTTTTTTTGACATAAAGTTTTGATAATTTAGGTACTATATGCCTAAAAAGTCATTTGTGAGTGATTGACTTTAAAGGAGAGTATTATTTTTTCAAAATAATAAAATGACACATTTATATCCTTGAAATATAAAACAAATGTTTAGAAGTGAAGCAATGAATCCAAGGAATGATAGCAAGTTATCTTCAGAAGTAAATCTACAAATGTAATGAAGCTGAAAGAATGATGATGGGTTATCTTCATAAATAAATCTATAGACGTAATGAACAAATTATATCTCTCTTGATTTTTATTAGCATGACTCATCAAAGCATGTGGTGATTGATGTGTCCCAATGGTTCCTAACTAAGTTACCTCACATTAATTATAACTTTGATAAAACATGACTATTAACTTTTTTAGTGATCGTTTTTTCACTTTCTTTCACATTTTATTTGTTTGCTTTCCTCTCTTTTATTGTGGTTGTTTGGAAATCCTTTATAAAATGTCATCATCAATCACAACCTTTGAACAAAACCCATAACAGGGAAATGCTCTCATGCACCCATGTGTGCCCTTGTTATAATCAAACAGATGTTATCACTTTTTTTGTGGTTGTCCATATACTATTTTTGCAATAGTTTGCTTTGGAAACTTGGAGATAGGTATTTGCATTTACATGTAAATTTGTAGACTATTGTGCATAAGACCAATTTAGGAATTTTGGAAAAGGTTGAATATTTTGCATCATTCTCTTTCATCACATGGTATGGAACTTCAAGAGCCATATATCTTCTCAAAGTGGTTGCAATTTGTGAGATTGAATTTTAGGATGCTAGAATCATGGAAGGTTTCACAATGGAGGTGGTGTTTCTAAAGGTTAAGATTGGTCTCAATAGATCACACCATTGCTTACTCACCATCCACACTTACTCATCGTACAACACTGTGCATGTACACATGTACACTATTGGATTAGGGATTAGGGTTTAGGGTTTAGGATATTTTGCATGATAAAATCAAAGGTACGGAGATGAAAATACTCAAATTTTTGGATTTTAAAGGTTATTTTGCAATGGAAAATTTATCTAGCATCTTGGGGATTGATAGGCTAACTTGTTCCAAGCTAAAGGTATGCATTTTATTGATTTAATGCCATGCACTAGATGCCCTTGATTACTAACATAGATACTCAAATGTAGGCATATGGTGATTCACTTTTATTTACATTCCTCACAATTATGGATCACCTATACCACCATTCCAAGTATACGCTTTATAACTACTTTCTGTTTCACGAACATTTTAGGTATATTGTGTGTAGTGTTTCATTATTTTTGTTGTCCATCATCATTCTATTTATTCATGATATTGAAAGTTAATGGATTTTTTTTCTATTTGCAAAGAAAGCATATTTGTAATATGAGATAACAATAGCATGAGTTAAAGTCTCATTTAGTGTTGCTTCAATTTAGCTCTCACGTAGCCATATGGTGTTTCAATTCGATACACAAGTAGTCATATACTAATTCAAATTGATTTACATTTCTCACCAGTATTGATAATTTTCCATCATTCAAATTGTATGCTTTGTGACTGCATTTACCTTTCTTTTGTTTACTGTAATTTAAATCTATGTTAGTCGTATGTCAATTACACTAAGTTGCAAATGATGTTGAATGTCCATCCAATTTTAGTGTCTAATCTCATGAACAAATTTTACTATTTTCCTAGTAAAAAATCAACATTTGCATATTGGGGATGGTCTAGCCTTCAAGTATAGATAGTATTACTTGCTTGCTTTTTTTGACATAAAGTTTTGATCATTTAGATACTATATGCCTAAAAGGTCATTTGTGAGTGATTTACTTTAAAGGAGAGTATTATTTTTTCAAAACAATAAAATGACATGATCATATCATTGAAATATAAAACAAATGTTTAGAAGTGAGGTAATGAAGCCGAGGAACGATGGCAAGTTATCTTCAGAAGTACTACAAATGTAATGAAGCTGAAAGAATGATGATGGGTTATCTTCATAAATAAATTTATAGACGCAATGAACAAACTATCTCTCGCTTAATTTTTCTTAGCATGACTCATCAAAGCATGTGCTGATTGACTTGTCCCAATGGTTCCTAACTAAGTTACCTCACATTAATGATTGATGTATCACATGGCATTGAGTTCAAGGATAACCTTGTCTTCGTTTAGGACATATGCAGGCATATGGTGATTCACTTTTGTTTACATTCCTCACCATTATAGATAAGCTATACCACCATTCCAAGTATGCACTTTATAACTACTTTTTGTCACGAACATTTTAGGTACATTGTGTTTAGTGTTTCATTATTTTTGTTGTCCATCATCATTCTATTTATTCATGATATTGAAAGTCAATGGATTATTTTTTTATTTGCAAAGAAAGCATATTTGCAATATGAGATTACAATAGCATAAGTTAAACTCTCATTTAGTGTTGCTTCAATTTAGCTCTCACGTAGCCATATGGTGTCTCAATTCGATACACAAGTAGTCATATAGTGATTCAACTTGATTTACATTTCTCACTAGTATCGATCATTTTCCACCATTCAAATTGTATGCTTTGTGACTGCATTTACCTTTCTTTCATTTACTGTAATTTAAATCTATGTTAGTCATATGCCAAATATACTAAGTTCCAAATGATGTTGAATGTCAATCCAAGTTTTAGTGTCTAATCTCACGAACAATTTTTTTTATTTTGATCCTAGTAAAAAATCAGCATTTGCATATTGGGGATGGTCTAGCCTTCAAGTATAGATAGTATTAATTGCTTGCTTTTTTGACATAAAGTTTTGATAATTTAGATACTATATGCCTAAAAAGTCATTTGTGAGTGATTGACTTTAAAGGAGAGCATTATTTTTTCAAAACAATAAAATGACATATTCATATCATTGAAATATAAAACAAATGTTTCGAAGTGAGGCAATGAAGCCGATGAACGATGGCAAGTTATCTTCAGAAGTACTACAAATGTAATGAAGCTGAAAGAATGATGATGGGTTATCTTCATAAATAAATCTATAGACGCAATGAACAAACTATCTCTCTCTTAATTTTTCTTAGCATGACTCATCAAAGCATGTGGTGATTGACGTGTCCCAATGGTTCCTAACTAAGTTATCTCACATTAATGATTGATGTATCACATGGCATTGAGTTCAAGGATAACCTTGTCTTCGTTTAGGACATATGCAGGCATATGGTGATTCACTTTTGTTTACATTCCTCACCATTATAGATAAGCTATACCACCATTCCAAGTATGCACTTTATAACTACTTTTTGTCACGAACATTTTAGGTACATTGTGTTTAGTGTTTCATTATTTTTGTTGTCCATCATCATTCTATTTATTCATGATATTGAAAGTCAATGGATTATTTTTCTATTTGCAAAGAAAGCATATTTGCAATATGAGATTACAATAGCATAAGTTAAACTCTCATTTAGTGTTGCTTCAATTTAGCTCTCACGTAGCCATATGGTGTTTCAATTCGATACACAAGTAGTCATATAGTGATTCAACTTGATTTACATTTCTCACTAGTATCAATCATTTTCCACCATTCAAATTGTATGCTTTGTGATTGCATTTACCTTTCTTTCATTTACTGTAATTTAAATCTATGTTAGTCATGTGCCAATTTCACTAAGTTGCAAATGATGTTGAATGTTCATCCAAATTTTAGTGTCTAATCTCATGAACAAATTTTACTATTTTCCTAGTAAAAAATCAGCATTTGCATATTGGGGATAAAGTTTTGATAATTTAGATACTATATGCCTAAAAAGTCATTTGTGAGTGATTTACTTTAAAGGAGAGTATTATTTTGTCAAAACAATAAAATGACATGTTCACATCATTGAAATATAAAACAAATGTATAGAAGTGAGGTAATGAAGTCGAGGAACGATGGCAAGTTATCTTGAGAAGCAAATTTACAAATTTAATGAAGTTGAAATAATGATGATGGGTTATCTTCATAAATAAATCTATAGTAAATCTGTAGGCGTAATGAACAAACTATCAGTCTCTTGATTTTTATTAGCATGACTCATCAAAGCATGTGGTGATTGACATGCCCCAATGGTTCCTAACTAAGTTCCCTCACATTAATTATAACTTTTGATCAAACATGACTATTGACTTTTTTTGTGATCGTTTTTTCACTTTCTTTCACATTTTATTTGTTTGGTTTCCTCTCTTTTATTGTTGTTTGGAAATCCTTTATAAAATGTCATCATCACAACCTTTGAACAAAACCCGTAATAGGGAAATGCTCTCATGCACCCATGTGTGCCCTTGTTATAATCAAACAAATGTTATCACTTTTTTTGTGGTTTTCCATATACTATTTTGCAATAGTTTACTTTGTAAAACTAGGAGATAGGTATTTGTGTTTGCATGTAAATTTGTAGACTATTGTGCATAAGACCAATTTAGGAATTTTGGAAAAGGTTGAATATTTTGGCATCATTCTCTTTCATCACATGGTATGGAACGTCAAGAGCCATATCTCTTCTCAAAGTGATTGCAATTTGTGAGCTTGATTTTTAGGATGCTAGAATCATGGAAGGTTTCACAATGGAGGTGGTGTTTCTAAAGGTTAAGATGGGTCTCAATAGATCACACCATTACTTACCATCCTTGAGATGGAAGTAGAAGAGGAGTTGAATATCATGCCTTATGCTTAATTTATTAAGCCTACAATTATAAGAGATTATGAGAAACTACCAAAGCTCTCTATAAATCCTTTATGTAATGAGCCAAAGAGCAACTAGGGCTCACCATAAATCCTCTATGAACAAAGTCAAAAAACAACCATGAATGTGAAATGAAACTCCTTGATAACATGCACATGAAAAAAATGAATGGACAAGAACATAAAACATACAAGGGATACACGACCAACGGAAAGTCATACAACAACAATGGATTTTCAACAAAATGCACATATGTAAGGAACACAACAAACCATTTTGATAATGTTGTTAAAAGAGTTAAATTGATTGCTCAAGATAAGTACATCAAGATAAGTATCCTTATAAATGAAACGCAAAAATGGATCACTATATGCCATAAGTAATTTTAGAGGAAATTATTATGACTAAGACCTTGTGGTCTTGTAGATACATATTATCATAAGTTTTTGTTTGATTTGGTAGACTTGGTCTCATCTATCTTGTGGTTTTCCTTTGGGTCTATTGATTTCTTCTTCAATATCTACGCACAACATTTGGTAGCAATAATCAAATGGATCTCTCCATTATATCTTTGATCCATTATATTGGTCATTGTTTCCCAAGTTAGTGACCACCTACAAAACCTTGGAGAAAAAGGAATGTAGCCACAAGCTTTAAAATGTTATACAACATAAACTTTCAAGATGTTTATAAGTTTTTTGGAGATACAAATGGAAATTGAGAGATGCATATGCACCCTACATGGAACTTTATACGTAAAGAGCCTATAGGCCACAGGTAGGCAGACTTGTTGGGATCACTTGCAAAAGAATGCAGAGCCTAACGAAAAGTAAGCAGTTGGAAGCCTACTCATGACACTCATATCTGCCCCTATGACCCTACCTCTCAGAAAGTTGCTTATGCAGAGCCCAACACTATGGTTGCAAAGGTTGAAGTAGTGGGTAGAGTGCCCTAACGAGCTTGGAGCAATTGACTTGTCTAAAAACTATGCAATAACACATATACCAAGCTTAATCCTGAACTTAGTGCCTAGGTTGTTGCATATAAATACTTTTTGGGAAGGCACAAAGATACACACAATCTTGCCTATCAAGGCATACTGAGTGAGAAGCACTTATTCTATCCATTTTGAGTGAATACAAAGCATGCTATAGAAGTCATGGATAGCTATGGCAGCTTGACAACACTTCATATTTTCACTATGACTTTTGCATACGATATCAAATTCATGTGTTTTATAGCTAGAGAGGAAGAGGGAAACAAGAACTATAGATCTAGCGTTTACAGAGTTGATTTTGTGTAGGTTTTTAGGTCTATGTTTTACACATAACAAAAAAATTCTAGTTTGGACATCAAATAGTAAATTCCATAATGTATGTTTGATGCTTTTGGGATGCAATTTTGTTGCATGAATTGTATGGTTATGCTTTGAGATGCCACTTGGATTGACTAGATCTTGATTAGCTTGGTCACATTGAAGTATTCATTACTGTAATAAAAGTTTGGGCAACAATCATACAATAGTGAGCTTCATGCTTTGAATGTCTATTGTGCGTGCATGGTGTTTTAGGTATGCTACATGTATATGGTGATGTTTAGCATTGATGATATGGTTATGACATGGTTTGGCACTTGGATTTGAGATACATTTGATGTAGTTGGTCTTTGTTTAGTTGCTCTGAGTTTCCATGCTTACTCAATTTATGGGTATTGAAACTTAATTGGGTACTTATACTCCTGAAAGTATTTGTGATGTGTTTGGGCTTCCCAAATGCTTTGATGTATATGTCTTGAGCTTTGCTTTCTCACTTTGTATTCTGATTCACTTACTTGGCAAACCTTGATTCTTTGAGATAGTGGGACTCTTCATTCATGTATATGCTCTCCACTATGCTATTGGATGTAGTTACTTCCACTTATGGACTGATTCGGTTTCATATGCTTAGAACATCAACACTTATCTGTGTCAGTAGTTTGTTAGTGATGTATATACTTATGGGATGTATGGTTTACTAGCACTTTGAGTTTGTGATGACATTCTTTGGTATTGGTGGTCTATGCTTAGTTAGTTAGCAGTTTGTCAAAGATGTAAATACTTATGGGATGTATGGTTTATTGGCACTTGGAGTTCGTAATGATAGTCTTTGGTAATGGTGGTCTATGCTTAGTTACTACTAGTTGCATTCTTTGTATCCCAGTCACTACTTGGATATCCCTCATAGTGGGAGCTTTCTTTCTTGGCTATTTTCTCACAGTTGGATTGATATATACTCATGTCTTTATTTCAACATTGGTGCAATTATAGTTTTAAGATTTCTTTTGGAGAGTGGACAATTTGTTTTGGCACTCTATTGATTGTAGTTTATGGACAGCTATACCCTCATTTGTTCTCACCCTTTTTCTTACCCTTTTGTATCAATTTTGGGGCCTTTTTGCCGAATTTACAGTAGCCCATCATCTTGTCATTTGTAGATATTTGCAATCATTATTGTAGTTTTATCAACTTATAGTGCTATTTTCAACATTGAAAAGCTTGATGACAATAACTTACAGTATTAGAAGATAGATATGGCAAGTCTTGGTGCAGAAGGGGCATGTTAAGCTATTGAAGTTAAAGGGCATAAAACACAAGCTTTATGGTGTAGAGCATTGGGAAGAACTTCATGAGTTATGCAATTTTACTATCATTATTTCATTCTCAAAGTAGGTGTATTTAATGTCATTGACACTAAGATGGTGCTTGTGCATTATGGAAAAAGATTTGTGTCTTTTATGACAAGAAAAGTCCTACATCTCAGTTTATTCGGCCGAAGAAGCTTGTGGACCTTTGCAAGGAGGAGAGTATGGCTATGTCTACTTATTTGAACGAGTTTCGTTCCATTTTTAGCCAGCTTGTACCACAGAGCATTGAGTTCAAGGATAACCTATACCTTCCTTGTTTTTGCTTGTGACACCTCCTGAGTCATGGGACACTTCCTTGTATCATAGGGCATTGAATTCAAGGATAACCTACCTTGTCTTTGCTTGCGACAGTACTACTTGAGTCATGGGACACTTTTTGTACAACCATGTGTGCTAATATATCTAAAGATGGCTTCAAACCCTAGGATGTTGATGGTGCATGTACTTCTCATGCATTGAATTGCTTCTAGGAGCATATATGATGGTAAGAGTTTACCACTGATTTGGTAAAACTTATAAATGTTTCAATCTCATAGGCAGTCTCATAGTAATTCCCATGGTTGCAAGTCCTCTTAGATATGTCATTACTATGGGAATCACGGTCATATTTAACATCAATGCCATAAAATGCACGATGATAAGTGTAAAGAGAAAGGCAAGAGTAAAGTGTAGGGAAAGTCTGATGATCATAGCATTGTCTCTAGTAAGTCCAGTGTAAGGGTTGAAGAGTTGAATCTAGTTCTACCAAAGTCAGATGATGAGTATATCTTAGTATCTTCCTCTCTTGATGATTCTTAGTTTATCGAAACTTCATCTACATGTTCTCAGTGTTGGTTGCTTGATCCTGGGGTTTCATTTCAAGTTACCTCGCATAGGGGGATTGGTTTTAGATTTATCACAGCATAACGTGTTTTGTGAGACTGGGAAATGACTTAGCATTGGATATTATTGGCATTGGGGATATATAGTTGCAACTTCCTTCAAACAACTCTTTTACTCTACATAATGTATGTTATATACCAGCTTTGACGAAAAGCCTTCTATTATCTGCTTGATAGTTGGATGATGTAGGCTATCATGTATCTTTTGGTGATTTCGTATGGAAGATTATATGTGGGAATCTCATTTTTACTCAAGGTGCCAAGGCTGATAGTTTATATCCGTTGATTGTATCTGGATCTATTGACCATGTATTGGCTATGACCAATTTAACACATGTATCTTTATGGCATCATCACATTGGGCACATGTCTTTGAAAGGAATGAAAGTCTCGACTCATTTGTAGTATCTTCCACCTCTTGATTACTGGCATTTTGATTCATGTGATCATTGTCTTTATGGCAAACAGACTCATAACTCGCATAAGAAGTATGGCTCTATACGCATTGGTTTAGCCTTTGGCTCTTTGCATTTTGATGTATATGGTCCCATGTCCTATCAGTCATTGGGTGGTGTGAAGTACTTTGTGATATTTATTGAGGATGATTCACATAAATTATGGGCTTATCTTGTTAAGCAAAAATATGATGTTCTCGCTACATTTCAGAACTTCATTACCCTTGTTGAAAACGAGTTTGGATATAGACTAAAATACCTAAGGTTTGACAATGAGGGTGAATATGTCTATAAGGAGTTTGAGCAGTTTTGTGATGAGAGGAGAGGTATTAAACATTAGTTGGACACCTCATACACCCCAACCTAGAATGAGGCAAACACATGAATAGGAGTATGCAGGAAAGAGTTCACAATATGCTTAGCTAGACATGACTTACAGCATCTTTTTTGGATTGAGGCAGTTACTATTGCCATACATTTGATAAACAAATCCCCATGCATTGGTATTGGTTGTCAAGTTGCAAAGAGGAGGTATGATCTAGAAAACCTCCCTCATACGGGCATCTTAGGGTGTTTGGATGTGAGGCTTTGTGCCGTGTTCCCACATGGAAAATTGTAGTAAGCTGGATCCTAAGTCAATAAAATGCATCTTTCTTGGTTATGGGTATGCAGGTAAGATGGGCTATCACCTATGGGATCCGTAGGCTCAAAAGGCTATCCATAGCAATGATGTTTTTTTTTATAAGGAGAAGATGCATAAGCAACATGAGAAAGTAGTTCAGGTATGTAGGGTGATGTTACCTGTAGGGTGATGCTTTAGGAGGAGCCTCCTATTACCATACAGCTAGCTAGATAGCATGCACTTGATGTTTTA
Source organism: Lygodium microphyllum (assembly GCF_053477565.2). Classification (NCBI taxonomy): domain Eukaryota; kingdom Viridiplantae; phylum Streptophyta; class Polypodiopsida; order Schizaeales; family Lygodiaceae; genus Lygodium; species Lygodium microphyllum. The sequence goes on along the minus strand of NC_141154.1, from coordinate 65,348,240 downwards.
GTGGCCTATGATTATGATGTTAGATAGTGTATCGGCTCCACAGCTTGGTTTATTAGAGATAGGTGTTATCCTGATTGGTTTGCATCCTTCATGGACTATATTATTGTGACAAATTCTGGAGATCCCCTTTCTTATGAGGAGGCCATGCACAGAGGTGATGCCTTTCTTGGAAGAGGGTCATGCAGTTTGAGTTTGACTCATTGAAAAAAAACCATACATGGGACTTAGTTTCCTTACTTAATGGAAAAACTGCTTTGCCATGAAAATGGATATACAAGTTGAAGAGTAAACCCCCCCCCCCCCCCCCCCCCCCCCCAAGTTACCCAAAGCCACTATATAAGGCTAAATTAGTTATGAAGGGTTTTAAGCAGAAGTATGATGTTGAGTTTGATGAAGTCTTTTCTCCTATACTCAAAATGGCTACCCTATGATTGGTCTTGGCCTTGGTTGCTTAGTTGGATATGGATCTTTAAATGGATAATTAAGATGACTTTCTTACATATGGGGACTTGCATGATGAGATTTATCTATAGCAGCCTAAGGGCTTTGTGGAGAAAGGTAGGGATAACCTAGTATGAAAATTGGAGGAGAGTCTTTATGGGCTTAAGCAGGCACCTAGGGAGTGAAACCATAAGTTTGATGCTTTTATGCATTCACAGGGGCATTCCATCAGTGATATGGATCCATGTTTATACATGAAGAAGGCATGCGATGGTAGCCTTATTATTTTGGTCCTTTATGTGGATGATATACTTATGGCTAGGAGTGCTTATGTTGAGCTAGATGCTCTAAGACTTAGCTCAAGAGAGACTCAAGAAGAGGAGCTTTGAGATGAAGGGCATGGGACAAGTCTCACATATACTTGGTATGTGTATTATGTGTAATCGCTTTGAGAAACTTCTCTACTTGTCCTAGAAGGAGTACATACACAAAGTACTTGAGTGATCCAATATATAGGATGGTAAGCCTATTAGCTATCCTTTAGCTTCTCATGTGAAGATTAGTTAGGACAATAATCTAAAATCAGATGATGAGAAGACCGAGATGGCTAATGTTCCATATGCATTTGTAGTGGGCAGTTTGATGTATGCTATGATAGCCACTCACTTGACATAACATTTGCAATGGGAGTTGTGGATACTATATGGCTATACTTGGCAGTCAAATTTGGGATGTCATGAAGGGTATCATGAGATACTTGAAAGGCACATTAGATATGTGTGTTTGCTATGGTAGCTAGGATACATGAGCCATAGGCTATACTGACTCTGACTATGCAACACATGTAAATAGTAGAAAGTTCACATCTGGGTATGTCTTTACCTCTGATGTGGTGCTATCTCTTGGATGTCTATCATGCAGAAATGTATGTCCTTGTCTCCTTCCAAGGCTGAGTACATTATAACCAATGAGGCTTGCAAGGAGACCCTATGGTTAGCCCTCTGGTAGTAGACCTTGGTATCACTATTACTCCCATATTGTATTTGGATTGTATGTGTGCCATTCAGTTGGCCCATAACCTAGTCTTTCATATGAAGACTAAGCACACTGAGGTGTGCTATCACTTCATCAAAGAGGTGGTAGAGGATAAGTTTGTTTCTCTTGTTGAGATGTCGGATTGACGATAATCCTATAGGTTTTCTCATTAAAAGTCTCTTAGTGGAACGTCTTGCCTTTCTTAGGAAGATGATGGGCATAGGATGAGATGATGTTTATTCCTCATCCTATAATTGTACTTTATGTATATTTGTATATTTTTGTTTTTTTCTCGTTCTCTCCTCATCACTAAAGGCACATTGGACTTGAAGTGGGAGGTTGTTGGGGGTGAAGGCGTATGTGCCTAACCACCCACATTTACTCATCATACACTATACCCACACACTTGTACACTCTAGGTCGTGGGCACCCATCATTGTCACATTATTCTTTATTCTTTCAGTGACTGTTGAATAAGGGAAGGGCGGTCACACGTTGTGATTATCGAAGTTCCCACATATGTTATCTCTCTCTCTTGCTCTCTTTCTCCATTTTCCATAGCTCTTGCTTTTTCTTGTTTGATTCCACATGGGCTCTACCTTTCAATTTTCATTATGTGGGTAGCTCATGGGCAATAATAAGTAAAAAAGTTGAAAGGATTACCAAACATACTCAAGGTTAAGCTCAAGCAACATAAACATAAAGGACTCCATGTAGAAGGAAGACGAAGACTAAGGCTCACTTTTCAAGTTCATCCTTGTTGTGGTGTCTGGTGTGATTGCCTCCAACCCCACCCACAACTCCACCCAACTAATAAAGGTAGTCTTACACACATTGTGGGAGGGAGGCTTTCCCTCCAATCACACTACTAGCAATATTGATGCTAATGTTTAGTGACTACTAGTCAAAGTAGTACCACCAAAAGTGGGGATGGGTAGCGGAAAAGAGACATACTTGAAGTAGAGATCTTCCCAGATAGGTCCAAGTAGGTTTTTTCTTTATATCAATGCCTAGAATCTCCTTACAAGATTTAGTTCTTTTCAAGATATTCAATTTTAAGATTGAGCCTAGAATTGATTTACTAGAATGCGCTCTCTTTGTAAGATGCCCAATTTTAATATTGAGCCTAGAATCTCTATATAGGAGGCTCACTTTTAAGATTGAGCCTAGAATGTCTCTCATAGTGTTTTCCTATGTACTAATGCCTAGCATATATTCTCCATCGACTTTACAATAGTTTTAGTTTTTTTACAAGAGGCTACGTTTTAATATTGAGCCCCATGTAATGCCAATTAGCTAAGCTTGAGGTTCTTTTAAAGATTGAGCCTTCTACCATACTATTGGCTAAGCATGATGCTTAACTTTAAGATTAGGCCTCATAAGGTGGTAATGTGAAATGGAAATTGAAGAATTCAATCCAAAACTTTTGAACCACTAACCACCTAGCTCAAAATTTTAAGCTATTCCCTAAGATTTGGTTAGAATTCAATAGGTGTAGATCTATTCATATGAGGCTCAATTTTAAGAATAAGCCTTGTGCCACACTATTGGCATGTTTGTCACAATTGACACAAGATTCAAAGTGTGATATTGCCTCCTTTATTTATTTGTTTTCCACAAAGCTGAAACAAAAATATGAAAGAACTTTAGGGAATTCGGATCTTGATAGGGTGTCATGAGGCTCATCTCATGCAATACTATTAGATCAAAGTTAAAGCTAAGTCTCCTACAATGCTACTGGCTTATATATTGAAGTTAATTGGATGAGTATTTGGGCATGTGGTTAGATAAGTGCTTGTGTTGCTTAGCAGAGTAAGGAAAAGAGACATGTTTTAAAGGTGGGATATAAGCAATGTTTTACTTTTAGGCAAATTTTCACTTTTTAGGCTAAAATTTGAGGTCCGTACACGAATCGGGCAAAAAGTAGGGTCATTTTGGGTCCCCAAATCATAATGATCACCTCATATCAAAAGATTTGGCGTAAAAGTTGAGTTTTGATTGCCTGAAATGACTATTTTTATACATGAAACGTAAGGATATTCATAGACATCGATAAAAGGTGTTTAACGATATGCTATAAGGTACCTCTCAAGTTAAGGATATTGTCACCAAATTATGATGAACTTTTTGAGAAAGGTATTTGAAAAAAAATCATTGGTTATGAACTCGTGAGGAAAGTGGGTTTTATAAAGTTTGTGTGTGAGAGATTGTGTTCATTGGGGTGTTTTTGTGTAGGTTTTTGGGAGCAAAAGTTCTATGAGGTAAGGTTTGTGCAGGACATGGAAACTCTCATTTGGAAATATAAAAAGGATAGTTTTGGCATTGCGAAACTCTTCCTGGTGGGAAGAGGCCCTTAGAGCATGACAAGAAAAGCGACGAAGTTTAAGCAAACTAGTAAAGCGCCGCTAATTCTACTTAGAACGTAGGGCACGTCATGGGCGAGAGCTGCATGACACGTGGAGGGCCATGACACGTTAGCATGGGTGGGAGGCGATCCTGGGCTGCCACGTGGTGGAAAGTCAGTGGTCATCACGAATGATGACGAGGACGCCTGTGGGATGATGAGGTGGCATGGACCTTTGACGAGATGAAACAGATCCTGGCTGACACGCTGGAGGCCATCCTGGGCTGCCACGTGTTGGAAAGTCAGTGGTCATCACGGATGATGACGCGGACGCCTGTGAGATGATGACGTGGCATTGACCTTTGACAAGATAAAACAGATCCTCTCACGTTTTGTGCGTGTGTGTGTGTGTAAGATTCTTGATTTTGATTCCGGAAAGGAAGACTGTATTTCAGTGAATGGCCCGCTTCACACGCGCACACTCCTCAAAACAACCCCGTAGTCATACAAATATTAATATTATATTCATATTAATAAAAATAAAACATTAGTAGCATCAGTATATCGACATCACTATTAAATTAACATTATAATATAATAATGACATTACTAATATAATATTAATATATAACATAACGCCATTATTAATTACTAATTTTATAACATTCCTTGCCTTGTGCCACCATTCTCTCTCTATGTGTGTGTATACAATCATTATATTAATATATTAACATTAACTAGTTTAATCACATTATAATGTTAATATATTGATATTTATTATATCAATAACTATATTAGTATTAATACGATCATTAATAGATAAATTTATCATCATTATAAGATACTAGGAGCTTTGTGCTTGGTTTTCTCCCGACGCTTTTGCGTCGGGATGTTGCTATGCACTAGCTAACACCAAACTTTGAAGCACCAATGTTCCTATTGGTTAATATATTTCATGTCTTGATGCTGCATGTCTTACATATCAATATGATTCATGGCCAGTTGAGTCCCTAAAAACCAAATTAGGAGAGACCCCAAAACCATTGTGAAACACTTGTATTATTAATATTTAATGTATTGTACTTTCATGTCAATTATTGAGACAATACCTTGATTTTCAAGAATACACTTGTACCTCATAATGATTCAACATACAAAAGAAAGAAATCAATAATATTTTGAATATATTTTATTATCTCTTCAATTTTTAATTCTCTCTCTCTCTCTCTCTTGTCCCCCGAAAGTTGCGAACTACGTAACACTCTGTGCTTACATGACACATGTTTAGAGCCTGACATGGCATTCACAACGCATAGGCAAGCAATGCGCAAAGGAGTTGCACATGTTTTGGGGGGCGTCAACGTGTGCCATGTGGCAACCCTCTGCAACTTTGAGCTTAAGCATATTAGCCACACACATTAAGCCTATAACATTACATAAATTTGATAACCCATAAACTATTTTGAGAAGTAAATATTTCTCTCTCTCTCTCTCTCTCTCTCTCTCTCTCTCAATTGTGTGAGACCAAAATGGTACGAAGTAATATGTGTGTGTGTGTATGTGTGTGTGGATTATGTGAGACCCAAATGGTCTATCCTCTCCCTAGTGTGGTAATTGCTTCCCACATGCAATTATCTTATCTTTCACCATGGTTTGTTGAGGTGTTTCATACTTTTCTTGTAATATGCCCACCGTCTAAAACGGTCCCCCCCTAATTTAAAAAAAAAATCAATTTTTTAAATCCCCTCCCCCTGTCAAGATTGTGGGAGAGGAGGAAGGAGTCTCACTTGTAGCTTTCTTGCTTGCACAATGGGGAAATACACACACAGGTGGAGGCTGAAAACAGTTTTCCTCTTCTTAGTTGTGTAAGCCAAAAGAACTCTCATACAAAGAAATAGAAAAACCCTATATATGGGTCTCAAACCAAACTCAACTAACTAAGGTGGCATACTAACTGAGCCATGAACTAGAGTAGATAAGGATAGCTATCATGTAGCTATTATTCATGGGCGGTGTACCAACCGCATCTGCAACTGACAAGTCGGTGACATAAATGCACAACGGTCACCCTGGCATATCACAAGTGGAGCTTGATATCTCAACACTCCCCCTCGAGCTCAATCCCAATTCATGCATACCAAGCAGGTCTCTGAACTTGCGCAGCTTCTCTGCACCCAATGCCTTCGTGAATATGTCAGCTACCTGATCCTCTGTGCTGACATAAACTATATCAATAAGACCTAGTAAAACCCTCTCCCGCACATAGTGATAATGCACCTCAATGTGCTTTGTTCTTGCATGATAGACTGGGTTATTTACCAAGTGTATACTACTCATGTTGTCACAATAAATGACAACTGGCCCATCTGTAGGCTGATGCATATCATAAAGTAGCTTATGCAACCAAGCTACCTCACATGCAGCTATTGCTGCACCCCTGTACTCAGCCTTTGTGCTGGACAAAGCAACTGTAGGCTGTTTCTTGCTGCTCCAAGTGATTGCAGCACTCCCAAAAGAGAACACATATCCACTGGTAGATCGTCTATCAGAAATGCTACCAGCCCAATCATCATTAGTGTATCCATGCAACTGTATCTGAACCCCAGTCTCATAAAATAGTCCATACTGCAATGTGGACTTCACATACCTGAGTATGCGTCTAGCGGCATCCAAATGCGGTTTCCTTGGAGCCTGCATAAACTGACTTACCAATCCAACATCATAGCTCAAATCTGGCCTAGTAATAGTCATATAAATCAAACTTCCTACTATGCGTCTGTACATAGTAGGGTCTTCCAGAAGCTCACCTGCATCTGTGCTCAGCTTCACATTCTGCTCCAAAGGAACTAAAATAGGCTTACAGCCTGTTATCCCATATTTGGACAGCATGTCCAATCCATACTGCCTCTGCAAGAGCTGTATCCCACTTGGTGATCTAATCACCTCAATGCCCAATAAATAACGCAACTCTCCCAAATCCTTCATCTCAAACTTCTGCTTCAATAGCATTTTCACATTAAGGATATCTTCATCACTGTCACCTGTCATAATCAAATTATCAACATAAATGACAAGTAGCATAATACCTTTCTCTGTTTTTCTCACATAAAGTGAGAAATCTGCCTTGGAAATCTGAAAGCCAATAGTGACAAGATACTGTCCTATCTTGTCAGACCATGTTCTAGGTGCTTGCTTCAAACCATACAAGGCTTTCTTCAACCTGCAAACAAACTTAGGATGAACAGCATGCACATAACTTGGTGGCTGCTCCATATAGACCTCTTCTTGCAAATCACCATGCAAGAAGGCATTCTTTACATCCATCTGATGTAAAGACCATCCCTTTGATGCAGCCATAGTAATGACTGCTCTTACGGTTGCCATCCTTGCAACCGGACTGAATGTTTCTTCATAATAATCAATGCCATATGTTTGTGCATACCCCTTGACTACTAATCTTGCCTTGTATCTGTTCACAGAACCATCCGCATTGTGCTTCACCTTATAATGCATTCTTACCTTTAGGCAAAGGTACTAACTCCCATGTAGCATTTGCTTCCAAGGCATCCATTTCTTCATCCATGGCTTTCTCCCATTTTTCTTTTCCCATGGCTTGCTCAAAAGAAGTGGGTTCTGGTTCCTGTATCACTTTGACCATATATGCATAGTGAATGGCTGTAAATCCATCATATTTCAGCCTATCCACAGGATACCTAGCTCTCGTAGACCTGCGCAAAATAGGTTCACTCCCAGGTGCTCTCAAAACATCCCTGGTCTTCCTTACTCCAGGTGTAACAATAGAAGGAATACCCAACTCATCATCAATGCTCTGTTCTGAGCCACTGGATTCACCATCCACATAAGAGTGACCTGCATTCACATCAAACATGGGCTGATCAACCTTCTCTTTTCCTTTTCGTGATACCTGCATACCACTATCTACATTGCTTTGAGAAGATTCTCCTGATCTCAATCTGCCTGTCCATGGTGAAGAATGTGAACCACTGCTAGAGGACGCTCCAGGTCCACTAATATTTTGTGATTGCTGCTTTGAATTCTGTGCAGCATTAGCATTTTGTGCATCTACATCATCAATCACATTTACTGATTTATACCAGCTACTCATCTCATCAAATACAACATCTCTGCTCACTGTAAACTTATGAGTAGAAGGGTTATAACATTTATACCCTTTTTGCTGTAGAGAGTAACCAATAAATATACACTTCTCAGCTTTTGGATCCAACTTGGATCTCAACTCATTTGGCATATGTACATAGGCAATGCAACAAAAAATTTTCAAATGAGAAATATTTGGTTTCCTACCAGTATACCTCTCCTCTGGAGTCATCCCATGTATTGCTGCAGTGGGAGTCCTGTTCATTATATAGACTGCTGTAGCAACTGCTTCAGCCCAGTAAAAATCTAGCAAGTCTTTTTCATTGAGCATGGCACGAGATACCTCTCCAATATGCCTGTTTTTCCTTTCTGCAATTCCATTTTGTTGTGGGGTATGACTACATGAATATTGTTGCTTTATGCCATGATCCTGCAAGAACCTTGCAAACTCATTTGAGAGGTACTCTCCCCCTCCATCTGACCTTAGGCATTTTATTTGCAGGCATGTTTCTTTTTCAACCATAGCTTTAAGAGTTTTGAAATGCCCAAAAACTTCACTTTTCTTTTTCATAAAATACACCCAAACTTTTCTGCTATAGTCATCAATAAAAGTGACAAAATAATGACAGCCTCCAAGAGATGTAGCTTTAGTAGTCCACACATCAGAGTGGATTAATTCCAATGGCTTCTCACTCTCTTGAACATGTCTAGGAAATGGTTTCCTTGCCTGTTTTCCAAATTGACAGGCTTCACATACCTTATGCATTTTTGGAACCTTGAATTTAGGCAATCCTGCAACAATATTTTGGGCCTGCATTGATTTAAGTCGCTGTACATTAACATGACCAATGCGTTTATGCCAGATATCAATATCTGCAACTACACCGGTCCCATGTGCAAACATTGCTGCACTCAATTCAGACATGTCTGCATCCAACGTAAACATTCTGCCCTTCTTCTTTCCTTTTGCTATCAAGCGACCTTTATTTTTCATATCCTCAACAAAGCATCCATGAGGATTAAATCTGACCTGCAAGCCCTGCTCAACCATTTGACCAACAGAAACCAGATTCTTGGTGATATTCGGGATATGAAATACATCGGACAAGTATTTCTTTTTCCCATCCTGCATAGACAAAGGAAATTTTCCAATCTGCACAATAGGATGTGCAGTATCATCACCAGTCTCCACAAATCTTGGTTTTTCCATTTTTCTTGCATCCTCCATCCATTCTGCATGACCTGTCATGTGGTTTGATGCACCTGAGTCAACATACCATACATCATTACTTTCTTCTGCACTTGTCACATAATTGTTCATGTGCTGCACCATAAACAAATGCTCATTTCTGTCATCACCCTGTCTACTAGAAGATGCATAATTCCCTTGTTGCAGTTTTCCATTCATGATGTCATTCTGCTTTTTATAGCAGTCTTTAGCCACATGACCCATTTTACCACAGTAGTAGCATTCAACATTACTGTTTGCATTTTGGCCTCTTTGCCATCCACCACGACCTCTTTGGCTCCCCCTACCTCTAGAGTTACCACGTCCTCCTCCATAGGACTGGTTTTCTTGAGTTTGCTACATATTCTGATTTCTACCACGGCCTCCAAATCGGCCTCCTCTACCTCTGCCTCTACCTCTTCCAGCATTTGAGTAGAAGACAGCTTCTTTTGAAGTTCCTCCTGAAGAAGATGCACCACCATTTCTCTGCTCCTCAGAAATTAGAAGAGCAATCAACTCCTCAAAATCAGGAAATCTTTCACGGACGGAAATGGATGTTCGGAACTGTGCATAATCCTTTCCTAGACCATTCAAGGTCACAGAAACTAAATCATCATTTTCCACTGGCGACCCAATGGAAGCAAGTGCATCTGCAATCTTCTTCACCTTCATGTGGTAGCCATTGATGCTCATATTTTCTCTTTGCACATTATGCAACTCTTGCTTGAGCTACATTTTCCTGGCTTGAGTATTTGTGCTATACATTTTTGACAAAGTATCCCATGCCTCCTTTGGCGTACTTGCATCCTGAATATGCACAATCATAGAGTCTGAAATACTGATAGACAACCAGTACATAACTTTCCTGGCTCTCTCATGCCATGCTTTAAATACCTGCATTTGCTGTTGATTGGGAACATCAGGAAGAACTGGTTCTTCTTCATTTCCTGCAACAAATTCCCAATATCCTTTTCCCATAAGGAAATTCGTCATTCTAAACTTCCATGCTTGGAAGTTGTTCTTGTCAAGCTTTTCAGTGACAATCTGTGAGAGAGAATCAGACGCCATTACAGAACACTGCAAAAAGTTTTGTCACTGTAAAGAACACAGCTTCAGCCTCACAAGGGCTAATCTGCAAAACTGATGAAAGTGGTATTTGACCACACGGTCACTTCCTAGTGACAATTTTGCATCAACAGGCAACAAGGATAATTCTGTAACTCCCAATGTCTCTATGCACAGCATACGATGCAATTTCTACAGTAACTTTTCACCGACCTGTAGAACAGTGGTCGCACAACATAAAACTGGGCCTTTTCCTGAGTGCGTGCAGAAAACTTCCGCCTCCAAAACAGGCCCCGAAATAGCCTCAAATCAAAAAAACAGGGTCGCCTAGGGCTAAAGCCCTGTCCCGCAGCATATACTGCCCTCTTGCTTCACCGAGAAGGGCGTCTCAACTTGAGACAATGCACTCTTGCAATTTCCGGCTGTGCTACCTGCAGAGATCTGCTCCCAAAACAGAAATGAAAGCAACATTGCTCCTCTTACCAGAACACCGCGAGCTTGGCTTGCTTTCTTGAGCTCCTTACCACGAACAAGGCTCTGATACCATGTCAAGATTGTGGGGGAGGAGGAAGGAGTCTCACTTGTAGCTTTCTTGCTTGCACAATGGGGGAATACACACACAGGTGGAGGCTGAAAACAGTTTTCCTCTTCTTAGTTGTGTAAGCCAAAAGAACTCTCATACAAAGAAATAGAAAAACCTTATATATGGGTCTCAAACCAAACTCAATGAACTAAGGTGACATACTCACTGAGCCACGAACTAGAGTAGATAAGGATAGCTATCATGTAGCTATTATTCATGGGTGGTGTACCAACCACATTTGCAACTGACAAGTCGGTGACATAAATGCACAACGGTCACCCTGGCATATCACGAGTGGAGCTCGATATCTCAACACCCCCCTGTAGTCACCAATAGGTGGCGAGGGGGGGGGGAAAGGGGAAAGGACGAAGTGATAGTAATGTCGAGGGATGGCGATAGTGCCAACGGACAGAGGACGACATCCACAAAGAAGGAGAGGATCACGATGATGACGTGGAAGGGGAGGTAGTAGGTGACGATGAGTGGATGATGACCGTCGATCAACCACCATCAACTACCACCCCCACTATCTCTTCCCCCCTCCCCTTCTCCCCCCTCCCCCCTTCCCCCCTTTTGCTATCATGAGAGAGAGAGAGAGAGAGAGAGAGAGAGGGAGAGAGAGATGGAGAGGGTGAGAGAGAGAGAGAGGGTGGGAAAGAGAGAGGAAGAAGAAGAAGAAGAGGGAGAGAGAAGAGAGGTGAGAAGAGAGAGAAGAAGAAGAGAGAGACAGACAGAGAGAGAGAGAGATGGGAAGGGAGAGAGACTCTTTCTTTTTCCCTTCTAAGAGGGTGGCCACACGCATCTTTTTTTTCCATGTTGACCGCGAACTTATACCCCGTTGCTTGCGAGATTATCCTCCACCTGCAAGGTCAATTCTCTCCTCAATTGGCCCCACTTCGAGCACAAGGTGTGGAAGTCTTGTGCAAGAAGTGTCTAAAAGAGGAAAAGACTGAGGATGACCCCCAAGTGGAAAGTGTCACACGTAGATGGCAACCCCACAACGAGCAACAAAGCCTCGGGTGAGGGCATCACTGCCAATCCAACTGCGGTACTGGTCATGAGTAATGTATTTTCAAATTATTAGATGCTTGCTTTGATTCCCGCATGAGATCCAATAAATGTAAACTTCGTCCCGATTATTCAAAGAATTGAGTTCTCAAATGCATGAATCAGGAGAAGTTAATTGCATTTAGATGCCATATGGTAAACTCATAAACAACATATAAGGCTTCAAGCATGCCATCTTCCCGTCCTCACAATAATAGGTGTGTTTCTACCACATGGTTGGTATATTGTAGCTTGCACACTTGATGGATGGCATGATAGCAATTTAGCCTAAGGAAATTGATTTTCGAAGCTCTAGGATTTGCCCAAGCTCTTGCTAACAACATGAACTAATAGCTCATGTTTGGTAGATTGGAACCTTGATGTTATGTATGGTTAGCACAAACAATGGTACATGAAATAAATACATGATCGCATAATGAAAGTGACTGGTACAATTATGGCAAGATACTACTACTACATAGAAAATGTCTACACAGATCATGTGACCAAAAAAGAAGGGTATGTGAGCTCCAGGGCTCCAAGGGCAAGCTATAGATCCTCGCCATGTGAAATCTCATCCCGTCGCAAAGGAGCATTGAACGAACTCTGAAAAAAAAAAACAACTACACATCAGTCCACCATACAATAATGCATTCTAATTAAACATAGTAACTACGGACAAGAAAGATGAGTGACTTACAGGGCCGCCACGTCCATACAATCGGTCGATCAATGCAATGAGACCTTGCCTCTCTGCATATTCGAGTCTCACAACTGGTGGGATCACGATTTGTAATGGAGTGTTGCAAAGAAAAAAAAATACAACTGTTAGAAACATGATTGTTAGTATAAATGATATTGCAAAACAAAAAGCAAGTAAAACAAAAGAAAAACTTACAAAGTCCTCCAGATATGTCCTGTGGCCGCCACTCCCAAGATGATAGACCACTTCGGCCTCTAGTCGTGCCCTCACCACCTCGCGCTACTGTCTCCAACGTCTTGGAGAATCTGTAGCCTCCTCCCTGAGTCGGTGCCAGTCATCCGCGTTTAGCCACTCTGGCTTTGAAGCCCCACTCTTGAGTGTCTTGCGTGTGTCCGATTGTCTGTGTGACATGTATGCGCGCATGCACTCCATCATCCAGCCCGTAGAAAACCTATCTGTTGCGGCTGGTATCGGAAACTCCTCATGCAAGGATGCTACTATGTAGTCCTTGCTCCCCTCCGGTATGTTCTTCCAATGATCCAAGACGTTGTGCCGAAAAACTTCTTGGCACAACTCTCTCATGCGAGCCATCACCCTCCTCCCCTCATCATTCATGACGATGGCTCGTGAACTATCATCTACAAGGTAAGCATACCCCTCTCGGGTATACTTAAGATGGGTCCTCTCCCACCTGCGACCATGCTCCTGGGCATATCCAGGAGACCCTTGTACATCTGGTGTACCTACTAGGATAGTATCTCTCGGAGTAGCACCCATAGGGGTACCACCTGCGGACGGCTGAGCAAAAGTCGGAGTGACTAGAGTAGACGTCCCCACAAGTGTGACAAATCTTGGAGGTGATGCAACTCCAGCAGAATGACGAGACGAAGACATTGCGTCGGTACCTCCACAGCAACCACCTGAGCCATGCTCTCTCGAACCGCCACAGTAACCACCTGAGCCATGCTCTATCATTGTTACTCGATGCTAGCTCCTCTACATGCTCCAAGCTTTCGGTGGCCTCCAACCCTTGCAATATCGAGCCCTCTATTTGCATACTATCCTCATCTATGCTCGGAAGATCGCTTTGATCATATACTCTCGCACTTCGGGGAGCTGAAGACATAACGTACCACCATTGAGATTGTCGAGGGTTTGGATAGAAAATTACATGTTCACAATCACGTACAAGAGAGATTTAACTATTGTGACATGTATCATGTAGTAATACAATAAAAAAACACGAGTTCATGCACCTGTTCACAATGGGCCGGCAACACAAATGTGTCGCACAAATCCGTCCATTTTTTTCGGAATCTATTTCAAGAAATCCAGATGGACCTCGTCGAACTGTTGGTCCAGCTCCTTCAAGTGCCACTTTGAACCACTACACATCGAATAAGATCATGGAGAAGCTACGGTAATCCACAGTGACAATACTTTGTAAGTTCCCAAAATACTCCATCTCATCTATAACCGTGTTTGGATCCGTTGCTCATCGTCGGCTCTCTTGTTCAAACCTTGCCATGATACCACAATCTGTTCTGGAGTGCATTTTGTCAATACGCTCCATGCGGAAATGCCGTCCGTGCAACTGCGTCACACTATATATTTTGTATTGTACATTGAAACACTCAATTAGTTGTCGCATATAAAATATAGATACGACAAACCCTAAACATGTCATCACCTTTGGACTACATCCCCTCGAGAATTCCCACTCCTTAGTTGAGATCTCCGCCCCTTCGTGAGACGTTGCGGTCAAAGCTCCATACAACCATTGCGTTGACATAAACCGCGGCATCTCCTCCATGCCCTGGGGATATTGAATTGGTTGATGGCGTGTACTACACATCGAAATTCAGATCGCATTTTCTCTTGAAAATGCAGACCTGAGAGAACGCATCATACCTAGGATAGACTTGACTATTTGCTTCACAATGCACTCTTCTTTAGTGGACAAAACCCAAGGAGCGCGAGGTAGCTGCAAGCGACCATCAGCACTCAACTGCGGCCAAAGCGCCTCCATCTTGCCTACCTCCTTCAAATACATTCGTGCCCCTACAATGTCTCTCTTTCATGTGATGTGGTCCCATAGCAAGCTACCCACGTTCTTGAAAATATGCATGGGATCCAACAAGTGGTTGATCTATAAGTGGGTCCAATATGGCAACTCGTAGAAAACTGAGAACCGTCGCATTCCGTTTGGATGTGACTTCGTGTGGACCATTTTCAGCTCATACCAGCTTTGGGCATTCATACGTGCTGGAGGTCATCCAAGAAAACCTTCCCTAAGTTCATGACCCTCTGGCAAGAAAGCGGCGTGTCCACCATCTTATTCATGGTTTGTGACCTTCGGGAGTCTAACTATGGCCCACACAATGGACATGCATGATAACCTGAGATAACCAGACCTGTCCCAACACCTCTATCTAGTGAATACAAACTTAAACGAGCTATGATAGATATTACCAACGAGAACAAAAGCCTACTTACCTGAGCACTCTCCGAATCCTGGAAAGTCATGCATGGTTGACATGAGAATGGCTCAAACATTGGCAGACCATCGACCATCTCACTTGCTCATATCTTACACGGTGAACCCTCCTCCCACAAAATCTTAAGCTCATCGACTAATGGACGAAGATACACGTCATATTTTTGACTTTGTAGTGGCCGGGAATGAGTAAGCTAAGGATAAGATGTCCTTTCTTCGTAAAAAGCCATGGAGGGATATTGTAGTTGACAAGGACTATAGGCCACACACTGTAAGAAGTTGAGCACAGACTGAATGGGTTCATGCCATCATAGCAAGATCGAGCCGAAGATTCCTTGGCTCTTGGGCAAAGCTTGGGAAGGTAGAGTCAATGTGGCTCCATGTGTGTGAATCCGCTGACATTCATTGAACTCCATCTGTGGACCTATTCTGCGCATGCCATGTTATCAAGATCGCAATGCTGGACGTACAAAACATGTGGTTTATGCGGGGAAAAGCAGAAAGTGTCTAAGAACTTTTTAAGGGATGGTTTGCCCTTGCAATTCATGTCGATACTTGTGAGCACCACACTTTGGACATGTCTCCATAGTCTCGTATTCTCCTCAAAACAATATGCAATCGTTGATACATGCATGGATGCTGTTGTAGTCCATGCCAAGCTTTCGTAAAACATGTCGCACATTATCACGAGACTCAGGTATGGTATTTGCAAGTGGTAATATATGATACTTCAGTAACCTGAAAAAAAATCATAAAACACCTTGAAAAAGCACAAATGTTTTTAATGATAGTGCCGAAAACAAATCAACGAAGTGTACGTACAAGGTACCTGAACAACTAGGTCACACTCGCATCACTCCACCCGTATTTTGCTTGTACACTTAGGAGTGCAAGCAGTGTCATCAGGCGAGATACTCGACACCCATCATATAATGGTATGGATGCTTCCTCCCTAAGTGGATCAGAAGTCTTAACATCCATGGGCATCAATGCATTGATCATTGCCTCCATCTCAGGCTCCAAGATTGTAGGTAAGTTTGGAAGGTTGCATGTCTGCTCTGGTATTGATAGTATAGATTGGGTGGTACCTTCCAAGTGGTGGATTGGCTCAAGCACTCCATCCATCGCATGCCCACGAACTCTTTTAACTGGCTACAAAGGGTGCACTCCTCCTTGGGATGAGACGTCACCTCCCTGGATAGAAAATTTGCCAACCACACCCAATGTTTTTGTATATGGTATTCAATTAGCTTGTGAATACAATGCATGTTTTTGTATATGGTATTCTTACCGTTTGCTCAAAATCTGAGATCACCTGATTAATGATCTCAGATTGAAACTCGCCGAAGCGTCCGCTTCATGTTCTATAGACAATCAATGTTTTCGTCTAATTACCAGCTTACATTGAGAGCAAGGACATGGGAAACACTGATTAAGATACACCTCGCGATCTTGAACATCACGACCTTCATTGTTTTCCATTTGCTCTATGTTATGACAAACAATTTGTTTTTGTTATCATTCCTTTTTTTCTTTCTTAAATTTTTTGAGAAGCGATTTCTTCTCTTGTAACTTAGCAAAATTAACGTATGTAAAGTCTCCACCCACCCATAAATTAACGTATGTTGGAGTGTTTCCCGTCTCGTGGTATTGCACCGGACCTCGCCACTACTCTCTCTTTGTTTTTTATCCATTCATTCTCTTCTCTCCTTTTATCTCTCTCTCTTTTTCTCTTTCTTTATTATGTTGTATGTTTATTTCCTCTCTCTCGTTCCTTCTTCCTTTTTCTCTTCCTCTCCCTCTTTCATTTTCTTTAACAAAACATCTATCTCTCTCTACTACTACACTACCACTACAATAAACAAGAAAAGAAGAAAAAACAACTACAACAACAACAACAACAAACAAGAAAACTAAACAACAATAAACAAGAGAAAAAAAAATACTACTACTACAACAACAAACAAGAAAACCACCACCACTACTACCATACTTGTAATATTTCTACAACAAAATATTATGACCCTAGATCCCGCATAAAAACAATTTGAAGTAATCTTCCTCGACAAGGAACTCTGGCCTAAGTGCTCCATCCTCGCGTACTAACAATATGAGTCCCCGCGTTGTGCATAGGAGACCGTGGCTCAAATCCGTAACTGACCACGGGAACTCCCCTGCAAGGGAAAAAAGAATAATCAATAAATTGCAATTTTTTTAATAAAATCCCTATCCTTCACCCGTTGCATGGCAGGGAGAGGGAGTGTGTGTAGGAGCTTGTGGAGGGGCATGGGGAGGAGAGCATGCAATCTCCCACCTGTGCGGCCACCCCCACACCCCCCCCCCCCCCAACCTTCACCTCATATAAACCCCCTCCCAAGCTTGGGAGGGGCATTGTATAAGCTGCCCGCCGTCAAGTTGCTGCCGCTGCCTGTCTACGCCATGCCGCCCTACTGCTGCCACCAACACCATCATCATCATCATCATCATCACCATCGTCATCCTCACCATCGTCATCCTCACCATCATCACTCCAATCATCTTCACCAACACACGTCATCTCTGTTTCTTCTAGAAACTTGAGAAGCTTCTATTGAAGCTTCTCTAGGCCAAGTTCACTTGTGCCTCCCAGTTTTTTTAAGACCGTGTCTTGCAAGGCCCGATTCCTGTGCAGGAAAAGAAAATTTAAGGCAGTAGTAACTTTGAAGCTCGTAACGGAACCAAGGGAGAGTTTGCTGAGTCGAAGTTTGCTTCGTCAATGGCTCCTAAGCAAAAGTCGAGAGGAGCGCACGTGGGAGCTTCCACCCAAAGTACGAGAGTGGACAATGCCCCGATATTGAATGCCCAGGTTCCGAAAAATATCCCCGCATAGAAAGGATGCATAAAGCATGTTTTAATTCACAGAGGAAACTTAAATGCATTGGAGGATTTATATACTCGTTCGATTTACAAAGTTTAGTTGCATGACGAGTACTTGCATTTGCTTGCACTTCCATGGTCAAGGGTAGTCACATTTTTGAATGTATGTTGTATAAGTTAAAAGATGAAATTGTGCGAAGGCATCCTTGTTGCATCACGCAAAGGATAGGGCATATGACACATGATGCGCCTATGTAATAAATTCCTGGTTGTGACTCGTGTATAAGGTAATTGTAGACGGACATTAAATGATGTCTAAATAGTTATAATGAAAGGAAAAGATTTATGATCTTTGACAAAAAACATATATTATGCAATTCACATGCAATGAATAGTGACAATTTAGGTTGAGTTAAGCGATAAAGGAAGGATTAAATCAGTGATGTATTCATTGGCATCTAGTCATGAAAGAATGATGCATCCATGCATAGAGTTCTTTTATCAAAATTCACAATTGGGAAAGGATGCACCTTCATTAAAATACAATAGCTTTGAATTTGATGCATAAACAAAGGATTTACAGGAAATAGTTCTAAATGTCGACTAATACCGTCTAGGGCAAGGAAAAGAAAGATCATTGTAGATCCTATAGCTGCATAGGGGAAAAAGGTCTATGGTCTTGATATTGCATATTCTCATGGAATGATATATCACGTACATCTTGCAGTTACTTTCATCTTTTTAGGAAGGTACTTGCAAATTTTAGAGGGAAGTATTTGCATCTCTAAGGGAAGGGTCATCTTATTCGAAAGACAATTAGATCAATTAAGTAAATCACATGTAATTGTGTATCTCACACGAGATTCATAAAGGCGTGAATAGTTAGCGTACAATGAGCACCTCAATGTGCTAGGTTGGGTTAAGTTATGATAAAATTCTTCTTAGTATTGCACTTTGGATGCCGATTTAATATTTCCAATCTTAAAGGTCCTACCCACATTCACGAAATGTTAGGATTATCTAAACGCCCGTATAAGAATGATCTAGGGTTCTCACCCTAAGGATCAGTTGACCAAATACTATACTTCTGCAAGAAATTTAGGGACGCTAGGGCCAAAATCATTTATTTAACCTAGTAGGATTAGGGATTTGGATTGGGGTCAATAGGACTCCCAAACCCTATATCGTGATCCAGAAATACTGCATGATGGGAGATGTAATCCCACAAGTTGGGTACTGACACCCATCTCATGCAACAAGCCTGCAAGGCCATATGCTCTTGCGTCTAAATCACAAGTTAGTACTGCTACATCTTAGATCAAAGTTGGCAAGTTCTTATTACAAATTAGTTTCTCTAAGGAATTGAGTTGTTGCCCTACTATAATACTCCCTCTTGGGAACTGTTTTGCCAAGCTTAGGGCAGTGGTGAATTGCCAAGGAGCAATTTGACCAACCAAGTTAGGACGACGGGGTTTTCGAGAAGCTATTCAACTATAACATAAGGGAGCCCAAGGTAGTAACAATTTGGGGTCAACAGGGTATAAACCCTATCCCAAGGAAAAAGAGTAAATAAGCAACCCAGCTTGCTAAACCTTTGGGATCTTGCTAAGTCACGAATGATCCAGGATCAAATGCTGAAAAAGTATTCGGGGAGAAGGAATCACACCTTAGTAGTTGATCGTACGAACGACCATTGGAATGCTTGTGATTGTACACTTAGGTGCACTGTTTGTACTTCTTGCTCAAGGAACTAATGCAGAAAAAATAACTAATGCTTTAGGTTAAAAGCCTAGAGGGAGAGACAATATTAGTTACCTCCGACTGTTTGCCTGACCCTATCCAAGGGGGTTGTTAGCAGCGCCGGGTACGTGGACCGAACCCGCTGCGAGAGGTCTCTCCAGGGGTGCTGCTTGGAGCAGAGGACATTTGGATATCAGAGGAGGCTCTGGTCGTAAATTCCTTGTCTCCGGATCCTGCACAAGAGGCTGACGTGACTTGAAATGGGATCTCGAGTCCTGTATACTAGTCAACGGGTGGAACTTGGAATAGTGATCCCTGAGGATTGCTGGGATAGCCTTCGGGCAGGATATTTGATGTATTCCAAAGACTATGATAAATAAAGATCAAAAGTTGAAAATGAACTTGCTTGACATTGATTTTCTATGTCAGTGCCTAAGTTATGTGGAGGAACCAATGTTAATTGGTTAATTAAGGAAGCTGTTTTTGCTTGTCAAACTAAATGTGGTAGGTAATTAGATAACTAAGCACTTTTCTTGAAGGAATTGACAGCGAAGTAACGATGACCTAGAATCAATAGAGTTAGAGTCCCATTTTATGCTGTTTTAGGGGAACGGAATGGGACTATGCCTTACAGGTAGAGAGATCGAGCTTCGCATACCTCTTGTTTCCCATTCTCCTTGAACCAAGTGCAGGATAAATCTGCTTCGACCCTGATGTTTCTACGCAAAGTGGTTCATCTGAGGCTTGACGCTAGCTACTTCCTAGAAACTTGACTATTAGGAAAACCCTGACTCAGGTCGGTCCTAAGTGGGAACGACCAGTTGCTT
The DNA here is from genome assembly GCF_053477565.2 of Lygodium microphyllum. Classification (NCBI taxonomy): domain Eukaryota; kingdom Viridiplantae; phylum Streptophyta; class Polypodiopsida; order Schizaeales; family Lygodiaceae; genus Lygodium; species Lygodium microphyllum. The sequence continues at coordinate 65,327,755 of NC_141154.1, read as the reverse complement.
CAGCTTCATGGCAGACTCAGGAAGACCTTGATCGCAAACCCCGTGATATTCCTTGTGAGTGCCGGGCGACGCTTTCTAGACTCTCTTCCCGATGGGCTGCTAAGACATGTCCCACAAGTGGACAAGGGGTACACGTTACAATTGAACCAATGGATCTAATATTTACAAGGGAACTTAATGTGGGGAAGTAGAGCAATGTTGCTCTTAAGAACATTTCCTTACTTACTTATGGATGCTGGGTTGCAGAGTCGCAAAGCATGGAACAAATTCTTGGTGTTCGAGGTTATGTTTATGACTGCAATGTATGCTTCAGATTATCGACGGAGGCTAGGCATGATGAATATCCTGGACTGCATCTACAATCCATCACCCTTGTACGTGGAACGGAGATGGACGAGTGAATCAGGGATATATTACTTAGCAGCCCATCGACTTGCGTACCTTCAAACCAACTTGAAGAGAATCAAGTGGATGGAGGATTTAAAGATCGTGAAGCTGTTCATCTTTGTCGAGGCTCACGCAAATGCAACCCTGCATGTCAGCTGTCGAAAAGTCAAGCAAAACAAGTATGTGTACGAAGAAGTGACTCGAGTAATCCCTACCGACAAAATCAAGGTGCTGGGACGTTCTGAGAAGAACGGATATCAAAGGAAGGGATACCCGAAGCTTCTTATGACCTATCGATTCCTGAAAATCTATGACCCCTCTCCATATTATTACTCAGTCCCCGTAGCTGAATGTAACACAATCCTATTCTCCCCAAACTAATGTGCTAATCAGCTTGTCCTACCTTCCCAAAATAAATGTACTTAAAAGGGCTATGCCCACATGAATGAATAAGATTTTTATCACTGTCTGTCATGGCTGTAAGTGTTGGTAAAGGAGTTAAGTGATCGTCTCACTTGGCTAAAAGCTAAACTGGGCATGTGAGAAACGTTTAGTAAATTTTAACGTAAAGAATCTTATTGCCCAGACGCAACCTCAAGTGCAGATTCCTAGTTCGACCCCTGCACCAAGTACAGTTGTAATTCAAGAGAAGAAGTTCCTTCTCAAACAAATCAAGCCACTGAATTCAATGGTTAGGGAAGGACTGTTTAAACTGATGCCGAGGTCTGGATCGAGTCCATGGAGGACTATTTCGAGGCAGCAGGAACTACACCCACTAACCAAGCTATGCTCGCTAAACTGAAGCTTACTGGCAAAGCAAGACTTTGGTGGAAACAATGGTGCAGAGACCAAGGGATCTCGAAAGCGTCAGTTACGTGGGAGAAGCTTAAAAAAGCTATGCGAGGGAGATATCTGCCACCTACCTACCGCACACAGAAGATGAATGAATTCTATGAATTAAAGCAGCTTGGACTATCCCTGGATGCATATTATTCAAAGTTTGTCTCTCTCTTAAAATACGTGCCTCAAATCGATATGACACAACAAGTGTCAAAGTTTTGTGCTGGGTTAAATTCACCCATAAACACCTGCTTGGAATCAACGTCTCCAACGGACCTACAAGACGTGCTCATTCGAGCTGCACCGATATAATATGGGAGGTGCAGACCAAGCCAAGGAATAATAGGACCTGGTCTTACAAGGAGAACAAGGGAATGTATAGGTCTTAGGCTAAGCGAGCGTAGGGCCAAAATCAAGGACAAAGGAAGAAAGCTAGGGCCAACACTGTCAACAACTTCATTCCTACATAAGGTAATGGCCGCAATCTCCGTTGCTTCCATTGCAACAAGCCTGGTCACTTTAAAAGGCAGTGTCCCAAGCTTAGCAGAGGACAACGTCAAGGGCCATTCCAAGGAGCCGTCCATGGTCAAGGAGCCACCATCATGGCCAGAGGAAGAACCTCCAATGTGGCCAACAAGGAGCTGGGTAATGAAGAAGATCCATCCATGGGAGCCGACATTGAGAGGGCAACGGTTCATGCCGCTCTTCACAAGAAAGACCCGAATCGCCAATTCTCAGTGATTCAAACTCCATCAAATTATCAAGGTAAAAGCTTCAAAACCTTGATTGATTGTGGCAGTACACATTCCTTCATTTCACCAGTCTGTGCAAAAAGATTAGGAATAGCCACAATAGATGCACCTACCTTACTTGTGGAATTAGCAAATGGTCGTGAGGTCTCTTGTACCAGGCAAACTGCTAAGGTGAAATTCCTACTGGGTGAAAAGTCGACTTTAGTCAAATTCAGGGTAATGAACCTAGGTGTCCACGAATGTTTGCTCGGAATGGATTGGCTAATACCCAATGATGCCCACATTCACTGTGGAAAGGGCCAAGTCTCCTTTTGAAATTCTAAAGGGGAACTAGTCACAACTCAAGGAGAGGTTGGTAAGCCAAAAATTCAGCTGGCAAAAGCAACACGAATAATAAAAGGAGTTAGAAAGGGCCTACTTGTCTATTTGATTAAACTAAATAAGCTAGATCAGAATCAGGAATCTAGGGAAGAACCTTCAGGGTTAAAGGAATACACAGACGTATTTCCTGAAGAGCTGACAAAACTTCCTTCTCAAAGGGAAGTCGATCATGAAATCAAGCTGGCGCCAGGAGCTACACCAGTCGCAAAGAGACCATATAGGATGTCCATCCCGGAAGCGATTGAGCTGAAAGAGTAACTCAAGCAACTGTTAGACCAAGGCTATATCCGTCCTAGCAGTTCATCATGGGAAGCTCCAGTGTTGTTCCGGAAGAAGAAAGATGGAATGCTTCGGCTATGCACTGACTACAGAGGGTTGAATCAATCAACCATTAAAAACAAGTACCCCATTCCAAGAATAGATGAACTTCTTGACCGTCTTCAAGATGCGAAGATATTCTCCAAGATAGATCTCAGGTTTGGGTATTATCAGATAAGGATCAAGGAAGAAGATATCCCGAAGACTGCATTCAGTACAAGGTATGGACATTTTGAATTCCTAGTCATGTCATTCGGGCTGACAAATGCTCTTGCTACCTTCAACAGGTTAATGCAAGATATCTTTAGACCCTATCTTGATGACTTCGTACTCGTCTTCTTTGACGATACCCTAGTCTACTCCAAGCAGGAAAAAGATCATGAACCCCAGCTTTGCATTGTTCTTGAAACAATGAGAGCACACAAGCTTTATGCCAAGAAGAAAAAGTGTGCATTTTTCAAGCGACAGATCGAATATCTAGGATTCATTGTATCAACGGAAGGAATTTTAGTAGATCCGGCCAAGGTCAGAGACGTTCTGGAATGGCCAACACCAACTTCTATCAAAGAAATATGTAGTTTTCTTGGATTGACAGGATGGTACATGGTCTTTATAAAAAACTATGCTTTGATTGCAGTGCCTCTGACTGATCTACTAAAGAAGCAAGTATCAATTGTATGGTCACCTGCTGCTGAACAAACCAGCTTTGACAAACTAAAGCAAAGCTTGGTATTAGCACCCATCCTAAAACTTCTTGATCTTGTGAAGGAGTTTGAAGTGATAATTGATGCTAGCGCACTTGCCTTAGGATATGTGCTCTTATAAGAAGGTCATCCCGTAGCGTACTCTTCAAGGAAATTGAAGAGCCATGAAAGAAACTATGTTACCCACGATCTAGAGCTGTTGGCTGTCATCCATGCTCTCAAACTTTGGAGACACTACTTGCTGGGTAACAAATTTTCCTTAGTAATGGACCACAAAAGTTTTAAATGGATCTTCACCTAGAATGAGCTCAATATGAGGAGGCAACATCGATGGATTGAAGTATTGGAAGAATACGACTTTGAAATCAAATACCGAACTGGAAAGGAGAATGTAGTTGCCGATGCACTCAGTTGCAAGGCATTTCTAAATTCTCTGATTTTGCAAGATCCATCAACAGCAAGATCTCTAGCCACAAAGGTATCCATGCCAAACAACCCAATTCTTAAGCTAGCTAGAGAAGAGGCATGTCGTGACCTAATCTATCAGAAATTGCTAAGGGAGATCCCCATCAAAGATCAAGACCCGAAGCTGGAAACGAAGTATCAAGAATTCTCTATTAATTGTGGACTTGTCTACTTTAGGGAGGACAAGATTATGTATCGCGGCAAGCCAATCACTCAAGAAGAAAATAATTTGGGAAGCCCATAACTCCCCTTTCTCAGGACATCCTGGCTATGCCAAGACCCTTAATCTGGTCAGAAAGAGCTATTATTGGGATAGGCTCAAAGGTGACGTTCTCAAATATGTCACAGAAATGTCAACGCATTAGGGCCGAACATGTCAAAATGCCAGGGAAATTGCAACCACTGGACATTCCCCAAATGAAATGGGAATTCATTAGTATGTACTTTGTTGTTGGCCTGCCCCAAGTTCAGGGAGGATACAACTCCATTATGGTCGTGGTAGATATGCTCACCAAGGTTGCACATCTTATCCCTGTTAAGAAAAACTATAAAGCCTCAGACATGGCAAGGTTATTCATCAAGGAAATATTCAAACTGCATGGATTACCCAAAAGAATCATTAATGATCGTGACTCTCTCTTCACCTCACACTTCTGGAGGGCTATCTTCAAGGCCATAGGGACTCAACTATGTTTCAGTATAGCTTACCATCCACAAACCGATGGTCAAACGGAACGAGTCAACCAAGTCATTGAAGATATACTTAGGGCACACTGCTATCGTGAACCCAAAAAGTGGATTCAATATTTGCCACTGGTTGAGTTCGCCTACAATGCTTCTTACCAACAAAGCATTCAGATGACCCCTTTTCAAGCATTGTATGGGCATGATTGTCGTACTCCTTTGAGCTTTTCGGATCCAACCTTGAGGGTTGAAGCTTCAAAGCAGATGTTGGAAGATATGGATGACCAAATCAAATCAATAAGACAGGACATCCAAGCCGCCAAAGATAGGCAGAAGGCTTACGCAGACTTGAAACGGCAAGACAGATCCTTCATTGAAGGTGATATGGTCTTCATTCGCATACGTCCAAAGAAGAGTTCCCTATCCTTGGGTGAATGCAAAAAGCTAAGCCCAAGGTATTGTGGACCCTACAAGATTCTCAAGTGCCTAGGGCCTAATGCTTACAGACTTCAACTCCCTAAAAACCTAAAAGTTCATAATGTATTCCATATCAGCCTATTGAAAAAGTATGTGCCTAACCCTAGTCACGTGCTTGATGATCAACAAATTGTAATGCCTAGCCAAGGAGTTCTTGAGCTACGACCCGACACAATCCTAGATGTTAGGGAGAGGCATTTGAGATCCAAGACCTTGAGAGAATACCTCATCCAGTGGAAAGATTATCCCGAAGAGGATGCCACCTAGATGGATGAAAGTACTCTCAACCAACAATACCCCTAGATCTTCTCGAGATGAAGACATCTCGATTCCTCTAAAGGGGAGAGAGTGTAATATTTCTATAAAAAAATATTATGACCCTAGATATCGCGTAAAAACAATTTGAAGTAATCTTCCGCGGCAAGGAACTCTGGCCTAAGTGCTCCATCCTCATGTACTAACAATACCAGTCCCCCGCGTTGTGCATAGGAGACCGTGGCTCAAAACTGTAACCCACCGCGGGAACTCCCTTGCAAGGGAAAAAAGAATAATCAATAAATTGCAAATTTGTTTTTATAAAATCCCTCTCCTTCACCCGTTGCATGGCGGGGAGAGGGAGTGTGTGTAGGAGCTTGTGGAGGGGCATGGGGAGGAGAGCATGCAATCTGCTACCTGTGTGGCCACCCCCACACCCCCCCCCCCACCTTCACCTCATATAAACCCCCTCCCAAGCTTGGGAGGGGCATCATGTGTGCTGCCCGCTGTCGAGTTGCTACCACCGTCAGACTACTGCCGCCGCCTGCCTACGCCACACCGCCTGGCTGTTGCTACTGCCAAAGCCATCATCATCATCATCATCATCATCATCATCGTCATCCTCACCATCATCACTCCAATCATCTTCACCAACACACGTCATCTCTGTTTCTTCCAGAAGCTTGAGAAGCTTCTCTAGGCCAAGTTCACCCGTGCCTCCCGGTTTTTTTTAGACCGTGTCTTGCAAGGCCCGATTCCTGTGCAGGAAAGGAGATCTCGGGCAGTAGTAACTTCGAAGCTCATAAGGGAACCAAGGGAGAGTTTGCTGAGTCAAATTTTACTTCGTCAATGGCTCCTAAGAAAAAGTCGAGAGGAGCGCACGCGGGAGCTTCCACCCAAAGTACAAGAGTGGACAATGCCCCGATATTGAATGCCCAAGTTTCGAAAAATATCCCCGCATGGAAAGGATGCATAAAGCATGTTTTAATTCACATAGGAAACTTAAATGCATTGGAGGACTTATATACTCGTTCGATTTACAAAGTTTAGTTGCATGACGAGTACTTGCATTTGCTTGCACTTCCATGGTCAAGGGTAGTCGCATTTTTGAACGTATGATGCATAAGTTAAAAGATGAAATTGTGCGAAGGTGTTGCATCACGCAAAGGATAGGGCATATGACACATAATGTGCCTATGTAATAAATTCCTGGTTGTGAATTGTGTATAAGGTAATTGTAGACGAACATTAAATGATGTCTAAATAGTTGCAATGAAAGAAAAAGATTTATGATCTTTGACAAAAAACATGTATTATGCAATTCGCATGCAATGAATAGTGACAATTTAGGTTGAGTTGAGCAATAAAGAAAGGATTAAATCAATGATATATTCATTGGCATCTGGTCATGAAAGAATGATGCATCCATGCATAGAGTTCTTTTATCAAAATTCGCAATTGGGAAAGGATGCACCTTCATTAAAATACAATAGCTTTGAATTTGATGCATAAACGAAGGATTTACAAGAAATAGTTTTGAATGTTAACTAATACCGTCTAGGGCAAGGAAAAGAAAGATCATTGTAGATCCTATAGCTACATAGGGAAAAAAGGTCTATGCTCTTGATATTGCATATTCGCATGGAATGATACATCGCGTACATCTTGCAGTTACTTTCATCTTTTTAGGAAGGTACTTGCAAATTTTAGAGGGAAGTATTTGCATCTCTAAGGGAAGGGTCATCTTATTTGAAAGACAATTAGATCAATTAAGTAAATCACATGTAATTGTGTATCTCACACGAGATTCATAAAGGTGTGAATAGTTAGCGTACAATGAGCACCTCAATGTGCTAGGTTGGGTTAAGTTATGATAAAATTCTTCTTAGTATTGCACTTTGGATGCCGATTTAATATTTCCAATCTTAAAGGTCCTACCCACATTCACGAAATGTTAGGATTATCTAAACGCCAGTGTAAGAATGATCTAGGGTTCTCACCCTAAGGATCAGTTGACCAAATACTATACTTCTGCAAGAAATTTAGGGACGCTAGGGCCAAAATCATTTATTTAGCCTAGTAGGATTAGGGATTTGAATTGGGGTCAATAGGACTCCCAAACCCTATATCGTGATCAAGAAATACTGCATGATGGGAGATGTAATCCCACAAGTTGGGTACTGACACCCATCTCGTGCAACAAGCCTGCAAGGCCATATGCTCTTGCGTCTAAATCACAAGTTAGTATTGCTACATCTTAGATCAAAGTTGGCCAGTTCTTATTACAAATTAGTTTCTCTAAGGAATTGAGTTGTTGCCCTACTACAATACTCCCTCTTGGGAATTGTTTTACCAAGCTTAGGACAGTGGTGAATTGTCAAGGAGCAATTTGACCAACCAAGTTAGGATGACGGGGTTGTTGAGAAGCTATTCAACTATAACATAAGGGAACCCAAGGTAGTAACAATTTGGGGTCAACAGGATATAAACCCTATCCCAAGGAAAAAGGGTAAACAAGCGACCCAGCTTGCTAAAAATTTGGGATCTTGCCAAGTCACGAATGATTCAGGATCGAATGCTGGAAGTATTCAGGGAGAAGGAGTCACACCTTAGTAGTTCGCCGTACAAACGACCATTGGAATGCTCGTGATTGTATACTTACGTGCACTGTTTGTACTTCTTGCTCAAGGAACTAATGCATGAAAAATAACTAATACTTTAGGTTAAAAGCCTAGAGGGAGAGGCAGTATCAGTTACCTCCAACTGTCTACCTGACCCTATCCAAGGGGGTTGTTAGCTGTGCTGGTACATGGACCGAACCCGCCGCGAGAGATCTCTCCGTGGGTGCTGCTTGGAGCAGGAGGATGCTTGGATGTCAAGGGAGGCTCTGGCCGTAAATTCCTTGCCTCTGGATCCTGCACAAGAGGCAGACGTGACTCGAGATTGGATCTTGAGGCCTGTGTACTAGTCAACGGGCGAAACTTGGAATAGCGATCCCTGAGGATTCCTGGGATAGCCTTCGGGAAGGATATTTGATGTATTCCAAAGACTATAATAAATAAAGATCAAAAGTTGAAAAGGAACCTGCCTGACATTGATTTTCTATGTTAGTGCCTAAGCTACGTGAAGGAGCCAGTGTTAATTGGTTAATTAAGGAAGCTGTTTTTGCTTGTCAAACTAAATGTGGTAGGTAATTAGATAACTAAGTAACCCGAGGAAAGTGTGGTGGACGTGACTCTGGGTTCGTCCTATGGAAGGGTGGTCCCGATTAGCCGGAAACTTTTCTCGAAGGAATTGATAGCGAAGTAACGATGACCTAGAATCAATAGAGTTAGAGTCCCGTTTTATGCTGTTTTAGGGGAACAGAATGGGACTATGCCTTACGGGCAGAGAGGTCGAGCTGCGCATCCCTCTCGTTTCCCATTCTCCTTGAACCAAGTGCAGTATAAATCTGCTTCGACCCTGATGTTTCTGCGCAAATTGGTTTGTATGAGGCTTGATGCTGCTAGCTACTTCCTAGAAACTTGACTATTAGGGAAACCCTGACTCAGGTCGGTCCTAAGTGGGAACGGCCAGTTGCTTCCACTTCGTGGCAGACTTGGGAAGACCTTGATCACAAACCCCGTGACATTCGTTATGAGTGCTAGGCATCGCTTTCTAGACTCTCTTCTAAATGGGCTGCTAAGACGTGTCCCACAAGTGGACAAGGGGGACACGTTACACCACTACCACTATCACTACCACTACCACTACCACTACCACTACCACAATAATAACAAACATGAAAAGAGGAAAAAACTACTACTACTACTACAAAAAAAAAACAAGAAAACTAAATAACAATAAACAAGACAAGAAAAAAAACTACTACTACTATAATAATAACAAACAAGAAAACTACTATTACTATTACTAGTACTACTACTACAATCATGACTACAACCACGACTACGACTACCACAACAACACCAAACAAGAAAAGAAGAAATTAAACAATAACTACTACTACTATCACTACCACTACCACTACTACTACTACCACTACTACCACTATCAAATATACTCACAAATATTATTACATTTCTACTATAACCTCATAGTCACGCTCATTATTAGACATCTACTATAACCTCATAAGTATTATTAGACTTATACAATCACCTCATAAGGCCTAAAGTTTGTCATACGTCCTCTCTCTCTCTCTCTCTCTCTCTCTCTCTCTCTCTCTCTCTTATATTATTTTGGTTGTAGGTTTCGAAAGCCCCAAACCTCCATAGGGCTTCTCAAGCCCACCCCCTTTTCCAAACCTCTCTTTCTCAGTTAAAACCCCGTCCCCTCCCCTCTCTCTCACCTATAATCTCTCATTTTCTCTTCCCCTTCCCCCTTTTAATTAAAATACCCTTCCCTCCCCCCTCCTTCTCTCTCTCATTGTAGGGCCTAGTCTCTCTCTCTCTCTCTCTCTCTCTCTCTCTCTCTCTCTCTCTCTCTCTCTCTGTGCGTGTTAGATTAACTTTTTAATTTGCACTTTTTAAATTAAATTTTTTTAAAAGTTTTTTTTTAAATTTGAAGTTTTTTGGACATAGTTTCTCACACACTTTGAGAAGAAGAAGAAGAAGAAGAAGAAGAAGGATAAAGAAAAGAAGAGAGAGAAAAAGATGGAAAGGGAGGGGAAAGAGAAAATATGAAATGGAATAGTTTTTTAAATTAAACTTTTTTAATATAGTATTTGACCTAAAAGGAGAGACGGAGAAGAAATATATAATTTGAAAGAGAGAGAAAATAGGGGGATAGAAAGGGGAAGATAAAAATAGAGAGAGAAGAAAAAATAGACAGAGAGAGAGAGAGAGAGAGAAAAGAGAGCGAGAGAAAAAACTTTAAAAGAGAAAGACATAGGAAAAGAAAAATAAGGGAGAGAGAGAGAGAGAGAGAGAGAGAGAGAGAGAGAGAGAGAGAGAGAGAGAGAGAGAAGGAAAAGAGAGGAGAGAGGGGGAGAGAGAGAGAGAGAGAAAGAGAGAAGAAGAAGAAGACGAAGAAAGAGGAAGAGAGATGAGAGGAAAATAGGAAATAGAATTTTATTTAACATTTAAATATTTTTTAAGAGAGGGAGGAAGGGAGAGAGAGAAAAAGATCAAATTTAAAAGAGAGAGAGGGAGAGAAGAAAAAAAGTATAGAGAGAGGAAAAGGGGAGAGAGAGAGAAGAAGAAGAGAGAATATATATATATATATATATATATATATATATATATAAAGAAAAAAGAAAAAAAGAGAAGAGAGAGAGAAGGAAAAGAGAGGAGAGAGGAGGAAGAATAAAAGGGGGGAGAGAGAGAGAAAACTAGGCAAGGAGAAAAAAAAACTAAAATAAAAGAGAGAGAGAGAGAGAGAGAGGAAATTCGGGGAAGAGAGAGAGGGGGCAAAGAAAAAAGTAGAAACAAAGAGGGAAAATAGGAGAGAGAAAGAGGAGAAATGGATTGTGAGCGAACCTACCCCCTTTTTCAAACCTCCCTTTGTCAATTAAAACTCCCTTCCCTTTCCTCTCTCTCATGTGTATCTCTCCTTTTCTCTTCCCCCTCCCCTTTTTAATTAAAAGGCCCTTCTCTCCCCCCTCCTTATCTCTCTCATTGTAGGGCCTAGGCTCATACACACACATACACACACACACACACACACACACTCTCTCTCTCTCTCTCTCTCTCTCTCTCTCTCTCTCTCTCTCTCTTTTACCTTCCTTTTTTAAATTAAAATCCCTCCTCTCTCTCACACTTATAATCTCTCCCTTTCTCTTCCCTCTCCCATTTTTAATTAAATTCCTTCCCCCTCCCCCCCTCTCTCTCTCTCATGTGTAGGGCCTAGGGTTTCTCTCTCTCTCTCAGATTAAACTTTTTAATTTAAACTTTCTTTTTAATTAAATATTAAAAAAATAATTTACAATTTTTCAAACATAGTTTCTCACAACTTTGAGAGAGAGAGAGAGAGAGAGAAGAGGAAATATATAATTGGAAAGAGAGAGAAAATAGGGGAGAGAAAGGGGAAGAGAGGAAATTGAAAAATAGAGATAGAAGAAACAATATATATATATATAGAAAAGAGAGCAAGAGAAAAGAGAGTGAACAAAAAAAACTTGAAAGAGAAAGAGAGAGGAAAAGAAAAATGAGAGAGAGAGAGAGAGAGAGAGAGAGAGAGAGAGGGGGAACTAAGAGAAAGATAATTATAGAGAGAGAACATATAAAATTTAAGAGAGAGAGAGAGAGAGAGAGAGGAAAATAAAAAAAGAAAAGAGAGGAGAGAAGAAAAGGGGAGAGAGAGATAGGGAGAAGAAAAGCGGGGAGAGAAGAAATGGAGAGATAGAAAAGAAGATAAAGAAGAGAGAGAATTTGAATATAGAGAGAGAAAATATAAAATTTAAAAGAAAGAGAAAAGAAAAAAAGAGAGAATGAAGAGAGATAGAGAAGAAGAAAAAAATGAAAAAAGAGGAAAGAGAAAGAGAGAGAGAGAGAGAAGGAAGAGAGAGGAGAAAGAGAGAAGAAGAAGAAGAAGAAGAAGAAGAAGAAGAAGAGGAAAGAGGAAAAGAGGAAGAGAGATGAGGGAAAAGAGGAAAGAGAAAAGCTTTTTTGATTTAAATATTTTTCAAGAGAGGGGAGAAGAGAGAGAGAGAAAAAATAAAATTTGAGAGAGAGGGGGAAGAAAAAAGGGAAAATTAGGAGAAACGGGAGAAGAAAGGGGGCGGAGAGAGAGAGACAATAAAAGGAGAGAGAGAGAGAGAGAGGAGAAGAAGAGAGAGAATATGAATGTAAAAAGAGAAAATTATATATACGAAAAAAGATAAAATTTACATACTTTAAGAGAGATTGGGAGGAAAGGAAGTGAAAGAAGAAAAAAAGGAGAGAGAGAGAGAGAGAGAGAGAGAGAGAGAGAGAGAGAGAGAGAGAGTGTGTGTGTGTGTGTGTGTGTGTATGTGTGAAATAGAAAGAAAAGATTTTAAAATGTTTAATTAAAAGAAAAGTTTAATCCTCTCCCCTCTCTCTCACTTATAATCTCTCCCTTTCTCTTAGTTAAAGCTATTTGTACTTATGCTACCCCTTAGTGAAAGATGTTCTCACACATTTAGCGACTCTAACAACAATCACTCATTGTGACTAACTCAAGTGTTCCACTTGGCATATGATTTTGTATATCAAATGCTTGTCGCATGCCTTTGGTAGACTCTAAGGGAATCCATTGGCCTGCCTTGTTCATCCATCATTAGTAATATAAGCACATGAATAATGATGAATGTGCAAACAAGGAAATATAACACTAAAGACCACCACTTTGGGAAAAAAGATGTCCCACCTACCTCATCTCATCCTTCTTCAAAGTTGAATTGAAGAAGTCCTAACTTATATCCTTATAAATGAACATGGATGGACAATGATGTAGATTAGTGATTTTGAAGATATAAGCCAAAATATGGATTGGCAACCATAAAAGGCCCTCTCATCTTGAAGCCTTTCCAAATTTTAGTAATCCATGAATGTCATATACAATCTTCAACTTCACTATCTAAAGCAATCACTCATTTGGAATGGCCAAATTTAAAGAGTTGAGAGATGGAAAGAAAGTAATTCAAGACAATTGTATGAACATAAACCAATCTAGGCACTTTAAACATGAATTCATAGAAGAAAACCTTGTGATCTACATGATATTGTGGCGACTTTTCCATTATCATGATCTCACCCACATCCACATGTAGAGATTTGTATGTCCTAATCAAGCTTCTCAAAGGATAATCCTCGACAAGATTCAAAGGGAAAATGTTTGATAGAAGAGAATAATTAAAACCTCAACAACAAACAAAAAACTAAGAACATGAAAATGATGACTTACAATTTGAGGGGAAGACTTGTTGAGTAGTCCTAGGAGATAGTTTCAAGTCCTTTATACTGTATACATATTGAACTAATACAATAAGATGACCATCTTGATCCTCCAAAACCAAGCACTCTACATTTCCAATGTTTCTACAGTACACCATGGCAACAAACTTGATGAGGCTCAATTGTTGAAGGCTGCATATAAACCCATGAATCCTTCTCCAACATTTCTTCTTCCCACATGCTCATCCTTCATATTGTGTACATAAATAGCAAAGATAGAATCACGAGGTCACCTTTGCTGGCATCTAGATGCCACTAGACTAAATTTGAGAAGAATGCTAGCTACGACAAGAGAAATGCAAGTAACAAGACTTCAAAAGAGTGGTAAAAATGGAGATGGAAAAAAGAGAGAAGTTGGGGGATGTCTAGATGATATTGATGGACTTTTTGGCTATGGTTATGTGACCATAGGAGGAATTATATGATAATACTTGTTGAGTAATCTAGAATGTAAAAAGTTTTTGACTAGTATGGTCAACTATTGCAAAGCAACATACATAGAGCACACATATAACCTTGACAATGAAAAAAATGTACAAATTCTCAAAGTATTTTGCAACATCTATTTATATGAGGCTTGTGTATTAGATGTTTGCAATGAGTTGCAAATGACCAAAAACATTCATTGCCAATGTCTAATAGACTATCTTAATGTGATCAAGAAATCTAGATGCTCTAGAGAATTTTTTTAAAAGTGGAACATCAAATATTCTAGCAACATCCAAACTTCTAGGAGCACAATAGAGGAACTTTTATGCACCTAGATTGAAAAAAGATTCAGTACCATAGCATTCGTATGAACTACTACTACATGTAAACGATGCAATCAGTGTTGATATCTTTTGAACAAATAATATCCATGTCTCCCTTGATAAAAAGGACATATGTCAAATGTTTATTGGGATAATTTGTTTTTCAATACACCATGCACATATTCTTAAGTAATCCTAGGTAGTACAGTCAAAGAGTGAGTGGTAGTTTACAGTAGAATCTACTAATATGGTCGTGTATAGGTGGCTACTTAGCATATGTATAGCCATCTATATGGTAGCATTCTTGGAACTCTCAATACAATTGTTACCAAGATGGTTTCTACCTGCATAGTTTCTACATGCTTGGACGCTACTAGGTTAGTTTTGTTGAGAATCAGCAATCACACTCACTAAACAGCCTCTTTGTGTGGAGCTTCAGGGTCAAGGATATGCAGGCTAACCTATCCCATATGCATAATGGTGCCTACTGCAGTTTCCTACTTTCCTATAAAGCATTGTACTTGCTTCCTTTTCTTAATGCAATGATAGTACTCTTTTCTTTTCAGTGAAGTGTCAATGTCATTGTCCACATACACAAGATTGTGTTTATGAGTCCAAGTCTCAATCTTGGAACCTAATTCACTTGTGTAACAAACAGTGTCTTTGTCTTCTCCATCATGAGTCCACACTTCTCCTTCCATCCACCATAAATCACTGCCATGCTCTAGATCCCGCATTTCTTACATGGTATCAGAGCCCAGTTGGGCATGGCATTGCTTCTCTAGCCTCTCTTGATTCCTCTCAACCTCAGTCTAGTTCAATGTCAGCTCATGACTTCATCTCCCAACTCTACTCTCACTGAAGCTTCCATGGCAGCCATAGCCAGCAGCACCCTGTCAGATTGAGCTGCTTATATCTCACTCCACATGTCAAATCTCTTGGAGCTTCCTTCTAGAAAAGTATTTCCCAACTCACAAAGCTTCCCTGTATCACATCAATCTAGGACATTGGACCATCTGGAGCTCAGCATTGTGAAAATCCTCAATCTCTGCTCTGTGTCTACCATAGCCAGACAAGACCTACCTTACTTGGAGCTTCAATAACTCCTCAACCAGGCCATTTCAGCCCACGATTTCTTCTAGGGAGTTGTTCCTCTACTCAAGGCACTTCATCCTGGCATGAGAATCGATGACATTACTGCGCCCTGACCCTAGCATTGTGGAAATCGTGGAAATCTGTCAGAATTGCGCCTGCTAACGTTCGAGCTGCTGCCGCCATCGCTACAAGTCGCGATGTTGACAACCATGATAGGGCATTGATAGTCCATCATTCAAGCTTCATTTTGATAAAAAAAGTTTTGAAAATGATCCACTGTAGCTCCTGCAATCAGCAAAAAACCAGGCTACCCCTAGAAACCCTAATGCAAAAGCCATAGCCAAAGCTTCAAAATTCTGACATTTTCCACTGTTTCTCTCACTGAAGTTATCAACAGTGATTTTAATCACTGAGCAATACTCTCTGAAGTTCATTAAAGTACTGTCACTCAGATTTGAAGGTATCAGCATCAAATCAAGAAGGGGAAGATTACACTTGGATTTAAAAAGAGTAAAGGACTTTGTAGATTTGATATTCATTGACACTCAGCTAGTGTTTTTTAGCACTTGTGTCTCTCAACCAACTCTTCTGCTGCTCAAATCTAATAAGTCTGAAGTTGATTTGCTACTGTTCTCGTAAGTCTAACATGGGCAAAGACTCTCCAAATGCTCGATTCAAAGGAGTCGGGTTCCACACCTGGCAAACCCGCATCAAGCTCATCTTGATGAAAAAGGGTCTCTGGGCCATCACAAATGCAAAGAGAAGAAACCTCGGGACGTGGACCTTGCAACTACTTGGCAAAAGAATGATGACAGAGCCCAGGCCATTATCAAACTGGAGCTAGACGATAGTTATATCCACCATGTGGATAACTGTGAGACCTCACAGGATACATGGAAAAGACTTGACACCTTGTTCGGTGCACAATCTAAATCATCAAAGTATGGTCTCCTGATTGAGTTCTTTAGACTTGAAATGAAGTCCAGCACATCACTTGCCACACATCTTAATTACATGGAAGGACTCCTAACCCAACTTGCAGGAATCAACATTAAAATGGATGAAGATGTTTGCATCGGTGTTCTACTTAAGAGCTTGCCTCCTGAATATAATAATGTATCAACAACTTTAATCAACATGCCAAATCCTGAACTTGTTGATATCCAGGCATCACTGTTAGAAGAGGAAAAGAAGCTAAAAACTAAGGAAGAACCAAGTACCTCTAGATATGAGCATGCATTATATGTTGGCAACAGGTACAAAGGCAAGAAGGATTAGCTCTTCTGTGACTTTTGCAAAAGGACCGGACACACCGAGAAGTTCTGCCACGCAAGAAAGAGATCCCAAAAGGCCTATCTAGTCGCAGTCAAAGAAGAAGAAGAAAATGGAGCAAAGGAAGAAGAAGATGAAGATGAAGACCACCAGGATCGGAAGGACAAGACTCATCAGTCCTTCTACTCTCATAATTTTGATAGACTGTTTTAAAAGCCTTGTACTTCCTTGCCCTAATGCTTCTTGCCATAAGCTTTGTAAACTCCTTATGTAACTTGGCATTACAGTCCCTGTACACTTTGTGAGGCCCCTGTTACAGCCTCTGGATGTCCATCATGTTTTGGTGCCCACACTTAGCCTTTTCTGCAATAGCCTCTGGTGTCTATCATGTTTGTGGTGTGCCCACACTTTGTAGGTGGTTCTCATTACAGCCTCTACACACTTTGTGCCTTTCTAGTTGTGATTGAGGAGGGGTGTTGAGAATCAGCAATCACACTCACTAAACAGCCTCTTTGTATGGAGCTTCAGGGTCAAGGATATGCAGGCTAACCTATCCCATATGCATAATGGTGCCTACTGCAGTTTCCTACTTTCCTATAAAGCATTGTACTTGCTTCCTTTTCTTAATGCAATGATAGTACTCTTTTCTTTTCAGTGAAGTGTCAATGTCATTGTCCACATACACAAGATTGTGTTTATGAGTCCAAGTCTCAATCTTGGAACCTAATTCACTTGTGTAACAAACAGTGTCTTTGTCTTCTCCATCATGAGTCCACACTTCTCCTTCCATCCACCATAAATCACTGCCATGCTCTAGATCCCGCATTTCTCAGAAGTTTCCACTAGCTTGGATCCTATTGTCATGTTAACTATTAGATTGGTTGCCATTAGCTTGAAAGTTACAAGCTAATTTCCTAGCTAGTAGCTTGATAGATGCCCATGGATGCCATCATGTTACCATATGTCTTGGTTGCTAGTTTCTGGATAGATACATGTGAATGCCATTATGTAGCCATATGGGTGTGTCACACCATACTACCATATGGCTTGGTAGCTAGCAGATTAATAGTAGATACATGTGTGGTACCAAAATTCTATGATACAAGTAGGGAATACTATGTTACCATATGGTTTGGTATTTAGAAGCTTGATTGATTCTTGGGGGGTACCAATATGCTATCATATAGGTAGACAACGCCTTGCTACCATATGACTTGGTAGCTAACAACTTGATAAAATACCTAGCATTACCACACATGTAGCTTCTAGTATGATAACCACATTGGCATATCATCTAGAATACTAACTATTTCTAGGCTTTCGTACATGTAAATTCTAGTATGCTAGCATACCTACATGGCATCATAATGGAAGCTACTTGTGTGGTAGCATAATGGAAGCTACCTCTATGAAAGCATAATGGAAACTACTTGTGTGGATAGCTACCTCTATGAAAGCATAATGGAAGCTACCTAAATGGAAACATACTTGAAGATAGTTTTATGGTAGCATGGAAATATATTATAGCATATAGGTACTTGTATGGTGGCTTCCAATTTGGTACCTACTTGTATGGCTCCCAGAGTGGTAGTAACTAATTATCTAATAAATACTAGAAGCAACATGTGTATCTATATAGCCTCACACTTGTGGATGAAGGATTCAACTTTTCAAAAGGCTCATTGTTGGTGATTTCATATTTGAGTGACTCTCTTGGAAAGAAAAGAAAAATTCCACTCACATTCACAATATTTTTTAAAAAGTGAATTAGGGTTATTCATCTAAATTTTACTATCTTGATTCACAAATATCAAAATGGTACCTACTTGTATGGCTCCCAGAGTGGTAGTAACTAATTATCTAATAAATTCTAATTATTCCCAAAATAGGTGCATCCACCTTTGACATCCTCAAATGTCCTTACTATAATATTTGTTTAAAATTTGGTTCCTCCCTTGGGCATTGAGGCAATTTTATAGGTCCACAAGAAGAGCATTCTCCCATCAAATGCTTTAATTCATGGTAGGAGGCATCAACAAGCTTTGAAAATACAACGGATTCCCATAGCAAAGTTATGCTTGAGAAGATTTGTGCATGTGCACTGGAGCAACATGTGTATCTATATAGCCTCACACTTGTGGATGAAGGATTCAACTTTTCAAAAGGCTCATTGTTGGTGATTTCATATTTGAGTGACTCTCTTGGAAAGAAAAGGAAAATTCCACTCACATTCACAATATTTTTTAAAAAGTGAATTAGGGTTATTCATCTAAATTTGGCTATCTAAATTTGGTACCTACTTGTATGGCCACCATTTTGATATTTGTGAATCAAGATAGCCAAGCTCATCATCCAAGCTCTTTGAGCTACTGGAGTCTCCATCAAGAACTGCATCAATCCCATCTGACACTTTATTCTTTCCTTTGTCTTTACCTGTAGTGCTACTAGATGCACCTGAAGATGTAGAGCTACTCCTTAGTCTCCCAGACCAAGGACTACGAGATGATGTCTCTAGTCCACTAAGAGTCCATGATTCTTGCTTTTCAGTGGTTGTCACTATCATGTCATGTACCACGGCCTCTTGAAGAGGACTTGCCACATCCCCTTCCTGAACTGGAGTAGAAAGCTTGGACCTATTCACCACCTTTTTCAAATGTCTCACTCTGCATGTTGATCTCTTCAGTGATCATAAGGGAGACCAACTCATTGAAATCTGGAAATGGCTTTTTGACATATACGGAAGTTACAAAAGACTTCCAAGCCTTTTCATTGTTAAGTCTACCCAAGGTAGACGACACAAAATCATCATCATCGGGCATTGCATCAATCGCTACCAAGGCATCTGCAATGCTCATTACCTTCAGTGCATACTCATTGATAGACATCTTCCCTTTCTTCAATGTATTCAAACTCTTGCTTGAGCTTTGTATTTACGGAAAACATACTTTCAAGTATGGTCCAAGCTGCATATGAATTCTCTGCATTTCTAATATGTTTCAGCATATTATTGTCAATTACTGCAGACAGCCAATACATGACCTTTTTGTCTTTTGCATTCCATTCCTTCTGTGCCTTTGTCTCTTCTACAGTTGGAGGATCGCTCACCTCCGGGTCCTTTTCTTAACCTGAAATAAACTCGTAGAGGCCTTTTTCAATAAGGAAGTTCATGACATGGAACTTCCATGAAGGGTAGTTGTTCTTGTCGAGCTTCTCAATGATGGGGTTTCCACTGTTCTCTGCCATTATCACAAAACTAATACCAAACAGCAAGCAAATCTTCTGCAACCCTCGACCTGTAGTGCATAGCAATACACCAGACAGCCTTTTTCAGTGTCTGCTCAACAATAAATGCAATCTGCAACCAGTTTGCAAATAAACCTTGTGTTTATTCGTTGGTAAACACCTTTGAATATAGAGATTTGAAATCTGTAACCTTTACACCTGTATACGATAGACACATCTGAAATAGAAGTAGAGAATGGAAGAGCTTCTTACCCGTTGCTTGCTTGCTTGAATCCTTGGCTCCTCTCCTTCGCTTTAGCCTTCAAAACCAGCCTCAATCAGTGGTGCAGCTCTAATACTATGTCATGAATCGCGTGGTGGAGGGACTTGCTCAAGATGCTGCGCCGAACACACACAAAATGCACAAGGAGAAGCTCACTCAAGAGACAAGAAGAGAGATGGAGGCCAAAACGTTTTCTCCTTCTTCTTCTTCCACACACTTTACAATGTACACAAAGTATAGATAAGACACAACATAAAGGAAAGTGGCCTACTAAGTCAAACAATGCATAACCGACTACACTAGTTGACTGGCGCTATAACTATGCCAGCTGTAAATAGGTGTAACAACCTGAATATAATAAGTAATGAGTCAGTGGCCATGTGAGAGTCATAATGACCACCGACATGCTAAGTGTAGATGTGTGGACCCATCTAACCAGGCGGTCCATAATTAATGTCCGCATGTGTTGAGCTTGTCATCTCAACAAAAGCCAATGGCCTAGAGGTGTGGGAATGGAGGAGAGACAAATGACAAGTAACCTCCTCATGACATTAGTAACCACCCCAGTAACCCTGAGCCTAGGAGACCTGCTTAGGCAACATCCAACGCTTTGGCTGGAACTGAAGAACTGGGTGGAGGAACCAACTGAGCATATTGTTGCTGACCTACATGAGCACGATGCAGTCACACAAATACCGAGCTTGATGCTGCACTCAGTGCCTAAATCTCTGCATGTAAATGCTTTTTGGGAGGGCATCGAAATGCACGTTGTGCTACCTATCCTAGCCCTAGGAGACATCATGCAGAAAGGAATCGTACACATGGGCGTAGGGGTTAGTATCTTGAGCCACACAGTCTTACAGGCCTGGGGAAACCCTCCCGTCGAGACTACTAGGTTCAATGTCACACTAGCAAATGGAATGAAGGTAAGGCCATTCGGAGTTTTAAAGAATTGGCCAGTGAAGATTGCAGGTGTCCAGTTTTGTGTACACTTCATTGTTATGAAGGGAGTGGACTATGACATCCTGGTAGGCCAACTCTGGATGAGGAATGCACGAGTCATCGAGGACTGGAGCAATGGTCTAATCTTATTAGGGAATCGAAAGGAAGCAGTAAGGGTGGAGATGGATACCTGGAAGACAACACCTATTGATCTAGATGCCATCTCAGCCACATTGAGAGGTGACACGCAACCAACCACATCGTATGATCCTCTGACCAAGTATACCCCCTACCTTGAGGATGAGCGAGATTGGATGCATGTCATTGCAACCATCAATCTCCCATTCTCAAATGATAAGGAGGAGTATAAGCAAGTTGCACAAGCCATGTGCACGCCAAATGAGAAACACTCAATACCACTCTGCATGATGGCAAGGAGTGCGTGTGGTCGGCCCAAACCTATCACTTTCCATGTCCCAAATAATAAGCTAGAACACCATGAAACCCTAGAGTATTTGACTGGCAGATTGAAAGGTAATCCTTGGGCTAATCTCTTGCCCCTCAGAAACCTCCTGGGTGAGCACAAGTGGAAGTGGACCAAAGTTCACAACCTGAACTTGCTATACAAATGGGCTCTAGTCACCGACAAGGAAGAGGCTAGAAAGGACGACACAGGAGACAACAAGCAGTCAGGGAGTGACCGTTTTGACAATGAATATGAGGTTTTTTCCTCCATCAGTGAGAAGAGCGAGGAGGAAATGGATACTGTGGAGTACGATACTAATGGAAGGGTGATAGATTATATAAGAGCAAACTCTAGGCCCCGAGAAAGAAATGCATATGAGATCAAGAGAGGAATTATGAGATTGGATTGCGATCGCTCTTGGTTGGAACGCATAGGGGCAGTGGATTATAAGCAGGCTGGAATTGCCCAACCACTAGCGGTACCAGTGTTTAGGACAGATGCACCTATTGAACTACGACCACTTGGGGAGACTCCTTCCTCTAGTGAGGGTTGTGAGTTCAACTCAGAGTCTGAATTCAGTACGGAGAGCAACCCTGAAATACCCATGCCATCCAAAACCAAACACACCAAGGGGGGCTTGCCGGTCCACCTAAGGCACAATCGGCTAAAGGAGGAAAGAAAAAAATGAACAAAAGAATCAAACACAGAACGAGAGAAGAAACTGCAAGACCTACCCAAGCGCTTCACTAAGTTTAAGAAGGGTGACAGAGTGGTGGTCCTGCTAGGAGCAAAGAGGCAGGGCCAGACCAGCGAGTCTATTGAAGGACTTGCCAAGGTCAAGGAAGTCAACATGACAGGGGAAGTCCTTCAATATTCATAGTAGAAGACCTAACCAAGGATGAGGAGGTTGGCCTTGTTGTTCTCCTACGAGAGTACATGGACGAGTTTGTCTGGTCTCTGGATGAACTTAAGGGAGTCGACCCCAGGGTTGTGACCCACAACATCCCTATGGTCCCTGACGTTGTCCCTGTAAAACAAAGCCCTTACCCCATGAATCCAAAGCATGCCCATGCAGTAAAAGAGGAGATTGATAAACTCATGAGAGTAGGATTCATCTATGAAAAAGAGCACATGGACTGGGTATCACCAATAGTGATCGTTACAAAGAAAAACGGAAAGATCCGAGTGTGCATCAACTACAAGAAAGTTAATGTCTACGAAAAGAGATAACTACCCATTGACATACACTAAGCACATGCTTGAGAGGGTGGTAGATAAAGAAGCCGACAGTTTCTTGGACAGCTTCTTGAGCTACAATCAAGTGCAAGTACACCCCGACTATAGGCACAAGACTGCCTTCGCTACAGAGTGGGGGGGTATTCGCCTACATCGTTATGCCCTTTAGGCTAATGAATGCATCCGCAACCTTCCAACGCCTGATGTGCACAATCTTCAAAGACATGCTCAGACACCAGCTAGAGATGTTTGTGGACAATCTATGTGTGCACTCTAGCTGGGCGGAACACTTAGAGAAACTATGGGTAGTCTTTGAGCGGTGTCGACTTTATAATCTCTCGTTGAACCCCTTGAAGTGCCAATTTTGGGTGAAACACGTATGCATCCTAGGGCATGTGGTGTTCAAGAATGGCATCACCACTGATTTCTTGAAGATCAGGGCTATTGTCAACTTGCCACCACCCAACAATTATAAGGGTGTTTAGTGCTTCTTAGGTCACACAGGGTACTATCGGCACTTTATACTGAATTATGCACTAATCGCAAGACCATTGTACAAGTTGCTAATTGTATTCAAGTGGACCGAAGAATGGCAACGTGCTTACAAAGAATTGAAAAAGGCTCTTACCACCACACCCATCTTACAAGCCCTAGATTGGACCGGAACGTTCCAAATTGAAAAAGGCTCTTACCCCACACCCATCTTACGAGCCCTTGATTGGACTAGAATGTTCCATGTGCATATAGATGCATCTAAGTTTACTATTGGAGCTATTATGTGCCAACCTGGCCAACACAACGTGGATTACCCAGTGAGCTTTGCTAGCAAGAAGCTCATTGACATGGAGATGAACTATTCCACTACGGAAAGGGAGGAGCTGGCCATGGTGTTTGCCATTAAGAAATTTAGACATTATCTTTTGGCCACACCCTTCACCTTTCTTGTTGACCATCAATTGCTCTATCTAGTGAACAAGCCTTGCACTACAAGATGCATTGCACGATGGTTATTGCTTCTTCTAGCGCTTGACTTCTCTGTGGTTGTACACAAAGGGAAACAGCATTACATGGCAGATCACATGTCCCGCATACCCACAGGTGAAGCTGTTGGACAAGGCATAGCAGATGACCTTCCATATGCGCATCTCTTTGGCATGTCCAGTGACAAGGAATTATTCAAGGCCGATTTAATGCCATACTGGGCTGACGATGTCGTCCACGTGCTTGAACACGATCTACCCAAGAGACCTATCAAGAAGGCCAAGCTTAGGAGGCTTATTGTGAAGATCCAACCCTATCAGCTGATTGTAAGCCAACTCTATAGATTAGGGCAAGACGGGTTGCTACGCAGGTGTGTGTGTGAACATGAGATGCACGACACGTTGAGAGAGGCACACGCCAGAATCGCTGGGGGGCATTTCAGTGGAGACACAATAGCTCGCAAGGTGCTGCAGTCTCAATTGTAGTGGCCCATGCTATTCTGTGACCCAGCTAGATTTGTCAAGCACTGTGATGAGTGCCAAAGGACCAAGGTCCCCACACAGAAGGACAAAATGGAATTGGCCCCTGTAATAGCACGACAACCTTTCAAGAAATGGGGCATTAACTTCATTGGACCCATTAGTCTTGTGGCCCAGTATTCACAAGCTCGATATATCATCATAGCAACTGACTACTTAACGAAATGAGAGCCACAAGAAAGAACAACACAAGGACCATATCAAAGTTCTTATGGGAGCAGGTCATCTCGAGATTTGGTTGCCCTATTGAGATAGTGAGTGACCAGAGCACCCACTTCATCAATGAGGTGATTGCCCACCTGCTCTCAACCTTCTTGATCACCCATAGGAATTCTTAACCGTACTATCCCCAAGCCAATGGCCAAGCAGAATCAACGAATAAGATCTTGGTCAACGTGCTCACAAAGGTGGTTTCCACTTCTCAAAGCGACTGGGATAACAAGCTCATGGCAACTTTATGGGCCTATCAAACAGCCTACAAAACGGCTGTGGGACAAACGCCCTTCAGGCTAACATACGGAACCGAGGCGTCCTGCTCTTAGAATTTTTTATCCCTAGCTTAAGGATAGCAGTGCAGGAGCATTGGGAAGGGAAAGAGTCTTGGACTAACCATCTTATCCAGCTAGAATGCCTCACTGAAACTAGACTCATTGGCACCCATGCTCTAATCTGTGAAAAGGCACGAAGAAAGATGTGGTTTGACAAGCATGTCAAACAAAGTGATTTTGACGAGGGCGACCTTGTGTTGCTATACTCTGTGAAGGGCCATAAGCAGAAGATGAAGTTTTGAGGGTTAGGATCTTTTAGAGTGTGTGCCATCAGTAGGATGGGCAATGTCAAACTTGAAACACTGGAAGGCGAGGGCATAGGCTTTTTCAATGGCAGTCGCATGAAGAAGTACTACCCTCCCACACATCCTTTACATGAGCCCCCTATGATAGAGGCCCCTGTCAATGTTTGCATCGCAACCATCATCGAGATAGAGGATGATGAGGAAGCTGTTGCTCCAGCTTATTTTCGAATCATGGCCACATCCCAAAAGACACATTCTTTTGATGCTTTGGTCAATGAGAGAGCTGACTTCAATATCCTAACCCATGCTCATTGGACCCTCATTGGTCAACCACAGTTGCAGTCAACTAAGGCTAAACTTAGCCCATTTGGGCACTAATCCTATGCACTCCTTGGGAAGTGCTAGGTCGTTGTCTCTATTGAGTATGAAAGTTTGCCAGCCATCTTCTATGTGTTGCCCAACATGAAGGAGGCACGCAAGGTGTCGTTGCTAGGGCACGCTTTCAAAAAACAAACCATTGTTATTTCGATTATGACCTATAGCATATCCACCTCACCAAAGGAAATGTGTGCATCGTGACAACTTTCAGCAAGGGCAATGTAGGTCCCTCCAAGTCTACCACTCCACCAATAGAGAGGACCATGCCAAAGGCTAA
The DNA here is from genome assembly GCF_053477565.2 of Lygodium microphyllum. Classification (NCBI taxonomy): domain Eukaryota; kingdom Viridiplantae; phylum Streptophyta; class Polypodiopsida; order Schizaeales; family Lygodiaceae; genus Lygodium; species Lygodium microphyllum. The sequence continues at coordinate 65,302,340 of NC_141154.1, read as the reverse complement.
GGAGGGGGGTCGTGATGTGTCACACCCCACTCAGCTCACAAAACACCACCCCATCAAACCCACTCCTAAGGTTAAGCAACCTACATTTCAATGGGTACCTAAACATCAAGGAAAGCCTTCCCACAATAAGCAAACGTGACCTCACAGGCCTAGGAACTCTCATGCAAAGCCTAGAAAGCAGCCTAGACACCAAAGCCAACAATGCACCCTTAAGCCGCGATGGGTCCCCATAACCCTATTATGTGCTCAAGGATACTATGAGGGCAATAGCTCGATCTGGGTGCCCAAGACATCAGTCCTTAAGAACAAACCCCTTACACATCTTGTGGTCACACCTGCTTCATGCAGCGTGTTCACTAAACAACCATCCATACCTAAGACCCAAGCTGTCAAATCTATGACAACCACAAAGGCCGAAGCCCCAAAACCTAAGCCCAGCTATCAGCCAAAGCCGCAACCCATTGGCTCTAAACCAACCACTACTGATGCCAGAGCAAAGTCTCTAGAGACTCGACCAATCAGTCCCATGTAGCCTGAACCACTATGTCTCTCGAGATCTCGCAAACCCATCAACTTGCGCGACAGCTAGATGTCCCACAATCATCTAATGCGGCCGACTCTTGCATGCTCAAAGCAGCTCATGATGAAGGTTTCACTCTTTCCAAGACACAGGACACATAACTAACCTTCCAGGCGGATGCTCATCCCAAGGAGCAATCTAGCGAAACATCATCGCTAATGCATCCATCTAGTTCTTTTCCACTGCAGCCACCAGCAAGTCTTATGCCTTCATATGAGCGACACTCATTTCTTGCTACGGCCAAGGACCTTGCTGCCAATTCAGGTGACGACTTGGTTACTTGCATTAAAATGCTGGACAGCACATTCACGACCTTCGCCCCCCGAAGTCATTAGTGGCTAGACCTTGGCCTTCTTGATGAGCCACTTACTTCTGAAGTCCATGCTTTACCATGCACCTAGGAAGAGTACGAGCTCATGACCATCAAATTCCCCAAGGTTGTAGCTAAGATTATCGCTAGTGGTGAAGTCTCATAAGAGCAAGAAATCATCGGCAGGATGATGACCTCATATCGAAAGCGTGACGGCTTTGCACCAATCCAACAGCTTGAAGAGCTCTTGAGTCTTGCAAACTCTACCTCTTCATTCTTACGGCAATGGTACGCCTTATGCCTCCAATGGGAGTGAAAAGGTTGCCAAATTATGATGAATGCTGAGCAGAGACGCGCAATCAAGGCTAGGGAATATGACCCCACATACGTAGCTCCTACCTCTTTAGGGTTATGGCCATCCTGCGTAACAAACTGCTTGACGACCATTTATTGGCCCATCCTTACATCAACCAAGTCCTTACAAAAGAAGAGCTACACGTTGCTAGCCGCCTCTAATTTGGTGATGTGCTACACAATGTCCTAACGTATATGTGGGAGCTTTCGCTCAACCGCCAAGACCCACGGACCACTTATTGTTCAAGCGTTCCAAGCCAGCTCTCATGGCTATCTCTCACCTAGCCGACACGCCGTCGATCCTACGAATGCAGTGAACTTCCCTTGATGCTTGATCGAGTGCCCTCCTCTCTCTCACACTTTGGTAGCTCCACGATTCTTGATGCTAGCTCAAGCATCCTCAAGCCTCCTCCTTCTCCAAGCCTCATCCTCCATAGCCGCGCACGCAAGAGAAGAGAAGGAAGGAGAAGAGGAGAAGGGGGGAGGAGATGGTGAAGAGCTTCACCCTCTTGATTCCTCACTCTCTCACGTGCTCACTCCCTCACACTCTCACACTCCCTCTCTCAAGAGCACACACAAGCAAGAAGAAGGAGAGAAGAAGAGAGAAAGAAGAAGACTAGTTTTGCCACACCAAAGAATGAGCTCTTCATTCACTTTTCAACTTTATATACAAAACCCTACTTCCCTTTTGGGCGGTCATTCCCTTTTTCCCTTTTTTACATGGCCGGTCATAGCCCAGGCTCTGTTTTCCATTGTTCTTTTCTCTTCCTTGCTTTCTTTTCACTACCCTTCTATCTTTACAAATAGCACGGGTGAGAGCCCGGCACTCTTTTACAAGATTTTAGAGTGCGCTTTTTATGCGCCTTTTCCTTTTTATGGTTGCCTTGGTCTTTGACGGTTGTCCTTGCACTTTTGGGCTTTTCTCCTTCTTTTCCTTCCGTCGGGCTACCTTCTTTTCGCCTTTGCCCTGCGTCTTCTCTGCCTTCTTTCGCTCCTGTCGTGTTGGGGTTAACATTGCCCCCCTCCTAGACGAGTGCCAGTCCCATGGCACTTACTGGCGGAGGGAGCAAGTGGTGGTAGGTGCTGAGGACTTCGAGGGGACCGGGGCTTGGGGTCTGCACTGGCGACTGGGTATGCGGGGGTTGGTTGGTGATGCCGCGTTGGGTGATTTTGCCAGCTCATTGGATGCTGGGTGGGCAATTAGCATGGGAGGTTGATGAAGAATGAATGCCACTTGGGTTGTGGTTGTCGATACCTGCAATTGAAAACCTGTCGGGTGGTCTCTCCCTAGGGGTGGTGCTAGTCTCTGTATTGTGCACAAGACTTAGTTTGGGAGACAGGTCGACGAACTCTGAGCAAGCTGAGAGTGTTGTCCTGCACTTGAGGACCCAAACTGTGAATTAGTTCTGTATAGGTATTATATGAGTGCCGTGCGTGTGCATATTTAATTATTACGTAGTTAGGAGACTGGGCGACGGGGGCCGCGTGGAGAAGAAGGGTGGTAATGGGGAGATAAAGTACACCTTTGACTGTGTTCAGGGTTTTTTTTTTTTTGGCCATGGTTACATGGGGGCAGCAATACAAGGGATAATGGGAGTTCTACCCCTCATCATCCGAATTATGGGGAAGGGTGGGTGGAGGCCGGGGGGCCTTGTTGAGGAACTTCTGGCTTAGCAAGTAGCCTTTAGTATGGAGGCGGGTTTTAAGGGTGGTGGTGGAGAGAAAGGGGTGATTGCACTGTGTGAACTTGCTGTCATTCATGTCTTCCAGCAGTGCAACACAAAAGGATGGCAAAAGGGCAGCACGCATCATGAAACGAGTCATGGTGGTGTTGTCTATGGCGTTGGGATCAAAATAAAGGGGCGGAAGGTGGCGCTCTTGGGATGAGGTTCCTGGTGTACTAGTATTCTAATTAATCTAAGGTAGTTACAGGTGGTGATGAAGGCTGGGTCAGGACAAGAAGAGAATTCAGTAAGGAATTTATTTATGGAGTTGTACAAGTCGGGCAGGGTGAAGAGAAGGGCGCTCCTATGGGAAGTGGAGTTGGCATTGTAAATAATGGGAAAGTCAAACCTGCCGTGGATGGACGGGTTAAAATCCACTCCTACCCTTCGAGGAAACGGCATAAAGGTGGGGTCGTTCCTTTCCGAAGGGAGGGTGTTGCAAAATGCCATCCACGCCTCCAGGTTGACGTCAAAAATGCGCTGCCTCCAGGTAGGTTGGGAACTATATCCTTCCACGGTGCGGGGTACGTAGAGGACTTTGTCCTGCCAAAATTCGCGGTCCTCGGTCCCCCAAGCAGTTGGGTGGGCCTCACGCTCTTCTAACCATCTAGCCTTGAGCCTTGCCCCCATGGCGATGACATCCTCCACCAACTGAATGGGTAGCACCCTATTCAAAGCGGTGGGCAACTCGAAGCGTAGGTCGAAGGGGTCCCAGCTATACTCCTGCTGCTCCCAGATGATCATCTCAGCACGGTACTCAGCGGGTGAGTCTTGGGTGCGCAGCGGGAAAGGGGCAGGCTGTTTCAGGGCGGGTCTGGCCTTGAGTTTTCTTCTTGCCTTCTCCACTAGTTCCTTCCTTCGAGTGGTGTGGGCCGCTCTTCGTTCAGCGGGTGCGTCATGGGATGGCACTTCGGTTTGTTGGGGTTGAGGGGGTGGCGGGGCATATTCCTCGTCCTGAGGCCCTAATTCAAGCTCGGGCTCACCCCCTTCCACTTGCTCCTCCTCCTATGTTTTTTCTTCAGTGAACCCCAGATCATCCATTTCCTGTGTTGTCAGTCCTGCTTATGCCAGACATTTCCTTTGTTCCTCCAGGCTCTGCGAGGGCCTCCTAGTTGCAGTGGTACTTGCAGGCCTGCCGTAAGGGCCTTGCGCGCAATGGTTAGCTTTCTCTGCAACTGATCATTGGTCTCTCCTGTTTCTGAGTGGGTGGTGTGGAGTAGCGTGTTGATGAAAGTGTGCTGCTGAGCCATCATAGCAAGTTGGGCTGCCTCTGCTTGGTTTTCAGCCATCACTTTGTCGCCCTCAGCCTTGGCCAGCCGGCGTGCTAGGTCTCGCACTCTCTACTCGTTGTGATTTGCCCACTCCTTTGCCCGCTTCTCCATGTCTTCCAGGCTCTCTCCTTGTCGGAGGGTCATTGCCATGAGCTGCTGTTGTTGGGCTTCGAGCTCCTGGTGCAAACGGGACTGCTCTCGGTGCTGCTCTGCAATCTGCTCGTTGAGTTGGTCCCGCATCGCCTGTAACCTGCGCACCTTTTCTGCCCTCAATTGATCCAGCTCTGCAATGTCTTCTCTAATTTTTTCGAGTTGGCTCTGCGCCTCCAAGTTAGTTGCAGATAGCTGGTCATTTCTGCGCTGAAGGTGGGCATTTGTCTCCCTTTCCTTGGTGAGACACTCCATCAGAATTTTCCTTCGTCCTTCCCAAGTAGCATCGCGCTCCTTCAGGGTTTTCAGCTCCTCCACCTCCTTGGTGCTGGCTTTCTCCTTAAGCACAGCAATTTCTTTTTGATACTCTGTTATTTGTCTTACTCTGTCCAGTTGGAGGGCAGCTTGCGATTCGCGCTCCGCTGCCAGCTCTTCCACCGCCACCCTCCTTTCCTGCCTCGCTATTTGCAACTGCGCGAGCAGCTCCTTTACATAGTCATCATAGTGGCCTGCTGGGGTGGGGAGTGGGGCCTGATCGTAGTAGTGGCAGTCTCCTCCACCTTTTGTCTTTTCTCCTCTGGCCCCTGCTCTAGCTCGGTCGTCGCTGCCCTTTTGGCCCGTGGGACTGGGGTGGCCTTGGCTGCTTCCCTTGCCAACTCTCGTTCCACTAAGAATTGTAGCCAGGTAACTATATTGCTTTCATCTACCTTTGTGGTGTGCATCAGGGCGGCTGTGTTAGGGGGCATCACCTTGAGGGGAGTGGCTTGCGTGGTTGGTGTGGGGGGAGGGGAGACGGGTCTGACCGGGTCTTTTCCCTTCCCTTCTGTAGGAGGCGGCGGCACGGGTTCCGGCGCACCAGTGCTGGGGCCGGGTGCTTCAGATTCGGATTGGTATGCCCTGCCCGCTCCCTCTATTTCTTTCCTACGTTGTTCCTCGATGGAGCGATGCGTTGCCAGCTCCAATTCTTCTTCTTCTCTCCTCCTCAGCTCTTTTTCTTTTTTCCTCTTCTTCTCTTACCGACTCTCTTCGGGCCCATTCGAGCTCCTCCTACTCTTTTCTCCTTCGCTCCTCCTCTCTCTTTCCATGCAGGGCTTTGGTCCGTTGCTCCGCTTCCCTTTCTGGTGCAGCCTGGCGCTCTTCCTCCTTGTCGGTGTCCGTCTCTGTTTCATCCGAATGTTCCTCCGGCTGGGGCTGGGATTGCGACGGCGATTCGCCTCCTTTTCCGCCGCCTCCCTGTTTGTCCTCTTCAGCACGTCCATGCCCTATTGCCTCGTGGAGGATCACAGCGAGGACACCTCCAAACCCTACGGTGTGTCAAGATTGTGGGAGAGAAGGAAGGAGTCTCGCTTGAAGCTTTCTTGCTTGCACAATGGGGGAAGACACACAAGGGTGGAGGCTGAAAACAGTTTTCCTCTTCTTAGTTGTGTAAGCCAAAAGAACTCAAGTACAAAGAAATAGAAGAACCCTAGATATGGGTCTCAAACCAAACTCAACTAACTAAGGTGGCATACTAACTGAGCCACGAACTAGAGTAGATAAGGATAGCTATCATGTAGCTATTATTTAGGGGCGGTGTACCAACCGCATCTGCAACTGACAAGTCGGTGACATAAATACACAACGGTCACCCTGGCGTATCACGAGTGGAGCTCGATATCTCAACACTCCCCCTCGAGCTCAATCCCAATTCCTGCACACCAAGCAGGTCTCTGAACTTGCGCAGCTTCTCTGTGCCCAATGCCTTCGTGAATATGTCAGCTACCTGATCCTCTGTGCTGACATAAACTAGATCAATAAGACCTAGTAAAACCCTCTCTCGCACATAGTGATAATGCACCTCAATGTGCTTTGTTCTAGCATGATAGACTGGGTTATTTGCCAAGTGTATACTACTCATGTTGTCACAATAAATGACAACTGGCCCATCTGTAGACTGATGCATATCATAAAGTAGCTTATGCAACCAAGCTACCTCACATGCAGCCATTGCTGCACCCCTGTACTCAGCCTCTGTGCTCGACAAGGCAACTGTAGGCTGTTTCTTGCTGCTCCAAGTGACTGCAGCACTCCCAAAAGAGAATACATATCCACTGGTAGATCGTCTATCAGAAATACTACCAGCCCAATCAGCATCAGTGTATCCATGCAACTGTATCTGAACCCCAGTCTCATAAAATAGTCCATACTGCAATGTGGACTTCACATACCTGAGTATGCGTCTAGCCGCATCCAAATGTGGTTTCCTTGGAGCCTGCATAAACTGACTTACCAATCCAACAGCATAGCTCAAATCTGGCCTGGTAATAGTCATATAAATCAAACTTCCTACTATGCGTCTGTACATAGTAGGGTCTTCTAGAAGCTCACCTGCATCTGTGCTCAGCTTCACATTTTGCTCCAAAGGAACTGAAATAGGCTTACAGCCTGTCATCCCATATTTGGACAGCATGTCCAATCCATACTGCCTCTGCAAGAGCTGTATCCCACTTGGTGATCTAATCACCTAAATGCCCAAGAAATAACGCAGCTCTCCCAAATCCTTCATCTCAAACTTCTGCTTCAATAGCATTTTCACATGAAGGATATCTTCAACACTGTCACCTGTCATAATCAAATCATCAACATAAATGACAAGTAGCATAATACCTTTCTCTGTTTTTCTCACATAAAGTGAGAAATCTGCCTTGGAAATCTGAAAGCCAATAGTGACAAGATACTGTCCTATCTTGTCAGACCATGCTCTAGGTGCTTGCTTCAAGCCATACAAAGCTTTCTTCAACCTGCAAACAAACTCAGGATGAACAGCATGCACATAACCTGGTGGCTGCTCCATATAGACCTCTTCTTTCAAATCACCATGCAAGAAGGCATTCTTTACATCCATCTGATGTAAAGACCATCCCTTTGATGCAGCCATAGCAATGACTGCTCTTACGGTTGCCATCCTTGCAACCGGACTAAATGTTTCTTCATAGTCAATGCCATATGTTTGTGCATACCCCTTGACTACTAATCTTGCCTTGTATCTGTTCACAGAACCATCTGCATTGTGCTTCACCTTATAAACCCACTTACAGCCAATTGCATTCTTACCTTTAGGCAAAGGTACCAATTCCCATGTAGCATTTTCTTCCAAGGCATCCATTTCTTCATCCATGGCTTTCTCCCATTTTTCTTTTCCCATGGCTTGCTCAAAAGAAGTGGGTTCTGGTTCATGTATCACCTTGACCATATATGCATAGTGAATGGCTGTAAATCCATCATATTTCAGCCTATCCACAGGATACCTAACTCTGGTAGACCTGCGCAAAGTGGGTTCACTCCCAGGTGCCCTCAAAACATCCCTGGTCTTCCTTACTCCAAGTGTAACAATAGAAGGAATACCCAACTCATCATCAATGCTCTGTTCTGAGCCACTGGATTCACCATCCACATAAGAGTGACCTGCATTCACATCAAACATGGGCTGATCAACCTTCTCTTTTCCTTTTCGTGATACCTGCATACCACTATCTGCATTGCTTTGAGAAGATTCTCCTGATCTCAATCTGCCTGTCCATGGCGAAGAATGTGAACCACTGCTAGAGGACGCTCCAGGTCCACTAATATTTTGTGACTGCTGCTGTGAATTCTGTGTAGCATTACCATTTTGTGCATCTTCATCATCAATCACATTTACTGGTTTATACCAGCTACTCATCTCATCAAAAACAACATCTCTGCTCACTGTAAACTTACGAGTAGAAGGGTTATAGCATCTATACCCTTTTTGCTGCAGAGAGTAACCAATAAAGATGCACTTCTCAGCTTTTGGATCCAACTTGGATCTCAGCTCATCTGGCACATGTACATAGGCAATGCAACCAAAAATTTTCAAATGAGAAATATCTGGTTTCCTACCAGTATACCTCTCCTCTGGAGTCATTCCATGTATTGCTACAGTGGGAGTCCTGTTCATTATGTAGACTGCTGTAGCAACTGCTTCAGCCCAATAAAAATCTGGCAAGTCTTTTTCATTGAGCATGGCACGAGATACCTCTCCAATATGCCTGTTTTTCCTTTCTGCAATTCCATTTTGTTGTGGGGTATAACTGCATGAATATTGCTGCTTTATGCCATGCTCCTGCAAGAACTTTGCAAACTCATTTGAGAGGTACTCTCCCCCTCCATCTGACCTTAGGCATTTTATTTGCAGACCTGTTTCTTTTTCAGCCATAGCTTTAAGAGTTTTGAAATGCCCAAAAACTTCACTTTTCTTTTTCATAAAATACACCCAAACTTTTCTGCTATAGTCATCAAAAAAGGTGACAAAATAATGACAGCCTCCAAGAGATGCAGCTTTAGTAGTCCACACATCAGAGTGGATTAATTCCAATGGCTTCTCACTCTCTTGAACATGTCTAGGAAATGGTTTCCTTGCTTGTTTTCCAAACTGACAGGCTTCACATACCTTATGCATTTCCGCAACCTTAAATTTCGGCAAACCTGCAACAATATTTTGGGCCTGCATTGATTTAAGTCGCTGTACATTAACATGACCAATGCGTTTATGCCAGATATCAATATCTGCAACTACACCGGTCCCATGTGCAAACATTGCTGCACTCAATTCAGACATGTCTGCATCCAACGTAAACATTCTGCCCTTCTTCTTTCCTTTTGCTATCAAGCGACCTTTATTTTTCATATCCTCAACAAAGCATCCATGAGGATTAAATCTGACCTGCAAGCCCTGTTCAACCATTTGACCAACAGAAACCAGATTCTTGGTGATATTCGGGACATGAAATACATCGGACAGGTATTTCTTTTTCCCATCCTGCATAGACAAGGGAATTTTTCCAATCTGCACAATAGGATGTGCAGTATCATCACCAGTCTCCACAAATCCTGGTTTTTCCATTTTCCTTGCATCCTCCATCCATTCTGCATGACCTGTCATGTGGTTTGATGCACCTGAGTCAACATACCATACATCATTGCTTTCTTCTGCACTTGTCACAGAATTGTTCATGTGCTGCACCATGAACAAATGCTCATTTCTGTCATCACCCTGTCTACTAGAAGATGCATAATTCCCTTGTTGCAGTTTTCCATTCATGATGTCATTCTGCTTTTTATAGCAGTCTTTAGCCATATGACCCATTTTACCACAGTAGTAGCATTCAACATTACTGTTTGCATTTTGACCTCTTTGCCATCCACCACGACCTCTTTGGCTCCCCCTGCCTCTAGAGTTACCACGTCCTCCTCCATAGGACTGGTTTTCTTGAGTTTGCTGCATATTCTGATTTCTACCACGGCCTCCAAATCGGCCTCCTCTACCTCTGCCTCTACCTCTTCCAGCATTTGAGTAGAAGACAGCTTCTTTTGAAGTTCCTCCTGAAGAAGATGCACCACCATTTCTCTGCTCCTCAGAAATTAGAAGAGCAATCAACTCCTCAAAATCAGGAAATCTTTCACGAACTGAAATGGATGTCCGAAACTGTGCATAATCCTTTCCTAGACCATTCAAGGTCATGGAAACTAAATCATCATCTTCCACTGGCGACCCAATGGAAGCAAGTGCATCTGCAATCTTCTTCACCTTCATGTGGTAGTCGTTGATGCTCATATTTTCTCTTTGCACATTGTGCAACTCTTGCTTGAGCTGCATTTTCCTGGCTTGTGTATTTGTGCTATACATTTTTGACAAAGTATCCCATGCCTCCTTTGGCGTACTTGCATCTTGAATATGCACAATCATAGAGTCTGAAATGCTGATAGACAGCCAGTACATAACTTTCATGGCTCTCTCATGCCATGTTTTAAATGCCTGCATTTGTTGTTGATTGGGAACATCAGGAAGAACTGGTTCTTCTTCATTTCCTGCAACAAATTCCCAATATCCTTTTCCCATAAGGAAATTCGTCATTCTAAACTTCCATGCCTGGAAGTTGTTATTGTCAAGCTTTTCAGTGACAATCTGTGAAAGAGAATCAGACGCCATTACAGAATACTGCAAGAAATTCTGTCACTGCAAAAAACACAGCTTCACCCTCACAAGGGCAAATCTGCAAAACTGGCGAAAGTGGTATTTGACCACACAATCACTTCCTAGTGACGATTTTGCATAAACAGGAACCAAGGATGATTCTGAAACTCCCAATGTCTTTGCGCACAAGCATACGATGCAATTTCTACAGTAACTTTTCACCGACCTGTAGAACAGTGGCTGCACAGCATAAAACTGAGCCTTTTCCTGAGTGCGTGCAGAAAACTTCCGTCTGCAAAACAGGCCCCAAAATGGCCTCAAATCAAAAAAACAAGGTCGCCCAGGGCTAAAGCCCTATCCCGCAGCATATGCTGCCCTCTTGCTTCACCGCGAAGGGCGTCTCAACCTGAGACAATGCACTCCTGCAATTTCCGGCTGTGCTACCTGCAGAGATCTGCTCCCAAAACAGAAAATGAAAGCAACACTGCTCCTCTTACCAGACCACCGCGAGCTTGGCTTGCTTTCTTGAGCTCCTTACCACGAACAAGGCTCTGATACCATGTCAAGATTGTGGGAGAGAAGGAAGGAGTCTCGCTTGAAGCTTTCTTGCTTGCACAATGGGGGAAGACACACAAGGGTGGAGGCTGAAAATAGTTTTCCTCTTCTTAGTTGTGTAAGCCAAAAGAACTCAAGTACAAAGAAATAGAAGAACCCTAGATATGGGTCTCAAACCAAACTCAACTAACTAAGGTGGCATACTAACTGAGCCACGAACTAGAGTAGATAAGGATAGCTATCATGTAGCTATTATTTAGGGGCGGTGTACCAACCGCATCTGCAACTGACAAGTCGGTGACATAAATACACAACGGTCACCCTGGCGTATCACGAGTGGAGCTCGATATCTCAACACGGTGGAGGCCTTGGAGGACGAGGCCTTGCGAGTCGATCGAGGCGAGAGGGATTCTCCTGCCCCGGCCCTTCCTCCTATTGCCAGGGCCTTTGCTGAGGCCTCGATCGTCCTTCTCACAAAGCCATTGAGGTTTACCTCATCCAGTGCCTGAGCTACGATGCTTTCGAGTAAAGGTACATTTATCCTGGACATGATGCTATTGTACCGTTGACTCGAAAATAGGGCATGCATCATTTTTGCCTGCAGCTGGATCTCTGGATCAGGGATGTCTGCCAAGTTGACTCCGTCGTTGGTGTGGACTTTCACCTTGTCCATTTCCAACATGGCGTAGACGTCCCTTTTCGGCTTCTTCTCCACCTTGTTCGGAAGTTCCAAAGCTCGTTCTACCAGTTCAGGGGTCAGCTCAACCTGCACCTGTTTGGTGGCTCCTACGTCCCGTACTGTGATGGTGCCTCTGTTTTTGTTGAAGGTGCGTAGGAACTCTGCGCACAGGGCATAGTCTATTCTCCGGCCCACTGCTTCCAAGTACCGTTGTAAGTGGCATTGCTCCATGATCCGTCGCACCACTGGTTCCTCAATAACCACATCCTCCAAGTTGAATATATGGCGGAACTTTAGCTGATTGAATGCTCTGATTTCCACCGTGAGGCCGTACCGCGCATGTTCCTCCTCCGAAAAAGGGAGTTTGCCCACTTTGTCTTGGCCTGCCATGGTCACTACCTGTACATCCAGTCAACTCGCTCCTTAGTATTTCTGGCAACCAATTTGTAGGACAACCATAACAGATTTCATCATTTATAATCATGATTTTTTTTTCCTTTTCAACTTCTATCACCTGTTCCTGCATGGCATTTTAATTTGGAGCTTTTTCATGCGTGGTTCACTTTTAGTTTTAACTTTCATGCTTGGTTTACTTTTTAGATTTACTGATTTACTGCCCACTACTGCCCCACTGATTTCCTACCCACCTTTCCCTGGAGGAAAAGAAAAATACGTCCCAGGATTGGGGTGTGGGCTCCAGGTGTTCAGGTTGTTTTGTGGAGGAGCCAATCGTAGAAGTTGGGGTTATATTCGAGGTGTGCAGCGTGGTCCAGGTCACAAGGTCGGATGCCTACATGGGTGACGTATGTGAGGACATCGGTAAGGAAATCTCCGGAGTTGATCCGACTTGCGATGTGGAGCTCTTCTTCTGTCAGGATGCGATCGAGATAGGGGTGTCCTAAGATATGATCGTCCATGGTTCAACCTCAAAGAGTGGTTAACACTCGATACGAGGTAGGCGCGACGTATGTGGGATCATACTCGGCCGTCTTGATGGCTCGGCGTTGTTCGGCGTTGGTCATTGTGCGGCATCCTTCTGTTGCCCACTTTAATCGAAGAGTGTACCATTGCTTCAAGAAGGGAGATTCGGTGTCCGTGAGGTGGGACATCCTTGATGTTTCTTGGTTAGTGAGGCTGGACATCGTGCGCAGGTCAAATGATGGGATGAGGCGTTGCCTAATGGCTTGCTCTTCGGAGACCTCGCGAGCGAGTAGCTCAGCGCGGCAGAGCGTGAAGCTTGTGCGAAGGCGAATTCGAAAGTCTCCCAAGAGCAAGGCATAGTGCACACGTCCATTGCAAGGGGTTCCGCTAACAGTCCCAAGTCTAGGCGGTCATAGCTAAGGGCCAATGCCACAAAAGTGGCGTCGAGTTGTTTGATGCAGTCCACAACGTCAACCCCCGTGTCCTCGGCGAGGTCCGCGGCCAGCGTTAGGAATGACTTCCGTTCATAAGAAGGCTTAAGGCCGTCAGGTGGTTGAGGTTTGCTGGGGCAAGAGATTCGGTAAGAACAGAGCTGCCGATGGGGGCCTGTTTGAGTCAGCGGCTCGTCCAACGGTTGAATGAACGGGTCAGGGTTGATCTTAGGAACCGTGCTAGGGTGGTCGGCAGGGCTATTGGGTTGCGGGCCAGGGTGGTTGGGTGATACCACCGGCAGTAGTGGCCGGTGCTTGGGCCGTTGGGTGTGTATGACGCATGTGGGATGACTCTCAAAGGAGTCGGATGACTGGGATGGATTGTGCGGTTCGTGGTCTTGAAGTGTCAGAGGACCGGACTTTGCGATTGACGTAGGAGCAAGGCTTGTGTCAGTTGGGACCTTGGGGATCCACAGCAAGGCATTCCCTTCATAGTAGCCTTGTGCACGCAGCAGGGTTTTAGAGACCCATATTTTCTTAACCATGCGGCGCTTGGAATGATGGCATTTTGGTCTTCTAGGTTTAGGTTTGTATGTGTTTCGCGGATCCGCGCATCTAGTTGTAGACTGATCCCGCAGCTTTTTCGGCACCCAGTGCAAGAGAGTCTGTTGGGGTTTTGCCTTAGGTTTGGCGGGTTGCGGTGCATGGGGATCTGGGTGTAGTAGATATGCACGGCCCTCTTGCTTAGTCCTGTGTGCAACTATTTCTAATGGTGGTCCGTTGAGCAATGCTAGGGTTACGAGGCGCTGGTTGAAAGTCGTGACAATTGCCACATTTTCGATTGTTAGGTGGATGCGTTGTAACTCATAATCAACATTGCAGCGGGTCTGCTTTTTAAAAGTTCGCCAGAGCAGTGACTCTGCGCCTGCCTCCTTGGCATCGGGTAGGACATAGAATGACATGGGAATAGTTTCAGTCTCGATAGAAACTGCAACCCTGCATGTGCCAAGGAGCGGGTAGGATTGGGCCCCATATGGGTTCAATCTGGCTGCTGTGGGATGAAGTGTTGGAGCGCCAAGTTGGGTCCAATGCTCATGCATCAAGATGTTAAAATCCACCCCCTCGTCGATCAGGGCGTTGAAGGAGCACGTTTGCTTGGCCGTGACCATGATGCGGAGGTAGGCGGGTTCTACAAGCTCGTCCTCATTTTCTTCGATTTCTGTAAGTGTGGCTACTCGTATTTTAACGAGCGTTTCCACCATTGGTTGTTCATGCAGTGGGTGCGTGGGCGGATAGTACTTTTTGATTCGACTGCCGTTAAAGAAGCCGATTCCCTCTCCATCCAGTGTTTCCAGCTCGACATTACCAGTACGGCTGATTGCGCGGACCTTAAAGGGCCCAAGACCTCTGAATTTCATCTTCTGTTTGTGTCCTTTAACTGAATAGAGGAGCACTAGGTCGCCCGGCTCAAACTCTCGTTGCTTGACGTGCTTGTCAAACCAGGTTTTGCGTCTAGCTTTCTCACAAATAAGCGCATGGGTGGCTAGCAGACATACCTCCAATAGGCGTTCTAGCTCGACTAAGCGTTGCGTCCATGCCTCCCTCCCCTCCCATCATTCTTGTAGTGCTATCCGCAAGCTAGGGACAAAGAATTCTAGGGGGAGAATAGCTTCGGTCCCATAGGTTAGCCTGAAAGGCGTTTGTCCGACGGCCGTCTTATAAGCTGTTCGGTAGGCCCACAGGGCCGCCATCAACTTGTTATCCCAGTCACTTCGTGAGGTTGAGACAACTTTGGTCAGGACAGTGATGAAAATTTTGTTGGTTGACTCAGCCTAGCCGTTAGCCTGAGGGTAGTATGGTGAGGATTTGCGATGGATGATGAGGAATGTGGATAGGAGATGGGCTATCACTTCGTTGATGAAGTGCGTTCCCTGGTCGCTGACCAATTCGATGGGGCACCCAAAACACGAGATCACTTGTTCCCATAAAAACTTGGCAGTTGTCCTAGCATCATTTTTCCGCGTGGCTCTCGCCTCCGCCCATTTGGTGAGGTAGTCCGTGGCTACCACTATATATCTAGCCTGTGAATATTGTGCCGCAGGGCTGATGGGTCCTATAAAGTCAATACCCCACTTTTCGAAAGGTTGGCGAGCGATGACCGGGGTTAACTCCATCTGATCTTTACGGATTGGGACCCTCGTCCATTGGCATGGATCGCAGTGTTTGACAAATTGTGAGGCATCCCGGAAAAGCATGGGCCACCATAGCTGGGACTGCAACACCTTCCGTGCTGTCGTATCCCCGCTAAAGTGTCCTCCTGCAATGCCGCTGTGCGCCTCTGAGAGCACATCGTGCATCTCATGCTCACATACGCATCTACGTAGCAGACCATCTTGCCCTAGCCTATAGAGCTGGCCTGCAATCAACTGATAAGGCTGGATTTTCAGGATTAATCGCCTAAGTCGTGCCCGTTCCATTGGTCGTTCGGGCAGCCCATGCTCGAGTACTTGGACTATGTCGTCTGCCCAATATGGTGTCAGGTTGGCCCTGAATAGGTCTTTTTCGCTGGACATGCGGAATAAGTGGCTGTCTGGTAATTCGTCCACTATGCCTTGTCCAGCAGCTTCTCCTGTGGGTATTCGGGACAGATGGTCAACCATGTAGTGTTGTTTTCCCTTCCGTACTACCACTGAGAAGTCGAACTCTAGGAGCAGGACAAGCCATCGTGCTATACGTCCTGTAGCGCAAGGTTTGTTGACCAGGTAGAGCAGAGCTCGATGGTCGACAAAGAAGGTGAAGGGGGTGGCAAGCAGGTAATGCCGGAACTTCTTCACGGCGAACACCATAGCTAATCCCTCCCTTTCTGTTGTTGAATAGTTCATCTCTGTTTCAGTGAGCTGCCTACTTGCAAAACTCATTGGGTAATCTAAGTTATGCTCACCCGGTTGGCATAGCACCGCCCCCACGGCGAACTTAGAAGCGTCGATGTGTACGTGGAACGGCATGGTCCAATCTAGGGGTCGTAGGATAGGTGTTGTAGTTAGGGCTTTTTTCAGTTCCTCGTAGGCTCGCTGGCAGGCTTCGGTCCACTCGAAGGCAATTAGCAGCTTGTACAATGGCCTAGCGATCAGCGCGTAGTTTAGTACAAACCGCCGGTAGTATCCTGTGTGACCTAAGAAGCATTGAACCCCCCTATAATTACTTGGGGGTGGGAGGTCCACGATAACCTTGACCTTTGAGAAGTCCGTGGCAATGCCGTTCTTGGACACCACGTGTCCCGGGATGCAACCGTGCTTTACCCAAAATTGACATTTCAGGGGGTTGAGAGAGAGACGATATAAACGGCACCGTTCAAAGACTGCGCGGAGTTTTTCGAGATGCTGGTTCCAAGCCGAATGGACACACAGGTCATCGACAAAGACCTCCAACTCCTTGCGAAGCATATCCTTGAATATGGTGCACATGAGGCGTTGAAAGGTGGCGGGGGCATTGGTTAGCCCGAATGGCATGACTACATAGGCAAAGATGCCCCACTCAGTGGCGAAGGCGGTCTTGTGCCTATCTGCAGGGTGCACTTGCACCTGATTGTATCCCGAGAAGCCATCCACGAAACTGTAGGCTTCCTCACCTGCCACCCTCTCAAGCATGTGCTCAGTGTATGGTAAGGGGTAGTTGTCTCTCTTTGTCGCTGCATTTACTTTCTTATAATTGACGCACACTCGAATCTTGCCGTTTTTCTTCATCACAATGACTATGGGTGATACCCAGTCCGTGTGCTCAATTTCGTAAATGAACCCGGCTTGCATTAACTTGTCAATTTCCTCCTTGACAGCATGGGCGTGCTTGGGATTCATGGGGTATGGTCGCTGCTTGACCGGCATTGCATCCGTCGTCATGGGTATGTTGTGAGTCACAACACTCGGGTCCACCCCTCGTAGCTCGTCTAGGGACCAAGCAAACACATCCCGGTACTCCTGCAAAAGAGTGATGAGGTTGGATTCTTCCTCCGTGGTCAGGTCCTCAGCAATGAACACCGATCAGGGTGTTTCCCGTTCCAGGGCTAGGTTTATCTCCTTGACCTTGGCTGGCCCTTCGATGGGTTCGCGGATTTGCCCTTGGCGTTTGGCACTCAGCAGAACCACCACCCTGTCCCCTTTTTTGAATTTCGAAAAGCGCTTAGGGAGGTCTCGCGGCTTTCGTTGTTCTTCCGATCGCACGTCGTTGGAGCACTCTGTTTTATTCTATCGTAGTCGTCGGCGCCTTAGGTGGATGGGCAGATCTCCCCTGGTGCGTCTGGCCATGGGTGTCCTAGCGATTTCCAGGTCATCCTCCGAAGTAACTTCAGATTCAGAGTCGAATTCCTCATTTTCACTAGGGGAGGTGGTCTCTCCTGGCGGCGGCAATTCGGAGGGCGACTCGATTCTAAGCAGGGCTACCGCTTTTGGTTGGGTCAGACCGGCCTGCTTAAAATCCACAGCCCCCATTTGTTCCAACCACGCATGATCGCATTTCGCACACATGACCCCTTGGTCCATCCAAAGGGCCGGCCTCGGCTGTGGTTTTGCATTCGCTCGGATTTGTTCAATCTCTCGCCCTTCGGTATCATATTCTACTGTGTCCATCTCACCCTCACTTTCTTCATCGAAGGGTTGGCAATCTTCGTATTCGTCGCCGGAATCCGCCTCGCTAGACTGCGCATCGTTCTCCAAGGCCTGTTCTGCCTCATTTTGTTGGTCGGGGACCAATGCCCAGTTGTATCTGAGATTTAGTTTGTGCACTCTGGTCCACTTCCATTCGGGTTGTTCCAAGAGGTCTTGGAGAGGCTTGAGATTGGCGGCTGAGTTGCACTCCAGTCGGTTTGTTAGTGTCCCAGTATCCCTTGAAGTTCTCTCCTATTGGTTGGTACTAGGAAGGCGACAGGTTTAGGTCCGTCATGGAGGCTTGCTGCCATCATGTAGACAGGTGTGGGCTGTGTTTTTCTTGGCTTGCCAACTGTTTTGACAGCTTCCTCGTACGCTTCTTGATCTGAGAATGGTAAATCAAGCGTAGCGAGAACGTGCATCCAATCCCGCTCGTCCTCCGGGCAAGGGATATACTTCGTCAAGGACCCGCGGGGTTCCTTGTTCTGGCCGGTTCCTTTGAGTAGAGTGGAGATGGTATCTAGGTCAACTGGTGAGGTCTTCCAAGTGTCCATCTCTATTCTCACAGCGTCAGCTCGGTTGCCCAAGAAGATCAGGTTGTTACCCCAGACTTCGATAACTCTGGCATTGCGCATCCAGGGTCGACCCAATAAGATGTCATAGTCTACTCCCTTCATGACGATGAAGTCGACAGAGAACTGGATTCCTGCAATCTTCACTAGCCAACTCTTCAAGACCCCGAATGGTCTTACTCGCATGCCATTTGCTAGTGTGACGTTAAACCGGGCAGTTTCGACGGGCGGGTTTCCCCACTTCTGTAGCACTGCATAGTTGAGCACACTGACCCCTGCGCCTGTGTCCACGATCCCCCTTCTCATTGTGTCCCCTAGGGCTAGGACTGGCAGGACTGCGTGCATTTCTGAGCCCTCCCAGAAGGCATTGATGTGCAAGGACTTAGGGCTTGAGTGTAGCGTCAAACTTGGCAAGTGCGTTTCCGCATCCTGGTCTTGAGCATTTCCTGGCGCTTGCTCGTGCGGTCTGTCAATCCACCGCTTGAGATCTTGCCACAGGGTCGAGTGCTGCCTGAGCAGCTCTCCCAGTGCAACCGTTACAGGGGTGGTCACTAGTGTGGTTAGGAGATTGCTAAACCCCTGTCCTGCTCTATGTTCAGACTGTCCGGGCCAATGGCCACGGCTGTCCTGTGGTTCTGTTACGTCTAGGCCTGGCCTTGTCCTTGTCGGTACTACTTGTGGCGTAGCCGCCTCGGTAGACTTAGGGTGGGGTAGCAATGATGGTGCACTCATGATGGAGAGGTCCTCAATCTCATCCTCCGTGATGGGCGCGATGTCCTTGAGGTGCTGTTGAGCCTCCCTCACCCATTCCTTTACCTTTTCTATGGCTTCCAATTGCCGCCTGGGATGTGGGTATTCCCCCACCTTAGCGCTCTTCGGTTGCGCAGTTCTAGGGGCTGAAGTTTCTGCCTCTGCGTCTGAGACTTTCTTGCCGTGGAGCAAGGTCGTGATGTTGTCGGTTTTTAGTGCGACCTTAGCCTCTGACCTCTTCTTTTTCCGCCTATGGCTTTTCTTTCCTACAAAGACAGCGTCGAGGTTGCTAGGTCCTGGCAGAGAGACGCCGGCCTGCTTTGTTTGTGCTCGGGTCATCACTCGTAGAGGGATAGGTGTGGCCTCTCCATCGGGGTTTTCAACACCAAACAGTCCCAGCGGGACGGACGGCAAATTAGCCGTCCCAGAAGGCGGCTTCCGCTTTGGGAAATCTATAAAAAGATGAGTGATTCCGCACTCTGCACACCTTTGGTCGGCTTTGTCCCTATTTTGCTACTCTCTTTCTGGGCACCTTGACGAGACGTGGCCGGGATGTCCACATGTCCAACAAGTGACTGGATCCGGTGGCTGCCCTCCCAGGCCTCTACCCCGTCCTCGTCCTAGTGCCATCACCGGTACTAGTCGATAATCCATGAGGATTGCATTGCCCTCGTTGTCATGCGAGACATACGGGTATATGTAGGTTTCTTCATCACTGGGCTCCTCTACGTAATGCACAGGAGCATCGCTCGGTGGGTGGGTCACATAGGGACTAGGCGGCCTAGGGATACCGGTAGGGTTCATGTCCAGCCTATGGACCGCTGGCTTCGTATCGTTAGGTGTTGGTAGGGCAAGAGGAGCTCCCCTTCCGTAGAATGGCTGTGGCCTGTTAGCCGAATAGAGCTGGCCGTAGGGCTGCGTGTACGGCAGTCTTCATGGTAGTCTGCAGTGTGCGGCATCATGGCCGAACCTTCCGTAGTTGGTGCAAGGTCTCGACCTAGGGTCCTAACATTCTGCTGGCAGGTGGTTTCCTCCGCAGTACACACACTGGGTATGCTGACGCGTAGGTCGCCTTAACATGTCCTGTATTTTGGCCAGTTCTATCTTGACCTCGGCCAAGCCATGGTCTGCCTCGGCGGACTTCCCCTTATCGTGGGATGACGTGTTGGATCGCTCGCTAGAGGTTGGCGTTCGTTCTAAACTCCGTGGGTTGACTTCTTCCGGGTTCGAGCTCCTGGAGCTCCGCTCCCTCAGCTGGTCATCGACCCTAATGGCCTCCTTGAAAACTCTAGCCACCACGTCCCTTTGCACGCTCGAGTTGCTCGCTAGTGCTTTGTACAATTCTTCATCCCGAATCCCGCTGATGAACACGGTTGACACTGCCCTGTCGGTCGGTCTTTCGCACATGGGATTCTCTTAAGGAGACTTCTAACGTGGGTGACGTAGTCGCGGATGCCCTCCTTCTCCTTCTGCTTGACGTTCATCAGACGCACTAGCAGGTTGTCAGAGTATCCGGGTTCGGCAAATCTCTTAACGAAGAGATCCTTGAGGTTATTGAAGTTGGCTCGTTCTACATTATCTAGACTTGTATACCACGTCCTACCCTTATCGCTTAAGCAAAGTCCGAATGCTTGCGAACGCTGGGTCTGGTCATTGAGGCTATTGGCTTCGCAAACCTGCTCGAACTGCTCGACAAAGCTGTACGGGTCATCCGGTGGTTGGTACTTGTCGAGTTGCTTAGCGACAATAGGTATTTTGGCCCGGCTCTTTGAGCCCTGGGTTGCCCCTAGTCTTGCAAGTAGCGAGGTTGCTAGTGCAGCAACATTTTTTTCCGTCGCGGTGTTATCGAACAGCCGTTTCATGAGGAGCTCGCCTAGCGTCAGGTCTCCCTCGAGTGCTCTCTCCTGGTCTGTTCGGTTTCGGCCAGCCAAGTTCAGCACTCGCTGCACCTCATGCAGCTCCATGCTTTGCCTTAGACTCCTGGCTTGTTGGTCCCTATTATAATCTGCTATGCCCTGCAACGCCTTGCGGGCTAGCCTCCTCTCCTCCTCTAGGTCTGCAATAATTGCCTCCGCTGTCTTGCCATGGTGTTCGTACCGGGCGTGCGCATCGTAACTGCTCACCATTTGCTGTGTGGCTTCTGGAAACGTGCTAACATCTAGCTCCCCCGCAAACCGATGATCTGGAACTCCCTCTGTCATGGTGAAATCCTCACGCCTGGTTGTCAGTCAAATCCTTGTCGTTGTTGCTCCTTGCTTGATCCTGCCCTGCACTCTGTGCGTCTGTCACGCTTGGGTTTTCTCCTAGTGGTGGGTTTTTTTTTTTTGCAATTTATCTGAGTGAGTTCTTTTTAATTTTTGAATGCAGTGCTCAACTTAGGGCCACTCGTAATTGTGTTATCCTTGTGCACTCGTGCTCAAACAGGCTTTCGACTTTCCTAAGTGTTCTTTAAGTGCGGAAATTCGATCAAAGTGCTGTGAGTGCTTTCCCTGTGTCTTGCCCACTCTTGTTCGTTTTGGGCCTAACAGGCTTTACTACTCTATTCCTGGCCGCCTCATGGGTCACAGGGCCCCATACTGCTTCCTGTTGCACACGTGGGGGGTGGACCACTGGGGGAGTGCCCCAGTATGCTCCTAGATGGGTCAGGTTTTGTTCTGGGTTGACTCTAGGAATCGGATGTCTGATTTACCAGTGGTCCGATTTACCAGTGGTCCGATTGTGGGGATCGGACCAGGTATGTCAGGGCAAAGTGGGGGTCTTAGGGCCTGCGTGTCCAATTCTCAAGAATCGGACGGGCGAGTGTGCGAGGAATCGGTCCGATTCTAGGAGGTCCGATTCTAGGAGGTCCGATCGGACATGGTCCGACTGGTGACGTGTATTACTCCGTCCGATCGGACCGAGTGGGTCCGAGTCGGGGCGTCCGAGTGGTCCGAGTGGTTGAGTCGGACGAGTTGGTCCGAGCATCCGATTTTAACAAAAGGGACTGGTCAGTCTGAGTGCCACGTGGCACGTCCGATCGAACCAGTTAGTCCGAGTTAGTGATTAAACGGGAGGTCCGATCGGACGATTGTCCGAGTGTCCGATTCTGGGAATCGGACACTGGGCCGGCCGTCTGATTCCGTCGGTCCGATGGGTCGCGCACACCGATTTGCTCGATTTTCACTAGGTGTATTATCCTATTGGTTGTGCGATTACCCCGCGACAGAGTTGGAGTGGGGCGGACGAGATCGATTACCTGAAGTCACCGAATGCAATGTCCTCCTAGCTCCAGTCGATCAGACAGCTGCCCAGCTCGCTCACTCTCTCACTCTCTGTCTCTTTCGCTCTCTGTTGGTTGGAAATGGGGTCCTCCTGCCCCCCCCCCAGAGTTTTATACTCTGCTAGTTCTGCCCTACACCCTCCAGGTTCCTTCCCTGGTGTTCCTTATGCCATTACCTTGCATCTACTCCATTTTTTCCCTTTGTTCCTATGATTTCTCCCTTGTTTCACAGCAGCAGCCCTCTGCCTTTTCGTGTGTGATTTCCTACTGCTAATCTATCCTAAACACATCCTGAATCGAAAACAAAACACTGAACCAATTTCTCCATGTTTTCCAGTCATTAATAACCAGATTGTTTAAAAACACTTACCTGTTCTGAAGATCAAAAACACCAGACTTCCTACCTATCTCAAGCTCCATTTCAGGGTGAATGCCCTACTTCGGTGCTCGATATGGGGCGTGCAAGTGCTCGAGCTTGAATTCGTTGGTCCCGGCAACGGAACCAAAATGTGGGAGCTTTTTCTCAACCGCCAAGTCCCACGGACCGCTTATTGTTCAAGCGTTCCAAGCGAGCTCTCATGGCTATCTCTCACCTATCCGATGCGCCGTCAATCCTACGAATGCAGTGAACTTACCTTGATGCTTGATCGAGTGCCCTCCTCTCTCTCACACTTTGGTAGCTCCACGATTCTTGATGCTAGCTCAAGCATCCTCAAGCCTCCTCCTTCTCCAAGCCTCATCCTCCATAGCCGCACGCGCAAGAGAAGAGAAGGAAGGAGAAGAGGAGAAGGGGGGAGGAGATGGTGAAGAGCTTCACCCTCTTGATTCCTCACTCTCTCACGTGCTCACTCCCTCACACTCTCACACTCCCTCTCTCAAGAGCACACACAAGCAAGAAGAAGGAGAGAAGAAGAGAGGAAGAAGAAGACTAGTTTTGCCACACCAAAGAATGAGCTCTTCATTCACTTTTCAACTTTATATACAAAACCCTACTTCCCTTTTGGGCGGTCATTCCCTTTTTCCCTTTTTTACATGGCCGGTCATAGCCCAGGCTCTGTTTTCCATTGTTCTTTTCTCTTCCTTGCTTTCTTTTCACTACCCTTCTATCTTTACAAATAGCACGGGTGAGAGCCCGGCACTCTTTTACAAGATTTTAGAGTGCGCTTTTTATGCGCCTTTCCCTTTTTATGCTTGCCTTGGTCTTTGACGATTGTCCTTGCGCTTTTGGGCTTTTCTCCTTCTTTTCCTTCCATCGGGCTACCTTCTTTTCGCCTTTGCCCTGCGTCTTCTCTGCCTTCTTTCGCTCCTGTCATGTTGGGGTTAACAGTATATCACGCAAGCATCCATTAGACTGCATGAACTTGACCATCATGCCCAATTGGAATACAACCCAAATTT
Organism: Lygodium microphyllum; assembly: GCF_053477565.2. Taxonomy (NCBI): domain Eukaryota; kingdom Viridiplantae; phylum Streptophyta; class Polypodiopsida; order Schizaeales; family Lygodiaceae; genus Lygodium; species Lygodium microphyllum. The sequence goes on along the minus strand of NC_141154.1, from coordinate 65,278,772 downwards.
CTACCAGTGGTGGCTATTATCAAATTAAACACACCACTATGTGCTTTAATGCCCTTGCCTCATCTTATTCAATCCTAGGAAGGATTTTCATCTTTCCACGAGGGGAGGGGGAGGGGGAGGGGGAGGGGGTAAGGTGATCAGGAAAACATAACACTAAGAAAAAACATAATGAATAGTTGAACTACGCATAGAAATGTAAGAGCAAAGCGCGCTTGGAAAATTCATGTATTTTCCTTCAGTTTGTTATTTCTTAAATTTCACATTCTCATGCAGCTTTTATAATTGTTTAATTCCTTCAATAATGTCATAATTCAGTCTTGCCTACCCCATCAATACTAATTATGGGTACTGTTGCATGGCAGGTACCCACAATGGCAGGACAGGAAAAAGGCAGTAAGCTTCCATTCATGGAAGAAGAACAAGCCAAGTATGTGGAGACACGAGGATTTAATCAGTTCACCTTCAAGCACACTCTAAACTTGGACGAAGCCATCCTATAGGAGCCAGCAATAAAGTAGCTAGTGCCCTCCGAAAGTGTGGAGAAAGTGGGACAAGCAGTGGATTACAATGCTTGCGCAGAGTTCCTGAGGAGTTTTGATGCTCGTAGGAACTGTGGCACAGTGACAGTAAGAAGAGGGGATGTGGCCCACCAGGTGGAGGTACCTCTTAACACTGAAGTGGTGGAGAAGGCCCTTGGCTTGGTCCCCAAGGCTATAAAGAATCATAGAAGAGATGTGTATGCCATGCTGGGGATGAACAGGAGCGAGGTGTGCACAGTGGATGGAGAAAGTTTGGTAGACATCCCAAAACCGGAAGTAAAGATGCAAGCAAAGATGGTCCACGCCCTCTTCTCAGGACAGAGATACAATGCTTTGATGAACAGGATCAGTGTCCCGGTGTTGGAAAGCATAGCGACAGGGTCCCCTGAGAAAGTGGATTGGAACGGGTTCATCATAAAGACCATCAAGTCAGTAGCAAAGGCCCTTGCTACGGGTACATCAGCAGAGCTGGAGGAGAGTCCCCAGCCTCTACAGCGAGATCAGCCTGCAAGAAGTCCTCTGCCAAGGCTTCTACCATCAGATACGGTGGTGTACTGATGGCCATTATTCACGAGGCCACCAAGAAAGCAGGGGGAATCAAAGAGATAGTAGCACCCTCCCGGCCACTGCATCATGAGGAAGGCAGATCTAGTGAACGCACCATGAGTGACAGAGAAGTACCTGAAGCACTATCCACTCAAGCTGAAGCTAGGGCACAAGGAAAGGTAAAGACTGCCAAGATCCAAAAACAAAAGAATGAAAAGATAAGAAAGGAAGAGAAAGCTAAGTTGAAAAGAGCACAAGAAGAGTCCAAGAGAATGGAGGAGGAATGAAGGAGAAAAGAAAAGGAAGAATTCAAAAGGATCAGAGAAGAATCAAGAAGAGTCGAGGAGGAGAGAAAGAGAAGAGTTGAAGATGAAGCTGAAAACACGAGGAGGAAGGAAGCTGCGGATTTGGCAAAGGCAACTCAGAGGTTCATGGAAGAGACCCATGGAGGGGGAGAGATGAACCCACTAAGCCTGCATCATGAGGCTAGAGTTAGTGGCAGTGTAGAAACAGGCCCAGTGGTTGCAGGAAAGGGCAAGGCCCCACTACACCCCCTCCCCTCTTCCTCGGTGCCACTCCCAACTGAAACCACACCCACCATGCCACTAGAGTTGGTGCTAGGTGTGGACACCGCTCAATTAATGGAAATGATACAGCTCCTGGCTAACAAAGTGGTGGAGATTACCCATGAAGCAGGAACAAAGAGGCCAGCTGCAAGCAGCAGATGCAGAATCACGGCAAGAGCCTAAGCGGTAGAAGCTGCAAGCATCAACCACTACATCCCCTCTCACAGCGTCACCAGCAATAGATTACAACCCATATGTGGCTCAGCTCCTCACTCAATCGAGTAGGGCCAGAGAGGAAAAGAAAGTGGCCTTGGTAGAGCTAGACGTTGAAAAGGAAACCTTGGCAACTTTGAGGCTCAACGTGTCCAAGCAAGCCACAGATCATCAAAAAGAGCTTAAGGCCCTAAAAGAGCAGTTGGATGCCAAGAGTAAGGAAGCTCAAGAGAGTGAGGAAGGAAGCTCAAGAGAGTGAGGATCATTTGAGGCAAATATTGGAGGAGGAAGAACAGGATGCATTAGCTCTTCTAAAGATTCAGAAAATGTTAATTCAGCAATATGATGAGCTAATAGAAAGGACCGCTCGCTTGGAGAAGCACTGGCAAGAAGAAAGCCAGGATTGAGAAGAGCAATGTCGGGAGCAAGAGGACGCCCTGGCATTCCGGCTATGGTATGAAATAGAGGAGCAAGGAAGACTAGAAAGAGAGATCCAAGTTCTAGAGCAAGAGGCAGGATGCCACAGGAAGAAGCATACAAGAGCTGAAAGATGACATGGAAAACACAAAAAGTGATGTGGAAGCTCTCATGGCTATGGCAATAACAGAAAGAAGACTGCACTTTGCAGAGTTAGAAAGCCGTGACCATATCCGGAAAAAACTGTCGAAGAGATTCGCAGAGGCAAAATTGCAGTTTACCATTACGGAACAAGGAAGAAAAATAGTAGAAGAGCAGCTGAACTGCCGTAATAAGGAGAAGGCGCAGATGCTAGACTTAGTGAATGAGTAGCAACAGGTGGTAGTGATGTTGTCTTGAGAAATGGAGGGAAGGAAAAAGATGGAAGAAAATGCACGAAAATGGGAGTAGCACAATTTCAAAAGAGTGCGTGGACTAACAGAACACCTAGCGGCAAGTGAATGAGAAAGAATGTTTGCGGAATCAAGAGCAGAGGCTCCCGAAGTGTGCTTAGACACTTAGAGACAAGCCTTTTTGAGCACGATGCTGAATGTCACCCAAGTTGAAGGCAAGGACTAAATGGAAAGGATGAAGAGGAAGTTAGAATTGACATCTCGTGCCTTGAGATATGGCCTTCAAGAACACACCCTTCCAACCGGCACAGGTATTACTGCGGTACAACAATACAGTTACCTACGGCAAGCCAACCTTTCCATTGACGAGCTCAGGGAACTAGGGTTTGAAGGACAAGTGCAACAGCCACCACTTGAAGACCAGCCAGCGGTAGAGCAAGCCACGAAAGAGGGGCCGGACTTTGAGCAAGAATTCAAGGAAGAACAGCACAAAGAGCCCAGTCCGCCCCCTACCTGAATTGCCACCGGAAGAACAAGAAGGGGCACAAATTCTTAAACATGTAATAGCAGCCCGAAGAAGAAGGCAAGAGCTTGCAGAGCAAGCCTAGAGGAGAGCGAGAGTACGTCCATAGCAACTCCCTGAAGAGCCCATGGCGATACGTGAGGATCCTCATCCTGTCAACTGGTCTCAGGAGTTGACTATATGGCGACAACAGGAGTTCCAGACACAACCATTTGAGCTGTCCTTTTCTTATCCACGAGCTTTGGATCATGTTCTACCCCTAGAGATGGTGGCAAGAATCAACAGAATGGCTAATGACCTCACCAATAGATGGATAGAGGAGAGAAACAATGCGGTTACTAGACGGAGACATGAACCATTGGCAGGACAAAGTGAACCAGGTTCCCAAGACTGTCCAAGGCTACAAGGCGTAGCCGAAGTGGAGGAGGAGGATTTGGCATACCAACTCTGATGCCTAGATTGCTTTCTGTAGCTCATTGCCTGAAGAGCAGAATGACCCCATCTACATGCCTTACCCCCGCAAACATGGAGTCAACCATGACAGGAACCTGGATGGGCCCCTGGACTTTCCAACAATCTACAATGTCAATGCACAGAAGTGCATCTTTATTGGTTACTCTCTGCAAGCAGAAAGGGTATAGATGTTATAACCCTTCTACTCATAAGTTTACAGTGAGCAGAGATGTTGTTTTTTATTAGATGAGTAGCTCGTATAAACCAGTAAATATGATTGATAATGTAGATGCACAAAACGGTAATGCTGCACAGAATTCATAGCAACAGTCACAAGATATTAGTGGACCTGGAGTGTTCTCTAGTAGTGGTTCACATTCTTCGCTATGGACAGGCAGATTGAGATCAAGAGAATCTCCTCAAAGCAATGCAGATAGTAGTATGCAGGTATCACGAAAAGGAAAAGAGAAGGTAGATCAGTCCATCTTTGATGTGAATGCAGGTCACTCTTATGTGGATGGTGAATCTAGTGGCTCAAAACAGAGCATTGATGATGAGTTGGGTATTCCTTCTGTTGTTACACCTGGAGTAAGGAAGACCAGGGATGTTTTAAGAGCACCTGGAAGTGAGCCTACTTTACGCAGGTCTACCAGAGCTAAGTATCCTGTGGATAGGCTGAAATATGATGGATTTACAGCCATTCACTATGCCTATATAGTCAAAGTGATACAGGAACCAGAACCCACTTCTTTTGAGCAAGCCATGGGAAAAGAAAAATGGGAGAAAGCCATGGATGAAGAAATGGATGCCTTGGAAGCAAATGCTACATGGGAATTGGTACCTTTGCCTAAAGATAAGAATGCAATTGGTTGTAAGTGGGTTTATAAGGTGAAGCACAATGCAGATGGTTCTGTGAATAGATACAAGGCAAGATTAGTAGTCAAGGGGTATGCACAAACATATGGCATTGATTATGAAGAAACATTCAGTCCGATTGCAAGGATGGAAACCGTAAGAGCAGTCATTACTATGGCTGCATCAAAAGGATGGTCTTTACATCAAATGGATGTAAAGAATCCCTTCTTGCATGGTGATTTACAAGAAGAGGTCTATATGGAGCAACCACCAAGTTATGTGCATGTTGTTCATCTTGAGTTTGTTTGCAGGTTGAAGAAAGCCTTGTATGGCTTGAAGCAAGCACCTAGAGCATGGTCTAACAAGATAGGATAGTATCTTGTCACTATTGGCTTTCAGATTTCCAAGGCAATTTTATCACTTTATATGAGAAAAACAGAGAAAGGTATTATGCTGCTTGTCATTTATGTTGATGATTTGATTATCACAGGTGATAGTGATGAAGATATCCTTCATGTGAAAATGCTATTGAAGTAGAAGTTTGAGATGAAGGATTTGGGAGAGCTACGTTATTTCTTGGGCATTGAGGTGATTAGATCACCAAGTGGGATATAGCTCTTGCAGAGGCAGTATGGATTGGACATGCTGTCCAAATATGGTATGACAGGCTGTAAGCCTATTTCAGTTCCTTTGGAGCAAAATGTGAAGCTGAGCGCGCAGATGCAGGTGAGCTTCTCGAAGACCCTACTATGTACAGATGCATAGTAGGAAGTTTGATTTATATGACTATTACCAAGCCAAATTTGAGCTATGCTGTTGGATTGGTAAGTTAGTTTATGCAGGCTCCAAGGAAACCGCGTTTGGATACGGCTAGATGCATACTCAGGTATGTGAAGTCCACATTGCAGTATGGACTATTTTATGAGACTGGGGTTCAGATACAATTGCATGGATACACTGATGCTAATTGGGCTGGTAGTATTTTTTATAGACTATCTACCAATGGATATGTGTTCTCTTTTGGGAGTGCTGCAGTCACTTGGAGCAGCAAGAAACAGCCTACAGTTGCCCTGTCGAGCACAAAGGCTGAGTACAGGGGTGCAGCAATGGCTACATGTGAGGTAGCTTGGTTGCATAAGCTACTTTATGATATGCATCAGTCTACAGATGGGCAAGTTGTTATTTATTGTGACAACATGAGCAGTATACACTTGGCAAATAACCCAGACTATCATGCTAGAACAAAGCACATTGAGGTGCATTATCACTATATGCGGGAGAGGGTTTTACTAGGTCTTATTGATCTAGTTTATGTCAGCACAGAGGATCAGGTAGCTGACATATTCATGAAGGAATTGGGCGGCGCAGAGAAGCTACGTAAGTTCAGAGACCTGCTTGGTGTGTAGGAATTGGGATTCAGCTCGAGGGGGAGTGTTGAGATATCGAGCTCCACTCATGATATGCCAGGGTGACCGTTGTGCATTTATGTCACCGAATTGTTAGCTGCAGATGTGGTTGGTACACCGCCCATGAATAATAGCTAGATGACAGCTATCCTTATCTACTCTAGTTCGTGGCTCAGTTAGTATGCCACCTTAGTTAGTTGAGTTTGGTTTGAGACCCATATATAGGGTTCTTCTATTTCTCTGTACTAGAGTTCCTTTTGGCTTACACAACTAAGAAGAGGAAAACTATTTTCAGTCTCCACCTATGTGTGTATTCCCCCACAATCTTAACACTCAAGTGTGGGACAACACCATGGGCGACCCAATTCCCAATTCCACCACCATGTGCACTGCACGCACCATGGAGAGGTAGACACACCCCTTAGGAAGTGCACAACTTTGCCTTGCAGGTTAAGATCGGGACGTATCAAGGAGAAAGCACATCAACCAATGGATCTGCCCCAACACCATTTTCAATTTCAAGGGCAGATGGTTGTCACGACAAAGTAGATCTTTGTCAAGACACCTTTCCGAAGGGACCCAATTCAACACCATTTTCAATTTCAAGGATGAATCCCTCCAACACCATCCTCAACAAAGGCATATATACAAACTCAAAAGGCCACCCGGCCTCCAACACTATCACCTTCCAAGCTACCACCCATTAGTGCCATGGGACTGGCACTCGGCTAGGAGGGGGGTAATGTTTACTACAATAATAGCAACAGGAAAAAGTGGAAAAATAGAAAAATATGAGAAGTAGGAAAAGGCATAGGGCAGGCATGGAGAAGGCGCCCAGAAGAATAATAAGTTTGGAAAAAATCCAAAAGCATGGAAACAACCGCCAAAAGTCCAAAGCACAGCCGGTGCTGAAGTTCGGAGGAGTTAAAAGCAAGAAAGTGCACCTTTAAATGCAAAGGCACTCTTAGATCCTTGTAAAAGAGCGCCAGGCTCCCTCCTGTGCAATTGTGAACTTAGAAGGGCAGTAGGACTAGCTAGGAAGCAAAAGAATGGAAAAAAAGGGCCTAGGCCACCATGTCCGGCCATGTAAAAATTAAGGATAACCGCCCTGGGAAGTAGGGCATGTATATAAACTTGAAAAGTGAATGAGAAGCTCATCCTTGTGTGTGGCAAAAAGCTTCTTCTTCTTCTTCTCTTCTTCTGCCTTCTTGCTTGTGCTTGAGAGAGGGAGTGAGTGAGTGTGAGGGAGTGAGGGAGTGAGTGTGTGAGAATGAGGGATCAATGAGAAGAAGCTCCTCATTTCCTCTCTTTATCTTCTCTACTCTTCTCTTGTCTCGCGCGACTATGGAGGATGGAGCTTGTTGGAGAGGGATTGAGGTTGCTTGAACTTGCCTCAAGGATTGTGGAGCTACTAATGTGCACGGGAGAGGAGGGTACTCGATCGAGCATCAAGGTAAGCTCACTACACCCCATAGGTAGGGAGGGTGCATCGGCTATGTGAGAGGTAGCCATGGCCACTTGGCTTGAAACGCTTGACCAATAAGCGGTTCGTAGGTCTTAGGGGTTGAGCTTGTAGCTCCCTTCAGGTGAGTTTAAAAAAATGTGTAAGGCAATGATTCATTACTCAAGGTATTTCCCACACCTACTCCCATTCAATTTCCAATCCATTTCACTCAAATTCCTACATATCATGAAATGGATACCTATTTTCCTTCAAGCCATGCATTTCATGTTGTTTTATTAGCCTAGTATTGATATGCCATGTCAATTCCCAAGAGAAAAAGTGGATGCCAGCAGAGGCGAGTTGGTAGGACAATAGTGAGGTGACCCTCCCCTACTAAACAAGGACCCTGAAGGGGAGCACAAAGCGGCTTGAGAGGAAAATTTGCAAACCCCTCAAGTCACGGATCCCACGTATTTTTCAATTTAGGTGCAAGTACTGACAAATAAAGTGATGTACTTAGGCCTACATCCTGATGTACTTGGCAAATGACTCTAGGATGTACTGGGCAAATTTATGACATCATGAAACACTTGGCAAATATGGACAGAGATATGCAGAGCAACTTGTATGCTTATTGATGCATTGAAGTACTTCAAATCAGCATTGAAGAATCTAACAGCAAATGCAAACAAGGATTCATTGTTGGATTACTTTTCTACAGTCACAATAGGATTAGTCAACTTGTTTGGGTATTTGCAGAGATTATGTGGTACGTGCAAGATGCAAGGAATTGCAGATAGCCACGGAGAATTGCTTACAAAAATAATTATGCTTACAATTAGTCCTCTAAGCAAATTCCTCATTCTAGTCAGTTTTGGCCTCATCAAATTAGTGGTCAGCACAACCACAACAAATATTCAATCTCATATGTATGGACAGCATCAAGGAGTATATGGACAACCACATGTCATGGGAAATTTTTTCTCTCAGTCACAAGGACAAAAAAATCAACCACATGGATTTGGAAACCCCCATGAATAGCAACAACCATATGCTCATGGAACATGGATCAATGATACTCAAAGGCAGAATTAATTTGGTGCAAATACTTATAGGCAGCAACATTATAATAGCCAACCTCATCAATTTGAGAGGGAATACAAGGAGAAGATTGCCATTTCTAATTTCAAGGGTGATAATCCATCCCCGATTGAATTAGAAGAATGGTTTGAAAAACTTGATATGTATTTCTCTTTGTATCCTAGACCGAAAAATGCTAAGATCAAGTTTGCAACCCTACGCTTGGAGGGATATGTACACACTTGGTGGAGGTATATGTCAAGGATCGGTCATGAGTTATTGACATGGGAAGCATTAAAGAGAGAAATGACTGAATTATTTGTATCTCCAATCGAAAAAGAGAGGCTAGAAAAGAATTGGTATGCTCTTGAACAAAGGGGATTATCAGTTAGAGACTATTCTAACTAGTTCCTTAACCTCTCTATGTATGTAGATGGAGTATCCGACAATGCCAAGCTGAATAATTACATATTTGGGCTTGAATCTTCTCTATCTTCGGAAGTAGGAGCCATGAAACCTTCTTCCTTGCAAGCAACTATACAATTGGCTAAAAGATATGGTCAAAAGTATATGAATTTTCCACCAAGAACAGGGCATCATTTCTAGCCAAACCAAATCACTAGGACAACTACTAATTTTGGGAAAACAAAGACTAATTTACATTATGGAGGAAAGAATTCAAATACCTACAACAAGATTCCTTCATTTCCTGTAGTCTATGGGTCAAAAGAGGTTACTAATTTCAAATTTAATGCTGAAAATAGATCAGATGAAAAAATGATTGAAATTAGTGGAAAATTTTTAGCTCCTTTGGTACAAGGCAAAACATGTTTCCAATGACAAGCTGAAGGACATGTACGCAAAAGGACTATGCTACAAATGTGGAGAAAAATGGTCTTCCGATCATAAAGAAAAATGCCAAGGCAAGAATGTCAAAGTAAGCATGATCTTTGAGGAAGATTTGGATTTTGAAGCAAACGACAGCAATGTATTTCAGCTTGAGAGCCCAACAACTCTTGAAGAGATGCATGATCATGAAGAGGACAGCCATGAGAAGTTTTATGATCCCATGGATGGTTTTCCATTTGACCCTAGAAGCATATTGGATTTCATTGACTTTCATTGTTGGTAGGTTGTAAAATAATGCTTGCAATACTAAATCCTTAGCATATTCAATCATCCTCTCTAGGGCTTCATGATTCCTTCAAAATAGTGAGATTATTGTAGTTACAGGACAGTGGATAGCTCGATGTGTGAATTTTCTGTGAGGAATTAAATTGCCTTTAACAACGTCAAAAAGTGGTTTTGATGGCATGAGATGATGCCTTAGGTTGTGTACTTCATTTTTTATACCTCAAACACTCAATTTGGACACTCCAGTCAAAAGTTATAGCAGTTTTATAAATTCATCCTTGCTTGGACAACAAGCAGTCATTTCATTGTTTCGGGTTCATTAGGAGATTTCTTTATGGACAGTGCTTCCACATTCTTCGGAATCTTCATTGACATGATTTTCTTCACTAATGACTTGCCTATTACCCCATTATCTTCAGTTTTGAGGAAAAATCCATCTTTGAAAAGGGATGGTTTATAATGAAGCAAATTAGTCACATTAGTTCACTTACCTTTACCAAAATAAACCATGTAAATACCTTAGCCATGATGATACTAGGGTTTACTATAAAAAGGCAAGAAGTGCTAATGTAGGGAGCTTTTTGACACTTACACTATTTTTCTTAGACATTTCTTGTTCATCACCATCTTGGGGTGAGTACCAAGCTTTGTTTATTGTATCTTGATTTCAACTTCCATGGCTACGTTGTGTTGTGGTATAATGGAAGATGTCTATGGCATGGCCATGATTGAAGCATTACATGTTATTTCCTTAGTTCAACTCATTAGTTTTTCTCTTAATTTTCTTGGTAGAATAGTCCTTCTTTGCATATGTGGTTTAAGTCATGTTGTAGCACATTGATAGCTCCACCCTCCACCCATGAGTGACAAAGTCCCTTGCTGTGCCTCCAGCTATTATCTTATACATACTCTTTTGCTATGAATATGACATGTTGCCCTCAAGATGGGCCCTTGTGCAAACTAGTGAGCATGTTATGATTCGTGTCACATTATGTGTCGTGTTGGGATGTCCCATGACATGCTGAGGTGTTGACATCGCAATATTGGGGAGTGGGTCTAGTGCTTCTCTAGAGACTAGACGAGGTCAAGAGAGGGCCCCGTGTGGGTATCTGAGGGCTGGCGGATCATCACACTTGTTATCAAAAGTATCATCATGGCTAAGGTATTTACATGGTTTATTTTGGTAAAGGTAAGTAAACTAATGTGACTAATTTGTTTCATTGCAGAAACATCCAAGATCGTTGCCTAGGAGCACCCAAATCAAGACCTCACAAGGCAAGGAGCTCATATTCAAAACCTTGGAGGCAAAGAATGAACTATAGGTATCGAAAAATGGTCAAGCAACGATGGGTCCTCAAGATCTTGTTGCAAGCACAATGCTACTACGAGGGTAATACATGGATTTGGCTATCTAAAAACAGAATGGCCAAGGATTATACTCCAATGCTGCTCCCAAACTTAACCACACAAAGCCACGTGACAGACAAGGCACCAATGCCACAAATGGCTCAAACTGCAAAACCCACAAAGCCTCAAACGTAGAAGCTGTAAAAATTACACGGCGCAATGAACAAAATCTGAGAAAGAGATAGAGATAGAGAGTACACAATAGATAATATGAGAATTGGAAATTTTCTTTAGCTTCAAACAACTAATATAGAGATGGCTCTGTCCACTCGTGTGCTTCCACAGTGAAGCTTAGATGGCGATCTAGACAGAAGATAGGTGAAGAGCTTAAGGCTAGCTGGAACAACTCTATTATCGATGGCTGTGAAGGGGTTTAGCTTTTATAGCCCGTGAAGGCGGTTAGGTCGGCATGACCGACCTACCATATAAGCCCCCCGGCCCGCCAGGGGGCCGCTGGCCCCCTTGGGACCCCCTAGTCAGGGGCTGCTTCCGCGGCCCCTGGACCCCAAAATAGGGGCCCCTTTTAACTCCCTTACCTCACAACTCGATGCAATGTGCCTCGAGTTGCTATCATCTTAACTACTCAATTCAACCCAAAGATTAGACCCACAATGGTTACCTTTTTACCATCCGGTCACATAGATCTCATCTGATATACAAGTCAGGACTCAACCAATATTCGAGCTCACATTTGGCTTCTCCTCATAATGGGGGCCTTACAACTTTGAGCACCATGGATCATTGGTTGCACCTTATGAGGGTGGGGCATTGATCATATCTAATACCCCCCCTCAATGTCCACCCATAGATGAACTATCTCCTCGGCCCAATGCCAAGTCTTTGAAGATGAACTTGAAGTAGATCCTTCGTAAGTGCCTTGGTGAAGATATCCGCTCCATTCTCCTCTATTGGATAGTAGACCAATTCCACTATCCCATCCTCCATCAAATCACACACATAGTGATACTGGATCTCTATATGTTTGGTGCACGCATGAAACACTAGATTTTCGGCAATGGTGGTGCAACTCTGATTGTCATATCTCAGCACAGTTGGTTCTTTATCCTGCACTCCCATATGCCATAGGATCTTTCTCAACCATACTGCTTCACATGAAACAAAGCAAGCTGCCTTGTACTCTGCTTCGGTAGAAGACAATGCCACTATTAGTTGCTTCTTACTAATCCAAGAGAAAATTCCTGAACCCAAAGAGAAACAGTAACCAAAAATTGACTTCTTGGAATCACTATCTCCTGCCCAATCTGAGTCACAATTCCCCACAAGAGAAGTTTCTGAACTGTATGTGATACCATAGTCAAGAGTTTCCTTCAAGTATCTGAGCACCCGCATCCCAGCCTTCCAATGACTCTCATGAGGTTTGTTTGAGAACCTACTCAAAACACCAACAACAAAACTGATATCTGGTCTGGTATTACACAAGTAGATCAGACTGCCGACCATCCTCCTGTACCTCCCAATGTCTGCCAATGCTGATGTATCCTCAATGGATAACTTTGCATTCACCTCCATAGGTGTAGCTATCTCCTTGCACTTGGTCATGCCAAATGCCTTCAAGATCTCCCATGCATACTTCTTCTAAGAGATGAAGATCTTTCATGGCTCTTGCCAGACTTCAATTCCCAAACAATAGTGCAGCAAGCCCAAGTCTGTCATTTCAAACTCATAATTCAAAGCCTTTCGAGTTTGGTTGATCATATCTTCATAGTCACCTGTAATATGAAGGTCGCCCACATATAGGACAATCACTACAGACTTTTCACCATCCCTGTAAACATACAAGTTAGCATCTGAGGCACATCTTTTGAAGTTTAAGCTTAAAAAGAACTTATCTATCCATTGGTACCATGCTCTGGGGGCTTGTTTCAGCCCATACAATGCCTTCTTTAGCTTACACACTTTGTCCTCAGAATGGGGGGCCTCAAACCCTAGTGGTTGAGCCACGTACACCTCCTCCTTGAGTTCACCATTTAAGAACGTTGACTTAACATCCATTTGGTAAACTGGCCATTGTTTGTGGGCAGCCACTGCAAGTATTGTGTGAATAGTGGTCATTCTGGTAGTTGGAGAAAATGACTCTTGGAAATCAAACCCTTCAACCTGTGAAAATCCTTGTGCAACTAGTCTATCTTTGTACTTTTCTAAGGTACCATCAGCCTTGTACTTTACCTTCCAGAGCCACTTAGTGCCAATAACCTTCCGCTTTGCTATCCAATCCACTAGCTCCCAAGTGTCATTCTTCATTATGCTGTCATACTCGGCTTGCATAGCTGCCTTCCATGCTAGATCTGCAAGTGCTTCTTCTAAGTCAGTTGGCTCCTTTACTTCTCTCATAATCTTAGCCATCAAGGCCATATTGACTATGTGAGTAGAAGCCCTCCTTTGCTCCTCTATTCTCTTAGACCTCCTTGGTCTGTCTGCCTTCTCCTCAATAGATGTGGGCATAGGATTTCTGTGGTCATAGAGATGCTTCACCCAACGTGGCAATGGCTTTTTCAGTGGGGTGATGTCAGGTTGGTGATCTTTTTCCTCATCATCTGAAGATGATGCTTCCTCCTCCTTAAGGATAGGGATAGCTCTCGGGACAGGTTCATAGTGGACTACTTCTTTGCTTGATGATCAAGTTGAAGAACTTGCCTTCTCCTCCTCCACTATATGTAGTTGCTCCTTGAACACCACATCACGGATCGCGATAATCTTCTTTGCCTCTTGGTCACATAATTTGTAAGCCTTCTACTCATCACTATAACAAAGGAAGATACATTTTTTGCTTTTTGGTTGTAACTTGTTTCTCTTCTCATCTAGCATATGTGCATAGCATTCACATCCAAAAATTCTGAAGTGTGAGATTGATGGTTTCTTACCAGTGTAAGCCTCATAAGGTATTTTTCCCTTGAGAGCCATTGTGTAGCTCCGATTTAAAATGTAGACTGTAGTATTAACAGCTTCAGCCCAAAAGTGGTTAGGCAATCCCTTGCCCTTAAGCATGCATCTTGCCATCTCCACAATGGTGTGATTCATGTGTTCCACAACACCAGGTGTCGTCAATTGACGCTTGATCCCTTTGCTCTTGCAAAAGTCTTCAAACTCCTTTGAGTTGAACTCACCACCATCATCTATTTTAAATTTCTTCACACTTTTCTGTGTTTCATTCTCAACAAGTGTTAGCCATTCTTTAAACTTACCAAAAGCTTGAGCCTTATCACGAAGGACGTATACCCACATCTTCCTACTGTAGTCGTCGACAATCAACATAAAATAAGATCCCCCCAAGGCCCGTGTAGGCATCTTTCCATACAAGTCATCATGCACCAACTCTAGAGAATCTTGTGCTCTATTCTTGCTTTCTTGTGGAAATGCCTTTCTCTATTGCTTGCCCATCATACAAGCTTCACATGGTTCCTTCCATTCAGTCATTGCAGGTAGGTGAGCAACCATACCTTGCTTGTGCATCTCTTTCAACACTGCAAATCCAATGTGTCCAAACCTTTCATGCCAAAGTTTACTTGTGCCCACTCCAACGGTGGCTGTAAGAGCACTTAGCTCATATAGGTTGTTCCTTCTTTCTCCTTTGTCAACAACTTTGCCATCACTGTCAAGAATTTTTGCACCTGTCTTCTTGAACCTCACTTCATGACCAAGATCAGTTATGGCAGCAACAACTAATAACAGATTTCTCCTAATTTCGAGAACATACAACACATTTGAAAGTTTTTTGACATCACCATTTGCAGCAACAAATGAAATAGTACATGTGCCTACAGGAGGGCATTTTGCATCATTTCCAACCGTCACAGTGATGGATTCTTGTAGAGGCTGCATAGAAATTTATAGACCTTTCTTGTTGGTCATGTGATGGGAGGCCCCACTATCCAACACCCATGAGTCAGTGGTAGATTCTTCTTGCGCCAAGGATCACATCTCATCAATGATCGCCATGAATAACTCCAACTCTGCTTCAGTCGTATTGGCTCTCTCTTTCCCTTTACTTTTAAGGGTACCATTCTTTTCATCTGCCTTCTTGACACGACAATCTGCGATTGCATGTCCTTTCTTCTTACAATAGAAGCACTCTCCTTGAAACTTCTTCTTATCGCCCTTCTTCTTTTTGTCACCATCATTTTTGGTGGAGGAACCACCTTTGCCTTTTGCATTGGCAAAGAATGCAGCATCTCCATTGTTGCTTCCTTCTCAGGCTTTGAGCCTCAACTCCTCCTCCAGCAATAATGCACAAAACTCCTCAAAACTCAAAGCTTAAGGTCTCACCTGAGTATTAAGAGCAGTTACTAGTCCATCAAACTTTTGTGGACAAATCTGAAGACATCTCTGGGCTAGCTCCTCGCTAGTCTTTTGTATCCCAACACCAGCCATCTGGTCACGTAGATTCTTAATCCGAGTGATGAATGCTTCAGCTATCTCTCCTTCAGCAAACTTATTCACTGCTAGTATTGAAAGAGAGAGGGAGAGAGACAATGTAATGGAGCAACAACCTGACCTTCAAGTCGTTCTTTATCTCTTTATATTATTTCATAGACAACTAACATAACATAAGTGTATACAATAGTACTAAGGTCCGTAGGACCATTCACACTAGGTCTAAGACCACCGACTTATTTAATGTCAACATGTGGTACAGCTGGACACGTTAGGTGTCAGGTACACACAACCTAAGTAAATGAGCTTGAAGTCTTAACACTCCCCCTCAAGCTCAAGATAGCATCTGCACACCAAGTAGTTGTCGAAAAACACTGAACTTATCTTTACCCAAAGACTTGGTAAAGATATCTGCAACCTACTCATCAGTCTTCACATGCATGAGGTCAACTCTCCCTGCAAGAACCATCTCTCTGATGAAGTGGTAGTGTACCTCTATGTGTTTTGTCATTGCATGGTATACTGGATTCGTTGCCAAGAGTGCACTACTGAGATTTTAGCATAATAAGGTCACTCGAGCATCTACCTGAATATCCAAAACAGCCATAAGCTTGAGCAGCAATGAAATCTTGCATGCTGCCAATGCAGCACCCCTATACTCTACCTCAATACTAGACAATGCAACCGTTGGTTGCTTCTTGCTGCTCCAGCTAATCATGCCACTTCCAAAGCCAAAAGCATAACCACTCGTAGATCTACAATCATATGAGCATCCTGCCCAATCCGCATCTGTGTATCCAACCAGTTTCAAGGGCTTATCTCTCACATAGAACAACCCATAATCTACAGTGGACTTAACATATCTCATAATCCGCCTAACAGCATCCAAATGTGGCTTCCTGGGCTTCTGCATAAACTGACTTATGAGCCCAACTACATAACTCAAGTCCGGCCTAGTGATGGTCAAGTAGATCAAACTTCCAACCATTTGCCTGTACATAGTCACATCCTGAATTTCAGCTCCAGTGCTCATGTCTAGCTTGACATTCTGATCAAGAGGTGTATCCAATGTTCTGCATTCAGCCATGCCATACTTCTTCAGCATTTCCATGGCATAGTGCTTTTGCATCAGCCATAAACCATTTTCAGTTGGAACTACCTCAATGCCTAAGAAATACTTTAGTTCTCCTAGGTCCTCCATGTCAAATTCAGATTTCAGCATCTTCATTACATGCTATATGCCCAAGTCATCATCACCAATGATTATCAAATCATCAACATATATGACCAACACTACGAAGCCACTGTCAGTCTTCTTTGTAAATAGGTTGTCATCATCCCTAGCAATAGCAAATCCCAATCTCTGCAAGTAGTTACTAATCCTAGCATGCCAAGCTCTCGGAGCCTACTTCAACCCATACAATGTTTTTTTCAATTTACATACATAATGCTGAAAATCAGGGTGAACATACCCTTCAGGCTGAACCATATAAACATCCTCTGCTAAGTCACCATTAAGAAATGCATTCTTAACATCCATCTGTTGTAATTTCTAGCCTTTAGCAGCAGTCAAAGCAATCACAGTGCGTATGGTTACCATCTTGGCGACAAGGCTGAATGTTTCCTCATAATCAAGTCCATATTGTTGGGCATACCCCTTAGCAACCAGCCTGGCTTTGTACCTTTCCACACTGCCATCCGACTTGCATTTGATTTTGTAGACCCATTTGCAGCCAATGGTCTTTTTCCCTTCAGGCAGTGGCACAAGATCCCATGTGTTATTTTCAGCCAAGGCATTCATTTCTTCATCCATAGCTGCACACCAGTTCTCATCTTTCACTGCTTCAGCATATGTACCTGGTTCTTTGATCTCCATCACTTTTTTCATGTAAGCATAATGCTTTGCAGAGTAGCCACTGTACATCAACCTGTCAATAGGGTATCTGACCCTCTGTGAGCGTCTAGGCTGTGGTGCACTGCTCGATTCCCCTCTCTCATGAGGCGGAATGTACTTGCTCTGCCTTGTGCCAGGCGTATAGACAGTCGGAATACCAAGTTCATTGTCTAAAGTGTCAGCAGACTCATATCTAGAAGTTATTCTACCATGTTTCATCATACCAGATGCATCCTCAGTAGCTTTCTCTTTTCCTTTGTTGTCCAAGACATCATATCTCCCCCTCACTGACATAGTGGTGTCAGTGGACGGTGAGCTCCTCAACCTCCCTATCCATGGGGATACCGTCCGACCACTAGGACCTGTCATAATAGTGCGCTACTATGAATCAACTGTAGATACATGAGTAGAAGGCATATCCGATGGCACTGCAGCCGGTGATACATACCAAGAGCCCATCTCATCAAAGATAACATCCCTGCTCACCAAAGTCTCCCTGGTAGAGGGATGATAGCATTTGTATGCCTTCTTCTCCTGCGAATATCCAATGAAAACACATTTATGTGCTTTTGGATCCATCTTCTTCCTTTTCTCATCTGGAATGTGCACATAGGCAAGACAACCAAAGACTTTCATGTGAGTTACATCTGGCTTATAGCCATACAGCTTCTCAAACGGTGTCATCTCACGAATACCTGCAGTGGGAGTCCGATTAAAGATATGCATGGCTGTCATAACAACCTCGGCCCAATAATAGAGTGGCATCTTCTTCTCATTCATCATGGCACGAGCAGCTTCCATCAAGACCCTATTCTTTCTTTCAGCTATCCCATTCTACTGAGGAGCGTAGCTGTAGATAAGCTGCCTCCATATGCCATTTTCAGCCAGAAAATTGTCAAACTCATTTGACACATACTCCCCACTACTATCTGATCTCAAGCAAGAGATATAGCAGTCAAATTCCTTTTCAACCTGCTTTTTTAACTATTAAAAAACAGCAAACACCTCATCATTTGTTTTGAGGATATACACCCAAGTATAGCGACTGTAATCATCAATGAATGTCACATAATACTTCGAGCCTCTCATAGATGCATTATGGGCTGGCCCCCAAACATCAGAGTGCACTAACTGCAATGGATGTGTACTCTGCCTTACATGCCTAACAAATGGCAACCTGGATTGCTTACCAAACTGGCAAGTATCGCATACATGACCAATATCTGAGTATTGGAACTTGGGTAAACCTGTAACGAGCTGTTTTTTCTGCATAATTTGCAGCCTTTGCAAATTTACATGCCCCACTCTCTTGTGCCAAATTTTCAAATCTCTGATAGTGCCAGAACCATGGGTAAACATAGCTGAATTCATATCTGGCAAAGTAGCATCAAGAGTAAACATTATGCCATTCCTGTGACCGCGAGCAATCAATTTGCAGCCATTACCAAACTCCTCAATAAAGCACCCATGCTTATTAAACCTAACCTACAAGTTCTGCTCGGTCATCTAGCCCACAAACAATATATTTTTAGTAATTGACGGGACATGCAGTACATCATGTAAGTGCTTCTTCCTGCCATCATGAATTACCAAAGGAACTTTGCCTTTATGCTCAATGCTATGCTTCGTGTCATCCCATGTGCATACATAGCCATGCCTTTCAGGTACCATATCTGTAAACCAGTCCCGTGAGGGGTCATGTGGTTCGATGCCCCTAAATCAATATACCAAACTGCATCATCAGTGGATTTTTCAGCAGCCCTGTCTTTTACATACTGCATGGCAAACAACCTATCTCCTGAAGTATCATCTGCCTGACTAGACGTAGCAAAGTGTCCATGCTATTTGCCTTTCTGATTGCCCTGCTTCTTCCAACAGTCCTTGGCAATATGACCATACTTCTTGCAGTAGTGACAATCCTTATCCCTATTGGGATTGTCAGATGGGCGCTGCTGCTCCCATGAGCCTCTGCCTCTAGGGCTAGATCTCCCCCTGCCTCTAAAGTTTCCACCACCTCTTGTGTTTGATACATGCTGGTTGTTATTGCCATAGGATGCATTCTGCTGGCCTCCTCTGCTAGATCCATAGCCTCTACCACGGCTGCCATGGCCATGTTGATTGGAATAGAAAACTACATCCTTGTTTTTAGAACTGCTTGACCTTGTAGCCAAGCCAAGTTTAATCTCCTCATGGATAAGCAACACAACCAGCTCATTAAAATCAGGCATTTCAGCCCTCACAGACACAAAAGTGTCAAAAGACTTATACTCAGGCCCCAAGCCATTCAAAGTCACAGCAACCATGTCTTCATCTTCAACCTGTGAACCAATAGATGCCAGCTGATCTGCAATGGTCTTGATCTCCGTGACATAATCCTGTATAGATTTGCTCTTTCTCTCCATGTTGTTGAACTTCTGCTTCAATGGTATCTTTCTAGCACTTGTGGTTGTGCCATAGTACTTGATCAAAATGTCCCGTGCATTCTTGGGAGAGCTGCAGTTCATTATCTGCATTACCATGGCATCTGATATACATAGAGACAGACAGTGCAACACCCTACGAGCTCTTTCTGTCCAAGCTTGGTGTAGTCATCTCTGATCAGTCGTAGGTCGCTATGGGAGCTCAGGTTTATCTTCTGCTCCAATCACCAACTCCCAGTAGCCTTTCCTATTAAGAAGTTCTCCATGCAGAACTTCCATATGGCATAATTATTAATTTCAAGCTTTTCCCCCACAATCTAGGTTATGTTGTCGGTTCTTTCTACATTTGCCATGATGTCAACACTGCCTAACTTCCTGCAAGCCAACAAGTCACTCTGACCAACTTCAGTCCTTGACTGTTTATGACAGTTTTCTACAGCTATTATCTACAAAAAACTAGGGAATTTCATCCCTTTACAACCTCAAAAACAGCCACAAACATGTGGTATAACCCGTAGGTACATCAATCAATACATAGACTTTGCAGGTACTGTAACTCTGTGTCATGCAAGCTTATTGCAGTAAAGAGAATACGCAGTCTAAAACCTATAATTTTTTAGTAACCAGCAGTTAATTTACTGTCAAAAACCAATTTAAAACATGTCATACATGCTTCAAACCTTCCCAGACATTTGCTAGTATATGTAGGCAACTAGACATAGTCATACGGGCACAAAACAGTGCATATCCAGCAAGTACAAGTGACATAAATCTGCTCACAAATTGTATACAGCCAATAAAATATCAAACCAAGATGTATTTCAGCCCAAGAGATCCTCAAGCCACTTCATGCATATGCCACTGTGTGTACAGGTCAATACATAACCATACAGGCATTCGCAGACTCTCTGTCTTCAAGAAGTAATGTCAAAGTACATGGACTGTTTATGACCAACCAATACACTGTCAAAGCATTTGTTCTCTGATTCAGATTTCAATTTTTAAGAGCCTTCAATGCTCATCTCAATGCTCATAGCATTCAACAATCATATCCCGTACCATACAACTCCCTGTAGGTAACAAAAGGCATGTATTTCTTCAAGCAATGAGTGTATGTTGATGACAGTTTTATGACAGTTTTTAGCCTATCATAAAATTTCAGATCTGAATATTTTATCAGTAAAATACAACCCAAATGCATCAAACTCAGTACATATGCTTCGCAAATGAACCCTCACTTCAATAGAGCTCAAAATGCTCATCAAATGGCTTCAATGCTTCAAAGAGTGATCAGTATATGCTGCCCTGTTTCAGTTTATAGAAAAATGTCTTCAATTTCATATCTGTACTTTAGTATTCCAGCTCATTTATCAACTCCAGACCAAGCATTGACATGTCATATCATTAATATGTCTTCCCAAGCAAGCATACAAGCTCTGGATCACTCAAGTAGTGATTTATGTCTTCAGTAGCAGCAGGACAGCCTTCATTTACAGCAGGCGCAAACACACCATCAGCACGACAGTTTACAGCAGCAGGTCGTCTCCTTCTACATGCTCAACCAAGTCTCCTGAAGGCTCTAATCAAGCCTCAAGCACTACCATGAACCATGGAACCCAAAATGGCAAAATGCATACCTTCACAGATACAATGGTAGCCTGCACAATGACAGCCTGCTTCTCTTCAACCACTGCCCTGAGCCTTCAGGTTGCAGGTCTTTCTCACATCTTCATGCCTTCAAGAGCCCATCCATGATGGCTCTAATACCATATTGAAAGAGAGAGGGAGAGAGACAATGTAATGGAGCAGCAACCTGACCTTCAGGTTGTTCTTCATCTCTTTATATTATTTCATAGACAACTAACATAACATAAGTGTATACAATAGTACTAAGGTCCATAGGACCATTCACACTGGGTCTAAGACCACCGACTTATTTAATGTCAGCATGTGGTACAGTTGGACATGTCAGGTGTCAGGTACACATAACCTAAGTAAATGAGCTTGAAGTCCTAACAGCTAGTTGATTCTTCAAGTTTTGAATCATTGTTTGGTTTTGCATTTCATACTGACTCCTCAGTACATTCCAAGCCTCTAATGCTTTGGTTGTATACTGAATCAAAGTCAAAACACTGTCAGAACAACTTGTAACTAAGGCACACAATGCATCTCCATTCCTTCGTTTCCAAGCTCATAGAAGTTCTACATTCAGAGGAATCATCACACTAGGATTTGATGGGTCGAGGATAGGCTGTTGTGGTTCTACATCAGTCCCTAGCACAGTCTCCAAAAGCTCATAAGAATCAAGGATAGTTGTAATTTTGAACTTCCATAAGGTATAGTTTGTATCATCTAACTTTCCTTCGCTGAAGGTTGGTGGATGAATCCTCAGTGTTTGAATAGCTGGTATAGCAACACCACCTCCTACACTGCTTCCTAATGCGCCAAAACCGCTTCCGGAAGACGACATTGTTCCTCTTTGTTGTTGAAGCCTTTGCCTCGTGCACTTTTGATCCCTAGAGCCCCCTGGGCTCTGATACCATGTAAAAATTACACGACGCAGTGAATAGAATCTGATAAAGAGATAGAGATAGAGAGTACACAATAGATAAGAGGAGAATTAGAAATTTTCTTTAGCTCCAAACAAATGATACAGAGATGGCTCTGTCCACCCGTGCACTTCCACAGTGAAGCTTAGATGGCGATCTAGACAAAAGATAGGTGAAGAGCTTAAAGCTAGCTGGAACAACTCTAACTAGGTGAAAGATAGATGATCGATGGCTATGAAGGGGTTTAGCTTTTATAGCCTGTGAAGGAGGTTAGGTCGGCATGACTGACCTACAATATGAGCCTCCACTAGTCGGCCACCAAGGAATATTCTAGGAAATATTCCCTTTACCGTCGCGAGCCGGGGGCGCTGTCCTCGAAACCCAAAATAAGGGCCCCTTTTAACACCCTTACCCCGCATCTCGATGCAATGTGCCTCGAGTTGCTACTAGCTTAACTATCAGTCCAACCCAAAGATTAGAACCACAATGGTCACCTTTTTGCCATCTGGTCACATAGACCTCATCTGATATACAAATCAAGATTCAACCAATATCCGGGCTCACATTTGGCTTGTCCTCATAGTGGGGGCCTTACAACTTTGAGCACCATGGATCATTGGTCGCACCTTATGAGGGTGGGGCATTGAGCATATCTAACAGAAGCTGGTGAAGACTAAACAAGTCTATAGACTAAAGCCACACCCTCCTACTCACACATTGCCTCAGCACAATCCTACTAGTGCCCCTACAACCTCGCTAGCATCTGGTATTGTAGCATCCGTGACTCTAACCAAGCCCACCACACAAGGAGCCCAACCACATTCTCGGGAACAAGGAGAGCCACAACCATTACTTGCCAAATTATCTAGTTCGGTCAAGCCTTACCCACCAGCAGGTCTTAAGACGTTGTACAAACAACGATCGATCCTCACATTGGCTAAAGATCTAGCCGAGAACATAGGAGACAACCTGATCACCTGCATCAAGCACTTGGATACCATGTTCACTCTACTCACTAAACAGCTATGAGCATTTGGACCTAGGTCTGCTTGATCCATCCTTAGCATTGCATATCTGCTCCATGCCATGCACTTAGGAGGAGTACAAATTCGTGAAGGTAAAAACTCCCATGTTCATAAAGGAATTGATTGCCAATGTCGAGATATCTCGAGACCAAGCCCTCAAACAATGGGGCTGGTCATCACCTTCTATAGCAAGAGCAGAGTTATTGCCACAAGCCAAAGAACTCCACAAGCTAGCCAATAATGACTCGTCTTTCTTGAGGAAGTGGTATGCTCTCTAACTCTAGTGGGAATAAGAAGGCTACCAAATCATGACTAATGTTGAGCAACGACGTGCCATTAAGACCTTTGAGTATGATCCCACTTACATAGCTCCTACCTCTTTTAGAGTATTGGCCATCACTCACAATCGATCTCACTAGAAGATCATGTCATGAGCCACCCATAATTAGACCAAATTCTAACTAAGGAAGAGTTACACATTGCTAGCAAGATCAACTCCGTGACTTCCTCATGGATGTTCTCACCTACATCACTGAAGTAGGCATCTGTCCTTCCAACATGGACGGCCATGCTAATCTCAAGTACAATTCAAACTTCTATGATTGGCTCATGCAAAAGTGAAACACCACAAGCCATCACTGAATGTCCTTAACCCCTCAAACATTAATTCCACGAAGGATTCTAGGGCAAGGCGAAATCAAGCATGTGAATAAGTAAGATGAATGAAACGCACAAAGGAGACCTTCATCAGTGACCAAGAGCAGAAGAGAGTGGATAAAAATCAATTTGTGATTGATGAAAAGTCGTAAAAACTTTGGAATGAATGGACTGTTTGAAGGAAAAAATGATATTCTTTGTAATTAAGCATGTTATTCTTCCCTAGAAAGCATAATCAATTCGTGCTCACCTTTCTACAAGAAATTACCTTGAGAACACTAATGGTGAACTATGGCATTACAATAGGTATCCACTATGGCAAGTCAAGACAAAAGCAGCAAGCTTCCATTCTCAGAGGAGGAGCAAGAAAAATATGGCCTCTCATTGTTGGAGACGAGGGCTTATAATCAATTCAGTTTCAGGTATATCCTGAATCTAAAAGACATAATTGTGGAGGAACCATCAATCCAACAACTGGTGAAGTTGTGCATGCTATGGAAGTATGTGGAAAAGGTGGGCCAAGCCATCAACTATGAGAAGTGCACTGAGTTCCTTCGGACCTTCAACCCAAACTAGAGCACTATCACGGTGCATCTAGAAAAGGAAGCCTGCCACAAGTAGACATCAATCTAAGCCCTGAGCTACTACAAAAAGAAATGGGATTACAAAACAAAGTGGAAAAAAGGCCAAAATGAGATGTGTACGACATGCTAGGGATGGAAAAAGTGATAATCCACACCAACAACGACATCAGCCTAGCTGATATCCCCAACCTGGAGGTTCAAATCCAGGACAAATTGGTACATGCTCTGTTCTCCAATCAGCAGTATAATGCATTAATGAACCGAATCAACGTACTGTAATGAAAGAAGTTGAGAGGAGAGAGAAGGAGAGCTGAGGAGAGAGAAAGAGAGAGAAGAGCAGAGAAGGGAGAAGGAAGCCATGGAAGCTGGAGATGAAGGTGAAGAGTGTGATCTTGATAATAACTGGTTGCCCTAATATGGGGCTCTTACACCTTAAATACCCCGGTCAGTGTGACGGGGTGTCTAAACCCTAGTCGATGTGTATCGCGCTTGTTACAATCTATCCCCACTCAAAAGGTTTTTGCCCTCAAAAACAAGAAGAAATAGAGGGGAATGATGGGTGGGCTAAGGGAGGGTTGCAGAGTATTACTCAGGGCCCTTTGACAATGAAGAGTAGGTGTGGAGAGACTAGGGACAGCATGCAGTCCAAAATCGGTCTACTGAAGTAAACTGGTCATAACTTTTGATAGGCTGCTCCAAATAAGGCATACCATATGTCAAAACAGAGCTTATAATGAGTACTTTCAACCTATGTAGAATGCACATACATGTGATTTGAGTAAGTACAAAACCATTCTAAAACAGTGTGTAGTCTACAGGCAAAAAGTGGGCAGTTTGGGGCATGATCGGCTAATCTTCCAGCCGTTGGGATTCACGGAGGTAGGGAAATTCATTGAGGATGGTTTCTGGGCGCCAAGAGGCTTCTTCCAAGGGTAGGCCTTCCATTTGATGAGGTATTCTTCGATGGATCGAGATCGTAAGTACTTATCTCGCTGCCCAATGATTGCTTCAGGGACATATTGAGTGACACCCTCTTCATCTATGGGGGGGAGTTCTTTCACATAGTCCACTGAGGAGCCTACAAAGGGTTTTAGCTGACTGACATGAAACACATTGTGGATTTTGGTGGTAGGGGGGAGTTCTAAGCAGTAGGCCAAGTCGTCAACTCTCTTCAGGATTCGGTATGGGCCATAGAAGCGATGGGCTAGCTTATTACTGCTGCCCTCTTTGAGAGTTGAGTAGCGGGACTTAGGCACTTTCAAAAGGACCAATTCCCCCTCTTGGAATTTCAAATGCCTTCATTTGTCATCAGCATAGAGTTTCATGTGTGTTCGGGCCTTCTGAAGATTCATTTTGCATTGCTGAAGTAAAGTTTGCATGTGATCCAATTCAGCTTGGCTCTGAGGATTGATCTTATCAGTAAACAAGGCTGTAGGAAGGAAAACCTTATACCCGTATAAGGCCTCAAAAGGGGAAACTCCAATGCTAGAGTGTGTGGAGTTATTATATGCAAACTCAGCCAAGTGAAGCCACGTAACCCAACTGTGTTGTACATCATGGCAAAAGTGCCTCAAATATGTCTCAAGCCATTTGTTCACTCTCTCAGTTTGGCCATCATGGGGGTGGTATGCAGTGGATGGAGCAAGCTTGGTCCCCATGGAGGTGAAAACTATCTGCCAGAAGTTACTCATAAACTTTACATCCCGATCATGTACTATGACTTGTTGTAAGCCATGCAGCTTAAAGACATTTTCCATAAACTGAGTGGCCACCTGAGAGGCAGTATATTGGACCTTAGTGGGGATAAAGTGGACAGCTTTGATGAGGCAATCAACTACCACATAGATATTGTTCCACCCTTTCTTAGTCACAGGAAGACCAGTGATAAAGTCCATTGTGATGTGAGTCCATTTCCCTTCAGGGATAGGGAGAGGCTGCAAGAAGCCAGCAGGCCTGAGTGTACTATCCTTGTTCTATTGGCATGGAACACATTTGGTCACAAAGTCCTTGACGTCCCTCCATGAGCCTTTCCAATGAAAGCTCTTGGAAATCCTGTCATACGTGTTGAAAGCACCCAAGTGACTAGCAATGGGGCAAGAATGCATTTCTTCCATGATCTTCTGCGTGAAAGGGAAAGTGTGTGGGATGACAATCTTGCCGTGGGACCAAATAAGGCCATGCTTGAGCGGATATTGGGAGTTTTCAGCCATAACCCCATGCTATAATTTCTTAAATGTGTGGCTGAAATGATCATCTAACAAATAAGCCTCTTGGAGCTCTTCAACCCAATCAAAGTGCAATTCTGAGATAGAGGAGACTCTGCATGCCCACATTCGAGAGAGAGAATTAGCCACAATATTATCCTTGCCTCGTGTGTGTGAAATGTCAAAGTCATAGTTCTGTAAGGTTGCCACCCATCGCCTTTGCTTAGGAGTCAAAGTTTGATTAAGTCAAGAAGTATTGGAGGACTCGGTGATCGCTTGGAAGTGGCTGCCATACAAATAGTGGTGCCATTTCTTGATGGCATGGAGGATGGCCAACATCTCTTGGTCGTATACATTCATTTGCATCTCCTTCTCATCAAGCTTGCGGCTCTCAAATGCAATCGCACCATGCTCTTGCAACAATACTGCACCAATACTGCACCAATACCCCGGCCACTGGCATCACAATGAATGATAAATGCTTAGAGAAGTCAGGGAAAACAAGGATGGGGGCTAAAGTAAGCGCGTTCTTTAACTGTTTGAAGCTACGATCCGTAGTGGTATCCCAAAAGAATGACTCTTTTTTCAAGCGATCAATCAAAGGTGTTGCAATGGTGGCATAGTGCTTAATGAAGCATCTATAGAATGAAGAGAGACCAAGGAAGTCATACAAGGAAGTAGTGGTGGAAGGAGTGGGCCAGTTTTTAACACATTGCACCTTTTTCAGGTCAGCCTGTATACCATTTTTGCTCACAATGTGTCCCAAGTACTCCACAGATGTATGCATGAATATGCATTTGCTCTCCTTAGCAAAGAGTCGATGCTCTCTCAATATGTCAAACACCCTCCGAACATGTGTCAAGTGCTCCATAGATGACTTGCTATAAATGAGGATGTCATCAAAGAAAACAAGCATGAACTTGAATAGAAAGGGCTGTAGGATTTTGTTCATGAAGCTTTGGAAGGTGGCAGGGGCTGGAGCCCCAAGAGAAACACCAAGGAAAAGGGAATTCTCTTGCAAGAAAATCTATCTTGTAACATCAACAAGCTTGTTTATTATGTTTCATATAATCACAATGAAGAAAAGAACACCAGGCACAACAAATCTTCATGCAGCATCATGTAGATCTCCCATGGATTTGATAGAATCAACCATATTCTTCAATATCTTCACAAAATCCATCAATAGAACAAAGAAAGCAAAGGAATACACCATCTTTGAATGAAAATACATCACATCGTATTCATCTTCAATATCTTCATAGTCTTCTCTCTCAATCTCTCACATACAATCACTCTGTTTCAGTAGAATTTGACTATCTCTGACTCTCTTTCTCTCTCTCTCCATCAATAATACATCATCTCCTCACTACAATCTCTCATAATCACTCACAATAATCCTTCTTAGGTCGTGGATACCCCTCCCAAGAGGTATGTCTGATATGAAGAGTCACCAGAGCCACTAAAGTGTCCTTTCATAGCTCACTACTGTCATTTCACTCTAGTCTTCACTTGAGTCTTCAGCAGCTACTTCTTTCAGCTCTTTTACACTTGTATTCACCTCTTTCCAAGGCTAAAAAGCTTTCCCAAACTACACTCTCATCCATCAGAACACATACAGAAGCATACAGAACAGTCATAGAACAGTACCAGAACAGCTACAGTACAGAACAGAACAGAGACAGAAGCTATACAGAAGGTATATAGAACCAATCAGAACCTATCAGAACATCACAGAACCTCATATCTCCACTAATAAACATCATGAACTTCCAAAACACAATCAATATCATCCAAAACACTCTCAAACCACTTCCAAACCAATCAATCATCTCATAAAATCAACCATTCAACTCTCAAAAACAACAAAAATCAGCCAAAAAACAAGTTATTTCAACACTCAACATATCCCCACACTTAATAAGGAAGCGTCCTCGCGACCCAGGAAAAATGGAATACAAGTTCAGGTAAAAGCTCAACTTTGATCTTCAATATCTCTTCAAAAACAGTCCATCCAACCACGACCCCAACTTATAACCTGTATCTGAGATAAAAATACAACGAAAGGAAAACCCTTTATACATTAACACTTCTTATCAAACTAGAAATCACAACAAACTTGTAAAGGATATAAGAGGTTTTTTCTTCTTCTTTTGCATCATCTTCAACTCTCCAACCACGACCCCATCATCACAATTCTCCAAAATGTAGCTCGCACGAAATCCAATCCAATAGGAAACCACCACGTTCTTTTTACATAAATTAACCCAAAACACAAACACTACACACAACACAACCATTTGAATGACTCCTCCAAAAAGAGAGATTTTCATTAAAAATCATCCACCATACATTGAAAAGGTATCAATGAAGATGATCCCTCTTGAAAGATTGATGATTTCGGAAACGATCCATAGACAAGGATTCATCCACAAATGTTTTGGGAGGATTTTGAAAAAACTGAAGACAGCACATCCTTTCCAATAGGACAAGGTATCTGCTAGGCAAACAAAGGGCACGAAAATACAATATATCCAGCTGTTGGGAATCAATGCTCACATTGACATTCATGCACAACTTTGGAATAGGCTTGGAATCATTATGAGAGTGCCTATGCATATACGCCAGGTACCAAGCAAAGTGAGCAGTTAATCGCACTGAAGGATCTGCAGATTGTGAATACTGCTGAGTAAAATGAATATAGTTCTGATAAGCTTGACTGGCAGTTGTCCATTCTCCTGGAATTACTGGCCAATTTATCTGAGGTCCTGTAAGGGAATCATTCGAGCTCCATCCCCTTCTTCTGGAAATGTGATGATCAAACCCATCATAGTCACTAACCAACTGAGGTGGTTGAGATATAGAAGTGTTAGGAGAGGGAAGTGGAATAAGGAAAAGTGGATGAAGAGAGGGATAGGCAAAATCATAAAAGGAAGAATGATTTAAAGAAGGAGTGGCAAAAATTTGTATGGAATCAGTAAGGGAGGGTGTTCACTGATAAATAGAAAAGGTGGAAGGTACATGAATGGATGGAGAAGGACATGGTGGAGAAGGGGAAAATACTCTATCCTCAATAAAGGAACAGTATGTAAAAATGGGAATTTGAGGGAAAGATGAAGGTTGGAAAAGAAGGGGTAAAATAGTGGTGGAATTAGATTGACAAAGGGAAAGATATATATGATATCAGTGAGCCATTTGTTGGTAATACAGAAGGGTAGGAACAGAAGGTCCTAAGAGAGATCTTCTATGATAGGCATCAAAGAAGGTAGAATCAAACGGATTATGTTTTGAAAGATAAGCTAAGAGATCCACCCTCAGTTGATTAGTACTCTGGGCATAGGTAGGGGCTGTGTTTTGTCTTTGATTCAGGACCACAGAATCAATCATGGTATGCTAAGAATTATCAGGACAATTAACTACTTTGGAGGAGTAACTCTAGAACATGTCAGCTATGCGCAACTCCAAATGGTTGACATACAAAACAGCTTGTAGAACCATGTCCCCCACATACCATGCCATATCCACCTCATCTGGAATTAACAAGTCTCCTCGAAGATACATGTATGACATCAACATGGTATCTGTCGTTGACAGAATCTTCAAACACCATCCTGACCACCTCCGTCAGTAAATCAACAGACCAAGCCCCACTCCACCCATCCTCTGGAAGAGGTAAATCCATCGTGGAAAGCTTCATGTAGAAGGCCAACTTCTATAATTGGTAGTGGACAAAGAAAGAATGGTCTGGTGGAGCATATTCCTGAAACTGCTCAAATGTAGACCATAACAAATCCATTCTGGATTGCAATCTTTCCACTTTATCTTGGAATAGAGGACACAAGGTAGCCTATCTCTAAAGAGCAGCCAAGTCCTACTATGAAAGAGAAGGAATCAATGGAACATTAGGGCTGGGAGGAACAGACCGTGACTTTGCCAGTTGATCTTGCAACTGCTTGATTTGGGAGGCTTGGGATTCCACTGTGTCATTAGCAGTCTGTAAGGCTGAAAGTTTGTCATCTAAAAGAGTTTGGAACTCCTGCACTTCTCTGGACATCCTCTCCTTCTCCTCTGAAAAGCTAGTAACCTCTGATTGAGCCTCTAGTAACTGGATCTTCAAAGAAGAGATCTCATCTCGTTGGGTTACAACCAGTTGGGTTTGTTGTTCCATCTGCTTAAACAAATCTGCTAGGGTATCCTTAGCAGAGGCTAACTCAGATGTTGCCTTATGCAACTGGTCCTGAGACTGCATGAGCTCTTCATAAAAGGAAGCGTACAGTTGTTGAACACAGGCTGTCACTGACAATTCAATGGAACTCTGAATATCTTTACAAAGGAAAGGAATTGCATCTCCTGAGACTAGACTGTCAGTGAGGGGACTGATATATCCAACGAACCTTCGCGATGTGCTCTGAACAGGTTATTACAAGTGAGATACCCAGGGAGATCACTGCCAGAGGTAGCAGGAAGGGGCACTAAAGGAAGAACCGAATGAGCTTTATCCGCTACCCGCTTCAAGCGTTTACGCTGTATGACCAAGGGAGGTGGAGAATCATCATCCTCTATATCAATGGGTTCTGACTCATCTGAAGGTGGAGGAGGATGTACTGGATCTGATGGAGGAGGTGGAGGCACACTCTTCTGTAAACCTGAATAGGTCAAGAAGGCAGACAAGTATGATCCATAGGTGACATTGGTAACATTACCCCTGGTGACTTTGACGAAATGTTGATCCATTTTAGTGAGGAGGTAAGTGCTCCAATCAATAGCAACTCCTTTCAACACCATCCTTGAAGCTGTGAAAAGCTCTTTGGACAAGTACTGGGATGGCGTTTTGGCAGGCATAAACCTGTCTTGGAGAAACTGACACACCATCTTCCATACGGGATCAGTGATCATGGAAAAGGAAACTCCCGAAGAGTTTATCACCTTCTTAACATCCAGCAATTCCCTTGTCTGCTTTTGTAACAGCTTCAGAATCTCTTCATTAGAGAAAATCTGACGAATGGTAACAAAAGGTTCACCTTTGAAGGGAAGAGACAGAGCCTTCCCTAGGACTCGAGGTGTCAAAGTCATAGTAATTCCCTGGACCAGTCCCGACTTCTTGCTGTAGGAGGCCAAAAACTCATCACACATCAATGGATCCTCTTGAAGCAATGGAAAGGAGGTAGCTACAAAAGCAGCGAGTCCCGCCTTCGTGAGGGACTCAAAAGTGAGTAGGGAAGAGTAATCCCTACTGACTAATGGGACGTACTGGATAGGGGGAGGAGCGTGAGAAGGCACCATTCAGATGGTTACACACACACCACAAACACAGACAATCAAGGGGAATGCCTGCAAAGCAACAGACAAAAAATCAAGGATAAGAGAACAACCAAAACGATAAAATGTGACTCGACCAACTAACCCCAAGCAAACCACAGCCTAGAAAAAATTCGACATGACCTCTAAACATATGCGACCGAAAGCTTCATGCTATGCATCATACAAATACCCAAAACCCCGTATCAGGCAATAAAAGAAAAAAAACTACATACCGTACCCTTAACCGTAACAAAGAAATTGAACCAAAACATCACCACAACCTACACACATCAAGACCACATCTTTGATAAACCAATGTTGGACCATGGAAATAACTCCAAAGACTGTGCATACCCATCCCACGAAATGGGTTCGTTAAAAAGGGAATTAAGTGTAGTGAGGGGAAAATTAATTTAATGAAAGGTTCATTTTAATAAATTGTTAAGAAATGGCTGAATTTTTATTAAGTGATAAACCTTAGCAAGAAAACAGCGGTTCCTTCTTAAAAATTTAATTACCAATTATTAGGTGAAAACGGTGCTTTAAGTCGAATCCCGAACTTCGATACCCAGACTGGGTCTCTAAATGCAAGTCCATTGATTACAAATTAAGGTGATGTGGAGCGTTTTTTTGCCAGTGCGTGCTCTTGTGACGGCTGGTTCATTTTAATTAAAAATATTAAAGTGCCTGTTAAGCGCACTTAGCGTGTGCAAGTGAACGGCGTGTTTATTTTTTAAAAAAAAAAATAGTGTGTGTAGCGCGAATGCGCGTACCATGGTGGGGTTGAGGGTTCATTTTTTTTATTAGTTGTTTGTTTGTGGTTGTTTCTTTTTTCTCTTATTTGTTTTTTATTTGTATATTAACCGTGGGTTTTGGGATAGCTGAAAAAATAACAAAAAAAATGGAAAATACCTGGTAGTGGGTGTATGGAAATGCAAAGAATGCGCTCTCCTCAATCTAAAAATATCTGGATTTTTTTCTAGATGTTTAGTTCATGTTTGGATTAAAAAGGTTTTGTGTTATTTTATGGATTTGTTTTTTTGTTTTTTATTTTTAAAGAATTTAGGTGTGAAATGAAATATTGTGATAGCTTAGAAAAATATGCCAAAAATAAGTAAAAATGTTAATAGAAGTGTTATGAATTTTTCAGAAATTAATTTTTAAGCATTTTTAATGAATTTTTTTCAAATATTTGGATATTTTTTTGAAATGAATATGTATTTTTAAAATGATTTTCTTGAAATTTACAAGTTTAAAAAAAGTCAATTGGTTGTTGCAGAAATAACAGGAATTGTTCTAGATTTTTTTGGAATTTTTTCAGAATTTTAAGTGTTTTTTAATGATTTTTTTGAATTTTTCAATGTTTTTTTTATTTTAAAAGAATTTGCGAGTTTGTGAATTAAAAATCTGGGAAAATACCCAGAAATAGGCTGCGTGGCAGCTGCGTGTCAGCAATCAGCTAACAAGCTCCCGCACACGAACAATCGCAAGCACCCACACGCGCGTGTGTCGGCGGCTCGAGGAAGAACAAGGGTGTAGGAAGGGTGGTTTCCTGCAGTTTAGTGGGTGAACAGTGTGTTAGGAAGGGGGACAGTGGATTCGGCTGGTGGGGTTTCTGTGCGGGAACAGGGGTTTGGGAAGGGGTACGGTGGAGGTGGGTTTATGTGTGATTGGGGGCTTGGGTAGGGGTAGGTTAGGTTTGTGTGTTGGGGGTGAGAGAAAGGGGGACATATGTGGGACGGGGGGCTTGCAAAGGGTAGGTTGGTGAGTTTGTGCAAAGGTGGGGGGAAAGGGGGCCTAGTTAGGGGTGGTGGGGAAAGTGTGTGATGGGGTGGGGGTAGTGGTAGAAATGGGGGTTAGGTTGGGGGGTGGGAGGGTGTGTATGTGTTCTGGGGGAATGGGGGCTAGGGAGGAGGTGGGTTGGTGTGTGTGAACTGGGGGGGAAAGGGGGCTAGGGAGGAGGTGGGTTGGTGTGTGTGAACTGGGAGGGAAAGGGGGCTAGGGAGGAGGTAGGGAGGGAATGTGGGTTTGAATGGGGGTGGGAAGGCGGGAGGCCGTCGAGGCGGGCCCAGGGGCGGCCGACGCGAGCGCTGCGGAAGAGGACGAGGGCAACCTGGAGGCTGGCAAACGGCGCGCTGACGACGGGGGGCTTCTCGAGCGGCCACTGCGACGGCGAGCAGGGGCGAAGGGGGCGGGCTCACAGGGCACCGCAGGGCAGGGCGGCGGCTCGGGCGCTACGACGACGAACGAGGCGTCTCGGGCGACCGCTGCAACGGCGAAGGAGGCGTCTCGGGCGGCACTGACGGTGTGGCCGCGGGTGGCCTGGGGGCGGACAGACGGCGTTGCAGGGGGCGGCGCTGCACGGTGGGGCGCGCAAATCAACTGTGCACGAGCTTGAATGATCTGGGAGGTGAGGGGGGAGACGAAAGTGTTGAGCTCATGGATGGCACTGGCGAGGAGGGCGTCGGGGTTGAACAGGCCGTGGGAGGCCTTCTTGAGGAGGGCCGCCGCAAATATATCATCGATTTGGCGGCCGGGGAGGGAGGTGCTCAAAGGCGAGGGGGGGCACTGCACGGTGGGGCGGCGAGCACTGCAGAGGACGGGGAGGGGAAGAGGGAGGGGAAGATGAGAGGGAGAAGAAGGAGGGGAGGGAGGAGAAAGGAGCAGAAGGGGAGGAGGGGAAGGCGCAGAGAGGAGGAGGGAAGGAGGAGAGGGAGCAAGGAGATGGAGATGGAGGGAGGGAGGGAGGGGGAACACGCAGAGGGAGAGGGAAAGGTAGTTGGGGTGGGGAGGGTCGGGGAGAGAGAAGGGTGGGGGGGATAGGGAAGGGTATGGGGGGGGTGGAAAGGGTGGGAGGGTATGGGCAGGGGCCCATGGGATGGGGGGGGCATAGGGGAAGGGGCAGGGCCCATAGGGGGATGGGGGTGGAAATGGGCGGGGTACGCCCATGGGAGGGTGCCCAGGGGGAAGGGTAGGGGTTAGTGGTAGGGTTAGGGTTAGTGGGCCCAAAAAGGAGGCGTACCCCCCCGTCCCGCGAGCGTGCGCGGGGCGAGGGTAAAAAAATTTGCCGTGATGGGAGTGAAAGGGCGCCCGAATGCGGGGACGAGGCACGCGGATGCGACGGGGGTGCGTTAAGACACATAAAATCGAAACAGGACGCGTTAAAAACACATAAAAAATAAAGAAAAATTAATAACTCTCAATCCGGACGTCAAAACGAAATATCGTAAAAACAAAAGTGGGAAGGACGACAAGGGGAAGATAGGGAAAATGTGCAACAGGGTTCCCAGGGGGTAAAGGGCGGTCACGTGCAAAAATACAAAAAACGAGTCTAAAAACGCCATTAAGAATTAATATCAGAAAATCCGTGCATCGGAACGAGGTGCAAGAAAAAGGAAAAATGTGTAGAAAGACGTGCCCAACAATCCTATCACATCAAAACATAGTTCCGACTGAGATAAGACGCGTTCACGTGGGAAAAACCCAAAAAACCGACCCAAAAATGGGATCGGAAATTAATATTGGACAAACCGTTAGCCGAAATGACATGCAGTAAGAAGGAAAAATATCCGCAGGAAGGAGTGGCACAGGGTTGTCATGTTAAAATGCAATTCCGGTTGAAGTAGGAGGGGTTCACATGCAAAAAACACCAGAAATACGCCCGAAAACTCATTTAAAAATTAATAAGAAAAAATACAAAAGGCGAAAGAGGGGGGAGGAAAAAGGAAAAAGGTGGGGAAAGGCACAGGGGACATGGCTATCAAATCAAATTGGAATTCTGATACAAACAGGGCAGGTTCACATGAAAAAATGTCAAAAAGACACACGAAAAAGTCTTAAAAAACCGCAAAATTAATATTGGACAAACCGTGCATCGGAATGACTTAGAGTAAAAAGAAAAAATGTCATGAGAAAAGTGGTTGTTAGGGCTATGATGTCAGATCACGGTTCCGAAGTAAGCAAAGTGCGTTCATATGGAAAACCGACTAATTTGCGTAAAATGCTTCAAAAATTAATAACTCGAAAACTGTGCACCGAAACAGGGGCAGGTAAAAAGGAAAAATGGTCAATTCAGAGGGAGGAACATGGCTATAAGGTTGGATTTGGACTTTGGTGAACTTAGGATGCATTCACATGGCAGGACCTCAAAATCAGGGAATGAAGGAAAACTGCAAGGGAACAGTCCCAAGGGTGGGTGAAAAATGAACGCTTGGGTGGGAAGGGACCCCATGAGGGTAACAGCAAGTCATAGCATAGAGGAATTAGCAGGTTGAGGCATATGCAGAAGGGTAGGCAATGTAGACGCGCAGGGACGCGTCCCCACACTTAAGACCTTAACGGATAGGGTTAACCAAGCAACAGGGACCTAGGACCATGCCACAGACCATCCACTAACGTCCCCACACTTAAAACATGAATGTCACTGAGAAACAGAAGGTGTAGGGTTAGAAAAACTTGGCCCATGTTGTTGAGGATCATGGTTGATTGTCGATGGCACTTCCTATGTTGTTGTCGGCGGCAGGAGGGACCAAGGCATCTTCACAATGCACATCCGTCATGGCAGGGACCACGTGGCAGCACCCAGGAAGGTAACTAATTGAAGGGATCGCAGGAAATTTGTCGATGATGAGGGATGTTGCACTCAACTCACAATCACTTAAATGGAATGAAAGAACTGTCACTTGCCCCATGACTAATATCACTCGAGGAATAAGGATTGAAACCCATATCGCATACCCAGTTTAGGAATCGACAAGGGGGAATGGTGCAGAGGGAGTATGCCAGGGTGCACAGTTGATGGTGCATTAGTGCGTTCAACCCGGCTGGCATAAGTGCAAAAAGGAAGGCAAGGGAGCCTTACAGTGCAGTGTACGGAACAGGGTGACGTGTCCTATGATGACAGTAGAGACCCATCCCGTGGGTGCATAGGGAACTAGAACATACCTGACTCCAAGTGTCGGAACGTCCCTCAAACTCACCTCTCGGTAATTGATTGAAGAAATTCCAGGCACACTCAGCCCACCCTCTGTCTCACGCTCTGTTGATAGATACAGGAGGGCAGCCATTTCCTGAAACCCATTGATGTTATCCTCACGATCACTTGTGCAAGGGTTCTATACCTTGTGCACATTGAATGGTACAACTATGCATCCTGCCCTGTGCCGGCATACAGTGCGAGAAGGAAGGCCAGGGAGCCTTATAGTGCAGTGGACAGAAACAAATTGTGCTTTGTGCATTGAGAGGCCCATCCCGTGCGTGCAACACTTCATTCACACTTCTCACCTCTCATTTGATTTGAAGGGAAAAGACTGGTCTCTCGGCCCACCCTCTGTCTCACTCTTTGTTGATAGTTACAGAGGACAACCATACTCACTTCCCCATCCGGTTAGGATGAAAGCTCACATCACTCGATTGTTTGTCGATGAAGATCGCGTCGTCAGTTGTTGAAGAGGCATACCTAGGGAGGTAGCCATCAAATCGAACATTGTGTTGGATAGGACATGTCGTCTGCTAGAGGACAGTTAGACGCTCTTGTAGAGAGACCCAAGACACAGCGTACCAAGGGAGGCAGCTTCGGAACTGGATCCTAAGGATGTCAACTAATGAATCCACTTTCTGGACTGCTGGGTGTTGCCACCTTTTCCACAGCCAACTTCTCGCCCAAGGGTGTTGACCACCTTTTCTTGGAACGAGGCTTGCTATGACAGGGAATTGCTTCCTTTTCTCCCATAACAGATTTGTTTGGTTTTTTTTCTCTCTTTTCTTGTTTTTTTTTTTCTTTTTTTTTCTCTCCTACTCCCGAGGGTTTTTCCACCTTTTCTCTGCACTTGGACAGAGCCATTAGGGTCGACGGCAAGTACCTTGTATGGGCCCATCCACCACTGTTGGGGCTTGCCAGGAAACTTGCCAAATCGGGAATCATAGGCTAGGACCAAATCACCTTCTTTGAACTCCTTGTGCTTGATGAAGCTGTCATGGTAAGCCTTGCGTCGAGCTTGCGTGGCTTCCATGCACTGTAGAGCCATCCTGCGAGTTTCGTCCAAACATTCCAGTTGCAGGAGACGGCGTTGTAGTGAATCATCGTCCCCCAAATGCTCTTTGATAGCCACTCTCAAAGAGGGTAATTCCAATTCAACAGGGAAAACAGCTTCTGTACCATACACCAGCTGGAAGGGTGTCTGTCCTGTTGCTGCTTTGTGGGACGTTCTGTACGCCCAGAGGGCCTCTGTAAGTCGATCATCCCAATCACGACGATGTGCAGCAATTGTTCTTATCAGGATCGAGCAGAGGATGCGATTGGTGACTTCGACTTGGCCGTTAGCTCTGGGGTAATAAGGAGTGGACTTGCGATGGCGAATCTTATACAAATCTGTCAACTCTTCCATGACTTTATTAATGAAATGAGTGCCTCTGTCACTTACCAGCTCTAAGGGACTGCCAAAACGGGTGATGATATTCTCGTACATGAACAGGGCCACGTTGTTACCATCGTCCCGCTTTAGGGCTTTAGCTTCACACCACTTTGTAACATAATTTGTACATACGAGGATGTATCGGTTCTGCTTCCTTCTGGTAGGAGGATCGATCGGACCTACGAAGTCGATGCCCCACTTCTCAAATGGCTTCAAAGGAAGGATAGGTTGCAGTGGCATAGCACTTGTCTTGGTGGGTTTTCCCATTCTCTGACAAGCATCACATCTTTTACAATAAGCATAGGCATCCTTATGAAGGATAGGCCACCAATATCCTGCTAGCAGAGCCTTCCTGGCTGTAGCTTCTCCTGCAAAGTGGCCTCCACATGGCTCATCATGGCAAGCCTTCAGAACAATCCCAATCTCATCTCCTGCAACACATCTTCTGAGCACTTCATCTTTGCCTTTCTTGTACAATGCACCACCTAGCAGGGTGTAGGGGGCTGATTCTAACATAAGCTTCTTCCTTTCCCAACTAGAGATACCAAGAGGGTACTGTTGGGTTGCCAGCAGATTGGCAATGTCTGCATACCAGGGAGTTACAGTTTCTACCAAGAATAGGGAAGCATCAGGGAGGTCTGGATCATCCTGCTCCTCGTCTGCGGTCTGTGAGATACGCAACAGATAATCAGCCAGAACATGGGAACGACCCGGCTTAGTAATCACCTCAAAGTCGAACTCCTGGAATAGAAGGAGCCATCTCATCATTCTTCCTTTCACATCTGCTTTGTTCATCAGGAAGGACAGGGCCTCATGATCCACATAAAATTTAAAGTGGATAGATAGGAGGTAGTGGTGGAACTTCTCTAGGGCAAACACCATTGCCAAGCACTCAAGCTCTGTCACTGTGTAGTTCCATTCCCTATCAGTGACTTTTTGACTTGCGTAATAGATGGGTTGATCCAGCTTCGAGGAGCCCTTCTGGCAAAGGACTGCGCCTAAGCCTTCAATAGATGCATCAGTATGTACATGAAACTCCTTCGTCCAATCAGGAGGTTGAAGAATGGGTGCCTCAATCAGACACTGCTTCAAAGTGGTGAAGGCTTTGTCACATTCTTCCTGTTTGAGGTTGGTGGTGTTAGAAATGCGGGATCTAGAGCATGACATAACCGGAAGCTATGGAGGATGGAAGGAGAAATGTAGACTCATGATGGAATGGACACTGTTTGTTACACAAGTGAATTAGGTTCCAAGATTGAGACTTGGACTCATAAACACAATCTTGTGTATGTGGACAATGACATTGACACTTTACTGAAATGAAAAGAGTACTATCATTGCATTAAGAAAGGAAGCAAGTACAATGCTTTATAGGAAAGTAGAAAACTGCAGTAGGCACCATTGTGCATATGGGATAAGTTAGCCTGCATGTCCTTGACCCTGAGACTCCATACAAAGAGGCTGTTTGAGTGTGATTGCTGATTCTCAACACCCCTCCTCAATCACAACTAGGAAAGGCACAAAGTGTGTAGAGGCTGTAATGAGAACCACCTGCAAAGTGTGGGCATACCACAGACATGGCAAAACACCAGAGGCTGTCGTAGAAAAAGCTAAGTGTGGGTACCATAAACATGGTGGACATCCAGAGGCTGTAACAGGGGCCTCACAAAGTGTACAGGGACTGTAATGCCAAGTTACATAAGGAGTTTACATAGCTTATGGCAGGAAGCATTAGGGCAAGGAAAAATACAAGGCTATTAAAACAGTCTATCAGAATTATGAGAGTACAAGGACTGATGAGTCTTGTCCTTCCGATCCTGGTGATCTTCATCTTCTTCTTCCTTTGCTTCATTTTCTTCTTCTTCTTTGACTGCGACTAGATAGGCCTTTTGGGATCTCTTTCTTGCGTGGCAGAACTTCTCGGTGTGTCCGGTCCTTTTGCAGAAGTCACAAAAGAGCTGATCTTTCTTGCCTTTGTACCTGTTGCCAACATATAATGCATGCTCATCTGTAGAGGTACTTGGTTCTTCTTTAGTTTTTAGCTTCTTTTCTTCTTCTAACAGTGATGCCTGGATATAAACAAGTTCAGGATTTGGCATGTTGATTAAAGTTGTTGATACGTTATTATATTCAGGAGGCAAGCTCTTAAGTAGGACACCGATGCAAACATCTTCATCCATTTTAATGTTTATTCCTGCAAGTTGGGTTAGGAGTCCTTCCATGTAATTGAGATGTGTGGCAAGTGATGTGCTGGACTTCATTTCAAGCCTGAAGAATTCAATCAAGAGACCATACTTTGATGATTTAGATTGTGCACCGAACAGGGTGTCAAGTCTTTTCCATGTATCTTGTGAGGTCTCACAGTTATCCACATGATGGATATAACTGTCGTCTAGCTCCAATTTGATAATGGCCTGGGCTCTGTCATCATTCTTTTGCCAAGTAGTTGCAAGGTCCGCGTCCCGCGGTTTCTTCTCTTTGCCATTTGTTATGGCCCAGAGACCCTTCTTCATCAGGATGAGCTTGATGCGGGTTTGCCAAGTGTGGAATCCGACTCCTTTGAATCGAGCATTTGGCGAGTCTTTGCCCATGTTAGATTTACGGGAACAATAGCAAATCAACTTCAGACTTTATTAGATTTGAGCAACAGAAGAATTGATTGAGAGACACAAGTGCTAAAAAGCACTAACTTAGTGTCAATGAATACCAAATCTGCAAAAGTCTTTTACTCCAAGTGATCTTCCCCTTCTTGATTTGATGTTGATGCCTTCAGATCTGAGTTACAGTACTTTAACGAACTTCAGAGAGTATTGCTCAGTGATTAAAATCACTGTTGATAACTTCAGTGAGAGAAACAGTGAAAAATATCAAGATTTTGAAGCTTTTGGCTATGGTGGAATTAGGGTTTCTGAGACATGGGCCTGGTTTTTTGCTGATTACAGGAGCTACAATGGATCATTTTCAAAACTTTTTACATATCTAGAAAGCTTATGTCATGGGCTACCAAAGCCCCATCATGATCATCAACATCGTGGTCAGTATGCAGCGCGCAGGTGCCGCGAACAGAATCGGCGCAGATCTGGACAGCGATGTCAAATTTGAGCAATGCTGGAGCTGTAGATCATCAATGTTGGTGTTTAAAGTGACAGGAAGCTGCGCCCTGAGCCAAGGAACATTTCTCCAGAAGAAATCGTGTTGAAATTCTGCCTGGTTGAAGAGTTATGGAAGCTCCAAGCAAGGTAGGTCCTATCTGGCTATGGCAGACACAGAACAGAGATTGGGGATTTTCACAATGCTGAGCTCCAGATGGTCCAATGTCCTGGATTGATGTGATACAGGGAAGCTTTATGAGTTGGGGAATACTTTTCCAGAAGGAAGCTCCAAGAGATTTGACCTGTGGAGTGAGATATAAGCAGTTCAATCTGACAGGGTGCTGCTGGCTATGGCTGCCATGGAAGCTTCAGTGAGAGTAGAGTTGAGAAAAGAAGTCATACACTGACACTGAGCTGGATGGAGGTTCAGAAGAATCAAGAGAGGCTGGAGAAGCAATGCCATGCCCAACTGGACTCTGATACCATGTTAGAAATGCGGGATCTAGAGCATGACATAACCGGAAGCTATGGAGGATGGAAGGAGAAATGTAGACTCATGATGGAATGGACACTGTTTGTTACACAAGTGAATTAGGTTCCAAGATTGAGACTTGGACTCATAAACACAATCTTGTGTATGTGGACAATGACATTGACACTTTACTGAAATGAAAAGAGTACTATCATTGCATTAAGAAAGGAAGCAAGTACAATGCTTTATAGGAAAGTAGAAAACTGCAGTAGGCACCATTGTGCATATGGGATAAGTTAGCCTGCATGTCCTTG
This sequence comes from Lygodium microphyllum, assembly GCF_053477565.2. Taxonomy (NCBI): domain Eukaryota; kingdom Viridiplantae; phylum Streptophyta; class Polypodiopsida; order Schizaeales; family Lygodiaceae; genus Lygodium; species Lygodium microphyllum. The sequence goes on along the minus strand of NC_141154.1, from coordinate 65,236,480 downwards.
ACCCTGAGACTCCATACAAAGAGGCTGTTTGAGTGTGATTACTGATTCTCAACAGGTGGGTGCTGTCAAAGCTGCGATCTTTTCGATCTTTGCAGGGTTTGTTGATATCCCTTGTGCAGAGACAATGTGGCCCAACAAAACTCTAGAAGAGACCCCAAAGATGCATTTATCGGGGTTGAGGGAAATCCCATACTCCCGGCATCGGTCAAAGCATTGTTCCAGGTGTCCCCAGTGTTCACGGATCAAACTATAGACACAGAAGTCATTAAAATATACCTCAATAAAGTCGTGCAAATGATTTTGGAATGCGGCCATCATGACTCGCTAGAAAGTAGTAGGGGCATTACAGAGCCCAAACGGCATCACTTGGTAAGCGTAGGTCCCCCATTCTGTGGTGAAGGTTGTTTTGGACTGGTCCTCTTCTGCGATCTGGACTTGGTTGTATCTGCTGAATCCATCCAGAAGGGAATAAAGCTCATGTCCGGCCACTGTGTCCAACAGTTGGTCTGTGAAAGGAATCGGGAAGTGATCCTTCTTCGTCTTAGAATTGAGCTTTCAGAAGTCAACACATATTCGCAATTTGCCATTCTTCTTGGGTACGACCACGATGGGTGAAACCCATTCACTATTTTCCACTGGATAGATGAACTTGGCTTCCAGAAGCTTCAGCAGCTCTACTTTTACCAATGTGGAATAATTCGGGTTCATTCGCCTCTGTCGTTGCCGTACTGGCTTGGCATCAGGCTCCAAGTCAATATGATGCTGACATATTGTGGGATCAATCCCCTTTAGGTCTTTGTAGGACCACGCAAACACGTCCAAATTTTCTTTCAACAAGTTGTACAAGGTTGACAACTCCTCTTCTGGGAGGCTACTACCCACCTTCAAGTGGCGTTCAGTGCCATCTGCATCCACAAAGGTTAACTTCCTTTCACCTTCTACTTCACGGATGAAGGTCCCGCGGACTGCTTCTAGGTACAGATCCGACTCCTTCAAAGGAGTGATGTCCTCTTCTGATGTCCCACTAGACCCAACGTCTTCTTTTGGTGGAGACTTAGGTTGCTCCTTGAGATGTTGAAATGGGATTAGAGCCATTTCGGGTTTGGTTTCAAAATTAATTACCTCTTGGATTGAATACTCATCTTCTGATGACACATCCAGGAACGTCACATAACAGGGACCCTTTGATTTCTGTTGGTTTTGTAGGACTGGTGCTTGTTGGCATGGTGCATCATCATCATCTTTCTTTGGCAAAGGTGGGTGAGGGCAGCAAGAGCCACTGTTGAAAGATGGCTTGGTCTTCTTCAACCATTTCTTATAAAGATTTTGCATATAAGAAGATCCATTTACCAGACCAAATGGTACCATCGACATTCTGTCCCACAACATGAGCTCGTTTGCTTCTGATGCCTCTGGAACGTCTTCTTCATATATATCCTCTTCAAGTGAGATAGACTCTTCCATCTCGCTTTCATAACCTTCTTCTTCAATATCATCTCCATCCTCTTCTGTCTTTGGCTCTATCTCTGGCTCTGGCTCTGTCTCTGTCTCTGGCTCTGTCTCTGTCTCTGGCTTTGTCTCTGTAGGAGCTCTGTAAGAGAAGAACAGGTTCTCTATTTCATCTTCTGCCTCTATCTCTAGCTCTGCTATGGCCATGTAACAGGGAGAGTAGTGCATCCATGCTTCTATCTCACTGTCAGAAGTGATTTCGGAAATAGTTCCTAGTTCAGGCAGGAAGTATTCACCCATTGACAATGGCTTTGCATCTTTTGGAAGTCGGCTTACAGTATCCACTATTAAGGAACGTGCCATTGTTTTCTTGGGAAGGATCTGTTTGACACTATCTTCATCTGATGATGTTTCATCCATAGCCTCATTAGGGGAGTCAGAAGATAATTCCAAAGAGGTGGATTCATGTCCTTTTTGAGAACCATATAGCTTCAACACCACTTTATTGGGTCCTCTACCCAAGGTCAAGGTTCCTTTGAACCAATCCATCCTTGCTCAGGCTTCAAAAAGCCATGGTCTACCCAGTAACAGAGGGTAGGATATACCATAAGAGTTCGGCTTCACCACCAGATAGGTTAGCCAATAATCTTTTCCAGCCACTGTAGTCTTCACATATGGGAGAATGCCCAAAGGCTTGACTCTGCTCTGATCCGCCAATCTAATGAGCCATTGGGTTGGTTGCACACCTTGTAGGCCTAGATCCTTCATTGTCACATCCGTCATAATATTCACTAATGAACCTCCATCAATCAGTGCATTTGCAATGAAGCAGCCTTCTATCCACACGCCAGTCTCTAGGGTACCCGGATCTAGGAAGACATTAGCCACATCCACTTCTTTTACAGGCTCTGGAGCTTTGTTGGACTTTGTTGCTGTTGAGGGAGCAATCCTTAAGCCACGTCTTCTTGTCAGTATACTTTTGAACCTTTTTCGGCAACTGGGAGACAACACCAATAATTGTCGGAATGTGAGGTTTGGTTTAAAGATATCTAGATCTCTGACCAAATCGTATTCCTTAATAGGATCCACTGGCTTCTCTAACCGGTTAGGGAATGGGGCAACACCCATTTTCATTTTCCTTGTTTCTTCCAACAGAGGTATCATGGGAACTTCTTCTGCCACTTGTGGCACTTCCTCCTCTGCTATCTCCTGGACCTCTAGTCCTGTCTCTGTAACTCTCTGTGGCACTGTAGTGCTCTGTACGGCACTGTCAGGCTCTGTTCTGTTCTGTTCTTCTGGTGGAAGATCGAACATCACTATTCTGGCAGGAGGATTGTTTTCTTTCTGGATAGGTGGTTCCTTCTTCTTTGCACGCGTGATGGCAGCAACTTCCAATTCTACTAAATTAGAGGTAGGCTCTTGGGCCTTGGCCGGACTATTAGTAGCACTGTTTTTCACTGGGGCTGGGCTTGGACAGTCTTTTGCAGTGTGGCCTTCTCCTTTGCATCGACTGCATAAGGGCTTATAATCCACTGACCTTCTGGGATTTGGATAATTTGGTGAGATGTGTCCCTTTTCTCCACATCTATAACACTCCACTTCTGATCTCTGACCACCACCAGACTGTCTTCCTCTGTAACTTTGAGAGGGAAATCTTCTGGGTCCAAAATTAGGACCAAACTCTCTAGGCTTGGGTCCAATATCCTGTGTTGTCATTTTGGATTCCAGCAAGTTGAATCTTGCGTCTTCTTCCTTCCTTCGCCTATCATGCATCTCCTTCAGAGAGCAAATGTCCTCTGTATGGTTCTTCCGTAAACAGTAGGAACAGAAGGCTCCAGGGATGGTTGGTTTTCGTGTACATTCAGTGGCTAAATGGCCTGCTTGATGACACTTACCACACCAAGTATTTGACCGCATCACATCTCTTCCTGCTCCTGCAACATTGGATATGCTAGCGGTATTCACTTTCAGCGTCTGTAGCTGCTCTATAATCACATCCATCAACTCCTTTTTTATATTTGCAACTGAGTTGGATAAGTAATCCTTCAAGCTTTCTCCTCCTGAGGCACTGGCAGGAGGGTTTTGAGGAGTCTCTGTAATCACTGCATAAACAGGCTGGGTTGGTGCAGAGGGGTCTCTGTTATGGTTCTGATTCAGAGCTCCTGTTTGAACTATTGACTGTTGGCTCCAGTTGGTAGGGTTCCACTGTTGCTGCTGAGTTAGCATTGAGGAAATTGGTTGGGACCATTGTTGTTGTGGTTGAACCATCATTTGAGGCATTGATTGTGGCCACTATGGATTTGGTGCACTGTATTGTGATACTAAGGGCATCTGTGGGTAAGGGTAGGGGCAAGTCCCTGGGACTGCATTTGGTGGGTACATCATTCCTGGCATCAGAGGAGGTTGAACTCCTCTTCTTGGATTCATCGCCAATCTAGCTTCCACTTCATCATACAGCCTTGCACCTTCTGTTTGCAGCTTGCAGTGTGGCTAGTCTTTGCAGCTCCACAAACTTACGGACTTCTGGTTGTAATCCTCTGAGAAACACCCCCTTCTGAATGCCATCATCTAAATTATGGTTAGTCTATCTCTTCAAGATGGATTCCATTCGTGAGACATAAGCTTCTACTCTTTCTCCAGAGGACTGACTTAGGTTCATAAATTCCTCTCGCATCCGCTCTTCAAAACCTTCACGCCTGAATTTAGTGAGAAAGGCCAACTTCAGGTCGTCCCATGTGCCAAAAATTCCTGCTTCTTGTCTCTCATACCACTGAAACGCCGCGCCCTTGAAAGTGGCGGGGAATATTGCTAACCAATGCTCAGGGGTTCTGGCATTGTTAGCCACACATGCTACCATAAACTCTGCGACATGAAGGTCGGGGTCTTCATTGTACTCTCCCTTAAAAACTGGCAACGGGACTACATTCGCTGGCCTATCATCAATATTTCCAGGACGGATCTGGCTTGGAAGTGGACCTCCAGCAGGAGGAGGAAGGGCTTGATGTGCCATTGGGACTTCTGTAAAGAGTTCCGCAAGGGCGTCAAAGGCGGCTTCTGCTGCGAGCTCATTCTCGGCTCTGATTTTTGCTTTCTCTCTTCTCACGTACCTCTGGACTCGTTCTAACGCTTGCCTCTTTATTGCGTCATTCATCAGGGGGTTGGCTCCACTATGTTGTCAGTGCTCCACAGAGGGTTAACAGAAGGCTTCAGTCTCTGGAGGACTCTCTTGCCAACATTTCTTCTACTTCTTCCTTTTCAACGTCTCTGAATTCTACTTTCATGCCACTGCACAGAGGAAGGTATTCGGTTCTGAAGGTGTCAAAATGCATACGTCTAAGCATTGTGGTGGTGCCATCATCATAGTAATGCAGCTTCTGATGGTTTCAACAGTGTATGTTGTAAAGAACACTCTGTCTATCAACTTCCAGTGGGTTGCCAATTGAACAAATAGAAGATTATCAATGCACCAAGCATCCCATGTATCTTGCTGTTGAGCATCTACGAACAAATTCCAACTCTTTTCCTTCTTGTCTTTGTGAACCTCTACAGACCAAGACTCCTGAAGCTTCTTCACAATCTTCCACTTGATGATGTCTGGAAACTTCTCAATGAATGCCAAATCTTCCATGTATGGTCATTCTCTCTGTTTCTGCTCTTCAGTTTGTTCCCAAACAGTTTGCCACCAAGATGCAAGTTTCTGCTGCTTCAACAGGAAGAGGAAACTGTCCACTACATAGAGCATGCATCATGATGGTGATGTGTTTCCGCCATTGTGGAATGAACTTCTTGTGGAAAGTGGCTTTGATTATGAGAAACTCCAACTCTTCAATGGAAGAAGGAACTTTACAAACATCCATTGAATTCTTCTCTTCTTGGCAATGCCAATTCCTTCATTTTCAGCCTCTTATGGTGCTTGTTGATGGCAAGTATTCCCGGCTGCGCACTAAAAACATGGAGCCCCAAGAGGAACACCAAGGAAAAGGGAATTCTCTTGCAAGAAAATCTATCTTGTAACATCAACAAGCTTGTTTATTATGTTTCATATAATCACAATGAAGAAAAGAACACCAGGCACAACAAATCTTCATGCAGCATCATGTAGATCTCCCATGGATTTGATAGAATCAACCATATTCTTCAATATCTTCACAAAATCCATCAATAGAACAAAGAAAGCAAAGGAATACACCATCTTTGAATGGAAATACATCACATAGTATTCATCTTCAATATCTTCATAGTCTTCTCTCTCAATCTCTCACATACAATCACTCTATTTCAGTAGAATTTGACTATCTCTGACTCTCTCTCTCTCTCTCTCTCTCTCTCTCCATCAATAATACATCATCTCCTCACTACAATCTCTCATAATCACTCATAATAATCCTTCTTAGGTCGTGGATACCCCTCCCAAGAGGTATGTCTGATATGAAGAGTCACCAGAGCCACTACAGTGTCCTTTCATAGCTCACTACTGTCACTTCACTCTAGTCTTCACTTGAGTCTTCAGCAGCTACTTCTTTCAGCTCTTTTGCACTTGTAGTCACCTCTTTCCAAGGCTAGAAAACTTTCCCAAACTACACTCTCATCCATCAGAACACATACAGAAGCATACAGAACAGTCATAGAACAGTACCAGAACAGCTACAGTACAAAACAGAACAGAACAGAACAGAGACAGAAGCTATACAGAAGGTATACATAACCAATCAGAACCTATCAGAACATCACAGAACCTCATATCTCCACTAATAAACATCATGAACTTCCAAAACACAATCAATATCATCCAAAACACTCTCAAACCACTTTCAAACCAATCAATCATCTCATAAAATCAACCATTCAGCTCTCAAAAACAACAAAAATCAGCCAAAAAACTAGTCATTTCAACACTCAACAGGGGCGTTAGTCAACCCAAAAGGCATCACAAGAAAATGGTAAAGTCCACGATCAGTCCTGAAGGCCGTTTTGACCTCATCTCCTACCCACATATGGATCTGATGTTAGCCAGACCACAAGTCAATCTTAGTGAAAAAGCATGCCCCTTTTAACTCATCCAGCAAATCATCAATCCGTGGGATGGGGTAGTGGTTCTTCACTGTAATTTTGTTCAAATCTCTGTATTCAATGCACATGCGAAAGGAGCCATCTTTCTTTTTGACCAAGAGGATAGGGGAGGCATAGGGGGAAGAACTCGGTTCAATGAAACCCATCTCCAACAACTCCTTGATTTTCTTTGCAACCTCTTCACGCTCACACTTGGAGAGTCTATAGGGGGTTTTATTCACTGGCTTGGAATGGGGCTCTAGGTCAAGTGGGTGGTCCACTTGTCTCTTGGGAGGGAGGGATGTAGGCAGCTAAAATAAGTCATTGTATTCCTCAAGTAAGGCCTGCAAGGTAGAGTTATATGATACTGCGGAGGGCTAATCAGAAGTGTCCTTATTTAATTGCAAAACAAAGATTTGTGAGCATTTCTTAAATTCCTGTTTGAGTTGCTTTGTTGTAATGAGCTGAAAATCAGCATGATCTCGAACTCCCTCTAGGTGGATAGGCTGTCCATGCATCATAAACTCCATGTAAAGTTAAGAGAAGTCCATAGCAATTTTTCCCAATTGTTTCAGCCAATCACAGCCCAAGACAGCATCAATGGGGCCCATATCTAGGGCAATCAGATCAACCAGTGCCACATAATTTTCAGCCAAGCTTAAGGGAACTGCAGGACATACATGTGTGCTGATTTCTTCTTCTCCATTTGCTACTTGGACCTTCAAGGGGTGGTGTAATTCCATAGGGATACATCTCAACCGATCAATGGCTGATTTATTGAAAAAACTGTGAGTGCTTCCACTATTCCACAAGGATAAAAACATGCTTCCCATTGATACTGCCTTGAATGCGAAGGGTACTCGGGCTGTGCGAACCCATCCAAGCATCCAAGGAGATTGAGCAAAGGGAAGTGGGAGGTGGGTGGGATGTTAAATCAAGTGTCTATGAGGGAGCGCCGCCCGAGTCAAAGGGAAACCCATCCTCCAAGTCATAGAATTGCTCATGATCAACATCCTCCGTGGGCTTAGTCTGGTCAATTGCTAGGTCATCCTCCTCATTGTGCCAATCTTCCATGACATACATGCTATGAACTTTGACCTTAGTTGTCTTGTACGGGCATTTGGAGGCATGATCAGCAGTGTACTTATCTCCACATTTAAAGCATAGGCCCTTTTCTTTTCGTTCCTTCACAACATCTTGGGAGATGAACTGTTGACTACTAGATCCATGGGAAGGTGATGCAGTGGACTGTTTATTTTCAGCATACCTATTTTCAGCAATAGATCTCGATGTTGTCCCAAAAGTGCCCATTTTTCTTTCAGCATGGAAGGCGGGGTAAGTGGGTACTTTAGTGAAGGGATGCGGGGAGGTCCAACACCTTGCTGAAAATGCTCATTCTTACGGTACTTTCTTGCATATCTCTCAACCACTTCGATTGCATCAAACAGTGTAGTGGGTTTTTGGGCCATGACATCAACCGATAGACTCAGTTCCAACCCATAGTTGTACTTGTGCAATTTAGCATCATCACTAATGATTTCCACATACATGGTCAAGTTCATGAACTGATTGGTGTACTCACGTACAGTGAGGTTACATTGGTCAAGAGTGTACCATCGTCTTGCCAACCGTTCTTTTTCCACAAGGGACACAAAAACTTGGACCATATGCATTTTGAAATCTTCCCAATCAATAAACTATTGATTCTCCTAATTGATATAGCACCACCAAGTGTGGGCAAAACCTTCCAAATGGAGAGAAGCAAAAAGTATTTCCTGATCATCAGTGAGGGGGTAGATGTTGAAGTAGAACTCCAACTTGTACGTCCATTCTTCTAGGTCAGATGGTGAGTGGGATTGCCCATTGTACTTTGTTAGGATGACCTTGTCACGCAGATCATAGAGGCCATGCTGCCCATGAAATCCTTGCTGTCCATGCATCCCATGGTGGCCATACATGCCTTGTTGTCCATACATCCCTTATGGTGCATTCAGCCCATGTTGTCCATTATAGCCATGCTGTCCATGATTGCCAGGCTATCCATTTGTACCATATTGTCCTTGATGGGGCTGATTCATATGTGGTGCATGGGGGCTCCTATGTAGAGTGGGTGAAATTCGACCCAAGGTGGGAGAAGGCCTCAAGTGAATGTTGCCGGCATGGTGGACAGGAGAATTCAATAGGGGCTCATCATGCGTATGAGAGGGTTCCCCGATCTCATAGGTAGAAGGGAAAATTCCCTTAGCACCAAGTATACCATGTGGGCCATGCTATGGTTCCTGATGTGGAGGGCGTCTAGACTCATGTCTAGAGTCATTGGTCTTCTCTTGGGATGAAGCGGTTGCTAACTGAGCAACAAGAGCAGTGAGCTATTCCAAGGTTTGTTGGGTCTTTGGGTTTGAAATAGCCATGTGCTCGATTGCTTCATCAAACTTGGACATCATCTGGCAGTGGTTGGTGACCATATCATTGTGGTGTTCCATATGACGGAGCTCATGTTGGCAGAGGAAGGGCATATGGGTCCGTTTCAAGCATTTCCTCCTGTATGTCACCATGGTAATCTTGCACTGAGCTTGGTTCATCATTCATGGAGGTCTGGGAGTCTCTAATCTCCCTGTGGAGTTCCTCTTGAGCCTTGCTTTTGCCTTTTTGGCCAGCCATCTGGGTGCAGTCCACAGGACCTGCAATCAGTAAAAGGGGCGTAACTCTCTGTAGAAAACTCCGATTGGTGAGGTTTTGGGCTCCATCTGGAGGGGGCGACGACCTCTTTGAGATGAGCTATTAATCTTTATGACAAAAAATGATCAGAATTTTCTGTAAGGGGTTTACAGTGCCTGTCCTCGAGCGCGGTCTGCATCCTGTCCACAGTGACCCTAGTGCACAAAAATGGGCATAACTCTCACACCATAGCTCCGATTGGGGAGATTTTTTATTCAAACCAGAGGGGACAAAGCCCTCTTCGAGATGTGTTATAGGGTTTATCCCCATATTTAAGACAAATTTTTTTGCAATGGGATATTTGTGACAGTCTTGCAGGACTATGACCAAAAACACTGCATGTCCCTTAGTACCAATGTCTTACATGGATAGAGCATAGATCAAGGGGCCTAATCTACCACATCAATAGCATCTTGAGAATACTGAACATAATCCCAAGCATCATTGCATACCCATCAACTCTGTCATTCATGCATAAGTACATTCACTGCCATACATCTCCATTGACTGCATGTAGTTCAAGTGGCATACATGGGTGCCATTAGCATTGTGGGGCGTCCAAGAGGGATCATTGGGGCAGGGAAGTGGGCCTCATGGAAGTACCTACGCCTGCAAACAAATATTGGGCTCTGGATCACTGGGAGGTGGGCAAAGTTCCCCCCTTGCCAGGTTGTGCACCCCTTCAGGGTCTTAAGTGGTAAGGGAGGGTCACCTCTCTTTTGTCTTACCACCTCGCCTGGCATCGGCCTTTTTCCTCAGTCAAAGTATACATGGCAGACATTTTTAATTAGCAATCAGCATGAGATGCATTGGAAAGAAGACATTGGGCCTTTTCATGAGATGCAAGGAATGGTGAAGGGTGGGGTAGGGGTTACCTTGGCAGTTCAGTGACTCACTGGTTGCTACTTACCCAATTTACAATGGCTAATATTCATCCAAGATCATAAGACAAGGTAGAGGGTTAATGTCAGCCATTACAATGAAATTCGGGAAGAGGTATGATGCTTATATGCAATCTTGAATCTCTCCAACAATGGATTAAGCTCAGCAAGTGGCTAAATTGAGAGATTAAGATCAGAATGGCATATCTCTTTAATGCTTGGGATGACCGTTGAAGCCCGAATCACCATGATGCCGCTTGCTCCATTGATCAAGTCCGGTTGTTGGTTGGGCATCCGTGGAAGAGTGCTTCAGCATTTGAGTGCTCTTGCTGATGAAGAAGGCTCCCAAGCTTATCCCCAAGCTTGAGCTTCAAGAATGGGAAGCTTCAAGTGAAGCTTTCATGGCTGCCCGCAAAGCTCCCATGCATACTGAGCTCAATGGCTTCATCCGAGCAAGAGAAATCCTTCATGGGCTGAAGGGGCTCTCCGGGTCAGGGAAAGCTTTAGTTAGAAGAATCCATGGCTGCCCCAAACTGTTTCAAACACTCCCAACAACTGTTGTCCACCATGGGAGCTGATTCCCAGGAGCAAAAGTGCCAAAGGGGGAAATCCAATGTGCTGGAGCAGTGCCTTGGAGTGGCAGGGAGGGGAGGGCAGCAAGAGGAGGAGTGGTAGGAGGGCTGGGGAGGAGTAGGACAGCTAGTGCAAAATGCACCAAAATTTACGAGGCTATCCTGTAGGCCTCCTGGGCAGAAAATCCCCCCAATCCACCACTTAATCAGAAGCTTGGGGGGTCAAGGAAGGAGTCCCGAGGCTGGTTGATGTCGGGGAGCACCCTTAGGTCAGATTTCTTAGGGTTTCTTTGGGCTGGCAGCCATGGCAACTTGCAAGAGAAGAGAGAGAAAGAGGGCTGAGGCAAAAAGTGACTAAGGTTTTGCCCTCTTCCAACTCCTGGGACTCTAAACTTGGCTTGAAACCCTTAAAATTTGTCTAGACAGGATGAGCCAGAGCCCATGAGCCCACTTAGAGATGAAGGGCCGAGCTCAAGTGCCCATGTGCCGGAACTCGTGCCATTTACAGTGGAGAAGGCAATGGCAAGGCCCCAATCACCCCCATTCCTACTCTAGTAGTGCCCGCCACCACCACCACCACCATGTCCACACCTAGTTCTACAACAACCCAGGTGGACGCCAGCAACCTAATGGCCTTGGTCCAATACTTCATGAATAAAGAAATAAGCCAAGGAGCAAGAGATGGGACCCCTCTGGCGGCAAGAACCAAAAGACTGGTAGCAACAAACGTCAAGTCTAGACAAGACCCAAAGAGACAAAAGGTGGCAACCTCCACAACCTCCATCCCCGCAACATAGAGGCCACCTACAGAGTACGATGAATATGTCAAGAAGCTTCTCTCTCAACTAGAGAAAGCCAAGGAAGAGAAAAAAATCACAGTGGGACAGAGTACGATGAATATGTCAAGAAGCTTCTCTCTCAACTAGAGAAAGCCAAGGAAGAGAAAAAAATCACAGTGACAGAGCTAGAAGCAGAAAGGGAGGACATGGCTACATTCCAGTTGGATAAAACCCGCCAAATAGCCATGGTCCAAAGGGAGATCATGAGCTCAAAGAACAACTATAGGCTAAAGATGAAGTAGAATCTGAATCGTGGGCAAGATTGGACCAAGAAATCGAAGCCATAAAGTGCCTACAAAGACACAACGAAGATATCATAGGGCTCTATGAGGATTTGCAAGCCAAAATGGAAAAGATCACTAAAGTCACAGAGGAACTAGAGGCACTGAGGGAGGAAAGAACACGCAGGTACGAAAAAGAAGTGGAGAAATTGACACAAGAGGAAATCTCAGCACAGGAAGAGCAGCAAAGAATGAAAAGAGAAATGGAAGAGCAAGAATAGAGGCTAACAGTGCTAGCCCAGAGGCAAGGGGAAAGCCTCAAGGAGATGATAGAAAGGGCGGACAAATGGGTAGCGCATAATGAAAGATGAGTCATCAAAGCCTTGGCATGCCATATGGCTCAGACTGAAAAAGATAAGGTACTAGCTTAAAGCTGAGCAGAGGCCACCTAAGTGGGCTTTGAAACCTAGCAACGTGCCTTCCTCAATGCACTACTCGATGTCACCCAGACAAAAGAAAGGGAGGCCATTGAAACCATCAGGAAAAAGCTACAGATTGCATATAGGGCCTTGAGAGCAAGCCTGTAGATGCCCCTACAACCTGTGGGAGTCATCTTGGCCCTGGAAGAGCAATGGAGATACCTATTATTGGCAGGTCTGAACCCGTAGGAAATAGATGCAATTGGGTTTGCGGAAGGAGTCCAACAAGAAGCTCAACAACAAGGAGATGAGGCTAGCCCAAGCTTTGAGATGGGGCCCCATGAAGAAGAAATGCCCCCACAACCTCCTTTCCCACCACAACTAGAAGACCCACAACAAGCAAACACATCCAAAGAAAAAAGGGCTGCACGTAAGGAAAAAAGAAAACATATGATGGAGGAAGCAAGGAGAAGATTGAATGCCAGATTGGTACAAGTGCTACCCGCACCTATTCCACTAAGCCAGGAAACTTTCCCAATGAGCTTCCAAGCTGATTTGGTGATCTACGAACAACAGGAAACTTCTAGAAACCCCTTCAATCTAATCTTCCAATTCCCTGTCAATTTGTGCAGGGTCCTACCGATCAAGGTGGTCGAAGAAGTAATCAACATTGGAAGCAGGCTCAGGGAAAAATGGTTGGCGGAGAAAGAACAAAACCCCACGCTCTAGGGTACAGAGGATGCGAAATTTTGGTAAGACAAGGTTTTTGAGGTCCCGAGATCAGTGTCGGGCTATGAGTGCCAGCCTATATGGAGAAGGCACCTATGTGACATAAATATGGACACTTGGGTGGCTTTTTGCAACACCCTTCCATTCGAATGCAACAATCCGACATTCATGCCATACCCCCGAAGAATGGGAGTGGATTTTGACCCCAATGTCTACGACCGGTACGACTTCCCTGTAATCTATAATGTGAATTGTACTAAGCCTAAAGAGGCCCTTATCTTCACCCTAGAAAGTCTAGGTGACTCTATAGTCCATTTTGTAGATAAATTCTCCTCGTGCCCCGACCTTGCATTCATTACTACCTATAATTACCTTAGGCTACTTAGAATACTACTTATACAAAATCCCACTCCACAAGAAGACAACCTTTCGTCTCTTTTCTTTGATCCCAACTCCATCAACAGTTGCGACTGATAATGCGCGCTGCTCTTCTCCCTTCATTTTGTTTATCCCTTCTAGAGGATATGAATGATAGTTGCTTTACATGTTGCAATCATCCATTTCTCTCTACTACCACTCTACAAGTATACCTGAACCTCAAAGGGTACTTGCAAAGTTGGCAATTCCTAAATAAGTCTCTTAGGTCCCCTTCTCCACCCCACTCGGACAACGAAGCTTGGCTCTCGTCCTACCTATGTAATCAAAAAAAAAAAGAATACAAAAGAGAAAGAAAGAAAGTAAAGATGAGAAGTGAAGAAATCAGAATGAACAGAAATTCGCACCACATGGGCCACAATCACTACACCTAGGGGTTCTCAAGTTGGGTGCATCTGGCTTCGGCAATCGGCTCCATCCCTAACCCCCGAGACTCATTTTGATTTCCCACTTCACGCTTAGGGCATATCAAGGATATGGCATACCTAGGGAGGTAACGCTAGACCTGTCACCCCAAGCTGCACGCACCACACCTCCTTTATGCACAAACTAGATCCTCAAGTGGGGAACAACACCCAGGATTGCCTGTGGTTCGGTGATGTGTGGTTACCTCTCCCGGTTCCACTAGCACAAGTACAATGCACCAGATGGCAAAGTAGACACACCTCCAAGTAGTGCACCTTCCTTTCTTTTCAGGTACAAGCAAGGCTCCAACCACCAACGTCAAAGGCCCCATCATCCATGCAATGCACTCCCGGCCTCCACCACCTTAGCTGATTGATTAGCATCTTCCCAAGACCAATAGCCCCGAGACCCCATCATCATCAACTCACATGATTGCCCTTTTAAATCGACAAACCTTTATCAGCTCCAAACCACACATGTCATGGAACTAGCACTTGTCTAGGAGGCGTCCTCTTACACAACATGTCACCATGCAGATGAAACACAACAGATACAGACCAAGGCATCCCCAGTTAAAAAGTGAATGAAGAAGCTCATTTGGAATAGCGCAGGACAAGGAAAGCTCAAAAAAAGAGGGAGCTCCACCTATTGTGACGAGGTACTCTCAAGGATGATGGAGGCCTTGTCAAGGATGAAGGATGCTCTCTCAAGGATGATGATAAGCATCGAATATTCTAGCAAGGCTCTCTCAAGAATGAAGGAGAACCTCTGAAGGCCCTCACAAGGAAAGCATGAGGCGCAATGTAATTCATTTTATGAGGAATACAAGTTTCCTCCTATGCGAATGGTGAACTCTGAATACACATAGGTGAAGAGATAAGGCAACTTGAAGGGAATCGGGAAAAGTTAGGTTCTGAGATAAGGCAACTTGAAGGGAATCGGGAAAAGTTAGGTTCTGCTCGTGTCATTGCAACCTTGGCCGGTGAGAGGGAGATCCGTTCAACACCATATTCAAGGGACACATCCACTCCAGGTCAACATCAGAGGGAAGGACCCACACCAACTATATCTTCAATTTCAAGGCCGGTCCACCCAACACCAAAACGCACAAGGGCTTGTATACAAACTCAAAAAATCCATTTGGCTACACCCATCCCATCTTCAAACTACTACCCTCAGTGCCACGGGACTGGCACTAAACTAGGAGGGGGTAATGTTAACCTCAGTACAAAAAGAAAGTGAAAAAAGTGGAAAAGTGCAAGCTAAGTCAAAGGCAAAGAGCATTCTTAAACATAAGGCGCCCCTAAAACTTTTTGCAAGAGTGCTAGGATCCCTCCCATGCAAATTGTAAAGTGGTGGTAGAAAGGAAGCTAGGAAGAAGATAGGAGAACAATGGGAAGAAAATCCTAGGCCACGGCCGGCAATGTAAAAAAGGGATAAGGGGATGACTGCCCAAAAGGGATTTAGGGTTTTGTATATAAAGTTGAAAAGTAAATGAGGAGCTCATTCTTTGGTGTGTGGCAAAGTGGACTCTTCTTCTTCTCTCCTTCTCTTCTCTTGCTTGCTTGCTTGTGAGTGCTTGAGGGAGGGAGTGTGAGTGAGTGAGGGAGTGAGTGTGTGAGGGTGAGGGATCTTGGAGGTGAAGCCCTCCACCATCTCCTCTCCTCTCTTCTCTTCTCTTCTCTCATCTCACGCGTGGCTATGGAGGATGGAGTTTGGAGGAAGAGGCTTGAGGATGCTTGAGCTTCCATCACGAATCGGCATCAAGGTAAGATCACTACACTCATAGAGAGGGATAGCACATAGGCTATGTGAGAGGTAGCCACCATTAGTGCTTGCTTGAAATTCTTGAAGGAATCAACGGTCCATGGGTCTTGGTGGCGGTTGAGCATGAGCTCCCTCTACAACAGCCATCATTAAGAGAAGCACTAGAGAAAGCACAAGATGGCAATGCAGTCGGGACATGTCCTCTCCACACAAAGGACAGGACCAGTCCAGCAAAAGGACCATAAGAGTGAGGACAAAGGAGAGCAAGAAGCATAATATGGTTGCCAAGGAATGGGACCCTGCAGAAGAAGGGCCAAGGAGAGAGGGAGAAGAAGGAGAAGACCAACATACATAGAGTACAAAGTGATTCCAAAAGCATGAAAAAATGACGAAAGAAAGAAGAACGAGATAATGGCAACCTCTCTGTTAGAGAGAGCCCGTCAAGTGGCCATCAATCAAAGAGAGATCAAGGAGCTAAAAGTGAAGCTTGAGGCCAAAGGTGGAGAAGACAAGAGATGGCAAGAAAAACCCGTGGGCAGAAACACATAGCCTCATGAGTCGACAATGCAATTTTGATGAGCTAGTAGCACTGTATAAGGATCTGCAAAAATAAAATGAAAAAAACAAAGATACCATAGACCAACTAGAAGCAGTAGGAGAAGAGAGAAGGCAACTACACCAAAAGCATATAGCAAATCTAGAACAACGGCTAGCCTGGGAGCTTGAAGAACAACACTGCTTGGAAAGAGAAATCGAAAAATAGGAAAAGAGGCTAAGGGCATTAGCCTATAGGCACAACAAAAGCCTAGAAGAAATGAAAAAAAAAGGCAGATGATTGGGTGAATAGGAGTGAAGAAAAGTGAGCACCTTAGTGCGCCAACTAGCCCTTATAGAAGGCAACAAAGTGCTAGCAAAGAATAGGGTAGAGGCTGCACAAGTGACCTTAGAAGCCCAACAACATGCCTTCCTCTGCACTCTCTTGGATGCCACATAGTTTGAGAAAGAGGAGGCCATTGAGTCCTTAAGGAAAAAGTTGGCGATCACCCACAGGGCCCTACGGCATGGGCTACACGTCCAAACGCAAATTGCTGGACCCACAAAAGCAGAGCCACCATAGCATAGGATACAAGAGAGGCGAGGGCCCACCGAAGACACAAAACCAAGTTTTGAAAGGGGATAGCAAGTGGCAGCTCCTTAGAGGGAGGTTTTTAAGACAACAATGCCCCCACCACTCATGTTGACCTACAATGCCAGCCAAGATATCTATTTTATGACTAGATCAATGTGGTTTTTTTTTTTAAATGCACGAAGGTCAAAGTCACCACACCTAGGGGTTCTAACCCCCTAGCCCATTTTGATTCTCCACATCATGCTTAGGGCACATCAAGGGCAAGACATACCAAGGGAGGTCACACTTGCCTATGGTTAAACATGTCTCCCTAATCCGCACACCGCACCTCTAACGATGCATGAACAAGATCCTCAAGAGCAGGACACCACCCAAGCTAACCCAACTCCTAGTTCCACTACCACGAGCACTATGCACCACATGATAAGATAGACACACCCCAAGGTAGTGCACCTTATTTTCTTTTCAAGTAAAAACAAATGTTGTAACCCACCCATACCAAAGGCCCCATCATCCATGCAATACATTCTTGTCCCCCACCACCTCAACCGGATAATCAATCCCTCCCCAAGACCAATCCCCATGAGACCCCATCATCATCAACTCACACAACCACCCTTTTTCAATCACGGAATCTTCATTAGCTCAACACCGCAAGTGTTAGGGAACTAGCACCTATCTAGGAGGGGATAATATCCCATGACAGGTCACCATTTAGCTAAAACGAAGCAGAGGATGACCAAGGAAGACCATGTCAAAAAGTGAATGAAGAAGCTCTTTCTATTCAGGCAAGCACAATGAAGGAGAAGGCAAGATCACAAAATGTGGGAGAGCCCAAACAATTTTGACGAGGTCTTGTTAAGGATGAAGAAGAACCTCCAAGGGCTCTCACAAGGAAAGTGTAGGGTGCAATGTAATTCATTTTATGAGAGTGTCAGGCACCATCTTGAGAGAGTCTTAAAGTCTAATAGCCACAAGTGAAGGGATAAGGCAACTTGAAGGAAATAGGCAAAAAGAGTCTTGGCACGATGCCCGATCATGTAAAAAAGGCTATGGTTGTCCAAGGGATTTAGGGCTCTGTCCAACACAATCTTTAATTTCAAGGATAGATCTGCCCATCCCCATTCTCCAGGCAAATCCATCCAATTGTCAATTTCAAAGGACAGATCCCCTTACTATCAGTGTCAGCGAAAGACCAACACCCAACATCATCTTTATTTTCAAGGGTTGATCCATCCAACACTATCCCCCCGTAAGGGTTTGTATATAAACTCAAAAAGTCATATGGCTACACCCATCCCACCTTCCAAACTACTACCCATTAGTGCCATGGGACTGGCACTAGGCTAGGAGGGGGGTAATATTAACCGCAACACAAGAAAAAGTGAAAAAAGTAAAAAAAGTGCAAGTCAAGACCAATCGGGCCGCTTTGCCATAAGTCCATTGCCATAATTCCAACTCCTAAGACAAGCTCAATCAACTTCCCTTTTAAGAGAAAGCTCTATCAAATCCATTGGTAAGACATCGGCATATTCCTTTATCCAAGAAGTTTTATGTTCTACTTCCATTAGGAAAAAAATGAACTCACAAATGGACCCTTAAAAATAATATAGTCAACTCCCTATCAAATTCTGCTCCTCTTAATCATGTCAGTATAGTGCTTCATCATATCCTTAACTTTGCCAAGGACATTCAAGGCACTTGACTCATAGCCATGATCATCTACCTGTCATTCCATTGGCCTAACCATTTGATTGGGAACTGGTTGTTGATTGCTTGAAACAAAATTAGGATTTATTGCTTGGCTTCCAACATTTGGTGGAGCCAACTGACTAGCTATAGGCATGGTCACACTAGGAGGAGTTGGCAACATAAGCACATTTTGGATCATGGTTACTCTCCCATTAGGAGGACTCATGGGTATCCCTTGACCTCCGTTTGTCAATGCCAAAGGATTTACAAACCCTAAACTTCGATTCAATTTTCCCTAAAGATATAAGCCACTTGTAAACATGATTCTACATCCTCTACTCTTGTAATAGTTGTATCAATGTCAACAAGAGCAACACTACTCGACTGCACTTGAATGTTATATTTTAACCCATTCAAAAAGTATTGTAATTTAGCAGCAACTCAAATAGGAATATAGGTTTGCAACTTACGAAATACTTCAATTTCTTGGCATACCAACAAACATTTTTGTGAGGTTCTTGATGTGTTACCAATATTGACCTCCCTCTTTTCAAAGGCAATTTCTTTTTGAAAGGCTACAAAGAAGTCAATCATAGTTATGGTTGCAGCCTCTAGGCTATGATACCATACTACAGCTTGTCCTTTCAAAGTCATATTAAAGAACATCATCAATCCTTCTTCATCTTGAATTCGACAATTAAACATTAACTTTTGGAATTCATTGATATAAAGGTCTGCGTCTTCCTTTGCTAATGCACTAAAAATGGGTAGAGGAAACCCTAAGGCTGGTAAGTCTAGAGTTCCTACTGGGATTGCAATGGGTTGTGCCATGGTGACAACCAGATTCACTAAAGGAGTTTGAGTGATCGAAACTATTACTCCACTCGAAGTGGACGGACTAATTGGAAGAGGGGAAGTACTAAAACTTCCTCCTCCTATAATGGACTATGCATTGAGCTAGGGTTACTTAGACCCCACCCTTATAAGGATATTGAACCACTCCTTTGCAAAGAATATCTTCTAATAATTTTGGCCTGCCATTTAGCCTTTCAACTCTTTCTTGCTTTTGAAGTTCAGCTTGACAGTCTTTTGAATCCATCTCACTACCTTTTGGCATGCACTAATAAATTGGTCCCTATTGACTGAGATTTGGAAACCGCCACTTATTAGCGGCTCCTAGTAAATGCACCACCTATCCGAACCTAAAATGGGGCCGACACTGGCTCTAAGGCACTAGCCAAGCCTCTACTACTCACATAAAACCACCCCACACGGCCTTGCGGCCAGGAGCATCTAAGAACTTTGCATTTGTCCAATTTTGTAGTCCAACGGATATCTCTCTCACAAGGATTCCCTAAACATGATGATGTTGTACACCATGTAGCACAGACATAGGGAGCACCCCTTGATTGATCATCGTGGCTCCACTACGGCTCTCCTACACCTTGGGGATTGGCCCCAAGATGCACCATGAACATAAAACACATTCGAAACAAAGTCCACTCTTTTGATAAACGATCCAAGAGATGATAGATAAACCTTATCAAATAACTCCCAAGAAACCGAAATATCTAACCCTACGACTTGGGATACCTCACGCTCTCAGTGTTGGGTCATCACTCGTATAAACCGGTGCTATGCATCCATGATACAATACCATGTGGTGCATCAATGTAAGTGTGAATATGACCATCGTACTCAAATAAATATTCATTGAAAATCAACATCATGAAAGTGCGAAGACAATTCTTTTCATGATTATCTTTCTACTACGCGAGTGCTTCGTTGCTTAGGGCTAGCATCGAGCTTCCTTATGCTAGTAGTCCGTTTAAGTTTTAAACAACCATGAATTCTATATGATATGTACCATTAAACATCATAATCTAACATACTTCAACCACTCAACAACTCCCTACTCCCTACCATTTAAAATTTTGCACGCATTGATATGTGTAAGGCATGTTTTTTTATGTATTTTTCTTTATTGAAAGTGATAAGAACTCACTCTAACAAAAAGATAGGCTCAAACTGAGGCTACACCTTATGCTTCAACTCTATCATATGTCCACATACATTAATCTTATTATTTTTTCTTATTTTTATGAGGTGAAAAACTAAAATTTTTCTCATTTTTTTATTTTTTCTATTTATTGATAGAAAATTACACATAATTATTAATTTTTAGGTGTAAACTGATTACTCTTATAGAAAATGATTTTCTTAGCATGTTTCATTCTATGGGAATGGCAAATGCATACCAAAAATCCAAAAACCGCATATTTTTCTTAAACCGCCTAGTCTCGAGTTTTGCGTATTTTACATAGAATTATTATACGACTAATTTTTTATGATTCTTGGAAGGAGGCGCCAAAAAAAATAACACCCCCTCCCCTCTACCTTTTGATGAGATGTGTCTTTTCATTCTAAAAGCTTCATTAAGCTTAAACTTTTGCTTTTTGAAAAAACCAATTCACATTTCTGAGTTCACACTCTGGGCCCAAGTGGTTTTTTCAATTTCGGAGAGGCAAACACGCTCGGATTTGAGATCCATCTAGACGGCCAGCTTCGTGATGTCAAAATTTATAAAATTGGCCACCGTGATGCACTTTCCAACTTCTAGATCGCACGGTTGCTTCATAATACGAAACCTTGCAGGGATTAAATGGGGATTCAAACAGACTCTTCGATCGACGAACTAAGACTTGCATTGGGTTCCTGGCATCGAACTCCATCTAGGAAAAGTCCACCTCATCGATTTACAACTATTTCATTTCGCATGAAAATTTGGTCTTTTACGGCCTCCTAGGCTCTTTTCTGCTTCAAGAATTGCCTCTAAAATCCGCTCTCACCACCACATCTTACTCTCCCCCTCCTCATTAGAACCACAATCAATTCTCCCCTCTCTCTTCACATATGTTGGGGACCAACCACTGACATCTCACTCACCTCAATAACATTACCACCACTAGCATTGCCACTATCATCACCACACTTACTCTCCCCATCCTCATCAGAACCACAACCAATACTCCTCTCTCTCTCTCAGATCCACAATATGCATCTTCCTCTTCTCCTCCCCCTCAATAACACCCTCTCTCTATCTCTCTCTTTCTCTTTTTTATCCCTAACTCTCTCTCTCTCTAATAACACATTAGTAGCTCTCTCTACTTAACTACTTTACATCATTGCATTAAGCTTATGTGATTATTTTTACAATATTATCACAATGTTAGTGGTTAAATTACACATACACAAGTGATATCACACTCACATATACATTTGCATCCCCTCTCTCTCAATTATTTGCATGAATGTTACAATTGCATCATGATGTATTAGTACTTCAATTGTGCACACATAAACAAAACTAGATACACTTATACTTACACATCTCTCTCTCTCTCTCTCTCTCTCTCTCTCTCTCTCTCTCTCTCTCTCTCTCTCTCTCTCTCTCTCTCTCTCATACATGTTGGGGATCCACGACACATCTCCATCTCCTCCTCCCTCTGAATAACAACCTCTCTCTCTCTCTCTCTCTCTCTCTCTCTCTCTCTCTCTCTCTCTCTCTCTCTCTCTCTCTCATACATGTTGGGGATCCACGACACATCTCCATCTCCTCCTCCCTCTGAATAACAACCTCTCTCTCTCTCTCTCTCTCTCTCTCTCTCTCTCTCTCTCTCTCTCTCTCTCTCTCTCTCTCTCTCTCTCTCTCTCTCTCTCTCTCTCTCTCTCTCTCTGTGGTACACAGATCGGATGCTGTAAACGCACGTAGTGAGCGTTGGAAGGTCCCCAAGGAAAAAATTACTCTACTTTTTGCATAAAACTCAATGTAGAAAGCATGCATGACATGAACAAGAGACCAATTGGGTGCAATCTACTCCCATGCCTTGTGTGAGCACTCCACAAAGCATGTATTTTTTGTATTAATCATCTTCAAGCTCAAATAATAGCCCAAATTACAAAATAGCACGCTTTTGGCTTTTTGAGTTTGCTTTAGTGCCAAATAGAAATAAAGCTAATATGCGGACGCCCAAGAAGTCAGGCATACCCAATACAATGTCCAAATACAAATATCATAATCATGCATCCTGCGCATACAAAAATAATAAATAAATATCCAACACCTTAATAAATAGGTGCAACAAAATATAGGCACCATGCCTAAGGTATGCGCCCATCAAAATATTGACGATAACTCGAATACATGCTATCCTCCAATGCTTTCCACCGCCACTGTTGCTATCTCTACACATCAACTGAAGCATTCACAATCATTAGTAAAATAATACAATTAAACCGACAAAAGTGAATACCTAGCAATCTTCAACTACATAAATAAATCAATTGGTTAGAAATAAATCCTAACCTTAATTTATCACGAGTGCGCACTCTAAACTCATAAACGTTTATTAATTTAATATGTATTTTACGGAATCACCCACGTACACACTAAATTAACGAAACTCCCGAAAAGGATAGGCGTCCCCATCGACTTCTCGCACAAAGAATCCACTTTGTGTATGAGCCCCGGTAATAAAAGTTTATGGAATCCACCGTAAAACCTCACGGAATCCACCGTGGTACGGAATCCACCGTGAAATATGCCTCCTGGCATCATTCAATGTAGAAAGCATGCACGACATGAACAAGAGACCAATTGGGTGCAATCTTCCCCCATGCCTTGTGTGAGCGCTCCACAAAGCATGTATTTTTTGTATTAATCATCTTCAAGCTCAAATAATAGCCCAAATTACAAAATAGCACGCTTTTGGCTTTTTGAGTTTGCGTTAGTGCCAAATAGAAATAAAGCTAATGGACGGGTGTCCAAGAAGTCAGGCATACCAAATACAATGTCCAAATACAAATATCATACTCGTGCGCCCATGCGCATACAAAAATAATAAATAAATATCCAACACCTTAATAAATAGGCGCGATAAAATATAGGCGCCATGTCTAAGGTATGCACCCATCAAAATATTGACAATAACTCGAATACACGCTATCCTCCAATGCTTTCCACCGCCACTGCTGCTATCTCTACACATCAACTAAAGCATTCACAATCGTTAGTAAAATAATACAATTAAATCGACAAAAGTGAATACCTAGCAGTCTTCAGCTACATAAATAAATCAATTGGTTAGAAATAAATCCTAACCTTAATTTATCACGAGTGCGCACTCTAAACTCATAAACGTTTACTAATTTAATATGTATTTTGCGGACTCACCCGCTATGGAATCACCCATATACACACTAAATTAACGAAACGCCCGAAAAGGACAGGCGTCCCCATCGACTTCTCGCACAAAGAATCCACTTTGTGTATCAGCCCCGGTAATAAAAGTTTACGGAATCCACCGTGGCACGAAATCCACCGTGAAATATGCCTCCTGGCATCATTCAATGTAGAAAGCATGCACAACATGAACAAGAGACCAATTGGGTGCAATCTCCCCCCATGCCTTGTGTGAGCGCTCCACAAAGCATGTATTTTTTGTATTAATCAACTTCAAGCTCAAATAATAGCCCAAATTACAAAATAGCACGCTTTTGGCTTTTTGAGTTTGCTTTAGTGCCAAATAGAAATAAAGCTAATGGGCGGGTGCCCAAGAAGTCAGGCATACCCAATACAATGTCCAAATACAAATATCGTAATCGTACGCCCATGCGCATACAAAAATAATAAATAAATATCCAACACCTTAATAAATAGTACGACAAAATATAGGCGCCATGCCTAAGGTATACGCCCATCAAAATATTGACGATAACTCGAATACACGCTATCCTCCAGTGCTTTCCACCGCCACTGCTGCTATCTCTACACATCAACTAAAGCATTCACAATCGTTAGTAAAATAATACAATTAAACCGACAAAAGTGAATACCTAGCAGTCTTCAACTACATAAATAAATCAATTGGTCAGAAATCAATCCTAACCTTAATTTATCATGAGTGCGCACTCTAAACTCATGAACATTTATTAATTTAATATGTATTTTGTGGAATCGCCTGCTAAGTATTGGAAGATTGTGGAAAGCCTTATCTATTTGACAATCACTAGGCCAAACCAACACTACACAATTGGTTTGGAGAGTCAATTTAAGCAGCTTCCATAGAAGTCACATTTGGATGTAGTGCAACACACATTATGCTATGCCAAGTCCACATGAAACTATACCTTATTCTATGGTACAAGTGTACCATTGGACTTACATGGTTACACAGATGCAGATTGGGCTAGTACTACTGATGGCTTGATGTTTTCCTTTGGCAATGGTGATATTACTTGGAGCAGCAACAAGAAACAACTGACAGTTGCCTTGTCTACTACAAAGGCAGAGTACAGAGATGCTACAATTGCAGCATGTGTGAGGTAGGTTGGTTACATAAGCTCCTTGGTGATTTGGGGATGCATATGGATAAGAAGGCTATCTTCTATTGTGATAATCTTAGCATCATTCAATTGGCTAGGAACCTATGTATCATGCACGGACCAAACACATAGAGATCCATTACCATTTCATTCACAAAGCAGGTTCTAGTAGGTGATATTGACTTGGTTTGCTTCAACACAGAGGATCAAGCTGTTAATATTTTTACCAAGGCCTTGGAAGCTGAGAAGCTTCGACACTTGAAGACTATGCTTGGAGTTTACCAACTCATATTGAGCTCGAGGGGGAGTGTTGAGATGTTGAGCTCTACATGAGCTGGCATCCACTCTGTGCCTTGGTGATGTGGTATGATATTATTCACTAGTGTGTTGTGTTAGGTGACTAACATGAGGATATGCCAGTGATTCTACAATTGAACTACACCCATGTAGTCCATCCTTGGTTATGGCACATTTATTGTGCCACCTCTTCTTTTCTAATGGATTCACACTTAGTGACCACATGTACATACATTGTGGTATTGCCATATTAGTCTTTTATGATGTTGTGGACTTAGTACTTTTTTTGTGAGAGGAAAAAGAAATAAGAAGAAGAAGATTTTATCCCTATCTCTTTGTGTGCTCACATATCCATTGCTTTTGTGTGTGTGCTCTTGGTCTCTTAACCTCTCTTCCCTCTTGTCTGTTTTCATCAACCACATTAGACCAAGCTGTCTCTCACCTAGCTACCTTACACTCCATCTCCAAACCAATGATGCATTCCCTCTCTACACAACAAAGTAAAAACACAAGACTAGCCTTGAGTTGTAAGAACACAAGACTAGCCTTGAGTTGTAGTAAACTTACCTACTTGCCTCCCCTATTATAGTCAAATCTTGCTCTACTCTTAAGCTCACACCAATGGAAAGAAGATATTAGAAGCAAGAGATGGAGATGAGATTCTCAATCCAAACACCTCATTCATACACACACACACACACACACACACCCTCTCTCTCTCTCTCTCTCTCTCTCTCTCTCTCTCTCTCTCTCTCTCTCTCTCTCTCTCTCTCTCTCTCTCTCTCTCTCTCTCTCTCTCTCTCTCTCTCTCTCTCTCTCTCTCTCTCTCTCTCTCTCTCTCTCTCTCTCTCTCTCTCTCTCTCTCTCAATCAATCAATCAACAATGGTAGAACACGATAGACTTGACGCAAGAAGAAGACATCGCTCAAAATTTCACACACATGAATGAGGCTTTTCTTCACTTTTTTGACTTTTACACAAGTGAATAGAAATTGCATGCTGACAATCATAATATCAATTGTGAGGCTTCTAACTTCATTGTTGCAATTTTCGTAGAAGTGAGTCTAGCTCTAACAACTTATTACAAAATCACTTTATCCTCATATTACAATTACTCAAGGTAAAATGATAAAGCTTGAAACCATAGTCTATATTTCAAAATAACTTCAATACTTCTCCTTGGCCTTCTATAACTTGTCTTTCTTTGCCTTTAACTTGCCTCATCCATGTTACTCTAATCTTGTGATTAGCATTTGTCCCCCTCCTAAACAAGTGCTAGTCTCTTGGCACTTAGAATGGAAGGTAAATATTGCATGTTGGGCATAGTCATGGTATAGTGGCCCTATTGGAGGAGTGATAGCCCCCCAAGTCCCCCCAAATTTTACTGACTCTATGTTAGGTGGATCTAACTCGACATCCAAAATAGAGCCCAAAAGCAAAAACAAAAAAGAACTCTTTCTAGAAAGAGCTTTTCTCTTGCTAAAACTCTTTTTATGACATGTATAGTCAAGAAAAGTATTTTTTTTATTTCAGTTTAGCCATTCCCTTAATTCCATTCCACAAATCTTCTCATCTAATGCCTCCTTCTATGCTCACACAACTATAGCCACATAGTTTCCAATATCTTCTATTATGCAACCCCTAGCTTCTCCCTTACTTCCATCTCCATTTTTACCACTATTTTGAATTCTTCTTACTTGTCTTCCTCTCCTCATAAGTAGCATTATCCTCAAATCCATTCCAATGGCATCTAGATATTAGCAAAGGTAACACCATGATTCCATCTATGCTATCTATGTACACAATATGAAGGATGAGCATGGTAAATGAAAAGGAGCGATGTTCAAGAAGGATTCATGGATTTGTTAGTGGTCTCTCTTTTGGTTGCATTCAAATGCTTGAACACCGAATTCTTATTTACATTTGAAAAAATAACTATAAAATTCACCAAATTTGAACTATCCACTAACCTTATATTTGGGAAGTGTATTTACTTCTTTCTTAGGTATATCCAAATTTACCTTCCCCAAAGGTCTTGATTTTTCGTAAACTTATATTGTGTCTTCTTTCATGACAAAACAAAGGTTTCTCCCCTGTCAAACACTAAATATTTTTCATGTAAGGGGATAAACAAGTTGGGATTCTTGACAAGCATTCATTTCTACTATACCCTCTCATCTCTTTGGCATTTATATATCTTTAGACTATTTCCTCTTTCCATCTTGGGTTGCAGAAAGTCTTTCATCAACCCATAATGATCCATTTTCTCTCCTTATCTCCCGATTTCTAGTCCACTTTGAACATCCTCACCTAGATTGTTTCCATGTCCTCATTAGGCCCTTTTTCTTTTATTTGGTTTACTTGCAATCCTTGTTCAAGCGCAAAGAACGTACCTCCTTGTTTTAGCATCAATTTTTGACCACTCTAAGTTTGACTCTCTCTTTTTAATTACTCTGATCGATAAATAGATGATCTTGCATATTATCCATGACCTCAATGTTCATCCTACTCAGCATGTCAAACTTCCTCATGTTACCATTCATCCAAAACTATGGGAAGCTTACTCAACATCTCAAACTTCTTCATGATGCCCTATCCTAAAGTATGATTCTCTCTTCTCTCCAATTTAGAATGGCACCTACAACCCTTAGCAATCGCCAATTACATTTTCAACTTTCAGTTTCTCTTCAAGCTAGCCACAAACTTTCCCTTTTTAATAATCATAAGTGGCATTTTAGGCCAAGTCAAGAACACCACTAGTCTCGCCATCAATTTAAAAGAAAAATCTCATGTCAAAACTCACATGATCATCCACCTTCTAGAAGTGATTGAAGAAGACTATATTTACCACATCCAAGGCAACTAGAGGCTAAGCCAATTTGAGAGTGCTTTAGTGTTCTCACTATAGAAATAGTAGTGCAGCATTCTAAGCTCACAATATGACTATAGCCATAGTTGATCAATTAAGCTCCACTTTTTAAATGAACTCCATTGCATCTTAGATAGTCCATGGCATAGGAAAATCTCGCACCATCTTACTCATGATCACACCAAAGTTATTTGACACAAGTTTCTCACTAGAGCAACCACTAAAATGCAACATAAATTAGAAAAGAGAAACCCTTATAGTTGATAGTCCACCTATGTCATCCAAAACCATCCAAGCACCAACCACAAGTGATACACTAATATCCATTTCTAGCAAATTGAAGTCTCAAAGCTTACAAATCAAGACTAGCATCTATCCTCAATACACAACTACATATAGATGCATATACAATCTTCGCACCACCATGTTAAGAATACTAGCATCATGACCTTCTACCACTACAGATTTATGGCTATCAAATTCTAACCAGCGTGGAAGCGGAAATCGCTTGTTAACACTAGTCATGCTTTATCGGTGTATTGGGCTTATATTGAAAAAAGCATCAACATGTTCCATGTGAGTAGAAATTGTGGTAGAAAGTTGTGTGTAAATAACTAAACAAAGTTCCAACCACCAAAGAACAATCTTTGCAAAAGGGGCTAAGTACTTGAGGCAGTGTCAAAATTGATTGATGAGCAATTGTGATGGTGCTAATTGTTTATGCGTCGTGTGCTAAGGTACTTACAATACGTGAGGATTCAAAATCTATATATATACTTCTATACTAATAATAAGGGGGGTGGGGACGGGTGCCACGTGGCAGCCCGGTGCCACACTTCGTCACCCCACGACTGCGAGAGGATCGTGCCTGCGCCCGCAATCCCCGCGCGCCCGCCTGAGAAGACCGCCACGATCCATCGATCGAGAGAGAGAGAGAATATATACGTATATAATATAGTATATATTAACATTATAATGTAATATTACATACATATATATATAATGTTATATTATTTATATTTCATCACATACTAGTAATATATATCTTACATTGTAACGTTATATACAATATATCACGTATTATTATAACGTATGTATATCTTAAAATATAATGTTATATTGTGTAATATACTAATTTAAAATATATTATAATATTAATATCATATAATACACACACACACACACTCTCTCTCTCTCTCTCTCTCTCTCTTTTAGTGGAGGTGAAGGTGTTGAGCTCTAGTGTAAAGGAGCAAGTGTTGTAGAGCGCGAGGACAATGGCATGAAGCACCACGAGGATCTAGGTATGGAGTGCCTAGTGTATCTTTTAAGGATGATGATTATGATGGAATGGAGTATAATTATTTGTGGAATATTGATAGGTAGAAATTGATAATTACAACGGTGAACAAAAACCAACTGGAGAGTAGGTAAATGTGCTTAAAAGATGAAATTCCCATTGTGGTTAATGTTAAAACATAAGAAAATCTTCTCTTAAAATCCTATGTATGCTTCTTGTTTGTATCACATGTAGGTGCACATGGTGTATTTCCCCACACATACCCAAATTTTGCTTCCCCTTTGTGATCCTCCTTTCCCACTCATCATGGTTGTCACCAAGCAACCTCTCTACCACCATCCCTCCACGGCACCTCCTCTATAGACATAAGCAAAAAAAATAAAAAGATATTTAACTAAATGTTTAAATAACTCTTCTCTTTTTGTTTTCGAGGGGGGCAAGGGAGAATAGGGCAAAGAGACGTGCATTAATCATGTTACACCTCAAGAAGACTATGACACCCAAAGAAAAACCCTTCGCTAAAGTTATAAAAGTTACTAAAGACACCTTCATCCTAAAACAAGTCAATGCTTGAGTTTTTGGGACTCCTTTATGGCTTTATCACTTTGATAACCTACCCATTTTCCCTCTCTTCTAGCTACCATCATCTTGGAGATTTCCCTTAGTCATGCTCCCAAGCTACAAGGTTGGTTGTATGCCATGGTACCATCTAATAAAAACCCTTGTTCTTCCAATATTTGCCTTAGTTTGGTCTCTAGCCTATATGTCTTTGAGCATGTTTGCAATCTCCATCATCTAGTTTCTCGAGTTTCCCCGTGCCACCCATCAAGGAGGCCTTCTACATGTGCAAGAAATGCAATCTTCTTTTGCAAAGTAACTTCATTAACTATTTAAAAGATTGTATATATCATACATTGCTTGTCTCCCTCTATCCTTATTCAATTTCTTTTGCTTTTTGCGCTATGATTGTCATTTCCTTAACTTCATCTTCAATCTTCTTACTAGTTGTAGCCATTGTTACCAATTTTTCTTCTAGCTCCACCAAGCATATAAGAACTTTAGCAAGTGAGTCCTTCATAAAACACATTTTATGCTTCCAAGTTGGTCATTGACATAGTTGTTTCTCTCATGGTTTCAACTCTTGAGTTGGCTTGAGAGCGAAAGGGAGGATTTAAATACCAAATTGATGATATCAACACAATTTAAGCATTATGTTAAGTAACAAGCAATAAAAAGGCTTGGCGATTTGTATAGTCATAGGTTATCATGCTCTTTAAAGGATTTGCAAAATCATTCTAGTTTAGGCAAGTAAACAACCACAAAACATTTCACATGCCTCAATATACCAAAGTAGAACCTAGTATGCAAAAGCATACAAGTGCTCAAATTAGTATATAATACAAATAATGAAGTTGATGATATAGTACTCCAAAATGATCTAAACATCTATTATCTATTAAAGATAATCAAGCTTTGAGCTTCCAAAATAACAAATAGATAGAAAAAATCTTAAAACCTTTGTAGGGGTCAACCTACACAACTTTAGATATGGCATATTTTTACAAAAGACATATAGTCCCCATTATAAGCTAGCCTAATAACCAACCACCAAACACTAGACATGCCTCAAAATATCTATCTAGGTAGGACCTAATGTAAGCAATGTACAAGTGCTCAAAGAAGTACATAATATAAGTAATGAATTGGATGATGTAGTGCTCCAAAATCATCTAATCTAAATCTAGATATCCATAATGGACAATCAAGCTTCAAACTTTCAAAACACCAAACAGATACAAGTAAAAACTATGGGGGTCAACCTAAACCATTTCTAAGGTGGTACACTTTTGCACTGATATAGCCCACATTGCAAATCCAACATCAACTATTTCACCATTTTAAACAAGACATTTGAGCTCATCATTGAATCCAACACAATTTAAAGTGCTTTCTCTTTTAATATCTCAATCTACCTCACCAAGAGAGGATCTTGGTAACTTTGATTATACTTCTAAACTCCTTAATTAAGGGTATGATTTGGCGACTTTACAATCTATATACCGTTGAGTAGGCATTCTACCACATGAATCACACTAAATTATAGTCTCAAAACTCATTTTCAAGTTCTAGCATTCACACTAAACTCCATAATAAAAACTAATGAGGCTTAAAGATAGTTTTGTTTTGCATATGGATGAAAAACTTCCATAATGATATGATTATGTCCATGAATGGGCTCGATGATAGGTATCCTTGGTTACATCTCTTGAATATCACACAATGTGTGTGTGTGTGTGTGTGTGTGTTGGTGGGGTGGGGGGGTAATTCATAAATTAGCTAAAGATCCCATCAAAGTTCTTTTATAGGACAAATAGGGTCTAAATTTGACAAAATTTGTGAGTTTTTTTTTTTTTCAAGGTTCATACACTACATTCAACTTAAGTTCTATAAGCACCATGCAGTTGGTGAAATCCAATCTTTGTTGAGTGGAGACCATTACCTATACACTAGGCATGTTACAATGGACATTTGTGTTAGGTTAAAAGTTCATTTATATTGTTCTTGTTTAAAATAATTGCATGTCAAGTCTAGCTCATTAAAAAGGATTTCATGTGTTGTCTGCACTCTGATATAGTGATACCAACAAACAGTTTGACTATCACCATCATAGCAAAGTTCACTTGTATATGCGTGTCGAGTCTAGTCCATTAAAAAGGGTTCATGTGTTGATTGCTTGCTGATATAGTGATACCAACCAGCAATTGAGATATCACCATTAGAGCTAGGGTGAAGTGACATCTTCTATGTACTCTAAATTACAAAAAGAATAGTGCTTGAAGTGTGGACAAGGTGTGGGCATGTACAGACCAACTGGAATATTCTTTGCCCCTTCTCCATTTTCTCCTCTCAGAGTTGTAAGGTCATAGTCATACAGACCATCTTTCAAACTAAAAAGTCACATATGTCCATCTCATGATTAGATTTGTTTCACCTACTTTGGGCACCTTGGATCTTCCCAAGGCAAAACACTGTAGTGCCAAGCTCTTTGAGCTCTTCTGCTGATACTTTTAGCATGCACATAGATAGGCAGAGTAGATAAGGGAAAGAAACAAAGGATTGAATAAGGAACCAGTACATTGCACTAGGATGGATCCTGGATTATGTACCAAAAAGTGTTGCAAACAAGCTCTACACAAGCAATAGCCCAATCTTCAGTTAGAAGTTCAGAGCCATCGGTTATCTGAAAAGCAGTGCTCACAACTCTTCAGACAACTTCAATAGTGAACCGTGCGAACGGTCTACATATAACTTAAGGTCACCAATCGAGTCTCAGCATCATACAGTAGAAGACTATTTCAGCCTAGGAGAAGCATTATACCAAAATGCAGTATGACTTGACTGCCATGACATATGTTTAGAGAAACTCTGATGTCTCCAAATGCCCGTATGAGCATACCTACTACATAACCACACAATTTTTCTGATGCGATTTTTTCCTCTTCCTTTGCCTTGGAGGTTGTAGCACAACCCTGATTGCAGCATCGAAAACAGCCTTCACATTCTGCAAACAAGATCATCAAAAACACAACTGATCATGCTCATGCCCAGACATTGCACAGCAAAAACTGTTCACCATTAGTCTTACAGTCACTCACTCGGGCAATTTACATCACTTCCAAAGCAGTCTCCATCACTCATACAATACCCAGGAAGGAATAAATCTTAGTAAGACAAATGCCTAAAATACTTAGGAATAAGTTATAAAGATAAGACCTGTTGTGTTTTTGAGCTGCATTCAATATAGGCAGCAGCTCCTATCTGCTTCTGGAGTTCCTCTCCCTGCGATTTAAGGGTGATTAAGATCAAAAGTACACATGGGATATCAATTTGGTAAGGCAACCAAATCCAAGACTAGATCTATAAACTCTTACAAGAGCAGTGCTAATAGGGACAGCACCAGGATGGTCCATAAAGAATTGTTTGTCATCTCTTAGATCTGCAACAAATTAATCAGGAATAAGCAAAGGAGGGTTCAATGTCAATACATCCAACAGCCAAAGCTACTTTGCAAGAATCCTTAGAACACCTAGTGACCCACGTCAGTGGGCAGAGAGGGATGTACCAAGTTTGGTTCCAACAAGAATAACAGGAACTCCAGGTGCATAATGTGTCAATTCAGGAATCCACTGCAAAGAAGAAGTGATTCATACTAAGACAAATCAGCCACTTAAAGAAGGCAAAGCTACCTGCACACTTCCTAAGTACTGACATTAAACCAAAACTTCTGTCTTTCTGGATTCATTACACCACACCTTTTTTATAATGTTCTCATAGCTTGCCTTGCTGGTCAGAGAAAAAGCTAGAAGAAATACATCTGCTCCTCTATAGCTCAGAGGACGCAACCTGTTATAATCTTCTTGGCCTACATCAGAGGAAATGCCAGGCAAAAATTAAACCATGTAATCGCAAGTCAAACTGATGTTGCAAAGTGTCATATATAATTTTTCCCAACCTGCACCCTCCCCAATGCTGGCCAGAAACATAGATAGGTTTAATATGAGTCTGCTCACCTGCTGTATCCCAGAGTCCAAGGTTGACGGTAAATCCATCAACATTAACATTGGCACTGAAATTGTCAAACACAGTAGGAATATAATCCTGTGCACACATACACACCCAAAGAATGAGGTAAGCATGAAATTACAGTCTAAAGTCGCATAAAACAGCAAATATCATCACAGGACAGCACAAACAAAACCAGATGTATGGGATGTATTTACAGAAAAATACTATACTTTCAGAGTATCAGGCATTGCCCTAAGACATACAATTAGGATACATGAAACTTTCTCATGGTAGAAAGCAACAAAAATCCAGAAAACAGAGCAGGATTTGTTTTTCATATATACTTGCATTGAGCATTTCTGCAAAATCTCAAATATGCATTCAATGATCAGAATAAGTGAGTCACTGAACATCACCAACTGCAACAAACATGCACGAAGAACAGTGCAAAATCAGGGTGGCCACAAACATATGTTTTGTCCTAATCTGATCTCTCTATCCAATGCAGAAGCTTCTTCACTAAATCCAGGAGGGGCTTGCTGTTGCAGAACCAGGGGAAACCTCTCATGATCAATCTTTGGTAGGGATAGCTATGTGATATTAAAGCCGTTGCATTGCCAGTTAGCATGCAGTAAAACCTGCACAGCTACACATGCTGGAGCTACCTAAAGACTGAGAGGCGAACAGCCGCAGCGCACATGGCTTCCGCAGTAAGGAAAGACTCTGGTTTTGGGCAATGGGCAGCAAAAATGCCCTTGACATATGCCCGAATAAACATAGCAGCAAAAAGCAGCAGGAAAACAAATACAAACCACATAGGAATGAGTTCTGTGTATCGACGCTTACAGTAGGGAAGGTATTGCTGGTATATGAAATAAGAAGGCAGGTCTTGCCCACTGCCCCATCTCCCACAGTCACACACTTGATGAATCTGGGATTGTTCATCGTGATGGGTGGACAGGAATGTGGAAGCTTTGATGATGGAAGGGAGCAGCTGGTGCTGTCATTCACATGTCTCTGCTGCTGTTATGCATGCCCAGCTCTCGAAGTGAGAGAACCTGGTATGATGGGTACTGGTCAGCACACACAGGGAGAGAGCCCTGCTTGCTTCAAGCAGTGAGAAATCAATGGTTCCTCTTATCCCTCTCTTTCTTCTTCTTCTTCTCATGACTTCATGTCTGCACCATGCTTCAATGTATTTGGCAATGGGCTCCTTACAATGCTTTGACAGACACTAGCACAAGAAAGAGAGGAGAGAGAGAGAGAGAGAGGGAGGGAGGGAGGCCATCAAATAGTGGTTCTGAATTACGTGACATTTTGCTAGGAAATAAGTCTTTTTGTTTTTACATTTTCCTCGAGCTCCTTGTTTTTCCTCCCATAATCCTTTCCTGGGATTTACAAGCCTTAGAAACAACGCTACTTAAGAGACCTCCTACCCTATGCAGTTCTTAGGAGTTTTCATCTCCATACTTCACAATAAACCATTGACATTCAAACCCAATGAGAGCAATAGCCTAGTTGGTAGGGGCGCAATGCTATGTGCATAGTGTGAGCTTGTGGGCCAAGTCAAGCGCAACGCTATGTGTATTGTGTGAGTTTGTGGGTTCAAGCCTTGACTCGGTGCCTCCTAGGGAGGATTTTCTACTGCCATATGAGGAGCTTAGGACGCGTACACACTACCCCCAGATGGTTGGGGCAACATGCAATCCATCCTTTATTGCATTTACACACTAAGCTGCATGAAGTTTTTAACAAAAAGAGGGATGGCCCAGTGGTATAAAGGCTTTGACAAACTCCCACTAGCAGAATTTCAATTGCTATTGGGCATGATATATTTTTCTAATGTATATAATTTGTCATCTAGTGTGTTGGGCATGGACAATTTTTAGGAAGGGTGAGATCCCCTGCCCAAAAGTGTCCAATGTCCGCGAATTTTGCGGCATGTTAAAATGTGACACGTCATCAGTGATCACTCTCTTTTTCTAGAAATGGCCATCCACATCGCGGTGTGTAACCGGCCTTAACCTCCAAAAGGTGAGCCTTTGGGCTACACCCCAATTCATCAAACCAACCAAAAAGGCTTCACACCTTTAAGGGGGGGAAAACCATTAGCATTTGTAGACTATTTACATGCTAATAATTAATAGTCTACCAATGTTCATCAAATGTTGATATCTATGAATGCCATCGAAGGACCTACCTCATACT
Organism: Lygodium microphyllum; assembly: GCF_053477565.2. Classification (NCBI taxonomy): domain Eukaryota; kingdom Viridiplantae; phylum Streptophyta; class Polypodiopsida; order Schizaeales; family Lygodiaceae; genus Lygodium; species Lygodium microphyllum. The sequence continues at coordinate 65,200,554 of NC_141154.1, read as the reverse complement.
TCACTTTGCATCACCTGAACAATTTAAGGGTATGCATCTTGATAAAATAAGAATTATGGACAAGCATCTTGAATGCATTGTAATGTGTAAGTCATTTACTTATTCAATTGAATGATTGCATTGTCTTTTATATATAAGAACTTAGGCTTTAAATTTGTGACTTGATAAACTAACATGAAATCTTGGGGGCAATAGATTCGAGAAAATGTGGAAATCCACTCATTATTATTGATATCCAATTTGTTGTTATGCAGGCTAACAACAAAGAAACTGCATATACCAAATATACGACAATGAAATTCAAGGAAGTTGCTCCTTTTTTTTTTTCCAATGTAAGGAAGAGGACACTATGCACCTATTTTAGTCATGCCCAAAGGTAAGAACACTATGGAATAAGGTAATCAAGGCTATAGGAAGAATGGCAAGTCTCCACAACCAATTGATGAGTATGAGGCAAGCACTTTTAAGTGTCAAAGGAAGGATGAATGAAGGGTCCAAAAATATTTGAGACCTTGGAGCATTAGTCTTAAAATGCATTTTGCCACACAAAGTTTTGTAATTGTTGGCCAAAATAAAGGAGGTAAAGGGGTCTAACTAACCCCTATAATGTGGTTATGTAGAATATTCTAGCTAGCCCAAGGATCACCCATAAACTAATTAAGGAAGCTATGTAATTCTAAGGTATCGATATCCTTCATTAAAGGAGTGGTTTTTCATATCTGAAGTTGACATATTTGTTAATGTAATTTTCATATTTGCACACTTTGAAAAATCGTGACTTGAAGGCAAAAGATAGCCCATAAAGTGATTACTAAATATTAATATGTTGCAACTTGGGTAACATAAAAGGATGATACCTAAATGACCAAAAGGTAAGGACATTAGCTCAAAAGGGCCCTTTATACATACCTTCAAAAGATTGTTCCTTATACCACCTCTCAAACATATCAATTTTCCTCCTTAAGCATAAAAAAGCAATCCCTAAAGACTCCACACTTTGGCTCCTCTCTCAAGATGATGGAGTTATTATGTTTCCATGTGAGCCTCATAGTAACAACTTTTATGATATTCCAAACCTTCAAAAGGTTCCTCATCCAAAGAGCCCTTATCTCCCTCCACACATAACCAACTTTTGAGATATTCTCTTATGAAAACAAATAGATTTCATCCCATTTTGAATAGCAAATGGAGCCCACTTGTGTGCATTCAAGGGATTTGACAAAATTTTGCAAGACGAAAATTGCATGTAAGCTACAAATCATAGATTAGTGTTTGGAGGTAGTTTACAATCACATGAATATTAGTATTATGGTACTAAATCATGGTCAAGCACTTTGCTTCTTTGTTACTATATCATATAACTGTCCAAGTACAATTGTGTAGGTGAACACGTAATCCTAGTCGAACAAGTGTCCAAGTACAATTGTGTTGGTGAACATGTAATACTAGTTGAGGAACTTTTACTGTACTAAGGTTGCTTGAATGCACACTACTCCCTCACCTCCGCTCGTGAACTTCTTATGCAAGAACTTACAAGTTAGGTGGCTCTTTTCAAGCTTTCTATGTACTAACATTGTATTGTATCCTTGTAGCCAAATCCTTAGGAATGCCCCAAATTAGTGAACAAATGATTGCATGCAAGTTTACATGCATGGTCCAAAATCTTTCATTGTGACTTTCTTATTAGGACATTACATAAGTACATGGAACACTTGAGGTTAGCAACTTAGCATTCACAAAAAAAGATTTTTGGTAGACCTTTCATTAACAAAATTGGAGGGATTTTCCAATTGAATTTCATGTGTTCTCCATTTTATAACTAGGAATTTTGTATGTCACAAGGTTTAAAACTTTCTATTCTAAAATATTCAAGGTTTTACTTTTACTTTTCTTTTTTTTTTTTGGTGGGGGGGATTTGCACATTCAACCTTAGTGTTTTGTGAACATTGCTTAAGCAAGATTTTTTATTGGCTTTGGTAAGCTACAGAATCAAGTACACCAAAAGTACATGAATTTCTTGTGACATTGTAAAAGAGCCTCATATTACTCTTCAACTACCTAGAGAACAATCATATCACAACACTAGATTTTAACAATGGGTACCTAGAATGTGGTTACACTTTCCCTTCCAATTCAACAACACCACTGACTTTTTGTCCTACACAAACAATGAAGGGCAAAGGGAATCTACCTAGGATTCTAGCTAAGAGAAGAGTCATAAGAATACATATAATCTCATATATATGTCATGATAGAGACTGACCCACCAATCCTTACATCAACATTATTAGAGAGTGAAAATGCTCAAAAGCACCTGTGGCATGCTTGAAGGGAGTTTTTAATGTCAAAGACTTAAAAAATGCATAAGAAATAGCTCATTTATTAAACCATATCTAGAGAGCCTATTGGAATTTCATATGATGGGCCTCTCAACATCTAACTTTTAGAATCCATTGTTGTGACAAAATTTTTGTATATTATTCAAAGATGCATTAAATGTAGGGCATGATTCATTGCATTTCCTTAGTACACTATAGGCTCAAAGTTGGACACCTATAGTAGTCACTATGGAAAATAGGGTCCCTCATGTATTTGCCCCTCATCCAAAGGGATAAAGTATTAAACAAATGAAGGCCTATCAAGCCATATTCCCAAGGATTGCAACCTTCCTTTAAAGTGTGAGAAAATATGTGAGCTTGGTACTTAGAAACCTTTTGTGGTCACACATACTCATAATACATACTTGATTTAAAAGCTAGGATGAACTTGGATCCTAAAACTAGCTCATCCCCACCCCAAACATTATCTTTAGGGAAACAATGCCCTCTAATTTTCAATGTTGTGATTAGGATATGTTCTATTAGTCAATATCTTTAATGTGAAAGTGGTCCTCTTCTTACAACATGAGTAATGCTGTCAAATTAAGGATTGCAAGTTTTAAGTAAGATAAAATCCAAATCATATTCATAACGAAAAGAGGGGTTTCATGCAATTTCTTGACTAGCAAGACACAAACCCTAATAATGTTTCTTCTAGCTGGTCTCTTAGACAAAACGCAGCTTCCTAAAAACGGAAATGGGAACTTTAGGAATGCCATGCACACAAATCCTCAGTATAAGTGCTCCACATGAGATGTAGCCACATGCACAACCTTTACTTTTTTAGGCATGCACTTAGACAATAAATTCCAATGATATGCATCAAAACCTTGACTAATGTTTCATGGCTTTCTTTTTCTTTTTATTATACACTGTCCAATTGGCTTTTCTTTATCTCTTGTGCTATTTTGGATTTATTTAATGTGTTTGGGTCTCATTGTCCTAATGAAATGAATATGGCTCCTATGTCCCCACCATTACCTTGTAATCTTAAGAAAGTTGGATGATAAAGTATAGTTTTCTCTCTACTTGGGACGTGCTAGAAGATGCATCCACTTTCATGGTTATAATACAAAATGCAAAACTCAATGTTCATGTTGCATTCAAAATATGGATTTTGCATTGGTTTGTCAAAATCATTTTAATGGCTAGTTTGAGGAAAGTTCACAAAATTGAAGATAGAGTACCCTGCTATCATTAATGTATATTTCCAGAAAAGTTAATGTGTAGAAGCTATTGGGTTAAATGGGCAATCATCTTACTACTATATTATTTTCATTGTAGGTTCGAAAAGCCATGAACGTCCAGAGGACTTTTGGAACCTACCTCCTTTTCCAAACCTCTCGTCTTCAATTAAAACCCCATTCCCTCCCCTCTCTCTCACGTGTAATCTCTCCTTTTCTCTTCCCCCTCCCCTTTTTAATTAAAAGCCCCTTTTCCTCCCTCCTCTCTTTCTCTCTCTCTCTTTCTTTTTCCCCCTCACTTTTTAAATTAAAATCCCCCCTCTCTCTCTCTCTCATGTGTAGGGCCTAGGTTCTCTCTCTCTCTCTCTCTCTCTCTCAATCAAAAGTTTCTTTCACTCACACTCTCTCTCTTAGATTAACCTTTTTAATTTAAACTTTCTTTTTAATAAAATATTTTTAACATATTTTTTACTTTTAAGTTTTTTAGACCGTTTTTCACTCACTTTGAGATACGGAGAGAGTGCGGAAAGAGAAAACATATTAGTCTTTTTTAAATTAAACTTTTTTTAATATAGTTTTTAACTTAGAGATAGAGAGACAAATAAGAAATATATCATTTGAAAGAGAGAGAAAATAGGGAGAGAGAAAAAAACTTGAAAGAGGAAGAGAGAGGAAAAGAAAAATAAGGAGAGAGAGAGAGAGAGAGAGAGAGAGAGAGAGAGAGAGAGAGACAAAGAGAGCAAAAAGAAAAAGAAGAGGGGAGAGGGGAGAAACAGAGAGAAAGAGAATTATACAGAGAGGAAATATAAAATTAGAGAGAGAGAAAAGGAAAAGAGAGGAAAGAGAAGGGAGAAGAAAAGGGGGGAGAGAGATAGAGAGAAAAAAAGGAGAGTGAATTATAGAGAGAGAAAATATAAAAAATATAAAAAAGAGAAAAGAAAAAAAATTAAAGAGGGAATAAAGGGAGAGAATAAGTAAAAAATGGAAAAAAGAGAAGGAAAAAAGAGGAGAGGGGGGGAAGAGAGAGAAGAAAAGCAAGGAGAGAGAGAGAGAGAGAGAAGAAGAAGAAGAAGAAGAAGAAGAAGAAGAAGAAAGAGGAAAAGAAGAAGAGAGATGGGAAAAAAGAGGAAAGAGAAAAGTCCTTTTTAAATTTAAACATTTTTTGAGAGAGAGAAAAAGGGAGAGAGGAGAGAGAAAAAATAAACTTTAAAAAAGAGAGAAGAAAAAAAGAAAAATTAAAAGAAAGGGGAGGAGCAGAAAAGGGGATGGAGAGAGAGAGAGAGAGAGAGGAGGAGAAGAGAGAGAATTATATATAGGGAAAAGATAAAATTTACGTATCTTAAGAGAGACTGAGGGGGGGAAAGAAAGTGAAAGAAGAATGGGAGAGAGAGAGAATTATAGAGAAAGGAAAGATAATATTTAAAAAGAGAGAGAGAGAGAATAAAAAATAGGAGAGAGTTAATAGTAGAGAGAGGAAATTCAAATTTTGAAAAGAGCAAGAGAGAGAGAGAGAGAGAGAGAATAAAAATTTAAAAGGAGAATGAAGAGAGAGAGAGAGAAGAAGAAAAAAGGAAAAAGAGAAGAGGGAGAGAGAAGGAAAAGAGAGAATAAAAGGGGGGAAAGAGAGAGAAGAGAAGACCAAGAGAGGATAAAAAATAAACTAAAATAGAAGGGGAAGAGAGAGAGAGAGAGAGAGAGAATTAGACATGGGGAATTGGGGGGAGAGAGAGGGGGTAAAGAAAAAAATTGGAAACAAAGAGGGAAAAGAGGAGAGAGAAATACGAGAAATGGATTGTTGAGCGAAGTTGCCATGTGATAGCAAGGTAGGGCAACTTCGCTTGGTAGCGGCCTATTGAAGCATCATATGAGAAATAGCTTCGTTTCATTTCCTATTGTCAAAATCCATGGTGTTGTGATGTTCATCTCTCTCTTTGAAAGAATAAGAACTTTCAAGATGTTAGGGTATGTATGATAGACTATTATAACCATATAAACCATATCCAACAATGATTATAACTCATGCATTATACTTCTACAAGATTTCACACGAGATCTAGCTTCTAATACTCTTTTTGTTAGTGTTTCCATTGTTTTTAATGATTTTTGGTGGGATTTTCCCCTTTTTACACCCCCCCCCCCCAAAAAGATAATTAGAAGGTGAACTTTCCCTTGGAGCCACCCAATCAAGACTCAATCCCATGATACATGCAATGCGCATTGATGTCCCACCAATTAGGTTATTACTCACAAAGTTGTTCACTTTTGTAATAATGTGTGGGTTCATTTGTATGCATCATGTGAAACTTAGGTTCTAAAAACTTAAAGCTTAAAGCTCTTTCAGACTAAAGGTAAATTCTTGTAATGTGGGTGGTTACATGCTCAAGTTTTTCATATTTGTGGCCTTTGGTTGGTAATACATGTTCAATGTTGCTTATCCTTGATTCTTCAATGTTCTCAATCATAGTTTTAGTGATTAAACTAATGCTTAGATTTTTCATAATGTATTCAGATATATTCAAGTAATTCACAAGAACAATTAATGAAACTGCTCGTAAATTCTTGTGAATAAACCACATTCAATCTTCTTGTATAGAATAGATACATACCCAACAAAAAATTGTAATCATAATCCTATGTGGCAAGTTTCTCCATCGAGCTAATGGGTAAATACTCCCTAGTCCTCTCACACTCTTTTCCTGATTTTGTGTGAAGGCCACAATGGAAGTCAACATTATAGGGGATCACCAAGAGAACTAAGTGTATGCTCAAAGTACAAGTATGGCAATTTGAAAAATCAAGCTTGTATTAAAAACGAGATCAATGTAAAAGTACAAAACCCATGTATAAGCATACTCGGCCCATTGTTGGCATGTATACATCATCAATTAATATTTCTCCTTTGCTTGCAAAGAAATCATTTGACTATGGAACTTTAATCCTTTCAACATTTCTAATTATCTCTAAAAAGTGAAATACTATGTTTCTTATTGTAAGTAGGATGAGTTGTGTCATTATATATATATATATATATATATAACATTTTGTTGTTTGAAATGTTGTCTCATCACTTTAAGGCGTGCTATTTTAGCATATTGTCCAAGACACTTCTAAACTACCCCTTTAAGCATTGTCAGAGTCTATGTTGTTCGAGATAATTTGGGTGAATAATTCTACAATACCCGATAAGGGCTATTGTTAGCCTAGTGTCCATTTTAGATGGGTTTTGGCAAGCTCAATGCTAATTTTCTTGACTTATTTGAAGGTCAAATGCCAATATTATGCACCTTCTATTGTAATAATGAAGCATTTGCAAAATTTACCAAATTTTAAAGGTTAAATGCTTATATGAATGAGACATTCATCATCCCATTCATTATCTTACAATACTATCGAGATCTTTTTTTGACCTCCCCTTCATTGATGAAAATTTGTTGTGGAATTTTTAAATTACAAAGAGAGAACATAAATGAAGAAAATATAAAATATGTGTTATTGCAAGATCCAAAACAATATAGGAGAGTCCCAAACCTACCATATCCTCAACCATAGTGGCATCCACCACACTTTGTCATTTAGTAGCCTATATAAGAGACATTGAAAGAAAGAGGTGAGAATGATCTAAAATACTTTCATAGGAATACACTAGGCACTCCACGCCTAGGCTACATAAAGCATAACATTATAAAAATGGATTGCTCTTCACACTCTAAGCCACACTTTGTGTGGCAAAAGTGTTGTTGTTGATAGTCCATATTGCACATGTAGGCATCACCTTTTGTCGTTGTGGCATGCATACTAAAAAACAATTTACACATTGAATTTTACCGTTTGTGGAGAACTCCACATGTGCCTTGGTGTTTTAAGGTAAACTTATTGTTTAAGTGTAATGTATATATGTTGAAGTGTAATGTATATTTATAAAACATTATATTAGCAATATACTATAAATGTCCAAATATAGAAACATATTGTTAAGCATATTCAAATTAATACTCATATATTTGAGTGTGATCATTAACAAGCATTTTATTCATGGATATTTCTACTTTTTCCTAAATTTTTAATATTGATATCTTTTTTATGTGGTAATATATTTTAAAATATATCAATATTAATATAGTTAATCTACAAAATATAGCTAGTTTGCTATGTGAATCCACATGCAAAATGAAGACTCACCTCATTGTTCAGAGGAGATCATTGATATAGCTTATGGTATAAAAGGACACACTCCTTGAACAATCCTAGCCTTATGGTCTTGAAGTGCACCTTCTCCCTACGGTAGCATTTACACAACCAGACTATCAACCACTTTGAGTTTGTGAAATCATCATCGCAAAGGAGCTTTGAATATTACCCAACTTTGCTTAACCCATATTCAAACTCAAAGTCTTCCTTCATAAAGTGAAATCTAGTTTGTTTGGGTAAGGCTAGTTGTAATGCTAACCACCTCATTGCAAAAAATGTATATAAAATCTTATCAATATATGCAACTAAACACTACTTTTTGAACACCTTAAATTGGTGTTCAAGAAGTGATAGCCTATTTCATCTGACTGTCCATAGCCAATAAAATTTCATTTCTCGGTCTTAGGATCAAGCTTACTTTGCTTGTCCTAATATATATGCATAAATGCCTTACAGCCAAAAAACATACCGGTAATCATAACTAGGTCTCTTACTAGACTATATTCCTCTGGTACCTTGCCATCCAATGGCTTGTTAAAAGACCTATTAATCAAATGCATTGTTGTGCATAAGTAGCCTATCAAAACATTTGAGTTCCACAAAGTAGTATGAGGTCAAAGTGCCATAAGATGGTGGATAGCCTTGTGTCTTATATGATAAACAAGTGGGATAGCTAGAGGCTTTTGTTGAGCTAGTTTTGTAGGTTTATGAGGGTTTCTAGACTACCATATAAACTATGTTATGGCCACATATTGCGGTAAACCTTCTTGTTATGTAGATGCTAAGACTAGAGGTGACATCCATAAGTGGAAGAGGGCTATGCATTCAGAGATGGATTCTTTGGAAAATAATCCTACAATATATTGGGAAGGTGTTGGAGCACTTCAATATGGTAATGTTGAGATGTCAAGCTCAACACAAGCTGACACTCACGTACATAGATAACCATAGAGGGTAAGTTTGATAGCCTAGATTGGAGTATGGATGAGGAGTTTGGTATTTCAACTTTTTATAGATGTGGACAAGGAAGCATGATAGTCACTTCATCCTCCCAATAACTTTTCCCTCTTCTTCTTAACTCACCATTGGACATCTTTTTGACCAAATTAATCTTACTCTCACCCATCGTGTGATGCTATTTTCAATGTTTAATTTGCACCACATAGAACCATGTATGAAGTGTCATAGTATGGGCCATCATAAAACCACATGGAAATATAAATAAACCATGTAAAAATTATCCCTAATAGAAAAACACCATGTCTAAAAAGTTGTGGTAGTCTCCACTTCTTTATAAATAAAACTTCACAATTGTTAATGAGTTCACTCTTGAGTCTATACCTTTTTTTGAGAATTTACATATTATTACATTTGGAGCAATCCATGTAGTAACCTTGCATAATTCCAACATCATCCATGCAACAATCTTATGTAGCTTGGAGAGTTAGTTTATGCAAGTGCCTCATAAGCCTCATTTGGGTAGTGTGAGATGTACCTTCTAGTACCTTAAGGCCACATTGGATTATGGCATCTTTTATGAAGCTACCTCAATGGTACAATTATTTGGTTATACTAATGCAAAATGTTTCGACAATGTATCTTATAGGAAGTCCACCAATAGCTATATATTTTCCTTTGCAAATGGGATTGTGACTTGGAGCAGTAAGAAATAGCCCACCATTGCATTATCAAGTATAGAGGTAGCTCGGATGTGAAAGCTACTTGATGATTTGGGGATACATATAGACATGAGAGTTATCATGTATTGTGACAACATGAGCAACATGTCGTTAGCGAGGATCCCAATGTTTTATGCATGCATAAAGCACTTGAGTTTCGTTACCAGTAGGTTGTAGATATTTTCACCAAGGTCCTAGGATCAAAAAAGCTTTAATGATTTCAAAGCTTACTTGAAGTATGTCATGGAGTTGAGCTTTAAGGGGGAGTGTTAAGATGTCAAGCTCAACACAAGCTAACATTCACATACTTAGATTTCCATTTCTACATTCATATCACTGACATAGTTAATACCTACATTGGCATATCATTTGATTGATACTTTACAATTAGACATCAGTTAGTCCACCTACTTGAGTTACGTGATATCTAGCTACTCATCTTTTTAGTTAGCATATTTACACTAGGACCGCTTGTATATTATGTATGTTGTACTCTCTTTTTATTTTTGATAGATTGTTACAATGATGATGATGATGATGAAATGCTAGGGTTTTAAGCTTCCTAAATTGTGTGCATTTTGTGTGTTGCATGTCTTGCAAGAGCTCAAGTTCTCTCTCCCTCCCCTCATCTTTTCAAATGAGATGGAAACTATCAATGTTTCATTCCCTCCACTTAGCAAAGAGAATAGCCCCAAATTTGATTAGTAGAAGGCTAAAACACCCTAGGAAGATGCATTGGAAGGTAGTAAAGATTATCACGAGATACTTGAATGGCACTAGGTCTATGTGTATATACTTTGAAAGGCCTTAAGAATGTATTTATGCTTGGATATGCAAATGTTGATTTTGTAAGGAGTGTAGAATCTAGGAGGTCTACTACAGGTTTTGTCTTCTCTTTTATAAGTGGTTTAGTCTCTTGGATCTCTTGACTGTAGCCATGTACGACTTCATCTACCACCAAGGCAAAGTATATTGTAGCCGTTGAAGCCTGTAAGGAAGCTGTATGGCATACTCATCTAGTGGGAGATTTGGACATTTGTAGGAGAGATGTCTACATTGATTATGATAGTTAGAGTGCCATTCAATTGTTGGCATTGAACCCTATCTTTCATGCAAAGACAAAGCATATTGAGATAAAGTATCTCTTCATACTTAGGAAGGTTCTTGAGGATAAGCTCATTGATCTTGCTAAGATCTATATGGATAATAATCCTACAAATGTTCTCACAAAGAGTTTATGTAATGAAGTGAACCTAACAAGACCTAGGAGAGAGAACAAAGAGTGTAAAAGAGAGATAAAAAGAGTGACAAGGAGAGAGAAAGATAGAAAGAGATAGAGAAAGAGAGAAAGAAAATGAAGGAAGCCATGCAAGCTATGAAGGTGAAGAGAGAGTTTCTTGATTAATACATGATAATTGACCTAACCCTCTTACACCTTAAATACCATCAGGATGATTGGTATTTTCCCCTTATTTTCCCATATATCCTGCTCGTTATAATCTAGCCCCACTCAGAGAGTTATTGTCCCTAAAAACAAAAGAAGAATGGAGAGAGAGAGAGAGAGAGAGAGAGAGAGAGAGAGAGAGAGAGAGAGAGAGAGAGAGAGAGAGAGAGAGAGAGAGAGAGAGAAGGGGCAACAAAGTACTAATTTTTCTAGTAATATAAGGGAAATGAGCATAGGAGGGGGATTGAGTACCACGTGAAATGGGGCATATAGAGGCATAAGTAGTATGGTCATCATAAAGGAGGGCCCACACAAGAGATGATCCACCATTTCATGAAGAAAATCAAGGCCCTACATGAAGTGAACATCATGCTATCCAAAATAGAAATGTTGTAGAAAAACGGTCATAACTCTGGGCAGGGAACTCTCAATAGGATGGTTGAGGTGTCAATGTGGAGCTCGTGAACCGTAATTTAGTCCATGTAGGTGGAGTTGGGCTGAAAAATTTTTAGGGTCAAAATTGGTGCAAAATAGTTTGTTGTTCAAAAGCAGTCTCTAGTCCAAACATGACCAACTGCGGTTAAGTTCTAGCCAAAATAGCATCCTTGAGGTAGGGAAACTCCTCCAAAATGGATGCTGGTCTCCAAGAGGCTTCCTCTAGAGATATGCCTTGACATCAATAATGATAAAGCACTCTTTGATCAATCAAGTGTGCAAACTTGCTTTTCTCTCTGCGCCCAACAACTGCTTCAAGAATGTATTGAATAAAACCCTCTTCATTCATGGGGGGCAACTCCTCCACATAGTCTTTTGAGGTTCCAATGAACGGTTTCAACTAGCTCACATGAAAGACATCATGGATTTCAATGGAGGGAGGGAGTTGGAGGTGATAGGCCAAGTCGCCCGCCCTCTTGACTATCTTGTATGGCCCATAGTAGTGGTGTGCTAACTTATTGCATGAACCATTCTTGAATGTGGCATACCGGGACTTGGGGACCTTGAGAAGTACCAACTCACCTTCTTAAAACTCAAGAAAGTGCCTACTTTCATCAGCATAGAGCTTCATGTGGTCTTGTACCTTCTTAAGGTTCACTTTGCACTATCGAAACAAGGTCTACATGTGGTCTAATTCTTCTTTTCCATGTGGGTTGAGCTTTTCACTAAAGAGACTATAGGAAGGGGCACCCAATAGCCATATAAAGACTTGAAGGGGGACACTCCAATGTTGGAATGAGTAGAGTTGTAAGAAAACACAGCCAAGTGCAGCCATGAATCCCATACATGCTGGCTATTGTGACAAAAATATCTCAAGTAGGTTTCAAGCCACTTGTTGACCTTGTGGGAGCTCACACTCAACTGCTAAGACCCACAAACTACTTATTATTTCAAGCATTTTAAGCCAAGTGCAACGGCTACCTCTCACATAGCCATGCGCACTTTCACACCTATGAGTGTAGTGAGCTTACCTTCATGCCTGATCGAGTTTCCTCCTCTCACGAGCTCTCTGCAATAGCTCCATGATCTAAGGTGCAATGTCAAGCAAGCTCAATCCTCAAGCTCCATTGCCATAGGCAAGAAAAGAAAGAGAAGAGAAGAAGAAGAGAGGAGAAGATGGAGGGCTTGTCCACCACAGTTCCTCACCCTCACACACTCACTCCCTCTCTCCCTCACACTCCCTCTCTCAAGCACAAGCACAAGCAAGAAGAAGAAGAAGGAGAAGAAGAAGAAGAAGAAGAGGAAGGAGAGGAGAGCTAGTTTTGGCCACACACAAGAATGAGCTTCTTCATTTACTTTCTGCCTTTATTACATGCCCTACTCCTCTTTGAGCACCCATCCCTTTTTATACGACTAGTTATTTTAGCCTAGGTCCTCTTTTCCTATTCTCTTCCTATTTACATTGTTCATTCACCCATGCATGTCTACCTTTACAAATTGCATAGGAGGGAGTGTGGTGCTCTTTTACAAGGATTTAGGATGTGCTTTCATATTTAATATGTGTCTTTCCCCTTTTGTACTTGCCTTGGACTTTTAAATTTGGTTCTTGCACTGTTGGACCTTTTCCTCCTTTTTTTTCATTGGGTTGCATTTTTCCACTTTGTCCTGTGTCTTTTTTATGTTCTTTTGCTTTCTTTTCACTTTCTTTGCATCGGGCTTAACATTACCCCCTCCTAGCTAAGTGCTAATCCCATGGCATTTGTTGGTGAGGGCTCAAGTGGTTGAAGGTTTGCCATGTGGATAGATGATGGGCCTGTGGGGAGATTGGCTAATGGAGAAGAAGCACAACAAAATGGATGAGAGGGTGCGAAGACCAAGAATGGGTTGAGTGGGTGATGGGAGCCTTCGAGGTCAGTGGTTGATTACGATTTGTCGAATGTACCTAAAAAGGAAAAGAAAGTGCACTTCTTGGGGGTGTGTCTACCTCACTGTGTAGTGCATGGTGTCCATGCCAGAGGAATTGGGTGTTGGGTCAGGCACACTCATGGTATTGTCCCGCACTTGAGGACACAATTTGTGTACAAGGGGAGATACTGTGGGTGTGACTTAGGGAGATAGGTCTAATTGCGAGTGTGTCATGCCTTTGATGTGCCTTGAGTGTGAAGCGGGAGAAGGGGCTAGGGATATAATTAACCCTAGGTGCAGTATATGTGGCACTCACATGGTATATGAGAATTCCATTTCATCCTTTTCTTGTACTTCCTCTTTTGTCATTTCTTTGCCTTCTTTCTTTCTTTTTTTGTTCTCTTTATTTGTTGTTGTTGTTTTTTTGCATTTAATACATTGGGACAGAGCACACTAGATTTCATCTCGATGCTTTTCACAGGAGCTACACTGCGAGGGGGCCTAAGGGACTTGGTAAGAAAGAGTCTACTCTACAAGTAGCCCTTCATGTTAATGCTTCCATTTAGGGGTGTCGTTGATAGGAAGGGTTGGCTGCACTTGGTGAAGCAATTGTCATTCATATATTTGAGGATGGCCATACAAATGGAAGGTAGATGTGTGACCCTATCTAAGTAGCCAAGGGAATGGAAGGAGAATTCAAATGGTAGGTTTTTGTTCTCCTACTGCTCCCAAACAGCCAGTTCCTGGGCCCAATTTACAGGATAGCATTCCCTCTTTTTGCAGGATTTGGACCTCAGGAACTTGCTATGGCTTTTCTTGGAGTTTCCTTCGTGCCAACTCCACCTACTCTCGCTGCTTGCACTTCCTTTCCACAACCCTCTTAGGGGTGGCTTCCTCACCCTCCTCTTTTGTCTGTGCTTGCAACTGCTATGTTGGGCTCGGCTCATATGGTTGCTCTTCTTCATCTTGGCTTTGCTCGAGATCTAGCCCTTCTTCTCTTGGTGGTTCTATTGGGTTTGTAGTGGATAGTTGATCTCATTGTTCTGACTCTCCAAATCCCAATTCCTATGGCTCCTTTGTCAAGAGCCTAGCTTACCTTAGGTATTGTCGTTGTTGCTCCATGCTTAGCTAGTGCTCACTTTTGGTACTTTTTCATAGACACCATATCTCAAGGCTCTCCTTGTAATTTCCAACTTCCTTCTTAGCCCTTCTATTGTCTCCTCGCCCTTGTCTTGGGTCACATGCAGGACTATATTCAAGAAGTCTTGTTGTTGGACTTCCAAACTTCTTTCTTCACTACTTCCACTCTTGCCAATGCCATGATTGTTCACTTTCCATTGAGGCAAGGCATCAAGCTCACTAAGCATTCTAGTGGTCTTTTCCTCCCAAGCCCTAACCTTTTCCTCCATCCTTTCTATGCCATGATTCAAGCATTGAGATAGCATCATTATCATCTGTTCCTGCTCCTTCCAGATCTTGACCATCTCCTCTTTCTATTGTTTGAGGCAATTCATCTAGTCTACTAGTCATTCTTGCTCTAGGAGGGCCACATGGAGTTGGTTTTCTACCTCTATTGGACAACTCGTCTCTGTGTGCATTGGCCTCATGTAGTTCTTTAAGTAGTTGTTCCTTTTGTTATTTCTCCTTACAGAACTCTGCGTAGGCATGGGTCCTCACTCTTTCTAGCTCCTTAGCAAGCTCATCTCTGATTTTCTTCAGTTGTTTGAGGTAGTCTAGTATCTCCTTATTTTGTTGCAAGAGGAATAAAAAGTCCTCCTCCAACATCATCTATTCTCCTCTTTTCTCACCTTGGGGCTCTTTTATGTCCTTCTCCTCCTTCGTCCCTTCCAGTCCCTTTTTGGTTTCCAACTCTTTTCTCAGGTCACTTCTCTGCCTCTGTTGGGTGGCTATTTGTAGTGTTTTTTTGAGTTGGTAAGCTAAGAATGCTTCTCTTTTTGTTTCCAACTTGGCCATTACTACTTTTCTCTCTTCTTTCACTCTTTCCATTTGGCCCAGTATCTCTTTGACATATTCATCATACTATGCCAAAGCGAGGGTATGGACATAGTTGAGGCTTCTACTCTGGCCTTCTTCGGGTCTTTTCTTCATTCTGCATCCACATGCAACAGGCTCTTCGTCCTTGGCAACACTAGGGATTCTCCACCGGGTGCTGGGCCAAGTTGTTGCATCATGTCGACTAGGTACTGTTCCCAAGCCATCACGTTGCTTTGGTTCACCGTTGCGTCCATGGTTTCTTGTGTGGTGGTAGTGGTGGCAACCATGATGGGCGGGGCAAGTCTAATGGGGCCTTCCCTTTGCGACAAGTCTAATGGGGCCTTCCCTTTGCCTTCCACTATAGGTCCTTGAGCTGCTTCTGCCATAGCGGAGCTTGTGCTAGGCGCATCTTCTAGGCTCCTCTTAGCCAACTCTTTTGTTTGGGAGGGTTGCTCAATGGACAGCCTAATGGTGAGGGTCATTTCCTCATCATCTTCTCTCTTTAGTCTTTCCTCCTCCTCTTGTTGCTTCTTTCTTTGTTCTTCCTTCGACCTTCTAGACTCTTCTTCTGCCTTTCACATGTATTTCTCCTCTTCTTCCCCCTTCTTCTTTTGTTTCTCCTCTCTAGCTTTCTTGATTTCTTCTGTGTGGCTTATAAGGCTTCTATTGTAGTTTCCTTCTTCTTGCCTAGGATTTTCAACATGATTTTTCCCTTCTCTCCTTGGCTTGATGGGACTGAACCCACCCCACCTTGCTCACTAATGGTCCTTTCACTTGAACCCTTCTGTTTTTGCTGATGTGCTTGGAGTTGAGGTCCTTTTTTCCTTATAGCTCACTCTGCCTTTTCTTTCTGTAGCTTTATAGCTTCTTCATCTCCCGCATTTCCTATTTTTGGAGATATTGATGGGCTTTTTGTGACCATGAAGAGGTGATGCTCTTGAATAGGAGATCTCTCCCGATGTCTTGCCTATTTCTTCTTCATTTTCCATCTCCCCCATGGTTTCTTGGATGATGGCCATCAGCACCCCTCCTATTATGGATGCTTTCGGTGCAGGCATTTTTCTTTCTGATTCAGGTGTCCAACACTCACCTCCTACAAGTCTTTGGCTTGATGACAATGCCTTGGTTGATGATTCAATCATTTTATAGACATTGGCATTCAAACTCACTTCATTTAGGGCCCCTCCTGTGATGCTTTCAAGTATTGACACTAGTATCTGGGCTATGAGTGTGTTGTATCCGTGACTAGAGAAAAGGGCATGCACCTTCTTTGCCTGTAATTGGATGGCAAGGTCAAGGATGTCTGCTAAACTAATCCCATCATTGGTGTGCACCTTTTTCTACGGCATCTTCAGCATGTTGTAAACATCCCTCTTCAGTCTCTTTCCATGTGTGTTTGCCAAACCTAGTGCCTTCTCCACTATTTTAGGGCTAGATACAACTTCTATCCTTTTGGGTGCACCTTCCTTGCCAGTCGATTACTGTACCACTATTCTTTCTTGCATCAAAAGTTCTCAAGAACTTAGTGTATTTGCCATGGTTGATTTTTTGGCCCCCTTTTCTACATATTTGTGGAGATTGCACCACACCTTCCTCGGTCACCAACTCTTCCAAAAATTGCTGATGCTATGATACTTTAGTTGGTTACAAACTTGTGTCTTAGTGGCCAATTGGTACCTATTGTGCTCTTCCTCGGAGAATGGAAGTTGTCCTTCCATCTCGAGTTCTTGTTATGCCACAACAACTTACAATTAGCTCATTTGAGAGTACCTTTTGCATAAAAAGAAAAAGATTAAGAACAAACACTATGGAATGGCGCGATGTTCTAGTATGGAACGGAAAATTTTGCTTTACTTCAAGTATTCCACACATTTCAAGTACAAATTCCAACAAAAAAAAATCATCAAGTACAAGTTCACTTTATTCGTCCTTTTTTGCTTTTGAAGTTCTAAAGTTAAAGAGTCATGTTTTCTTTTTCAGCTTACCCTCCCTGCCCCTTGGGAATGATGAAGATCCTTCAAGATTGGAGCATGAAGGGTTAAGGGCAGTAAGCACCTGCTTGTTGTGCGTTATTTCTTCATGAGCGAAGCATAGAACAGTGATACTCTAAGTGGGTGTGACAGTCCATGTTTTGAGGCGTAATACCTATGTGTATAATGTAGGTCAGGACATCAGTTAGGAAGTCACTAGAGTTCATCCTACTAGTGATGTGCAATTCTTCCTCAGTCAGGAGTCAATCCAAATAGGGATGGGCCATAACATGCTCTTCTAAAGGTCGATTGTGTGTGATGGCCAATGCTCTGAAGGAGGTAGAAGCCACATAGGTTGGATCATACAAAGAGGATTTGATTGCACATCTTGCTCAACGTTGGTCATAATTTGGTAGCCCTCTTGCTCCCATTGGAGATGGAGGGCATACCATTTTCACAGAAAGGAAGAGTTAGAGTCAGCTAATCATTTCAACACCTCTAGTTCCTCAGTTATCATAGAGACTTTGTTATTGCTATAGGAGGCGAGGAGCCATTGTTTGAGAGCTTGCTCATGAGAAATATCATCGGCAATCAACCCCTTGTCCATGTCAGGAATCTTGATGAACGAACACGAATTCATATTCCTCCCAAGTGCATAGCAAGCAGCACACTTCCATTGCTAATGGCTCATCGAGGAGTCCTAAATCCAACCATTTGTAGCTTTTAGCAAACATGGTAAAGGTAGTGTCCAAGTGTTTAATGCAGGTGATCGGGTCATCCCCCGTATTCATGGCTAGGTTTGTGGCCAAAGTAAGGATAGATCTCTGCTTATAGGAGGGTTTAAGGGCACGAGAGGTTGGGGATTGGATAACTTAAGCTTACTAATACTTGGTTCATGGGTTGGTCACAATGGGGTATCTATCGGCCACTTGTACGATGGATTGGTCTGGATTGGTCTTGCAGCTCAGTTATTGGTGTGCTTCTTTGTGCTTTTGGAGCAGTTGGAATAGTAGAAGTGTCAAGTTGAGTCGGTTCAAATGCATTAGGCTACGATTTTGGTTGATAGACCTAATGAGGCTCGATGGGTTTGATTCCTTTTCGGTTAGTTCATTTATTATACAGAGCTAGCTTAGAGTCTTGTGGGGATGGGCTGGAAGGTAGTGGTTGAGGGACACATGAGCCACTCATGGTTTTGGGCAACCAAATCCAATTGTTGCCTTCGTAGTAGCCTTGAGTGTGCAATAGGGCTTTGGGCACCCATCGTGGCTTCACCGTTCATTCGTTTCTATAGCACCAGCGTTGTCTCCTAGGCCTAGGGCGTGAGTTTCTGGGATTGTGAGTTCGTGTGGGTTGGCTTCTAGGTGACCACAATTGTCGTTTTGGCACCCATTAGAGCTATTGCTTAGTGGATTTGGGTGCAGTTTGGTGGTGGTTGCAGTCAGTTTGTTGTGGTGGGTCAAGATAAGTCACAACCCCCTCCTTAGGTTTGGCACTAAGTTTCTCTATTGGTAGCACTATAGCCTTAGATGGAGCCGCATTGCCCTTGCTGAAAGCTATCACTATCCGAACATTGCCAATGGTAAGGTGAATATGCTATGAGTCATATTCGACATTGAGGTGTGCCTTTTTCTTGAATGCACATCCGAGTAGCGATTCCTTACTAGCGGCCTTGGTGTTAGGTAACACATAGAAGATCATTGGTAGGTTATCAGTCTCGATAGAGACTGTTACCTTACACTTTCCCTGTAGTGAATAAGACTGCCCCCTAGAAACGGACTAAGTTTAGCATTAGTAGGTTGCAACTAGGGCTGACCAATGAGGGTCCAATGATCGTGTTGTAAGGATATTAAAGTCACCTCCCTCATCAATGAGTGCATCAAAGGCATGTGTCTTGTGGCCAGTGACCGATATGTGCAAGTATGTAGGTGCCACAGCTTCATCGTCATCGTCCTCTATCTCAGTGATGGTGGGTACTCTTATGTTCGTAGGTAGGTCCAACATTAGAGGCTCGTGTAGTGGGTGTGTTAAAGGGTAGCACTAAGGTGACTACCATTAAAGAAGCTTATGCTCTCTCCCACTAGAGTCTAGAGCTCTACCTTTCTGATTTGACTAATGTTGTGGACCTTGAGAGGTCCCAATCCTCTAAACTTCTTCTTTTGCGTATGGACCCTCACAAAAAAAAAGTACAGGAGCACTAGGTCGCCCTGCCTGAAGTCGCATTGTTTGAAATGTTTGTCAAACTAGCCCTTGCCTCTCGCCTTTTCACAGATCAGTGCATGGGTTGCCAGGAGTCAAGTTTCAAATATGCATTCGAATTCCACCAGGGATTCGGTCCATGCTTCCTTTCCATCCCATCTCTCTTGTGTTGCCACTCTCAAGCTTGAAATGAAGAACTCCACCGGCAAGATTGCTTTGGTCCCATAGGTCAGCTTGAATGGTGTCTACTCTACAGCCATCTTATAAGCTATCCTATAGGCCCATAGCACTACCATGAGCTTATTGCCCTAGTTAGGACATTTACTAGGATCTTATGGGTAGATTCTGCTTGACCGTTAGCTTAAGGGTAATACAGTGAGGATTTCCTATGGATGATCAAGAATGTGGATAGTAAATGGGCAATTACTTCATTAATGAAGTGTGTGCCTTGATCACTAACTAGTTTGATGGGCCAACCAAATCATGAGATCACCTACTTCCAAAGGAACTTATTAAACTCACCAAAACTTGTGCAAATGATAACTTCAGATGGGATGATGGACATGCTTCACTTGCCTCAACTTTAGGCCCAACCCTAAATCCAATAGGTCTAGGATGCCAGTCTAGTGCATTCAATATATACCCCCCTAGCCCTACATCCCAAATTCTCCCATACACACCTAGAATTCCCCCATACGCATCTCATATTTTTTGATACGCATCCCCCAATCCCCCATATGCATCTCGAATTCCCCCATCCTTGATTCCCCCATAGGCACCCTACATTCCCTGATATGCATCATGGATTCCACCCACTAATTTATGTATGATATGAAATACAATGGCAACACCCTAAGGGAGGAGCACCCCAGATTCCCTCATATGCATTCGGAATTCCCCCATATATACAAAATTTAACTAATGTTATGATATGGAATGTAATGGCCTTCTATAGTAGTAATATCTTTCATGCTTTTTAATGCAATTTGCTGTTTGCATTGTTAAAAATACTTTAATTGCAACATTTGTGGGAGGAACACTTTAAAAATGCTTTAATAATTTGAAAATAACTCATATTAATGTAAAAGCACTTCGTACTCAATCCCCTCACTCTAAATTCGTTAATGCAAAAACACTCAGTACTCGACCCCGCACCCTAAACCAATTAATATATGAGCTCTTCCATTAAACTAGAGTCCACAAACATTTGGTTGTTTTCTTACTCTTGCATTCATGTGGTCCTCCATTCTAACTCTCACTTAGCTAGCCATAAATATTATTAACTTGAAGATAAGTTAAGGAACTTGGTTGAACTTGTTTGTCAAAGGATTGCTTGCTCTATATTCGTGTCTGTGTTGTAATTTACGCGAACAAACTATGCTCCCTAAAAGGCTTAATTAAGGAAGCTGATTTTGAATGTCACACATAAATGTGATAAGACCTAACTAGAAAACTAATGCTATCAAGGGAAGTGGGTGGGCGAAACCTCGATAGGTCCATCCTATGATAGGGTGGTCCTAGAGAACTGGGAGGCTTCTCATAAGGTTTTATCGACATTTGACCTTTAGGTATTATTAGGTTAGAACCCTAATTCATGCCGTTTTAGGGGGCTGGAATGGGACTATGCCCTATGGGTAGAGAGATCGAGCAACGCATCCCTCTCGTTTTCCATTCTCTTTGAAACAAGTGCGGTATGGGTCAGCTTTGGCTTGGGTATCTCTGCGTACAATAGCATGTCCAAAACTCAATGCTAGAATGCTATCAGGAGACCATGGCCCCTAGAAACCCAGATTTCAGGTCGATCCTAGGCGACAAACCTTGGAACGTTCCATTGCGGGGTGGACTTGGGAAACCCTAGGCGACAAACCTTGGAACATTCCAAGGGAGTGTTGGGCGATGACGCTTAGATTCGTTTCTCGATAGACCGCTAAAACATGCTAGGACAGCCAATAGGCAGGCATGTTATAGTTGATTGGGCCATAGACATCAAACGGATAGTCTTGGTAATTCTCATACTTCAAAAGATTGCCAAATACTTGATAGACATGAGAGGGACACACACTTACATAGAGCACTAGCAGTGAAAGAGCTCAAGCCCAAGATAGAGCTTGCTAGACCATGTTGACTCTTGTGAGGAGCACAAGTAGCACCCCAACCTGACCCTCTAATAGAGCCACACCTTGTCGAGCCCCACGATCTTACCCAACATGTTGAGCCCCACGAGCCTCCCAAACCCCCCGAGTTGAGCCCTAACCCCAGCCTTCGATGTTATTGACATTCAGGTTCTTTCTCATCCTCATGTGGAGAGGAGGTCGCAACCATTGAACGCACCAGTGGCCATAGGGGGTGGAGATGAGGGGGCCAAGATTGGAAGCTTTGTGGTGTGATATGGAGGATGCCATTGCATATCAACCCTCCCAATCCTAAACCCAACCCCAATCTCATTGCCAATCCCAATCCCAAACCCAACCTGCTGCCCACAATAACCTTACCATATAGCTATCCTAGGGAGATGTGGATGATATCTAGAATATCTACCATACATTTCACTCAATACCACTCCTCAAGGCTTGATGGATACAAGTATATTAACATCAAGTGGTCTTATAAGTTACAAGATGAACAAGAAACACGAACCTTCATTCATATCCAAAAAGTAAGCTCAACTAGATTGCACTTACAGTTGGGTCTATGCAAAGGGATATTGAAGGCATTGGGCTCAAGATGAAGCTCCTTATGCACATGAAAACATGCTACACATGTACTTCTTTGATTGTCCTCTTGGATCCATTCAACTTAAAATCCATTGCTCTGCCTCCTTTCAGGATGATAAGAAAGGGTTGGATATTGAGGATCTCTTTTGCTTTTTATGCTATATGATTATCCAACTTTCCTTTGTTATGGTCATTAAGGAAGCCCACATGTCTTACTCATTGAGCATATTATACATAACTTTGGACTCAATGGAAGCACTAGGTCTTTGACACTAAGCATATGCCTCCATGGAGTGGGAAGATACAAAGCAACAATGTGTAGCAGAATGGATAGAAAACAAAAAGAAATTCCTAGGGCTATCGAGAAAAGGGAAGAGAGGAGGACATGAGCAATGAAAGATTTCAAATAGGAGGATTTTACCACCTTCTTTTCAT